>NC_057831.1:39100000-39725000 GCF_910594005.1 Cervus elaphus
GCTTTGAGTGTCTTTTGGTTAGGCTATATTGTAGATCAAATACATTCCACCAGAAGATGTCTTACTAACCTCCTAGAATTACCCTGCATTTCTGAGACTGAAGTTCAGAATCTGTGGAAATAGCATTTCCCATAGAATGCAGAGTGTAAGATCAATCAAAAAAAAAAAGAACCAAAAACAAAAACTGGAATGCATGTCACATGAGATCATTATTAAGAAGGGAAACAATTTCTGATGGAAAATTCCAAGTTCCCTTTGAACAACTGCCTTGGGGAATGTCCTTAGGAAACAGAAGCCTTACTTCTAATATGTCATTAACTGTGCTTATGATTCCCTTCAAGTGTTTATAGGTAGGAGTCAGGGTATGGAATGTATAAATATTATACAAAAATTACAGTACAGTGATTACTTCCTTTGCCAATGCACTCTCCAGAAAGTCATGAAACACTGCAGTGGCATCTCTGGTATGCATGGAAACTGAAGCTTTTACTTTTATTTAACCTCATAAGCTAGGTCTGATCCGGAGTCTGCATCATATGTATATAAGACAAAGACTTTGAGTTCATCTGGAAATGAGGGACACTTGTGTAGTGGACAAGCTTGAAATCTGTCTGTTCCAGAGAGATCATTGTCAGTCCTACTCAGGCTGGACTCATAAGGAAGAGGTATTGTCTATAGACATGAAACCAAAAAAAAAAAACAAAACTGTCCAGTTGTCCCTTGGACTGTTCTCCACATCACCCATCCCTGACCTGTTGGCTAAAGCTGTGGAGCAATTGTATGCTGAATTGGTAAAAGTCCAGCCCTAATGGGGCTGGAAGTCCCTGGTCTGGTTTATCTCTTGGAGCTGTTAGTACTCCGCCCTATATGGCACAGTTAATACCCCTTCCCATCATCATTGTGGGGTTCTCATAACTGACATGTGGCCTAGAGGGGTCAACCTGATGCTCCAATCAGGTGACTGAACTCTGGTATCAATTCAGTTGCTCATTGCTCTGAGACCTTAACAAAATGTTTAGGTTCTGTCTTAGGTGCTTATCTTTTATCAATTTCCTTTTCTAAAGAGCTTTTGAAAACATTTATGGTAATTTCACCAGCTAAATTCTAGTCCACTGATGGTAATAGATACAGTTATATTTGTTCTCTTTCCCATGCAGTGGCTTACCTGTTGCCAGATATAAAGATAGAAAATTCATTACTGATTTATACTGGGTCACCGGAAGACTGAATTGTGGCAGGTATCCTCTAAACTATCAAGTAATAATTATAATAGTAGTCGTAGCGGCAGCCGTACTACTAGTAGAAGTAAGAGGCATTTAGTAGGTTGGTAGTAGAGCAACTAGTATTTGCCAACTGCATGCAGTTTCTTTGAAGGTTAGTAACTATTTTGATCCTCATCACAACCCTCTGAATCAGGTATTATTCCTATATCTGATTTATGGCTGAGGAAACAGGATAAGAATGCTCAAGTTACTTCATCAAGGTCAATAGCAAAGAATTGCTGAAAGTTAGTTCCAAAGTTAACGTCCTTTAACCACTATAAAACTGTCTGAATTTGGAGACCGAAGCATTTCTAATAAATACAAACATCTGTTATGCAATCTTTTTCACTACTGTAGAGTGTTTGACACATGCAGATTTGTCTAGTTCAGAAAATCGAGGATTAAATAACTGAAGAATAGAGAAAGTAAAAATAGAATTTGATTCTATTTAACTGTTTTCCATATCACTAACCTCCTGCCATGAAAGAGTTTCAGAAACTGAGAAAATATAAAGCTTTCCAGCACCTATTTTTTTGGTCTCCTTTATAAACAAAGTAAATCAGATTGCCCTTGGTGAATTTATACTCTCAGGGAAAAGATTTGTTTGTTCTCATTCAGGTTTTCTGGTTAAAGCTGGGTTCCATCCTCATGTAGACTGGTAAATTCACAAACTAAAACTGCAAGCAACCCTCAAACTAACCAAATTCTTTAGTGAAAATACAGATTCTCCTAGCTCCTTTCATTTGGTAAGGATTAATTTCACCTGGGTTCATCATGCCTTTAGAGCATTATTGATCCACATTCCTGCTCTACCCGATTTTGACTCAAGGCTGCCTCAAAAAAATGTTCCTCTGTCTCTACAACTGGAATACCAGGAAGAAGACCATTTATTGGAAAAGTTTTATGAATTTTTAGACATGTTTAAAATCTGTTGGTGCTATGGACCAAGTTTTGTCTCCCCCAAATACATATGTTGAATTCCTAACCTCTAATGTAACTGTATTTGGAGGTAATGAAGGTTAAATGACATCATAAGGGTGGAGCCCTAATCCTATAGGATTGGTGGCTTTATAAGAAGAGGAAGAGAGATTTCTTCCTCTTCCGCTCCTCCCCTCCCTCCCCTCAGTCTTCCCTTCCCTTTTTCCCCTGCAAGCACCTAGAAAAAGCTGCCTGAGCACGTTGAGTGATAGCAGCCACATGCAAATCAGGAAGAGAGCCCTCAACAGTACTTAACTATACCAGCATCTGATCTTGGACTTCTAGCCTCCAGAACTGAGGGAACATAAATCTATGTTGTTTAAGCAACTTAATCTATGATATTTTATTATGGCAGTGCTAGAAAATTAATACATATTCTTTTAGGCATTTGGAACATTGAAGTGGTGTGATTCTTGACTTTAAAAAAAAAGCCTCCTTAGTGCCTTTGATGGCATATTAGTAAACAGCAATCCATTTAAAATTTTGATGGGCAAGAAGAATTTTTTTCTAATTTTGCTTAGAATAATGAAATTATATAAGCTATAGGTATTGTCCTACCTTAGTTATTAATAATTAAAAGACCTGTGTTGAGTTCATATACTTCAATTTCCTCTGTTCCTTCTGCCATACAAAACATTTTATCTTCTTTTTATATTTATACAATCAATTCAGGTGTGTAATTTTGTTTTCTAAACTTCGGTGTCAATGTGTTTACCTTTTCAAAAATATTTTATTTTGTTCCTTTAATGATTTTGGAATATATTTTCTCTACCTGTTTTTTCTTTTTTGAAATTAATATGTTTTATTTAATCTAGTATATCCAAATATTATTACTTCAGTATGCAACCAATATGCATAATTATTGAGATATTTTGCTTTTTTTTCATGCTGAGTCTTCAAAATTCAGTGTGAACTTTACATTTACAGTCTGCTTCGTTTTATTTATTTTCATTTATTTTTATTAGTTGGAGGCTAATTACTTTACAATATTTTAGTGGGTTTTGCCATACATTGACATTAATCAGCCATGGATTTACATGTGTTCCCCATCCTGATCCCCAAAGTTTTGGACTACACCTGTTTTTACTACCTCATAAGGTATATGGTTTTCAGGGTATGCACTAACAAGATTTCTTAGATGCTTTACTCAGTTAATAAGTTATAGTGGTTTTCACCTATTCTTTTCAGCTCCATTAAAAGATTGATTTTATTGAAATGAGCATGCAAATTTTTCTTTATTAAATGTACTGAATTTGTAATTATAGACCTTAATTAGATTATGATCACTGTCCTTGAATTTTCTTTCCTTCTGTATTACTAGACTTTTTTTTCCTCTTCCACATAAAAGGTCTCTGACTGTTTCCATTTTTAATTCTGCTTTTCTGAGCTACAAAAGGGCTTTTGTTATGCCCTCACAGGGAGTGTTGATGCCTTATGAAGTCTAAGGATGGCTTTGTCAGATAGAGTCTTGGCACAGCCTCAAATAAGTACTCAGTCTTCATATGCTGATGCTATGTGTAGACATGCATGGTACTATGTAGGCGGTTTGAAGACCATTTCTGATCTTTTTCAAATAAGGTAGTTTAATCTCAACATCAGAATGAGGTGGTGTAGAATCCCCTTGTCTATAGTTAAAAGTGGATTTTAATCAAAGGGCTATCATGATGATGAAAGCAGAGTTTCTAGAGGGCCTAAAAGTTTACAAAGCAATTTCATATACATGAGTCTACAAACTTCACATTAAGCACGTGAGAATTTTGCATGATGAATAACATTACATTCATTTTGCAGATGATGGAATGGATAATGAAATCTTAAATGACTGACTCAGGACACACCACTACTGAGAAATGAAATCCATAAGCTATTACTTCCAGTTACTAATCGATATTTTTAAGTGTTTGAGCCAGTTCTGTTTTCAAACTAAAGTTTATATCATTGCATATAGATTTAGTTAGCTACAAACTAGTCATGTTAAAAATCAGTTCTGACCTGCAGTTCTCTTCTGGGTAAGAAATGCGGCACCTACAGAACATTTGGGTCTCTGTTACTGTCTGTGAGGAACCATATGATAACCCAACCTCTATTTCTACCCAATTTTCATTCTAGTCCTACTGAAAGAACCACCATCCTCTGCGATCGGTTCTGCCCTAGCCTTCATACTTAACCAAGTGTTTGCAATTTTCTTTATTCTGAAGAGAAAGCATATCAGAAATTTATCATTCTCTCCTCTGTTTCCAAGATATTTTCCCTCTTACACCTATAGTAGTAGTACTTTCTGTACTTAATTATACTTTATTACCAGTATCCTTGACTCTTTCACTAGGCTTCAAGGCCTTGGGAAGAAATATTTGATTCATCATTTCATTTTCAGTGTCAGGCACATAGTAGATAGTCAAAAACTCTTAGACTGAATTGAATAAATCAATTAATCCATAAATTATTTCAGTGTGTTATACAGTATGTCTGGGAGAATGCCTTTGACAACAAAACTATGTATAATATTGAAAGTTTATTGAGTAAAAACTTAAGTACTTCTTATGCTTTGGCTTAATTAAATTAGATAATTACTATGCATGATCAACACAGGGCCTGAAATATCACAGGTGTTCACAAACTTTAATCCGTCTCTTGTAGGAGGAAACGTGTCCAAATCTAAAATGGTCACAGCAGTGCTTTCTCTCTGTGACAACTGTCGAGAAACCATTTGCATAAGTCATTTATTAACACATACAAAAAGCTTGTTCAATGAGTTTCGCTCTGGTGATTTTAATGTCCCCTTAAAATTTTTTAAAATGATTTTTGAGTAGAAAATTTCCAGAGAATACATGCAATCTCAGTAACCTTGAGTTAATGACTAAATAATAACATCAACTTTTAGTTTTTCTTTTCATTTATTTGTTTAAAAACTGTATTTACTTTGAATTGGAGGATCAGACATGACTGAGCGACTGACACAATTGTTTTACAACCTTGTGTTGGTTTCTGCCATACATCAACATGAATGAGCCGTAGGAATACATATGTCCCCTGCCCTTTGAACTTTCCTCCCACTCCCCACCCCATCCTACCTTCTAGGTTGTCACACAACACATTCCCACTATCTATCCCATTTGCTATATTCCCACACAGCAAGTTTGTGCTGGCTATGTTTTGCCTATTTTACATATGGTAATGTATAGGTTTCAGAGTTACTTTCTCACTTTTTCCCACCCTCTCCTTCCCCCACTGTGTCCACAAGCCTGTTCTCTATGACTGCATCTCCATTGCTGCCCTGCAAAGAGGTCCATCAGTACCATCTTTCTAGATTCCATTTGTATGCATTAATATGACATTTGTTTTTCTCTTTCTGACTTACTTCACTCTGTATAATAGTCTACCCACCTCATTAGAACTGACTCAAATGTGTTATTTTGCTTTCAAGTTGAGCTATTCTAACAAATTAATATGGAAGAGCAATTATCATAGAATAAACTCAAAATATGTTTATGTAGGTGGAACTAATTCTCTATTTGCATGTTTTCCCTTTTCTCTATTGGGAGAGTATTATTTGAGTCTGACTAAATAAAGTGTATAAAATTAAACAGTTCCTTTGGAGTCTATTTGTCCATCACTCAAATAATTAAAGATGCAATAAACTTGTTATGACTCCTTTGTTGACTTTGATCAGATATTTTATCCAAATTGGTTTTATATTTATGTTCTTTGTCCTGGAATTCAGAATAATTCACTCAACTCTCTGCTTTGGTATTGGTGTGCAGGATGGTATCATTTTAGGCAATCTATCACATCTATTGATAAGATTGCTCAGGAGATGAGCCATACTTTTTGGGTATCAGGTTATAAAGGCCAAAATTAGGAACAAATAAATTTCATCTCAATAATCATAAAAACAAAACTGAACTCTTTTCCTTTGGAAGAAAAAATAAAAGTCTTTTTCCTATGTCCCTTACATTTATGTAATTAAATACTATGAGAACAAGAAAGAGATATATATCTGACATTGGCATTTCTGAATCCAGGGCCATTGCTCCATTGTGGATGTCAGCACCAGACCTATTTTCTGACACACACACATAACCTCATAGCCAAGAGATGTCCCTAAAAGAAATAGAATCACAAAAGATTAGACAAAGAAGTATTTTCATATTTAACCTCTCCAAGTGTTACTTTTCAAAATGGGGATAACATCAATTCCTACCTTATAAGTCTTTGTGAAAATTAAATCAGATCATTAATGTGACAAAATACTTGCTTCATGTTAGCTATTAATATTAAAGCTAGACCTTTAACTGTAAACTTTGAGTTGACCTCCTGTTAATATTTAATCTTAATATATGTTAATTCTAATAATAATCATGCATTGTTTTCATAGAGTACAAATGATCTGAATGAGTGATAAGGCATTTACACAGAAGACTGGCAAAGAAATAGCCTTTGGCAAGAAGGCAGAGACCTAAGCATTTATTCCTGCATCCACCTGTCCATCCATCAGTCTACCCCAGATGTTCAACCATTCACTCACTACATACTAGACGTGTAACTCTATCATGCAAACAAATTACATTGGCTTTAGAAACGTATCAACTTGCCTACACTTTCCTGGAGTTCCTGTTCCTATATGTTTCCTATCAGTGTAGGCCACAAGAAAGATTCTTGTGTGAAATCTGAAGTATACAAGTGAAGCAAACACCCTTTTGTAGCCGCCCACATATTTTTATCTGCTGGTGCACCCATTGATACAAGGCGATGACTTATGCAACTACTCCATCTTCCTCGAGATCCATCTTCATCTGCTTTGCCTCCTGGTCCAAGTGTATGTGTTTAGCTCTGGATTCTGCAAGACAGAACACAAAGATCAGAGTTAGAAAGAACTGATACAGTTTAAGTCTGTCCTCCTGGGCTCCAGGCGTGGCTTATGTTCCCAATTCATTCTTGTGTTCCTCCACTTTATATTGTCTTCCTTTTCCATTGGCATGTCCTGTAGACTTCAAACTTTAGCATTGGGTGTGGATTCAATATGCTTATAGAAACTGCTTAACCTGCTCCTACAATTGTATATGGTCAAATTTCTATAGCAAATCTATGTAACTGTATATCCTAGAAGTTATGCTTCTCTGAACCTGAACTGATACACAAACCTGGTCTTAGATCTGCCATCATTGGGTCATATTCTTTTATAAGTGGCAAGAACACTAGAATCCATCCTGGATAAACCTGCTTAAACAAACTGTTCTCTTGATCAGAGTGTATATATTTGTTGATCCAGAATTACTTTACTTGACCTCAGTATTTTTTACATGGCTTTTAAAATGTATGTTTCCACATATTTCTTTGCCTTTTGGTTAGCTGTGACCCTTGTGAAAATTGAGTAGACTGAGACTTTATTTTGTTTACTAACACTTAAATCTTCCATGATTTCCTCATCTGCTTTAAAGTATACTTTATTCTCTTATTCTATTTACCTCTGTTTACTACATTAAGCTACTTTTTTGGAGGGTGGAGGGAAGAAGAGTACTAATAATACATAAAAATGAATGTTAAATATTTTCTTCTTTTCACTACATATTTTCATAAGAGAACTTAGGGTCTTTCCGGGTAGCTCACCTGGTAATGAATCCACTGGCAATGTGGGAAACCCCAGTTTGATTCCTGGGTTGGGAAGTTCCCAGGAATGGATAAATGATGGATGGAAAAGTGGATGCAGGGATAGGACACTCACTCCAGTATTCTTGGGCTTTGCTGATGGCTCAGATGGTAAAGAATCTGCCTGCAGTGTGGGAGACGTGCGCTTGATCCTTGACTTGGGGAGATCTCCTGGAGGAGGTCATGGCAACACACTCCAGTATTCTTGCCTGGAAAATCCCCATGAACCAGAGGAGCCTTGTGGGCTACAGTTCAAGGGGTCGCAAAGGGTTGGACATGACTGAGTGGCTAAGCACACAGCAAGAGAATTTAGGTAGTTAATTTTTAAAAATAAACTATTAAGAAGTTGGGACTCCCCTGATAGCTCAAGCGGTAAAGAATCTGCCTGCAATGAAAGAGACAGGAATTTGGTCCCAGGGTTGGGAAGATCCCCTGGGGGAGGAAATGACAAACTCCAGTACTCTTGCCTGGAAAATCCCATGGACAGAAGAACCTGCAAAACAGTCAGATATGACTGAGCACTCCCACACATTAAGAAGTTAATTTTTTTTCAATTTTCTTAAAAACATAGTATAAACTTTCAAGGGGGGAACCAAGTTAATAAAGGAAAATTAATATTACACTTTAAGATGTATAGATGTTTACCTATTTCTGTATTTTTCACTCATTTATCATCTGTTCATTCATTTGTTAATTAATTTATTCAAACAACAGCATCAGATATATGATACTACTGTGAACAGTGTAAAAAGCTGAAAATATAGTTTTCCTGCACATTAGCTAAGTAGGAAAAAGATGAACAATGGACAAAATATAATGCTCAATGTATTAAGCATTTTGTTAGAGAGAAGTACAGAGAACATGACTGAATATGACGTATTCTCCACCCAGGATGGCATGAAATCAACTTGGCACAGCGTTATCAAGAGAGGTCTGTGAAGGATAAAATCAGAACTAAGTTTGGAAGACTGTGAATGAGTAAGAAAGAATAGAAAGATGGTACAGGGGGGCATGAGGAGGCAAAGTGACATTTTGAGGACTGCAAACAGATATCAATGTAACTGAATCTTAGACTATGTAGATGGATGAGACAGAAGGTTTGGTGAGTACCAAATGTGTCCCACCAACAAGTTTGGACCTTACTCTAAAGGCAAATAGTGTTCTAGAAGGATTTTTTAAGTGGGAGCATAATAATGTCACACATAAGTTTGACATCTCCTCAGATATGCTTAATAATCATCTCAAATTTAACATGAGTCAACAGAAACCCCCTATTTCCTCCTAAAATTTACTCCTCCCCCAAGTTTTATTGTCTTCAAAATGGCAATAACATCTATTGAGTGCTCCAGCTAAACATTTAAGCATCTTCCCTATTTTCCTTTTTCTTACTCTTTACATCCAATTCACAGCCATTCCGCTGACTCTAATTCTTAAACATATTGTGAGTCCATCTAGTTATCTGCATAGCCATTCCCAGTGACCGCAGTTCAGTCGTTTCTTTCCTTTCCTCTGAAATACCCTTCTAAATAATGTAAAGTATCTAACCAGTCTTTGCTTTACATGTGCATTTTAATTCTCTATATAAGATCCGCCACTCTTAGATAACTGTATTTTTTCCTTCCTTGCTTGTTTATATCTGTCTCCTTTTAGAATGTAAATTTCTCTGACATTAAAAACTGCTCTTCTTCACCAATACATAGGAATGTGCCTGGCAAATGGAATGCACTTAAGAAATTTGTATTCTATTAATGGACAAAGAAGTAAGAAAGATTATTTTGGGAACAGTGCATAGAATGCTTTGGGAAGGGTGAGCCTGGAGAGGAGAGTGGTTGAAAGGCCTTCTTCGCCCAATACTCCGATTTCAGCTGCCCCTCTGTTGGGGCGTTTTGTGCACACTGGCTGCATGCTACTTTCAGGGCCTCACTTATCTCTGCTTTTCTATCTCAGGACATATTTGCAGGTTGGCCCTGAAGTTCAGGAGAGTGACGCTCCTGGAGCCACCATTTCAACTGATAGGGGAAGGATACAGGGAATACAGACTGACCTCCCATCCTGCAGGGGGAAAACTCAGAGGCACCTTCTACATTCATGGTTTTGCAGAACTTCCCCAGGAGCGTTGAGCTCTGTTTTACTCAGTGGGAATCAGCACACTGACCCACCTGTGATCACCTTCTCTTCTTTCCCTGGCTCACTTTTCCAGCTCTCTTAATCCTGCACCTCACTAGTCAACTACCCACGCCTAAATTCCTTGTCTCATATTTTGTTGTCATGGGAAATTAAAACAAACACGTCTTTTGCATTCATTTGTACAAGCATAGATGAAGATTTTTAAGGTCTTTGGGTGAGGAAAGTGACAGGATTTTGAGACTGTTTTAGTGGGATGATGGGGACAAAACAAAAGAGAGAGAATTCAAGGGCGATTCCCAGGTATATGTTGGCATAATCCATTCTGGTGGGGAAGTTTGGGAGGACATAAGATGACGAGTTCAGTTTTCAAGTACAACAGCCAAGGACAAAAATCCAGAAAATAGTTACATATAAAATTATGGAGCTCAGAAAAAAATTCTTGAAAGCAAGTAATGATTTTGGAGTCAACTACAGCTTGGTGTGGGAGTAGTTGAAGCAAAAGTAAAGAGATGATTCCACAGGACAGATACATAGAACAGATACTTAGGCTAATGAACCCTCCACGTACTGAAATAAAAGAAACAAATGACTTACCTGGATGGTTTCAGCTCTTTTGTAGTGCAGTACTTACACTAGTTATTAACTGATATTTTACCCATTAGATGATCTATGCTGCTGCTGCTGCTGCTAAGTCACTTCAGTCATGTCCGACTCTGTGCAACCCCATGGACAGCAGCCCACCAGGCTCCCCTTGTCCACGGGATTCTCCAGGCAAGAATACTGGAGTGGGTTGCCATTTCCTTCTCCAAGATGATCTATGGTGAAATATAATTGAACACTGATTTAGACAAACATAATTTTCATTGCAGAATAGTTTTGACAGATGATAATAACTCTTTAAGAAATTTCACAAAGGGAGATATAATGTGTGGTATTTCTCAGCATTATTTGATGTTTTCTTCTTGACAAATCCCAGCAAATATTCTTTGGCAAACATTAGTTTCAGTTCAGTTCAGTCTTTTAAATGTTCTTTTTATATACAGCATCTAATAATCATATTATCTGAAGTTTCAATGATCTCTATGAAGAGTCTTTTCCTGACCCCCAAAACAGTGAGCCTCCAGAATTCCAGGATCCTATACATTGTAAAAAATATAAACAAGGCAGGATTTAGTTTTGTTGGAACCATCTATTGCATTAAAATAGTCTTAGCAAAGTGTAAAGCCTACAGCGAACATGAGAGAATATTCAGGAATTTAAAAATTTGGTAGATAAATTTGAAAACAAACTGTTGCATCCTAGATATTCCTGCTAGATTGTGTGGTCAATAGGTGACAATGGTCTTATCTGTACTCTCACAAGTTGGTGAATGCCTATCTCTGAATATCCTAGCCCCCGGGGGAGATTCAGCTACTGCAGATCCCCAGGCATGCAGACTTGATCTCTTTCCGGGCCTAAACTTAGTGGTCAGATGAAATCTTAGAGAGGGGATCTTAATCCATCTGGCAGTGTTCAAACTTCTCATGAGCATGATCTCGATTAGATGCAGCCCAACTCCCTGGTCCTGCCTCTGAGAGCTCTCTCTGATTGGTTGTGCCATTCTCTGATTGACATTTCCATTTATATCCAGGTGAGGCGCCTTGCCCCAAATTCTACTCCATTTGCTTGTAACTCTGAGGACTTAGAAACTCCTTTTAGTCTGCGGAGGGCAGGGATAGAGTATGTGGAAGCTATACCTGTGTTTTAGCTTGTGATGTGCTTAAAGCCAGATGGAGTCCCCCTTACCCAAGACATTCCATTTCATGGAGTATAACTGCACCCTTACTGCTCTGCTCATCTGCCTGAATAGTGATTCCAAAAGAAGCATGAGAGGAGACTGATTGCCAGTTCTTTCAAAGGCATTGTGATGTTGATGCTATTATGGAGGAGGCTTAAAAGTTATATAAACATATAACCATATGAACTGCTATAGTGTATTCTCGTCATAACTGAATCTCCTATCCAGATTTTCTATTGAACAGAGAGAAAGAGGCAGAGGGAGAGGGGAAAATACTTGAGAGTGTATAGTTCGAAACTTACTGAAAGAGGTTAAGCAAACCAAAGACACATATTCATTCATTGATTCATTCAAGAAATTCTCTGAGAACCACTATATGTCAGACACTATTCTGTATACAGGAAATATATAATTATAAAAAGATATATAAAAATCATCTCCCGTCAAGGGTGTTCAGTTAGTACATTCATAGCACATCTGTTCTTAAAGAAAGTAAATTCAACTTATTTGGAAAGATCCAATTAAGGGCACTCAGTTTGTTTAATATCAGATTTGAAACTTGTTTTCCTATAGTAGATGAGAAGGCTAAATAAGCCAAGGGTAGTTTGTTAGGTAAAGAACTATGACCATATGATCAGTTTTGTTTACCTCTATTCATATATTTAATAAAATACAAGTTGAAGAGTGTTTTTAAAGTGGGAATTTTACACAAACAAAATTAAAAAATGGTAAAACCCTGTATTTTCTAAAAAATGATCGGTAGTTTGTTCATAAGCATGACTAATTATCACATTAATAATCACACATAGCTTTTATTTAATGACAAATTTCAGTCTACCAGAGATTGAAATAAAGAGACAATAGTCAGCTAAGGTGGATACAGGAAATGTTTTAAGCATAAACTTGAGGCTTGTGTATATTTTCTTATCTTTTTCTCCCCTATTTCACTTTTTTTCCTTTTCAGATACTCCTCAGTATCTGGAAGGTTTTCTCTTTCTCTTAAAATCCATTCTCTGCAAAATGCTCAGATTCCTGTGACACAATCATCACTAATTCCTTCGAGGGAAAATGTATTCAAGACCTTATTCTGCTAATGGTCAACTAACGTAATTGATATATCTCTGGTCTTTGAGACTGTTTACCACTTCCTCTTTCATAAAATTATCTTATTTTGCTTTAACAACACCATTATTTCCTGTTCTCTTTTTACTCATATTTCTTCTCACTGTGTGTGTGTGTGTGTGTGTGTGTGTGTTCGTCACTCAGTCATGTCTGTTTGCGACCCCATGGACTGCAGCCCTCCAGGTTCCTCTGTCCATGGAATTCTCCAGGCAAGAATATTGGAGTGGGTTGCCATTCCCTTCTCCAGTCTTCTCACTGTATTCTTTTATAAAACACATCTTGAGTATTTGTACTACCCATGCTCTTTAATTCAATGCTTTTGTTACTCATCAGTGAAACATGACTTCAAGATGCTTAGTTGGCATAAGGGATGTATAATTTGTAGCAATGGAATCCACTCTGTCATTCATTCATTCATTGACTAAATCTTTATGAAATTGTTATTTCCTATACATAATAATTTCTGGTCCAACATGTAAGCTCATTATTCTATCATTATAGTTGGAAAGATAATTATTAAAGTATCTTAGAAGAATTGTAAACCTAATGGAATTCAATGGGTGACAAATAGCAGAAATTACTCTGCTTAAGAAAACAAAAGAAAAAAGAACTAATCAGAGTAATTCTGTGGCAGCTCAGAGTATCCAAGGGGAAGGAGATAGTTGGGCATGGGAAATACATTGGAACTAGATATTAATATTTAAGTGTTGGTTATGTCAATTTATATTAGGGAACTATCCCCTGGAGGAGAGGATGGCAACCCACTCCAGTATTCTTGCCTGGAGAATTCCATGGAAAGAAGAGCCTGTAGGGCTACAGTCCATGGGGTCGCAAAGAGTGGGATACAACTGAAGCAACTTAGCACACACCATAATAATGCTGAGTAAAAAACTTTCAAGAAGACATACAAAAGCAAGAATTTATTTGTCTTGCTTGTAGGTCTATTACAAGTTAGGTTGGGAAGCTTGTTTTTAGGTTGGGAAGCTTGCTTCAGGCTGAGGCTTGGCCAAGTTTGGTTGGGATTACCTCAGGGCCTGGATACAGATATTTTCCATGAGCTTTGTCATTCTGCTGCTGCTGCTAAGTAGCTTCAGTCGTGTCCATTCTGCTTGGACCCAAAGTTATCTGGAGTGTATACTTCTCCCAGTGCATCCCTGGAACACATAAGTCTGAACAAAATTATTATTCTTATTAAAGCCTCAGTCTGCAGCTGGCATATTGACACTTCCATCTAAATTTCATTGGCCAAAGCAATCATTTGGTCAAGCCAAACATCAGTGAGACAAGGGAAGATACTCCATCTCCAGTGGGAGGTATTACAAAGTTACCTGGCAAAGGGTTTGGGTACATGCAGAATGATGGTAAAGAATTAGAGAATAATGATCCAATCCACCACACTCCTTCATTCTGTCTATTCATTGTGAATTATGTATAATCTTTGAGAGAATCACAAATCACATAGTCCCCCAAGCTAAAAGCCTCAGAAATGCCTGTGACACATCTAGATTCATAACTCCCTGCTGCTACTGCTGCTAAGTCGCTTCAGTCATGTCCGACTCTGCAAACTCATAGACGGCAGTGCACCAGGCCCCCCCATCCCAGGGATTCACCAGGCAAGAGCACTGGAGTGGGTTGCCATTTCCTTCTCCAATGCATGAAAGTGAAAAGTGAAAGTGAAAGTGAAGTCGTGTCTGACTCTTCGAGACCCCATGGACCGCAGCCCACCAGGCTCCTCTATCCATAGGATTTCCCAGGCAGGAGTACTGGAGTGGCGGGCCATCGCCTTCTCCACATCCAGTCAATCATAAAGCTTCCTAATCTTTTCTTCCACTTCTAGCTCTTCTTACATCTTATTGTTTTACTTTAGGTTTTATTGTTAGGTGTGTGCTCAGTCCTGTCTGACTCTTTGCAAACCCATGGACTGTAGCCTGCCAGGTTCCTCTGCCCGTTGGATTTTTCAGGCAAGAACAATGGAGTAAGTTGCCATTTCCTCCTCCAGGGGATCTTCTCCACCCAGGGATCAAATTAGCATCTCCTGCATTGACAGGCATATTCTTTACCACTCAGCCACCTGGGGAGCCCTTAGGTTTTATTGCATTTATATTATTATATAAATTTGTATAATACTATGGTAATATAAATATAATTCAAAATTATATATGCATGCATGCATACTAAGTCACTTCAGTCCTGTCTGGCTCTTTGCAAACCTATAGACTGTGAAGCCTGCCATGGGATTCTCCAGGCAAGAATACTGGAGTGGCTTTCTATTTCCTCCTTTAGGGTATCTTCCCAATCCAGGGATTGAAACCACATCCCTTATATCTCCTGCATTGACAGGCAGAT
The DNA here is from genome assembly GCF_910594005.1 of Cervus elaphus. Taxonomy (NCBI): domain Eukaryota; kingdom Metazoa; phylum Chordata; class Mammalia; order Artiodactyla; family Cervidae; genus Cervus; species Cervus elaphus. The sequence goes on from NC_057831.1 coordinate 39,115,259, forward strand.
TCTTTACCACTAGTGCCACCTGGGAAGTCCAAAATATATATATGAATATAACCTAAATAAAAATATTATAAATGAATATGTATAACTGGTTGTCCTGCCCCAGTCTCTCCTTACTGTTATCCATTATCTACATAGCACCTAAAATTCCACATTTCACTTTTAAAAGTACAATTCTGAGATTTTATTTCTCTTCTGATAAATTTGTAAATATTTCTTATTTTCAGAGATTAAAATTCTTTAGCATGGAATGAAAGTTCATTCAGTTTTCTCCTAACTCACTTTTCAAGTCTCGTTTTCTTCCATCACTTAGCGTGAACCCATACTCCCATCACAAACAATGACTTGTCATTCCTATATAGCTCTGTGCACTTGATGGATTTCACTTTAAAACTCCCTGTTACTTGCTTCTTAAATTTCTGTCTGCTGTTTCCTTTTTAGACCAAACCTCAAATTTCACAACCTCTGCGGAGCTGTAGCTAAGTTCCTGCTTCCTTCCTGTCTCACCACAATATTTCATTTACCTAATATTTTTGCACATTACTGGTATGTTCACTGCTAACTAGTTTAAATACCATATTTATTCTCATCATTGTTTTGATTTATTTGAGGTGAGCATTTTCTCCATCTTATGAAGTGTCAGGTCACTCTGTCATGTCCAACTCTTTGGGACCCCATGGACTGTAGCCTGTCAGTCTCCTCTGTCCATGGAGTTCTCCAAGCAAAAATACTGGAGTGGGTAGCCATCCCCTTCTCCCGGGGATCTTCCCAACCCAGGGATCGAACCCAGATCTCCTGGATTGCAGGGGATTCTTTACCATTCTTTTCCTTCAGTCTTTACCTACAGGGACTGAAGAAGTCAGAGTTTGGAAGACTTAAATAATTTGACCAAGGTCAGTGTACTTAGTAAGCAAACAAGATAGTGTCCAAAGCCAGATGCATCTCACCACATGTATCTCTTGTAATCTCTTTTCTTACTTCCATTCCTTCTTTTGTTTTTATTATCAATGCTTGACTTTAGTTTTTATTGCTTTTATATTAATATACAATGTAGATTTTATTGTTTTTATATGTATAATGTTTCCAAATGATCTATTATAATGATACACAGTGTATAATTACCTATGGTATGTCTGTTTTTCTACTGGTGTGATTTGATCAAACAAGGAACCTAGTTACATTGTTTCTTTTCTTTTCTTTTCTTTTCTTTTTTTTTTGTGTAGCTACCAGCCCCCAGCCTTTGTCCCCAAGTATCTGTGGAGCAATTTTATAAACATGAACAAATAAACACTAAAGTAAAGTGTATTTAAACAACTGACTGCCTATTGGCAGGTACTTAGAAATGTGGTAGAAAAGCAAGGGAAAGATCTACTGAAGAGACCTGGAATTGGTTAGAGTTCAGAGAGGACTTGAAGGGGGTGGAATTATAAGCTTTTTACTAGCCAATACCAAAGGAAATTGCCTTATGGATCCAAACATATGCTTTTCAGAATTTCCCACAGGCTAAAGAAGGCAATCTCCACGTATTATAGTGCATGTTTTATTTCATCTTCTTCCTGTTGTAAAAATGAGTCAGTTCTGCTTGGAGAAGGAAAGTGTTTACTTTTGCTTTTTGAATAATTTCCTGGGGAGAACTGTTACGTTTATTGGAGGGAGGGGGATGGGAAACTTCAAAATTGGCTTTATTATGCAGAGCATTTTGAAAGTGCTGTAAAGACATCATAAAACAGCTTTCTTTATACAGGTCTCATTCCTACCCCTCAACTGTAATTATTAACATAACCCTCTAGGCACTCTCTTGTCAACTCCACCTGAATGTCCTATCTTGTTTCATCTGTGATCTTTCTCCTGCTTTATTAGTTTAAAGAGCCTCTGGCTACTCTCTAATGAGAAGAAACTGAATTTCTGTAGCCTGGGTCACCCTCTATTGCTTGAAGGGAAAAAGAAGAAAGTTCACTGGAAGGTAAAGAGGGAAAAAAAAATCTACAGGCAGACCTAATCTTCTTAACATGTTTTTGTAACTACTAAGAACAACCTGCCTGATACTGAATTTTTGTTTTTGCTTGACCAAAGTTTAAAAAAAAAAAAGAAATTACATCACAAGCTGACAGTATTGCCCCTTGGGGAACTTAGCCTTATCTTGGTGTTCTCTATCTCTCCTGTCATCTCTAAATGCTGACAAATCTGCTGAACAGCAAGTACTGGTGTTTCCTTCTGGACCCCCAAGTCCTCTCACAACAGTTGGCCTTGGGTGAGGTTTTTCAATTCAGGGTCAGCTTCAAGCCAGCAGCTTGCATCCTAGTGCAAAATTTATGGAGCATGCTGATGAGAACAATGCGGCTGCCTGGGAAGATGACTGGGAATTGGCAGAGGAGTTTGGTAAGTCTGAGTACTGCAGCTGGGCCATCAATTGTTCCTTCATCTGGTTGGACTTCAAAGGGTTACATGCCTTGTTATGTTTTGTACCCCTAACCAAAAGTATTTTGGGAGAAGGAGACACTTCTTAGTTAAAACAGGGGTCCCCATCCTCTGGGATCTAATGCCTAATGATCTGAGGTGGAACTGATGTAATAATAATAGAAATAAAGTGCACAATAAATGTAACACACTTGGAGCATCCCCAAACCATCCCCCTAATACCTGTCCATGGAAAAAAATGTCTTCCACGAAATTGGTTCCTGGTGCCAAAATGATTAGGAACCACTGTTAAAGCATTTTCCACAACCTCATCTCCCATCTAGCTGAGACCATTCCTTATCCAGTCTTTAAGTTTCTGGGTGGTAGGGGAGAGAAAAAGAGAGTGATGTGTTTGGTTGGTCAGTTACCCAATCTATCTCAATGCAAGTGTTTGAGATAAAAAAAAAAAAAAAAAAGAGAGAGAGAATGGGTTGTATTAAATGGTGGTGAAGCCATCTAGTAGAGAGTTTACTATATAGTATGTACCAAGTGAGTACTTGGAGAAGAAATCAGGGGTAGACTCTGAAGCCAGGCTGAAGTGAAAGTTGCTCAGTGTGATTCCATGGACTGTATATAGTCCATGGAGTTCTTCAGGCCAGAATACTGGAGTGGGTAGACTTTCCCTTCTCCAGGGGATCTTCCCAGAGATCGAACCCAGGTCTCCTGCATTGCAGGCAGATTCTTTACCAGCTGAGCCACATGCGAAGCCCAAGAATACTGGAGTGGGTAGCCTATCCCTTCTCCAATGGATCTTCCCAAAGCCAGATTGCCTGGGTATAAATCCTGGTTCTATTCCTTATCAACTGCATGAATACAAGCAATTACTTACCATTTTAATGCCTCAGTTTTCTTATCTACAGCATGGGGCCAATAATAATAATGTCTCCTAGGGACAGTCTAAGGACTTTGTGAAAAAATACACACATATTTTTATAAGCATATCAGGCTCATAGCAAGTGCTACATTAATGTTAGTTATTTGAGAAATAAGAACAATAAAAAACAGTAAATAGAATGAATCTCAACCACTTTCAAGGTCTACTGTCTTTCATTATTCAAATAATATCTGAGCTATGACTGAAAACATCCTTACTTTTTCATAGCTATTGCATTTCTGAAAGTGACCTAAAGAAGAGAAAACTCTATCTGATATAAAATATTTATTTATATATATAAAAATATAAAATATTTTAAATATTTTAAAATATAAAATATTTATATGTGATATATAGTATATATACTATATTATATATTTATGTGTTTATATTTTTATATATAGTAAATGCAAATCTGATTTATAATAAATGTAGGTATATTACATTATATCATATTATACTATATATAATCTTTTTTAAGTCCATTTTTGATATACTGCTAAATTTCAAATAAGTGTGTTTGTAGAGAGAATGACTATTTTGAAATCTGAGTATCTAGATTGTAACTGTATTTGTATTAGTTGTATGAGAACTGATGTCCTGCTATTACTTGATTTAGAGAGTGTTTATTCTATCAGCTTTTTGGCATACTATTCCATTTGGGACAAAGTAGTCTCTTTGGAGAGGCATATTTTGACCTGCTAATGTAAAATGGAGAAAGACCAGTGTGAGTCTAAGTGTGGATGGGATGATGTTGTAGAAGATTTATTTTGTATTTGTCTTGGCTTATACTGTCACTCAGTGTGAACTTCATTTCATAATCTGGTTGATTTATTTAAACACAGTTCTTCCTAAAAAGAAGCTGGTGAAAAACCATGAGAGTTATTGATGATCTTCCATGATGTATACAAGAAAGGAGTCCAGAGGGCTGTTATATATGTCCAGATGCACACAGTTCCAATAGCTTTGGCCAAGTTATAAATCAAAAGAGGCCATCTAGATAAGGTGGAAAGGACATGGGTTTGGGAATCTGATAGAGATGGGCATGATTCTTAACTCCATGACATGCCAGCTCATAACTCTGAAGCTCTAGATTTCTGAATTTCCTCATTTATTCTTAAAGATCTCCATATTATTCCTATGAACCTCACTTTCTATTTTGTTGTCATTACTCAGTCACAAAGTTGTGTCCCACTCTTTGCGACCTTATGGATTGTAGCATAAGGCTCCGTTTTCTTCCATTATCTCCCAGTTTGCTCAAATTCATGACCATGGAGTCAGTGATGCTATCTCACCATTTCATCCTCTGCCTCCCCCTTCTCCTTTTGCTTTCCGTCTTTTCCAGCATCAGGGTCTTTTCCAATGAGTTGACTCTCTGAATCAGGTGACCAAAGTATCAAAGCTTCATCTTTAGCATCAGTCCTTCCAATGAATACTCGGGGTTGATTTCCTTTAGGATTGACTGGTTTGATCTCCTTGTAGCCCAAGGAGTTCTCAAAAGTCTTCTCCAGCACCACAATTCAAAAGCATCATTTCTTTGGCACTCAGCCTTCTTTATGGTCCAACTCTCAAATCTGTACATGACTATTGGAAAAACCATAGCTTTGAATATACAGATGTCATTTTACATGCAGGAATAATTACATTCCCTTGTTGTTGAATTTACATGAAGTACTGCTAGAGAATTCGGTCAACTAACTTGACTGAAATTTGGCAAAATGATTTCATACTTTTAAGTGATATGGATTCTTTGCCTAGTACAGTGTCAATTAGAATTGCCCAGTCCTAACCCTAGTTTTTTTTTTTTTTTTAATTAATTAATTAATTTGTGTTACTTTACAATATTGTAGTGGTTTTGCCATACATTGACTTGAATCCTCCACGGGTGTACATGTGTTCCCCATCCTGAACCCCCATCCCTCTGGGTCATCCCAGTGCACCAGTCCTGAGCACCCTGTCTCATACATCAAACCTGGACTGGTGATTTGTTTCATATATGATAATTTACATGTTTCAATGCCATTCTCCCATAGCATCCTGCCCTCGCCCTCTCCCACAGAGTCCAAAAGACTGTTCAATACATCTGTGTCTCTTTTGCTGTCTCACATACAGCTAACCCTAGTTTTAATGAAGTCAAAATCACATATGTTTTAGAGATTAGATTAGGTGGACCTGAATTTTAGGCTTCTTTGAAATTTAAGTTTATTATTTTTAGAGCAGTTTTAGGTTCACAGCAAAATTGAAGGGTTGATACAGAGAATTCCCATATACCCTCTGCTCCCACACAAGCAAACTCCCCGTATTGAGTGGTATGGGCTTCCCCAGTGATCCAGTGCCTAAAGAATTTGCCTGCAATGCAAGAGACACAGGAGATACAGGTTCAGTCCCTAGATTGGGAAAATCCCCTGGAGAAGGAAATGGCAACCCATTCCATTATTCTTGCCTGAAATTTCCATGAACAGAGGAGCCTGGTTTGCAAAGAAACGGACATGACTGAGGGATAAGAACATGCACATGGCGTGGCATATTTGTTATAGCGGATGAACCTACACTGACACATCATAACCACCCAAAGCCATACTCTGCATTTCACTCTTGATGTTGTATGTTCTATATGGGTTTGAATAAATGTGTGATGACATGCTTCCATCATAATGGTATCATACAGAATATTTTCATTGCCCTAAAAATTCTCTGTGCTCTGCATTTTTATTGTTTCCACAGTTTTGTCTTTTGTAGAACGTCATACTTGGAATCATACACTGTGTAGCCTTTTTCAAATTGGCTTCTTTTACCTGGTAATGTGCATTCAAGTTCTGTCTGTGTCTTTTTCATGGCTTGATGGGTCATTTCGTTGTAGCATTGAATACTATTCCATTATACAACAGTTTACTTATTCATTCACCTACTGAAGGACATCTTGGTTACTTTCAAGTTTGGCAACTATGAATAAAGCAGCTAAAACATCTGCATGGACACTTTGCTGTGGACATAAGTTTCTAACTCATCTGGATAAATACTAAGGAGTATAAGTGTTGGATTTTAAGAATGTGTTTAGTATGAAACCTCCAAACTATATTTCAAAGTGATTGTACCATTTTGCACTCTTACCATCAATGAATGAGAGTCTCGATAGAAACTCAATATTCTCAGTGGCATTTGGTGTTGCCAGCATTTTGACAGCTTTTTTTCAGTATGATAATACAGAGCAAGTTAATTCAACTATTGTCAATAGCATCTCAGCTTCTTCATTGGTAAAATAGGATGTACTGAACCTGAGGATTTACAAATTATCTAGGTGGTTTCAATGTGCATTCATTTTTTTCATTTTCTTCTTAAAATATAAATAAATAGACATTTGCTGGGAGGTTTTTTTTTTTTGTCTTGAAGCAAAGAAAATGGGACCCTAAGTCAATGATCTTGTGATATTATAGCTTTTTGTGCCACAATCTATTTGTGCTTTTGCACCTATCTCTTCTGCCCTAGAATAGTATCCTTCCCCTGTTTTTAAACCTAGTAAACCCTTATGTATCTTTCTAGGGCTTCCCTGGTAGCTCAACTGGTAAAGAATCCACCTGCAATGAGGGAGATCTGGGTTCGATCCCTGGATTGGGAAGATCCCCTGGAGAAGGGAAAGGCTACCCACTCCAGTATTCTGGCCTGGAGAATTTCATGGACTGTACAGTCCATGAGGTCACAAAGAGTTGGACACAACTTTCACTTTCAAAGACCCACCTAAAATATCACAGATCTAGTATATTACCCATCTCCTCTATATTAATATTGGAAAGAACTAATATCATGGGGACTATACTCTATTAGATGTTATTTCAGCTACAGTAATGGATTATTCTTTTTAATTCTCAAAACACCCTGTATTTTTATTATCTACATGAGATTGGAGAAATAGTGATGAACTCAAAATCACATCATTCATAGGTGACAGAGAAGTGGATGGTCTGGGATTCTAACTTGTACAATTATAGAAGTATAAATGTCCAAGCAAATTTCTTTATTTCTCCTATCTTCCTCTGCTCCCAGAGGACTTTGTACTCATATTTCTTAATTATGCAAATTCAATAGAATCTTTTTCACATACTCATTTGTCCAATTAAGTGATGAATATATCAAAGTCAAGGGTCTTAGTCTGTTGATCATTCTATCCCAGTTCCTGCAGCACTCTATGGCAGATATTAGAAATACAGGCAGTGCTTGGGTAAACATATGTTCGAATATTGACATCCAGTTTCCAGATAATCAATTTGTCCTATGATGAAGTTATTAGCAAAATGAAGCTTAGCAGAATGCAATGCTTCCTGTGTCATTCAGAAGATTCTACACACCAAAGAAAGACATTAGGAGAAATATATCATCATGAATACCACTTATCAACAGTCAGTAAGAATAAGCATATATTTTAAAAAATGTAATACCATCTCTATGACTGTCTGTAAATTTCCAGGCAATCTAGTGATAGTCACAGTTTTCTGACAGCTGTCAGTTTTTAAAATCTCAGCCTGGACCACGTAGACTTATACACATTATTCATCAGTCTCCCCAGTACAGTATTTTTTGTAGAGATCAGTGAAAAGATGGTTTGTGGGATTTACATACATAAGTCTTAAAAGATTCTACATATTTTAAAATCCTATTATTATACAGAAAATTAATTAAATCAAATTCATAAGGAGCCATACTTTTTCCATTAATGTTACCAATTTAAAACTTTAAAAATAACACCTTTTCAACCAAATATAGAAGAAGCAAAATTACTGACCTGGTTTGATTGGGTATCTATTTTTGTAAGTCCCCGAAGTAGCAAACAATTACTCTTGTCAGGTTTTGTTACAGTCTTGGGAAGATCTAGGGCAACCTTTTTTCGTTTTTTCTTTCTTCATCACGTTTAAACGCGGACAACAAGGACACTTCACAACCATACGCCAAAGACATCAATAGCTTTTTAATGAGGCCATAACCCTGAGTAGGTCATGGAATATTAAAAATAAATGAACATATTGCTGTCACTGGGGATTCTGCTCTCTCTGCTGAAGGGTATCGATGAGGAAACACAATACCGGGACACAATACGCTGCACTGCTTACATTTCAAAAGGCAGTTAATTAGCAGGAGCTATATGAATGACCCTTGCCCATGTCCTTGGTGCACTCAAGTTATGTCTGTGTCAATGTGAGAATTGTGCACTGCCCTTCTCAGTAGAGGGCCAATTGGCTGAGACACATGACCAAGCTTTATCTACACAGTCAATTGTGAGAATTAAAAGGTCAGTCATTCAATAGAAAAGATTTCCCTTTTAGTGGCTCTGTCTGGCAAGGATATTATCCTCTTGAATGAGCAAGAAAGAGAACAATAGTTTGTGAAGACCTACCCCAATCAATGAAAATTCTGAGGCGAGGAGGAAGTGGAATGAGAAGATAGAGTGTTACTATAATGACATTTAGGCTCTTCATCTCTGTAAACTCATCCTCCCTCCTCACTACCACACAGTGAGTACAGAAGCAAGATGGAACTCCCTTCTTTTCCTGTTTACATCTGCTCTGTCTAGCCTGTAACCATTGCATGTGTTTTAACTTCACCTGGGACATCCTTCTTGGCAATGCTCCTGGATAATGCCTGTTCATTATTCTACTCTAGATCATGTACCATCACATCTCTGAAGGCCTCTAGAAACTCCTTCAGTCAAGGAGCACTTGTCCTATTGTGGGCACCTACGGCAAAAAACAAACAAACAAACAAACCCATCATAACCATTCAAAAGATTCACCTATCAAGGAGCTGTCACCTTTTTGGGAAGGGGTCCCATTTTCCAGATTCCCTATCATCTAGGTAAAATCCTTTATCTCTCTTTTGCTGTGGCCTGTGTATAGAAATGGTATGCATCACTCTCAAGTTAAGATGTTTAAGAAGTGGTTGTGTCCTCTCCTGGCTCTCTTCCAACATCCTGAAGCCAAATACAGAGATTGAAAGACCCTAGAGGATGGCAGATGAAGATGGCTGAACGACACATGGAATAAAAGCAGTTTTCTGCCATATGGAACATCTGCATTGAAATTTGGAATTCATTAATTTTACCAGCTAAGATTTACCTTAATAATGAAAAATCCAAGAATAGTTTAATATATTGACTCTGTGCCAGAGAACTTGCGTTTTAAAACCCTAATTGTAGTATGATACAATCAGTGTTTGTTGCCCATCTCCTTTTCTAGTGAACTTAGGAAAAATGCCTTGTCACTTTTCTAGCTTTGCTGCCTAGTAAACTGGTCACGCTATAACAGGAACACAATAAAATAAGATGAATGAACACTCATATCAAAACTACTCTTTAATGAGCACCTTCTCTGAAAAGTAATGTATATCATTTATCTACTTTACATCTGTATAATGAGTATTAATGTCTATGTTTTCTAGAAGATCATAAGATTTTATTCATTCAATGAGTGTATGTTGAGTCTTGATTCTGTACTATAAATTTGGCAAGGAACTAGAGATGATACTCAGAAAATAGAGACGTATTTTCTGCTCTTTTAAAGACTATAACTAGTGTAGTATACTTATTTCCAAATGTTTTATCTTCTTTGTCACTGAGGCAGATTTTAAGAGACACAGATCCCTCTTGGTCAGTAGGTTTAGAGTCATATGGTTAGATACACAGCATAGTAGTGCTGGGTTGTTAACCAGGTTTTTCTGCCTCCAAACTAACAATCTTTCTGAATTAAAGATTTCTCAGGTTGACTTTTGTTCCATGAAGGGTATTGATAGTGAGATTATTGGACTTGGCATGCTGGCTGTCATAATTTGGTTACCTGTTAAGGGAAGATAGCATTTATTATCTTTCCATCCATTAAGATTTGAAAAGAAATTGAATCACAGTTGTATTGTTTGTTTGACTAATTGAAAGAAGAACCAGATGTACCTTGCTGATGATCTAGCCCTCTCTCCATAGACACTGTTGGAGATAATTTATGGCCCTAGATAAAGAGGTTAGTAATCTCTCCAAGGACAGAGTAGGGATTTGAATCCTGGACTCTTCAGTTCTAGTTCACCATACAGTAAAATAAACCACATTTAATCCCCATTTAAAAATGGAAAAGCTATTGTTTTTCCATTGCTTACACTGAAATTTACTTTTATTCTTCTGAATATATTAAGTTTTTATAAGGAACAGTCTAAAAAACACAATGTTTTTATATTTAATTAAAAAAAATTAACTTTCTCAGTTCAATATTAAGAACATCAAACTGCCAGATGTCTTATGAATTGGGAGAAATTTATGGCCAATGTGACAAGGTAAGTTAAAGGATAGTTGCTTTTTCAGTTTATTAGGGCTGCCATAACAGAATGCTACAAACTGGACGGCTTAAATAATAATATTATATTTTCTCACATTTTGGGAAATGTATTGTCCATGATCAAGGTGTTGGCAGATATAGTTACTTATGAGCTTTTCTTGGTTTGCAGATCTCTGACCTTCTTTTAACTATGTCCTCAAATAGTCTTTTTTCTATAGGTGTGCATCTCTGATGTCTTTTTCTGAGTCCAAATTTTCTCTTCTTGTAACGGCATTGGTTCTGGTGGATTAAAACATACCACCATTTTTAGCTTAATTACCCCTTTAAAGGTCCTATCTCCAAATACAGTCACGTTCTGAGGTCCTGGGAGTTAGAGTTCAACACTGAATTGGGGGGATGTTCAAATAACAGTTTCTAACTGAGTAGTACTGAATAACATCAATAAAGATGTCATAGACAAGAGCCTTTCTCATGACAACTACTAAAGAAGCATGACTTTTTCTGGAAAAAAACTGAAGTGAAAGTGATCATCAGACTTTATTAACTGCCACACTCAAAAATATGTATATCCTTGATGATGCCATAATATTGTTATCTTTGTAATGTACTCTATTTTTATGTTAGGGGCTCCAAAATGTATGAAGTCTTTGGTATATACTGATATATTGAAATGAGTCCTCAGTGGATTTGTCTTGCTCTCTGTTGAAACAGTTTATTATCTGAATTCTAATTGCATTCTTTCTGTGTAAATGGAGTTTACATAGACGACCTACATGCCTACAAAAGTATGATGATGTGAAGACAGATTTCTTTCTTATCCAGGTATACGCAGCCTCATAACACCGTCCCTATACCCATGTAACACTTTTGCTTGGAAATCTGAAATTCAATTGCTCAACAGTTAAAATTCACAGTACAAGGTCAGCCATTATGAATGACACTAGCTTGGAGCTAAGCTTCCTCCTTGTCTTTGTTTGCATGTCAGCTGGATTTCTCCGTGAGCACAGACCCCATCAATATCTATCCAAGGAAACTAGCTTGAAGAATAATTGAGAGTGCATATGGGCAATGATAAAACAAAGGTTTTTTTTTTTTTTCTGCTTTCAGAATAAGTTTCAGGAAATGCATAGCAAATATCCCATTTCATATGGACTCTTTTATCAAATATCAGTAAGGGTGGTTGTCATAGCCATTGTTCCCCAGGAGAAGCAATATAATATAGTTGTAAGCTTAGGTAGGTCAAGTGGTTTCTCTCACAGTCCTCCCTCTCCTTTTTTTTTTTTGGCAAATTTTCTTAACCTCTTTCGGACTCAGTTTACTTTCCTGTTGAATGCAAAAGGTGTCAATCAAGCCTGACCATAATGAATCTTAAATATGATAATGGATGTAAATTTCTTAGCCACAGTGAGCAGCATATATTGAGTTCTCAATAAATATTAAGTTTAAATATTATCTTGTAATGCTTTGTAAGATGCAATTTTCTAGCAGATTTGAAATATATCAGAGAAGTCAACTTGATCAATGATCCATAGTTGTAAGTGGGGTGGCCAAGTCTTGAATCATGACTCTTACAAAAGTACTACAGTTTAATTTTTTAAGTATGATAATACAGTAAAATTGACTTTTTCAGTTGGTAAAATTGACTACACATTTTAAAAGATGTATTTGTGTATAATTAAGTTTCAGAACAATTCCATCATCCTCCAAAATTCACTTGATCTATATCCTTATGTTAATGTTAGTCACTCAGTCATGTCTGACTCTTTGTACCCCATGGACTGTAACTCACCAGGCTTCTCTGTCCATGGAATTCTCCAGGTCAGAATACTGGAGTGGGTAGCCATTCCCCTCTCCAGGGGAGCTTCCTGACCCAGGGATCAAACCCTGGGTCTCCCGCACTGCAGGCAGACTCTTTACCTTCTGAGCCAGCAGGGAAGGCCTGCATATCCTCACAGTCACCCCATGGTCCTACTTCTAAACTCTGGTACAGAATCATACCAGAGTTATATACAAGAGGATATAACTGAGACTGGCTTCTTTTACTACATACAATGTTTTTGCAATTCATACAAGTTTTTGTATGTATCAACAATTTGTACTTTATAATTGCTGAATGGTGTTCCAAAGCATGAATATAATGGTTTCTTTAATACAGGCACCCACTGAACAGCAGAATTCTCAGGTTTCAATATTTGCTCTGCTATACAACATTAGTAGTTACTTAATTTTGTGGGCCTCAGTTTCTCTATCTGTAAATTAGGAATAATAATGTCTACCTCATAAGTGTCTTATAAGATTAAAAGAAATTATACACACAGAATTCTTTGAAAACTGCCTGCCACAAAGTTTTTACTATAAAACATTAGCTTTCTCCAGATACCTATACTTGGGTATAGTGAAAATATTATACCAAGAAATTTTAAAACAGTTTTTTATATGTGTCTACATATAAGGAATGAATAGATTTAAGCTGAATTTCCAGTGTGAATACTGACCTAAGGCTAAAAAATTCTGTATGATACCATATATCCTGCCTTTAGGATATATAGAGTATAAGAAAATTCATCAATACCACCTATGTCTTTTGGAGAACAGCTCTGAAAATAAACAGTGAGAAGTAGATCAGATTTTTTGATGAAGTTATATTTCTAAATTCAATTGCATTTCAAGCAGCAAAACAAATGTGTTGTGCCTTGTTGCAGTTTGACAAAATGGCATTAATTCTATTTCCATTTCTTATGTTATCCCCATTTCTTAATTACTTAAAGAAGAATAGCAGAGTGAGAAGATAGTAAAAGCAAAAAAGACTCATTTTTCTCTGTTGTTTGTTGTAAAAAAAAAAAAATATGGGGGACACTGATCTTTTAAACATGTTTATATTTGCTTTCTTCCTAATTCAGAAGGCCAAATGTGGGCTTGCAGTTTTGTATACAAAGAATATTCACCTTTTGGTATTTAACTAAGGCTTACATAAATCTACTTGGATCACTAATATATTATAATTACATTGAAAAACTGTTAATATATGGATTTTCCTTGAAAGTTCAAGTGCCTCTAGTTTCAAATAAAGCCAAAACATTTAACCTGAACACTTTTGACCTAAAACAGAAAATGACAAATTTACTTTCCTCCTGAAAACGAAGTCCAAACTATTGTTCATCATTCCCATAAAGAGAGAAAATAAATACAAAGAATATACTGACACATAGTTATAACACAAAAATGATAATCCATATTGGCTCTTCCCCATAAAGAGAAACATAAAAATATATATATATATATATATGTTTATATATATTCTTTAAATATGTATATTATTTTCTTTTTTATTCATTGATTATTAGAAAAAGAAAATTACACAAGACTTTTCATATACTTCCCCAAATTCCTCGTTTCTAGAAGAAACCTCCATTTATCTGTCCCTGACTATAAAGAACTGGTGACCTTGCCTTTATGCCTAATTTCATAAAATATGACCATATTTTCCAAATAATATGGCTGTTTGACATTTGACTTCATCATTTATCTTCTTTGACATTTTCTTTGATTTATACATTTTCCTTTTTGCCATCCATTCTGAAGCTACTCTTAAGAATGTCAAATTTATTTTATAAACAGATTCTAACTGTAACTTTTCTGTAATCTTCCTGTTTTTAATCTCACCTTCACCTATCCTACTTCCTGTCCTAAATACATTTCTAAATCACTCCTTTCTCACCTTTCTGCCCAAAAGTTTATTCCTTTGCCATGCCTGCTCCAACTAGAGTCATCCAACGATTGATTGTACCCATCTCTCTATTGTTTGCGCCCTACATTGTGTGAAGTGAAGTTGCTCAGTTTTGTCTGACTCTTTGAGACCCCATGGACTGTAGCCTACCAGGCTCCTCTGTCCATGGGATTTTCCAGGCAATAGTACTGGAGTGGATTGCCATTACATTGTGTAGTCATCCTTAATTCTTGCTTTTTTTTTTTCAAGTTCACTTGTACAATCACACAGGTGATCCATTATCTGAGATATACAATTCTATATCAATTATACTGAGATGCCAAACTATTCCCACTCCTCTACTGCTATTTCCCTATGGATTAAGCTGTCACCTATTCTTTATTTGGGCTTCCTTGATAGCTCAATTGGTAAAGAATCTGCCTGTAATGCAGGAGACGCTGGTTCTATTCCTGGGTTGGGAAGATCCTCTGGGGAAGGGATAGGCTATCTATTCCAGTGTTCTTGGATTTCCCTTGTGGCTCCACTGGTAAAGAATCTGCCTTCAATGTGGGAGACCTGGGTTCAATCCCTGGGTTGGGAAGATCCCTGGAGAAGGGAAAGGCTACCCACTCCAGTATTCTGGCCTGGAGAATTCCAGGGACAGTCCATGGGGTCGCAAAGAGTTGGACATGACTGAGGGACTTAGTCATTTCACCATGCTTTATTTATCTATAGCTGCATGAGATTGTTCCAAATTACTTCAAAAAATTTTCTGTGATTTAAAGCAATATTTTACTTTTCTCCATTGTTCTCTGTGTTGAGTGGGCTCAGCAGAGTGATTCTCACTTGAGGTCTTTCATGCATTCCCATGCTTGATAGCACATGAAGACTGGACGTTCAAGATGGTTTACTTACTTGCCAGGCAGTTGATACTGGGTATTGACAAGAATTCAACTGGGTCTGTCAACTGGATCATCTATGCATGGACTTTCAATGTGGTTTGTGTTTCTCACAGCATGGGGACTGGGTTCTAAGCTCTAGCTTCTCAATAACAAGCTTCAAGAAAATTACTTTGAAGCTGTATGAATTACGATCAACTTCAATTACTCCCATATCATTTCATTACTCAGGCAAGTCATTAAGTCCACCCCAAATTCAAGAGAGGGGGAGATGAATGAGTCACCAGCTCTTAATGTTGAGAAGTAACAAGGGCATAATACAGGAAGAGAGGGAATTGATGAAGATCACCTTGAAGATTCTTGGCCATAGCTTCTTATTTGACTTTGTTTCCATCTTGCTCCCATTCACTTAATCCTTATTGAATCATCAAGAGGAATTCTAAATGTTTGTCAGAACATACTAGTCTTCTGCTCAAAACCCTGTAGAGTTCCCAATATATCAATGATTTAGAGTAAAGCATAGTTCTTTCAATGACCAACAAAACCCTATACATTGGCTCTCTGTTACCTCTTTAAGCTTAGTTTCTACAACCATTTCCATTGCTAATTTTTTTTTTGTCACAGTGGTTTCCATATAGTTTTTCTTAAACACTGCAGGCGTTTTCTTGACCTGGGACATTTGCACTAGCTCTTCCCACAGCCTGAAATATTCTTCACTCACATACCTACATGGTTACATCCCTCATGTATTTCCAACCTTTCTTTAAATTTCAATGTCTCAGTGAGTTCTGAAGTGAATATCTTATTTAGAATTACAACTCCACCCCAGTTCAGGGTTCCTCAGTAAGGTAAGTGACTGCATTCATTTCTGTTTTGATAGGGATCTGGATTTGTTGAACAGTCTGGGGCACTCTTACCTCTCTACAATCTACAGAAAATTAGTTTTGGAGAACACTTTTCTTATTGGGAAGTATATATATATCTGGTATATATCCTCAAGCATCTATAAATGTCTTATATGTGCTGCATCAACATTACCACACTTGAAGAGGCTTGGGTCTTCTAGAACAACATATTCTATGGTAGTCAAGTAATTTCTTTTCTCCATGTGTTTTCTCTTTCTCTTCTTGATATAAGAAATGTCTTTGACCCTTTTCAGCAATTTACCCATTGTCAAATAGTAGTTTCTAGCCCTGCTTCACCTATTCCATATATATTCATGCTCTCAGTTCTTATTGTAAATGTAATTAGTTTCAGGAGAATATCTTTTAATTTCCTAGTTTTCAAAGCATGGTCCTTAGTGGTTTCTGAGGCTCTTTCAAAGGTATTATTTGCAACAAAACACTTCAAAATAAAAGTAAAAATCATTTGCCTATTTTACCCTCTTGCTCTGTAAGAAGAAAGCAATAAAAACATACCTATTGATGAATTCAGTTCAGTTCAGTTCATTTCAGTCACTCAGTCGTGTCTGACTCTGTGACCCGCAGCATGTCAGACTTCCCTGTCCATCAGCAACTCCCAGAGCTTACTCAAACTCTTGTCCATCAAGTCGGTGATGCCATCCAACCATCTCATCCTCTGTCGTCCCCTTCTCCTCCTGCCTTCAATCTTTCTCAGCATCAGGGTCTTTTCCAATGAATCAGTTATTTGCATCAGGTGGCCAAAGTATTGGAGTTTCAGCCTCAGCATCAGTCCTTCCAGTGAATATTCAGGACTGATTTCCTGTAGGATTGACTGGTTGGATCTCTTTACAATCCAAGGGACTCTCAAGAGTCTTCTCCAACACCACAGTTCAAAAACATCCATTTTTAGCACTCAGCTTTCTTTATAGTCCAACTCTCACATCCATACATGACTATTGTAAAAACCACAGATTTGGCTATATGGACTTTTGTTGGCAAAGATGAATCAGACTCTGTAATATAGCTCAGAATATGTCCTATGGCTTTAAATAGGGTAGAAAGAAAAGGAAATAAAACACACACACTCCATGTTTTCTAAACAGAATGAGTGAAGAAGAAAATGAGCGTAATTGCAAAATTGGGTTAAAAATGTAATTTCAAAGCCAGATAAAAAAGATCTAGGGTAAAACTTGGAGAAATAAATTACCAAATGGCTATTTCAGCCAAAGGAGTTCCTGCCCTAATTGTTAGCACATAATCACGATACCTCAGTCTTTGACTACGTTTCCTGATTGGCCCATTTTCAATGATATATGGGGTGTTAGCCTGAGAACAAAGTTAAGACAAGGTGTCAACTACCACATCTGGAATGTATTGAACTCTCCTTCTAGCCCTATTGTTAACACCCTCTTAACACCTTTCTTTTTATACTGCCTAGACCAGGAAGAGGTAAATTGGTGGACAGGTAAGACAGTGCAGCTGGAAGTAGTTGTCTACTGTACTCATAACCTTCTTAATAGGAGGAATTATTCTATATTATGGATAGACTTGATTTCTGCTGCTGTGGACAGTTTTATCTACTTAATTGACAGACAAGGACACTCTCTTTTGTCACATTGTATGTCCAAGTAATTCAATGGGAGTGTTGAATCAAATAAAATGCATTGATTGAGTATCTATTTTATAGATAAAATGAGAAATATTGTATCAACAAATATATTGAGAGATTAAACAAATGCAGGACCTAGATTTTGTTTCTTTGTAATTTTTTTAATTTTTAAATTTTTGCTGGAATTTAGTTGCTTTATAATGTGTTAGTTTCTAATGTACAGCAAAGTGAATCAGATATATATATATATACATATACATACATATATTCCCTTTTTTGTGGATTTCCTCCCCATTTAGAGGACCTAGATTTTGAATGACTTTTCAGAAGTATAGCGGGATTATACTGTGACAACTGTTCATATTTTCAAGGCACCTTGAACAATGTAAGAGAGAGACTGTAACCTAAAAAGAAAAGCTACTCACACCAAGGATGTACCTAAGATTCCAACTGCCCTGGTCCAGGGCTGTAAAAAATGTAACATTAAGGGACCATGGAAAGAGCCTGGTTTCTAGCGGTACTAGAGAGCCAGCAGACATAAGTTCAAGTCATGACATTTACCAGACAAAAGTTCCCCATGATTTCTGTAGGTGCCATTTTCTTCAAGAGTAAAGTAAGAAGGATTCTAAGCTCCTGTGTACATATGAAAATGCTACAGCTTTAAGTAAATATGTTCTTTTAAGCTCATGGATGTGGTGGAAATGCCAACTGCAGGCGCTTGTCCTCTGACACACACTGGTCTGTGATGAGGGGCCTGTCTTGAGCTGTCACTCTGATTTCTGTCTCCCAGGCCCTGTCCCTGCAGTCACTCAAAGGACAGACTCACTCAGCTGTGCAACACAAGCCAAGGAGAAGTGACAGGCGTGCAGAGGTCTCGGCCACCAACACGTGTCCTTGCAGGGCATTGCCATAAGCATTCAACCCGTGGAGCCACAGGGCAATAAACCAAGTCAAAAAAGGCAGATGCATCTCCTGAAAAATATTGCTGGCTGACACTTCATAGGGGATCATTAAGGAAAAAGAGAAATCCAGTGATCTAAAATGATGGCAAAATGGACACCTAAAAGATCGTATATTCTTTGAATACTTTTGGTTTCGCTGTAGGACACTAATGTTTCCCAATAAGTGGAATATAATTGGTATTTACCTCCTTTGTCATTCAGCAGATTCATATTCATCAATTAAATTCTTCAGAATGCATTTTGATGAAACCTGACTCTATAGAAACTTTATTGCAACTTGGCCTTCCTTTAAATGTTTGCATGCAATACGTGACCGAGATTTTTAATCAAAACCACATTTATTTGTGCACCCTAAATCCCCTACAGCCCTCATTAAAAATAAAAAGTCTTCTGTCTAATAACTCCTTAGGTTGTTGAATTTCACAAACTCACTGTTACCCCTTCCTGAATTTTATTTTACTACTTGGTCAATAGGAACTCTTTGCTGTATTTTGAGGATTTCAGGTATTATTTGTCCAGTGTAAAAGTTGGCACTGAACCCTAAGCTAGATTTGGGTCATGGGTTTTATGGGAAGATGCTGGATGATATAAAAACTTTGCAAATATAATAATACTGTCATAATATCCATCATGCATTACATTGTCACGCGGTGACAGTCATTATTAGCATTTGCTCCTTTTATTTTTGTAGTAGTCAGCAATAATATTTTTTCTCTTACTCCCAACAAGCATATAAGTTGATCATTATTTTCATTTTCTGATGTGAGGGATTTGTTTTTCTTAGACACATAAATAGAGATTATTAAGAAATAGATTAAGAAATAGATTATCAAAATGTTTGTTTTAGTCAAAGGAGTTACAAACACACATATATGGAATATGAAAAGCCCTTATCTCTATGTGAATTGGTTGCTTTCCTTATAATCATCTGTATTTCCCAATGTTCTCTTAATATACATTACTTACAAAGTTTTCTCTGGAGAAGATTCTTCAGACATTGTACATATTTATGCACATCCAGGGCTGAAAATTCTCCAAATAGCAATGGATAATGCTAAGATATTTTTGATAGTTGACATATATCTTCAAAAGAAGCTGAGAGTAGATGGAAGCTTTTGGGATTCAGAGGTGAAAAAGCTGGCATCGAAAAGCAACACAGAGAATGTTTTCTTAGATGCCCATGATTAGGGAACATTCTTCCCCTTCCTTTACCTTCCAGCTCATAGCAGGTAAATGACATTGTCTCCATAGGGAAGCGTGTGCCTGCCATCTCAACAGTTGGAAGAATTAACTTGACTTCCAAAGGAAGCTGCACAGTAGTACCAAGCAATAAACATCCTGGAGCCCAGGAATGAGAAACAATTAGAGATCACTTTATTAATGCTTAATGAGGCAGAGCAGGCATACAGCAAAGCTGATTTGTGTTCTATCTTGGCCAATGATGCTCACATAATGCCAATGTGCTATTATAAATGTCTCTGCTCTGTAGGCTGTGAATCAAAGAAGGCAGGAGATGAAATTATCTGGGGAACCTTACAACGACATAGTGAAGAAAAACCAGAAAATGAGCAGTGTGGATCCCACTGCTAATCTCAGTGCAAGTTGGGGAAATGTTTTATACTTTTCATATTTGGTTTCCCAAGCCTAATTCCTAATAGGCATGGTTAAATCCCACTGAGAATTTCTGTTCCTAATAATGCATTAAGCATCTCAGTTGGAAGGTTCCACAAAGCATTTTCCCCTGCTTTTTTCTCTATCATACTGCAGTGAAAAAGGATTAAGAATATACTGCACAGGTGCAAGTTGCAGCTGTTGAGGGTAAACTCTGTTCTACTATATTAATTCATCTCCCACCAGGGGAATTGGAGAATAGTTCAGTTCCCATAAAAAGAAAAAAAAATTGTCTTCATCAAAGAAGGAAGAAATTTCTTATTTGGAATATTACATTATTTCTGGCCAGAAGGGTCTCTATAAACACAATTTCCTAACCCAGTCAAACAATCATAGAAATAAAAAGGAAACTCCTTGGTTTCAGTTTAAACATATTTACTTAAAGTTATATATATGTAAGTGTGTACACACTTACGTATACATATGCAGTGCTCTACATGCATAGTATACCAATATATACATACAAAATCCCAAGAAGCTACATTCTAATAAAAAGTTTAGCAATCAAGGCTAAATAAGCTGTACTCACATAATCAGAGCCTCTTATTGTGCTTAATTCCTGGGACAAAAAAATCAATGACAAAATATGCTTTTTTATTACATTTTCATTTCAAAAAGTAGACCATAAATCAAGGTATCCTTATAATAAAAATATGGCTCCAAATTCTTTATTCCTTATAGCCTCATGCATAATTGTGTATATTTATCACTTGTGTTTGCAACCCTGACCTCCACATATGCTCAGTCTGGTAGGAAAGAAAGAAGGACAGGGAGGAGGGAGGAGAGAGAGGAAGGGAGGAGGGAGGGAGGGAGGGAGGAAGGAAAGAGGAAAGAAAAAGGAAAAAAAAAAACAAGAAGAGAAGGAGGAGTGGGGGGAGGGAGGAGGAGGGGAAATAGAAATGGAGAGTTCTTATATATAGTACATTCTCCCTCCCAGACTCACTGGCTCCAGGGTGATTTTCAACTTCTAGGAGTCTCAGTTACTTCAAAATGGATAATAGTTCCTGACCTGCTTGTCTTCCAGAATAGTCATAAGAATTCGACAAACTAATGATCAAAGATCTCTTAATCTATAAAAAGTGTATAATCATATTATGTTCTTTGTAACCCAGGTCACCCTGTGCTTTGATATTTTCATAAAATTGTCTTGCTCTCCTATCATATTTCAGAAGAATCCATTGCCTTTCCAAGATTTGTGTAAATTTTAGATTTTTATGGTCACTTTCAGCTCTTCCTCATGCTTATACTCAGCTCTCTAGCCTATGGGAGCCATTGTATCTTGTGGCCGTTTTCTTCTCTCACATGATTCAGATTTTAGTTGAAATCCCTGTGTTCATGAAGCAGCAGTCACACAGGGCAGGTTTGCCATGGAAGTTGACATTCAGTGCCTATATATCCTGTGAGATACCCTTATCAGGGAGAATTCTTTTACTTCACATTTCTTTGTCCATCTCCGCTAAGTCATCTCCCATTCCCCTTCTCTTCCCCTTTTCTTGTCTCTCAACCGCTCCCCATTTAATGTTTATTTTTATAGAGCCATATATCTGCCACTGATTTCTTATCTCATATAAATAAGAGCATGTGAGAAGATGAAGAGCATCTCAGTTCTAGCACCTAACAGAAAAATAGAAAAAAGATCATGTGTTATAGAAAGAAAAGGGTGACAGTTCATTTTGGATAGGAAAGCTGATTTAAAGTACTGTTTCATATAGTGTTTTATTTTAGTATCAGATTATATTCCCAAGTCTAAAACTCACAAGTTATGTGTTGTATGTATCCTCATTTCTTCTCTACTAAACCCCTGGCAGATGTTCCTACACAAATATGACCTTCTGTCTAGAATTCAGAAATGACATTGGAATCCTTGTGAATTAGAGAGCTTCTGACTGACTCCGGTTGACTGTATCTCTTGCCTCAAAACATTTATTCTAAGGCAAGAATGAAAAATATTCCATTAATTATTTCAGTAAATACATACTTATATGTTGGGTACTTTGATAATTGCTCAGAATACACAGGTAATGGTTTCACAAAGATTACACTATACTGGAGGAGACATTCATAGAGATAAATAAGTGGCAGGAAATTTAACAGATCATGTGATTGAAGTAGGATACAGGCTTTATAAGACACGTGAAAAGGGGTGATCTGTGTATAAATGAGATTAGAAAAAATATTTAACAATGGAGGAAGTACTTTATATTTGCCTTAAGAATAAATAGAAGTTTAAAATATGAGTAAGTAAGAGGCCAGTAAAGGCATTCTAGGAAGGAGAAATAATATGAAAAGTATATACATACATCTATATATGTATATTGCCCATATATATATATATGTATATATATATATATATAGACAAATGCAATGATAGTGTTAGAAATAGGTATTTTACAAATAAAGCTTGAACAGTATTTATTCTATTCAATATTTTAATTGAATTATATGGTAAGTATGTTCACACCATATTATTTTCAATGATAGTGATTTTCCTGTGTTCTTTGCTAATATGTCTTTAATGTCAATGACAGTAATTGGCACAGAAACAGTGCTTGATAAATATCTGATCAATTGAATTGAGAGATGTATGAAGAAATGCTTTCTTTACCTAGTTGTTATACCACTCCAATGCAATATTATTTTGGATTCTGTGTGTATTCTCACAGATCTTTTAAGCAGTCAAATTCAAGGTATACTTTTTTTTCTGTTTGATTTTTTTGCCAGCTTTATTAAAGTATAATTTGCATGCAGTAAATGACACATTTAACTTGCATACTTTTATAACTTCTGACTTATAAACACACCCATGAAACCATCTTCAAATCAAGAGTGAAAATATCCATTACCTTCCAAAGCTTCCTTGTAGCCCTTTATTTCTCTTTCTAGCCCAACCCTAACTCTGTCCCCAGGCAACCACTGATATGGTTTTACTATGGATTAGTTTGTATTTTCCAGAGTTTTATATAAAGGGACATACAACATATATTACTTTTCTCTGGCTTCTTCCACTTAGCATAATTATTTGTACTTCATCCATGATGATATCTCCATCCATGATGATATAGGTTTGCTTCTTTTTAATTTTTGAGTAGTGTTCTGTAGTGCTGGAGACCCATTTGTGAATTTTAAGCAACTGGATGATATTTTCCTTTTATATTCATTAGGTCAAGGTGAGTTGATCTAATTCTATCGCTAGGTTAGTTTTATACTATTCCTTGTTCTTCTTTATAGGAATATTATAAGATATTTTCCATGAACTGACTATTTTGGTTATAAACTTTTCTGGAAGCTAATCACTATGCTTAGGAAAACATCCTCTTGACTGTTCATACAGTGAATGCTTGTTTATCATTATGAGCTTGGCATTTCAGTATCTTCTGAAATATCTTCTCTGTCTGTAATGAGAAGGTTCAATTTCTCCTCTGTGTTGTTTCAGGATTGTTCTGTCATTTCTTTGGCATTTATTGCATCCTATGTTAATTATTTATGCTTACGTATTTATATTCCACTTGAATCTGAGTTTTTTAGATCCATAATATGTCTTGGCTAACATTTTATATCCAAAATTTATTTATTTCAATGCCAGAACTATAATCATGGTAAATATAATTTTGCTGAACTTGCATTGTGATTGCCATAGGGTTAAATTGAATGAAATAGAATTATTAGGGTTACCTCTCTTCAACCTCTGGAATGAAATGAAGAAGGCAATGAAGATGATTTTGAATGAATCATGTCAGAGTGATATCCAAACAGATGGTGGCTCTCTCCAGGTGCCATTCTCAGGATGGGAGGATGATAGTTAAATCTGGCCACTCACAGCTGGCATACAATATCCTCTGGAATCATGACTATATTTATTGGTGGACTGAAGAGACTCAAGTAGTTCTCCTGAACTGTTAATATACATGAAAAGTTTCTTTTTTAGGTGTTGTTAGTTCAAACAAGATTGTTCAAGCAAATCTAAGGGAACGAATATCATAATTATTTAAACAAATGGTTAATTAACATAATAAAGTTAACAGTCATAACCAATGGTTCTCAACAGGGGGTGGTTCCGCACCACTGAGGAAGATTTAACCATCAAGGGTATTTTCCTTGCCTGGTGATATTAATACTTATTGGGGAAATGGGAACTACTGGTATTGTGGATCCTAAAGATAAACATTCTGCAATGCTGGGGTAGTCTCTACAAGGAAGAATTATAGTGCTCTACATTTTAATAGCAGTCCCATTGTGAAACACTGATACTAAACAATTGGGGGATAATTAGCACAACATGCTTGCAAAAGTGCCTTGGCCCTGATTCTTTTCCATTGCTTGGTTCTGTTTCCAATGGCCCTCCTCTTCTGAGTTCCCTGTAAATCCCAGTTTCAGAAGCTGGTGTATTGGGTACTTTCTTATATCAATAATCTTATATTCAGAAACTTTTTCAGCTCTCTGTATGCAAATTCTCTAAGTTCAACCTTGATAGCATAGCCCTCCTCATCAATTCCTTTCCTCAAGCTTTGTCTGTTCTTTGTTATTTCAGAAACTTGTGAAGATGCTGGAATTATCCAAGTTAACCAAATCTGTGGATTTGCCACTTAGGAATTTCTGTGTAATTCCTCCTTACAGAGTTGCAGCAATGCTAAGGTTTTATAGTGCTCTATAGAGATTTTGACAAGAAAGAGCACTACTGGCTTTTCTAAATTTTAAGGTATATTTTAAATATATATTTAAAATATTTCTTTCAGTATTTTATATTTGCCTTTATGGGGTAGTGTTTCTTTCCCTGCCAAAATATTTTAAAAAGCCATCACTAAATTTTTGTAGTAAAACTGACTGCATTTGAAAATTGTGTGCTCAGTCGCTCAGTCATGTCTGAGTCTTTGGACCCCATGGACCATAGCCCACCAGGCTCCTCTATCCATGGAATTTTCCAGGCAAGAATGCTGGAGTGGGTTCCCATTTCCTCTTCTACAGGATCAGACTCAGGGATTGAACTTCCATCTCTGGCATCTTCTGCATCCGCAGGTGGGTTCTTTACCACTTAGCAACCTGGGAAGCCCAATTTGAGAATTAGAGAACATCATTACATCAGGATCAAATGCTACCTGTAAGAGCATTCCTTTTAACCCTAGGACTTCAGATGTAGTGCCTGGGACAGTCATCTAGAGAAGATACAATTAAAAACTGTGCTCTTAGTATTTGCATAGTCATTGCTGTTTTAAAGATTTTTGAGTGGAAACACTACATGGTAAGTTTATGAGCATGGACTTTGTAAACAGACAGACTTAGGTTCTAATTTCCAGCTTCAAGACTTACCAATTGTATGTCATCAAGTATCTGAGACGAGAGTATGTATGTATGTAGGTATGTATCTGCCCAGGGGTTAGCTCAGTACCTGGTGTATATTAAGTATTCCATTCTTGATAACTAGTATTAAGTTTATCCAGGTTCTGGCCTCCCATCTTCCTTTCATCAAGCATACTTACGTATGTAAGCAGAGGGTTTAGACTGATACTTTGGAGAGCTCCCCCAATTCTGTGTCTTTCTGCAAGCTCTGGCTCTTCCTATCATCTTGGACCATTCAGCACTGCAGGGAACTCAGACAAATATCTCTAATGCATGCAAAGGCAGCAGTCTCCACAGGAACCAACAGGAGACAGAGCTGGAAATGTCTTCCTTCCCCTTGGCATCTTTTCCCTTCCTTCTCCCCAAGCCAACACACCAGCTGTCCAAGTATAGACAGATTTACATACTAAAAATTTAGGCTATGGTATTCAAAAAATCCCAAACCAAAACAAAAAACAGTGAGGGATTTTGTGTATAGTGGAGATGGAATTCAGGAAGACGTCCAGCTTAAGCATGGATTCTTCCACCGTGATTTTCTTTTCACTGGTCGTTTGATGGACTGGTTCCTTTATTACAGATGTCATAACAAGAGATTTGTGGTCCAGATCCTGCCTGAAAAAAATACAACATTAAACAAAATTGAATTACTGATAACAATTCTTTTTGGTGGGCTTCCCAGGTGGCTGAGTGGGTAAAGAACCTGCTTGCAATTCAGGAGATGCCGGATTCGGTTCTTGGGTCGGGAAGATCCCCTGGGGGAGGGCACAGCAATCCACTCCAGTATTCTTGCCTGGAGAATCCCATGGACAGAGGAGCCTGGCAGGCTACAGTCCATGGGTCACAAAGAGTCAGACACAACTGAAGTGATTGAGCATACATTCATTTTGGTAGCTCAGCTGGTAAAGAATCTGCCTGCAATGTGGGAGACCCTGGTTCAATTCCTGGGTTGGGACGATCCCCTGGAGAAGGGATAGGCTACCCACTCCAGTATTCTTGGGCTTCCCTCATGGCTCAGACAGTAAAGAATCTGCTTGCAATATGGGAGATTTGGATTTGATCCCTGGGTTGGGAAGATCCCCTTGGAGAAGGGAATGGCAACTCACTCCAGTATTCTTGCTTGGAGAATTCCAAGGACAGAGGAGCCTGGCAGTCTACAGTCCATGGGATCACAAAGAGTCGGACACAACTGAGTGACTTTCACTTCACTTCATTCTTTTTAAGATTAGAAGAGATGACATAAAAATCTGAAATTCTAGTTTCTGTTTAGATGTCAGGAGACCTGGCATTCATGAGCCTTATTCTTGCTTGGCAACAATCAACTATAGCTTAGTAGGAACTCCTGTAAAGAATCTGCTTGCAATGTGGGTGACCTGAGTTCAATTTCTGGGTAGGAAAGATCCCCTGGAGAAGGGCATGGCAACCCACACCAGTATTCTTACCTGGGGGCTCCCATGGACAGAGGAGCCTGGCAGGTTACAGTCCCTAGTGCTGCAGAGTCAAACACGACTAAAGTGACTTAACACACATACACATATCTATTCTTTTTCAAATCACTTTCCCATTTAGGTTATTATACTGTGTTGAACAGAGTTCCTGCTATATTATCCATTCTTAAGAGCAGTGTTTCTCAGACGCTGATGTAGATGCAGCATAAACCTGCATCAAAATACCTGGAGTGCTTATTAAAATGCTATTTCCTTAGCCCTTGACTGTGTCTATTAAATCAAAATAATGGAGAATAAGACCCAGGAATGTGAATGCTTGATACATTCCTAAGATAATCATACACTAAAATTCAAAGACTGCTGCATCCCAAACTTTTAAAAAGTTGATTCTTCTGGGTTGACATTAGCTTCAGTGATTTTTCTTTTCTCTTTTTTTTTTTATGTTGGAAAGACTCTGGAATTAACAGCTTATAGTTTGGGATCCCTGTTTTAAGAGTACTTCACGGTCTTTTAGATAAGTTAGTATAAACCATTTTTTTTTCTTGCGTCATGATTTCCATTAACAATTTCATCATCGTGTTTATTATAACATGTACTCTGAGTGGGTAGTTCAATCCTTTAGAAAAATTCTCTATCCAACCTTAACTTTGAACAGCACTGGTAACACAAAGGACATAGTGGAGAACAATCCCAGGGATCAAATGACCCCCAGGCAATATATTTTACTTTGAAATACTTTGGTACAGTGGTTCTCAGGTAGGGACAATGCCATCACCTGAAAACATTTGTCAATGTCTGGTGATATTTTTAACTACATTAGGGAAGGGATGTCAGTGGCAGTTTTTGGGTAGAGGGGCCAAAGGTACTGCTGAATATCCTATGGACATTCTGTTAAATGTCCTAACATGTAGATGGAAACTTCCCAAAGCAAAGAATTATCAGGCCTTAAAATGTCAAAATTGTTGAGCTTCAGAAAGTCTGCTTTAGAGTTTTCTTTCAGCACTGAAATGCACTAGATGCCAGGAATATCTATTTTGACTCACAGTTCCACTTCTAAATGACAGCAGAAAAAAATGGTCACTTGATCACATACACTGGACAGATATACTATACCCTAAGGTACAGGAGCTTGGAAACTTAAGGGGGTTGAGGATTGGTACCTAAACTACTTTCACTGGTAATTGATTACATAGAGTTTACAATCCAAACTCTTTGGCCTTGTGGTTCACAGGCATCAGTACCCATCAAAACTGCCTGGGAGATTGTTAAAATGTAGATTTTGGAGTCTGGAGTAGGTCTGCAGTGGTGCCAATAATTTTCTTTTCTTACAAATTCCCTGGAAATGCTGATGCTTCTGGTCCAGGGACCACTTTAAGTACTACTGTGTGTCACTTTCTATTGGTCTGGTCCCAGTTTGTCTTTGGAATCTTTTTAATTGTCATCACTGAAGTATCTGTAGCAAAACCAGGTGGAAATCCTCTTTGATTCCTGTTACATCTGCCATTTATTTACTTATTTTTATATCAGTGATTTATTTCTGTTTTAATTTTTCTCAGAATTTATTGCTATGTTTCACAGCATCTCCTTTTAAGAAAATAATGCCAGAAAAAATAAAATTAAAAAAACACAAATCAATACAAAGATAACAAAAAACCCCTGTTCTTCCCCTTTAACACATCCAGTAATTACTGATATAATAGCTAATAGTATTTTTCTCCTTATTTTGTTGGAGGCAAATTGATATCCAACCTCCTAAACAAAAATTAACTGAGTGCTATGAATTCTAATTTGCTAATGTTATGCCTTTATTCCTTTTTCTTTTAACTCGTTTTCCCCTAAACCCTGTTTTCTGCTCCATGTTATTTTTTAAATTTTGTTTCATAACATGTTTATAAGCATATTCATATCCTTTGAAAATCAGGTGAGGTATAAATTATAAATAATACAGTCTTCAGATCCTGTTAAATTGCTACCACACACAAGAATTTCCCTGCTTTCACAATCTTAAAATACTATTTTAAGTATGCCCTCTTTTGAATTCTCATAAAATGTTATTTATGCTCCTTGTATATCATTTTAATGTTTTAAATTATGCAGTATTTGATAATGTAGTAGAAACATGTAACATAAATGGGCTTCCCTGATAGCTGTTTGTAAAAAATCTGCCTGCAATGCAGGAGACCCCGGTTCAATTCCTGGTTGGGAAGATCCCCTGGAGAAGGGAAAGGCTACCCACTCCAATATTGTGGCCCAGAGAATTCCAGGGACTATATAGTCCATGGGGTTGCAAACAGTTTGACACAACTGAGCAACTTTCACTTCACAACAAAAACAATAAGATTCATAACAATAGAACAGAAAGAAGCCCCTAAACCCACCATCTAACTTAGGTCATTTGCTACTGCAAACATTTTGGGATCAACCTTGACATGTGACCTTGTCCCATAAGCAGGTGTTTCTCTATGACTGATTTTAACATTATAGTTGAATAGAACTGCCATATGTGATCAATTTTGTGACATACTCTGGATTGTTTTCTGAAATGATTGTACCACTTTCCATATCTCACAGCACCAGATGAGATTCTTTTTTTAACACCTGAATAAGAGAATAAGCCATGAGGTTTTCTTCAGAATTGCATTAAACTTATAAAACAAATTGGAGAAAAATAACTTTTTATAATATTGTACTTTCCTATCTATGAATATGATACATTTTCTCAGTCATTTTGACATCCTTTATGTTAGTCATCAAAGTCATATATTTTTGCATAAATATATTATGCATATTTTGTTTATTGCAAGGCACATTGATTTTTGGTTCCTATTATTAAATTATCTTCTTTTTATTATGTGGCTATATCTTTTAGCTTACTTGTAGATTGTGATGTTGTTTTCATTTAATTTGGACAGTTATATCATCTATAAACAATAAGTGTTTTGTTTTCTTCTTTTCCATTTATATATTTATCTATTTAACTACAATGACTATGTCTTGAGAAAAATATTGAGTGCATGTAGTGATACTGGCGTATTTGTCCTGTTCCTGCTGCTGGATGATTAGGGAAGGGGGTTCCAAATTTTTTATCATGAAGATAAAATTTTCCAAATTTTTTTTATCATTATCCTTAATAAAATTAAAGGAGCTACTTTCTAATCCTAGTTTGGTAAGAAATTAGAGATTATATTATAAATAGCTGTTATACAAAATTATTTACTCTCATAATGTGTAAATTTGAATGAAATATATAGTTTTTATGTTAAACCACTGTTACATTCCTATCATAAATGTTGATAAATGTTAGTTATTTATGATGAATTATCATTTATGACTATTTTTAATGCTATTAAATTTTGTTTGATAATAGTTTCAATTTATACATTTATGGTAGTGAGTTATATTAGACAGTAATTTTCCTCTTTGTATCCTTGTCTGTCTTTAATTTAATAGAATTAATTAGGTAGTAAAGAGATTTTTAAACAACTGTTTTAATCTGTTGCAAGAAGATTTGGCAGAAATTACCTGAAAGCCATCAGGAACTGTATTTTTGTTTGAGCTGTATATCATACTCTACCTTATTTATCATTGTTTATATATAATGGAAGAATACAGTTTTTGAGTGTATTAAATTATTTTTAATCACCCTGTAGATCTGAACATAAAGAATAATCAAGAAAAAGTTTCTAGTGTAGGTGATGTATAACTTGTGTTTCAAAATATTGAATGCAACAAGAGTAGGCAGGCAAACAGGTAAGGGGATAATTGACCAAAGGATCAACTTATACAAAAACTTGAAGGCATTTTTAAAACTTTAGTATATATAGAAAAACAGCATTGGATCCATACTGCTGCAATACAAAATTTAGACGCAGAAATGATAAAAGTAGTTGGTAGGTAAGCAGAAGAACGGTCAGAAAGATGCCAATGAACCTGATAATTGATCTATTTATGATATTCATAGCTTGTAAGAAAAGAACTACTTGATGGTTTTTGAGTTTGGTCCTAGATGATACCAGGGTTTCTGTTAAAATGAGTAATACATATCCTTGGAGACCTTGCTGCATGTTGTTGCCATTATTAAAGCAAACTGAATTCTCACAAGCTATGTTTTCCCTGGAAGGTGTTGGGAGAGAGAGGACAGAGTCTGGAGACCAGCTCAGCTTAAGATTTCATGTAGATCTATGAATTTACCAAGATTTTTCAGACATGAGAACCTATTGTGGAAATACTAAGGCACATTAGAATAATAAATGTCTGAAATATAAAAAATAATGGGATCCTTACAATAAACAGGAAAGAGGAAATGGCTCTTATCATTAAAATATATAGAGAAATTTTTTTAGGAAAAAAATGAGAGTTAGCAATTTGAAATAATTTCTCTATTCAGGTTTACTATGCAAACAATCGTTACATAGGATATACATGAGAAATAGAAGGAATTAGTGGTTTGGCTAATGAGTGCTGGTTTTGGAATTTTGCTCTTTAGAAATAAGCCTGATAGAGGAAAATTCAGGCAGAGAGGCATTAAAAGAGAGGATTTCCCTGGATTTTGGTCTGAGTGAAAACAGACCAATTTTTTTTTTTTCTTTCTTTAGCTCAAGACCTATTCAAATCGCTATAAATTTCAGAAAATGTGTAGAACCCACATAATATTTCTAAAGGATTAATATTTTACAGTAATCCAGGCAAGAAGGAATGGAAATTTTCCTTGCTCCCAAGAAAGGGTTAAGTTTTGACCCGAGCCCAATGTTTTCCCTACACTAAATCCTTTATTCTTTGCCATGTACATTAGCAAGTATATGTCAGAGGCTAGAAGATTGAGCAAACTAAAGAAAAACATCGCATTCTTTTAGGGATCTGGAACCCTACGTTAAAGGTTTGGTACCTGGGTAACTACCTCAGTGTCTTCAATTACTTGTTGCGTTACTTGCCCTCTCTAGGGCTCAGTTATCTCATTTATAAAATAGGCTGGACAGAACTGTGTATATGTAGTTCTTCCTGTGTGTTAGTCGTTCAGTCATGTCCGACTCTGCGACCCCACGGCCTGTAGCCTGCCAGGCTTCTCTGTCCATGGAATTCTCCAGGCAAGAATACTAGAGTGGATTGCCATTCCCTTCTCCAGAGGAACTTCGCAACCCAGGGATTGAACCCTGGTCTTCTGCCTCTCAGGCAGATTCTTTACCATTTAAGCTACAGGGAAGTCTCCAGCTAAAGGTAAGTTCTTCCTAGCTATAACATTATACTACTCATAATAAAAATGCCTTCCCCATTGTGTGTGTGCGTGTATGTTTGCTTGCCTGACCAGCATCTATTCCCTCTTCTTCAGTTAACAGCATTTAGACATAGTTTGAAAATTTGCCGATATTTGATTCTCTGTTCATTAAAAGAGACGTATCATAAGTGCAGACACTGAGACACCCCTGGCATGTGGTTCATGAGTACCATATGTGGTATAGGAGAGGCTTAATATGTGTTTGCTGAATATTTGTTAAATATGATAGTTCAGATGGGATTCCATTTCCCATTTTCAAGGAGATACTAGTGACCTAAGCCTAGCTGATGAAAAAGTACCATGTGGCTTGTTTTTAAAAGGAATAAGCATGCAACCTAACTTGGCCAAATGACGTTCAATTTTGTGATTTTGTTGGTGCTATTAAGTTAGAAAACTCTCCTTTAAATTTGAAGGTAATTTGAAAGGAATTTGGGGGTTCAATGTAAAAAATATGAAAAATCTAAGCCATCTACTAGAAAGCAGAACTGAGAAAAGGAGAGAGAAGAAAGAAAGAAGGACAGGAGCAGATGAAGCAGGGAGGAAAGGAGATAGGGAAAGAAAGACTGGGTTGTAAGATATAAAGTATGCGTGATGATATACTTTTAGACACCTAGATACACCCATTCCTAAAGGAAGTAGTATTTTCTAGACCTTTCTGTTACAAGTGGCATTGAATTCCCTGTTTTGTTAAGGCTGTTTGATATTCTTTAATTTGCATGCTAAGGATTCTCAATTTCTTAGGAAAGGTTGGAAAAGAGAGAGGAAACTAGAATACATTGTTAGAGAAAGGAAAATATTTCAAAGTGAAACAGATAATAGCTGACATGAAGAAATTTTTTTTTCATCAGTGTTCTCATCCTGAAACTCATTACACTTTAGAAAACTGTACAAATCCCAAGTCCATTAATTATAGGCTGCGTAGTCCAGCTCAGGGTCTAACCATGTAGAAGGTGCTTAATTAATTATGTTGAATAAGCAAATAAATAAATGGGTGAAAATACTTGGCAAGATTACCTAACTTTCCTGAAGATAAAAGGCTATGGGACTACAATATTGCATTGTAATCTAAATGTTAAGCAAAGTGACGTAAGTCGCTCAGTCATGTCCGACTGTTTGTGACCCCATGGACTACAGTCCATGGAATTCTCCAGGCCAGAACACTGGAGTGGGTAGCCTTTCCCTTCTCCAGGGATCTTCCCAACCTGGGAATTGAACCAGGGTCTCCTGCAATTCCTGAACACAGTATATAGTCTACAGTAGTGCCCCTTCCCTATTTCTTAGTATAAAGTTAAGTGGAAATTAGTATATACAAGACAAACTCAAAGAAAAAAAAAAAAGAAAGAGAGAAGGGGATAAATAGGTAAAGAAAGAAAGTGAGGAAGGGAGGAAAGAGAGAGACAGAAAGGGGCAGAGACAGAGAGAGAGGAGGACAGATAGAGGCAAGTCCACTCTAATGTAACTAAACTTTTAAAAGAGGTGTTGCATATAACCCTTATATTGGGTTTAACAACCTTCTATAAATGTCTTCAACCCTGAGTCACTGACTACCTCTGGGCATTAGTTTCTTTAGGTGTTATTCAGAACAGAAACCACTTTATTACAAAGAAGTAGGATTCATATCTTTTGCCATAAGGGAAGTTAATACCACACTTTGTTTAGAGAATGTGTCTGTATGCACCACCTCCATTCTCCAAGGGAGTGGTTGCTATGCCAAATAGCAAATTATATAGTCTACAGACTGACAAGATGAGAAGGAAATTGCCAATATGGAAATGGTTTCTATAGATAGCAAATAAGTGAAAAGTGAAAGTTTCTCAGTCATATCTGACTCTTTGTGACCCCATGGACTACAGTCTATGGAATTCTCCAGGCAAGAATACTGGAGTGGGTAGCCTTTCCCTTCTCTAGGGGATCTTCCCAACCCAGGGATTGAACCTAGGTCTCCCACACTGTGGGCAGATTCTTTACCATCTGAACCACAAGGGAAGCCCTATCAAATAAGAAGATGTTGCCCTAGTTAACATATACAAAGGTTTGTGGTATGATTATAGAAAATATTGCATCTAGGGAGTTGTTTTGTGTGAAAATTTCTGCAACAATCTGGTTTTTCCATTTTCTCCTGGAAACTCACATTTATGACTTATTTTTAACAGAGCAGTTATAGTATTGCAAAGTATAGATGTCTCGATTATGCTTTTAAAATAACTAGTCTTGGAATTGGAAATATATGATTAAAAATAAAACCAAGGTTTTAATAGAATGGAGTTAATTTAGAAGATTTTAACAAGCAGCCTGGGATACACAAGAATTGGCCTCCTTTCACTTCTTATAGCTGACAAAGAGGGGGAATGAGGAATTTCCTTCCTGAAATGGCAGGCCCAGTCTATTTATTCCTTTACCTTCTGGAAATGTGTGTGTGTGTGTGTGTGTGTGTGTGTGAGTGTAAGGCTTTTGGAGAGTTGGGAGGAGTCCAGGGGGCTTTGTAGGACCCCAAGTTCAGTATTCATATCTATACATATGCTTATCCCTACAACAGCATTTCTGATAAGGCACTAGAGCAACCTGCAGAGGGAAATATGCAGTTCGAAAACCACCACCATAAACAACACAATGTACTAGACTGCAGTATGTGTGTGCTCATTTACTTCGTCAGGTCCGACTCTTTGCATCCCCATGGACTGTAGCCCACCTGACTCCTCTGTCCATGGGGTTCTCCAGGCAAGAATACTGGAGTGGGCTGCCATTTCATCCTCCAGGGGAACTTCCCAACCCAGGGATGAAACCCACATCTCTTACCTCTCCTGCGTTGACAGGTGGATTTTTTACCACCTGCACCACCTGGGAAGCCCTGTGTTTTCTTAGTCACAGGCTAATACTAGGGGTCTTCTCAGATTCAAAGAAAGATGACCAACAAGAGCGTGTATTGTTCCAAGGGACTTGATTCATCAGTTGCGAGGATGAAGATCTTTCAAGGCAAGCCACTGTACTCTCCCTTATCTTTTTCTGCCTCCTCAGATAAATTATGAAGTATGTTATCATGAACATTGCAGAAGCTTTTAGATCTGCTACACTTGGCTTCGAAGCCCAAATTCATCATCCACCAGGCACTTGATATTATCTATAAAAGGGAGCTAAGAAATACCATATCTTTATTATAGGATTATTGTAAGAAGTAAGAAAATATGGACATAACTTGAGTTGTAAAGTGGTCACTTACCAAGTGGTAGCTGTTGTTAATGTTATTTTGATAATTTATTAAATAAGTACTTATTTAACATGCAAAAGAGAAAAAGCACAAGATTTATGTTTTTGTTCCTCTAAAAACAAATCTCTAAACCAACCCCATTCTGAATGTCATTAAACAGTATGAGATTATATATTTTCATTCAGTTTCAATATATTTTATATACAGGTCACCTTTAAATCTGAAATGAAATCAATAACGTTTAAATGCTCTATTGATTTCAATCTACCAACGACAGTGTGTAGTCCAAAGTTTGCAAATATTCTTTTATCCAGAAGAATTGTTGATAACACAGTGTTCCAAAATACTTGGCCTTTATATTATTAAATTAAATGTCTTTTTCTAACTAATGAAAGTACCCTGCATATCAAAATCATGCAAACCTATCAGTTTTCACAGTTTTCTTATGAGAAAATATTGCTATTCCAACTACTTCCTTTATTTTTTTATGAAAGTTGAGCAGAGATGTTAAGTGAATTTACTGAATCCATTCTATAAGTTCATAGTAGACAGAGGATTGGTCTTATGTATCTGAGTCTGTGGCATTTTTACTAAGTACAGACTCCTGTTCTAGAAGGAAATGACATCCTACTCCAATACTCTTGCTGGAAAATCCCGTGGACAGAGAAGCCTGGTGGGCTTCAGTCCCTGGGGTTGCATGATTTAGTGACTAAACCATCACCACCACAAACTCCTATACTGGCTCCCTTTTATGCTACCAAAAGTAAAAAAAGATTGCTTTGCAAGGCATCGTTCTATATAATTTGACTGTCAAGGTGGTATATTTTGTTTAGGGAAGCAAAGGTAAAACCTTGATGAAACTAACTGTAAGAATGTATTTTCTTTTTTTTTTTAAATTTCTTTCCCAATTATTTTTATTAGTTGGAGGCTAATTACTTTACAATATTGTAGTGGTTTTTGCCATACATTGACATGAATCAGCCATGGATTTACATGTGTTCCCCATCCCGATCCCCCCCCCCACTTCCCTCCCCATCCCATCCCTCTGGGTCATCCCAGTGCACCAGCCCCGAGCACTTGTCTCATGCATCCAACCTGGACTGGCAATCTGTTTCACACTTGATCATATACATGTTTCAATGCTGTTTTCTCAGATCATCCCACCCTCGCCTTCTCTCGTAGAGTCCAAAAGTCTGTTCTATACATCTGTGTCTCTTTTTCTGTCTTGCATATAGGGTTATTGTTACCATCTTTTTAAATTCCATATATATTCGTTAGTATACTGTATTGGTCTTTATCTTTCTGGCTTACTTCACTCTGTATAATGGGCTCCAGTTTCATCCATCTCATTAGAACTGATTCAAATGAATTCTTTTTAATGGCTGAGTAATATTCCATGGTGTATATGTACCACAGCTTCCTTATCCATTCATCTGCTGTTGAGCATCTAGGTTGCTTCCATGTCCTGGCTATTATAAACAGTGCTGCAATGAACTTTGGGGTACACGTGTCTCTTTCAATTCTGGTTTCCTCGGTGTGTATGCCCAGAAGTGGGATTGCTGGGTCATATGGCAGTTCTATTTCCAGTTTTTTAAGGAATCTCCATACTGTTCTCCATAGCGGCTGTACTAGTTTGCATTCCCACCAACACTGTAAGAGGGTTCCCTTTTCTCCACACCCTCTCCAGCATTTATTGCTTGTAGATTTTTGGATAGCAGCCATCCTGACTGGTGTGTAATGGTACTTCATTGAGGTTTTGATTTGCATTTCTCTGATTATGAGTGATGTTGAGCATCTTTTCATGTGTTCGCTAGCCATCTGTATGTCTTCTTTGGAGAAATGTCTGTTTAGATCTTTGGCCCATTTTCTGATTGGGTCATTTATTTTTCTGGAATTGAGCTTCAGGAGTTGCTTGTATATTTTTGAGATTAATCCTTTGTCTGTTTCTTCATTTGCTATTATTTTCTCGTATTCTGAAGAACCTCCCAGTATATTGGAAATAAAAGCAAAAATAAACAAATGGGACCTAGTTAAACTTAAAAGCTTTTGCACAACAAAAGAAACTATAAGCAAGGTGAAAAGACAGCCTTCAGAATGGAAGAATGTATTTTCATGATATTTCTGAGTAAAATCAGGATCACTGACTTCAAAGATGGTTTGCTTTTAGAATTATACCAAAATGAATTTCCAATAATTCAGTGTTGCTCATGATTTCAAGGCTTTCGAAGTACACTTCAGTGCAACAAGAATAGACCTTTCTCTTCTTAACATTGCCGCTTCCAAATTTCTCTTATTTTTGTTCATAATGTAGATAATAAATGATCTAATCTTTTATCCAGAAAACACTTTCTTATCCACCTTTTCCAATTTTCTTATTCTGAAAAGGAAGGAACAGGATTTCAGAGTCTTTGTTCAGTGTTCTTATCCAGTGCAAACTTTGTCAGTGTACCACATCTCCTGACTGTGCTATGGACAGCATCTGACACTTCCTACATCTGCAATTTAAACAATTTACTTAATAATAGGAATTTAAGATTTATAGTATCAGTAAGAAATGTCAATTTCAGTAATATCTGAGAGTTTCATAAAGACAAGGACCATCTTTTCATCTTTAAGTCCCTATTTTCTTCACAATGTTTGAGAGATAGATGGCTTTCAAAATATACACAGTAAATGAAAGAATGGAGGGATACATGAATTAATCATCTCAATCTTACTGCTAATAGGATAGACAGTACTCTCTGAACAGCTCCAATATTTGCCTATTAAGGCGTCACCCGAGGAACTGATTAGAATCTCAGACAGAATAAAAGAAAACTTTTTGGAAAAATAATCCATCACTAACAAGAAATTTCTTTCATTCCATCATTTTTTTCTGGACTATTTCAATCTTGTGGTCTCTTCCATATATTTGCTAACTGTTACTGTGTGCACAGTTAATTTCAGGGTCTGTGCAAAAAACCTTATATATTACTTAATTTAATCTTTACAACAACCTCATTGAATAGACTTTCAGAGCTGAATCATATTGACTTATCTACAATCAATACAAAGAAATAGAGGAAAACAATAGAATGGGAAAGACTAGAGATCTCGTGAAGAAAACTATAGATAACAAGGGAACATTTCATGCAAAGAAGGGCTCAATAAAGGACAGAAATGGTATGGACTTAACAGAAGCAGAAGATATTAGGAAGAGGTGGCAAGAATACACAGAAGAACTGTACAAAATATATCCTCATGACCCAGATATCACGATGGTGTGATCACTCACCTAGAGCCAGACATCCTGGAATGTGAAGTCAAGTGGGCCTTAGGAAGCATCAGTATGAACAAAGCTAGTGGAGGTGATGGAATTCCAGTTGAGCTATTTCAAATCCTAAAACATGATGCTATGAAAGTGCTACAATCAATATGCCAGCAAACTTGGAAAACTCAGCAGTGGCCACAGGACTGGAAAAGGTCAGTTTTCATTCCAATCCCTAAGAAAGGCAATGCCAAAGAATGCTCAAACTACTGCACAATTGCACTCATCTCACATGCTAGTAAAGTAATGCTCAAAATTCTCCAAGCCAGGCTTTAGCAATACGTGAACCATGAACTTCCAGATGTTCAAGCTGGTTTTAGAAAAGGCAGAGAAACCAGAGATCAAATTGCCAACATCTGCTGGATCATCGATAAAGCAAGAGAGTTCCAGAAAAACATCTATCTCTGCTTTATTGACTATGCCAAAGCCTTTGACTGTGTGGATCACAATAAACTGTGGAAAATTTGGAAAGAGATGCGAATACCAGACCTCCTGACCTGCCCCTTGAGAAATCTGTATGCAGGTCAGGAAGCAACAGATAGAACAGGACATGATCTGAAAGAGACACATGCACCCCAATATTCATTGCAGCACTCTTTATAATTGCCAGGACATGGAAGCAACCTAGATGCCCATCAGCAGATGAATGGATAAGAAAGCTATGGTACATATACACAATGGAATATTACTCAGCCATTAAAAAGAATTCATTTGAGTCAGTTCTAATGAGATGGATGAAACTGGAGCCCAGAAGTAAGCCAGAAAGATAAAGACCAATACGGTATACTAATGCATATATATGGAATTTAAAAAGATGGTAACAATAACCTTATATGCAAAACAGAAAAAGAGACACAGATGTACAGAACAGACGTTTAGACTCTGTGGGAGAAGGCAAGGGTGGGATGTTCTGAGAGAATAGCATTGAAACAAGTATACTATCAAGAGTGAAACGTCACCAGCCTAGGTTGGATGCATAAGACAAGTGCTCAGGGCTGGTGCACTGGGATGACCCAGAGGGATGGGATGGGGAGGGAAGTGGGAGGGGGGATCGGGATGGGGAACACATGTAAATCCATGGCTGATTCATGTCAATGTATGGCAAAAACCACTACAATATTGTAAAGTAATTAGCCTCCAACTAATAAAAGTAAATGAGAAAAAAAAAAAAAGAACTGGACATGGAACGACAGACTGGTTCCAAATCCGGAAAGGAGTATGTCAAGGCTGTATATTGTCACCCTGCTTATTTAACTTATATGCAGAGTACATCATGAGAAATGCTGGGATGGAGGAAGCACAGCTGGAATCAAGATTGCCAGGAGGAATAACAATAACCTCAGATATGCAGATGACACCACCCTTATGGCAGAGAGTGAGGAAGAACTAAAGAGCCTCTTGATGAAAGTGAAAGAGGAGAGTGAAAAAGTTGGCTTAAAGCTCAACATTCAGAAAACTAAGTTCATGGTATCTGGTCCCATCACTTCATGGCAAATAGATGGGGAAACAGTGGAAATAGTGGC
This sequence comes from Cervus elaphus, assembly GCF_910594005.1. Classification (NCBI taxonomy): domain Eukaryota; kingdom Metazoa; phylum Chordata; class Mammalia; order Artiodactyla; family Cervidae; genus Cervus; species Cervus elaphus. Next base: position 39,155,729 of record NC_057831.1, read on the forward strand.
TGACTTTATTTTTGGGGCTCCAAAATCACTGCAGATTGTGATTGCAGCCATGAAATTAAAAGACAGTTGCTCCTTGGAAGGAAAGTTATAACCAACCTAGACAGCATATTAAAAAGCAGAGACATTACTTTGCCAACAAAGGCCAGCCGATAAAAGTATGGTGTTTCCAAAAGTGATGTATGGAAGTGAGAGTTGGACTATAAAGAAAGCTGGGCACCAAAGAATTGATGCTTTTGAATTGTGGTGTTGGAGAAGACTCTTGAGAGTCCCTTGGACTGCAAGGAGATCCAACCAGTCCATCCTAAAGGAGATCAGTCCTGGGTGTTCATTGGAAGGACTAATGTTGAAGCTGAAATTCCAATACTTTGGCCACCTGATGCAAAGAGCTGGCTCATTTGAAAAGACCCTGATGCTGGGAAAGATTGAAGTCAGGAGGAGAAGGGGATGACAGGATGAGATGGTTGGATGGCATCATCGACTCAGTGGACATGAATTTGGGTGAACTCTGGGAGTTGGTGATGGACGGGGGTCTTGGCATGCTGTGGTTCATGGGTCACAAAGAGTTGGACACGACTGAGTGACTGAACTGAACTGAGCTGAACATGACATGAAAGGTAATGATGAGATTAAAAATTGATTATCTGTTTTCTGGCTCCAAATCCCATGTCTTTAAACTTGATACTCTTCTGTCTTCAAGTATTATTGAAAGATGCTTTCCCCCATTTCTGACCTGGATCTGTACCTACTGTCTTACCGAGTTCTTTTAAGGGAGGCAGTATTGCCCAACTGGTTGATCTGAATCAGAGGTATTTGTGAGAACACACTGAATAAGCTGGCTGAGTTCCTGTGTCTTAGAGGCAGTAGTAGAAAAGTGGAGTTTCTTCCACATTTCACCTTGGTGGTTGTGGATCAGTGAAGAGGCTAGAGTCATCTGTAAGAAAGGCAAGCCCACACTGTCCCTTTGCTTTCTTCTGGCATGTTCAGGGCTTAGTGGTCTTTCCAGGGCATTGCTTTGCTTGGGTTTGTTCTACCTTACTCCTGGTCCTGTCATATTACCACTGGAAGATTGTACCCTGAGGTCAGAAAAGAGAGAGAACAAGATTTAAGATCAAGAAGGAAGTTCACTTATGTATTCCAATCTCAACTACTGAGAAAGTGAAAAACAGCCCTGTTAACAGTGAGTGGAGTGTTCCCAATAGAACATAAATAGTGCTGAAACAAGGACAACACTTAGGTTACTCTGCCATGTTTGGATAAGATGTATACAAGACTCCTAATGACCACAGAAATGACTAACCATCCTTGTCTCCTGCTATGCACTGCCTTTCTTTGAGTGATTGCTGCTCCTTTACTGGCAGTCCTAACTCCACTTTATTCTACCTGCCTCCTAGGTTAAATTTATTATAATACCTAGTCATTAAAGTGCCCTCACTTGTTGATAACCTTGGAACCCAAACTAGTTCCTGCTGCCCTAAACCCTGCTTAGAGTTCTCTAACAAATATCTCATAGAAAGATACTCCCAATTTTCTCTTCCCACCTAGGTTCCCCTGAGGTAAATCATTCCTCTCTGTGGCAAGCTAAATAACCTATACGTCCCTTTAACTGGAGAGATCGGTGGTCTTTAGAAGTGGGCTTTTGCTATGTGTTCTTCCAGCCACACCACATTCTCCAAGCGGCTCTGTTTTCAGGGATTCTGGGTTCATGCCTAGTTATAAATCAAAGTAATACCTGGTTTTCTATGAGGTTACTGTGCTTCATAGTAAAGCTCCCTCAGTCAAGAAGTTGATCAGGAAAAAAAAAAGTCAATAATATTCAGGAACAGAACAGGATCTGAGTAACAAGGATTGGTAGTTTCTTTCCATCTGCCTTCCTCTATTTTGTCTGTCTTTGGTGGGCAGGGCCAGATTAAAATCTTTAGAGGTGGAAATATTAAAAATATCACTGTTTTCTTTTGTTTACTCGATTCTTCTTGTTAGCATTTGCTTAGTTTGATTATTAGTTAATTAGCCCATGCTGCTGAATGCAGCCGAGAGGGACATTTGCTAGGACTGCTGCAGTAAAGTCACACCCTCCAAACTGAAGGAGAAAACCACAGGAAGGTGGAAAAGGTTCCACTTACCTTAAGGCTAGACTACTGTTTCTTTTTAACTAAAGAACACTGTCTTGAGGTGAGGAGTGTGTGTGTGTGTGTGTGTGTGTGTGTTTGTACACACATGCATGTGTGTGTATATGTGTGTGTATAGCGGTGCATGCAGGGAGAAGAGGAATTGTGTGATACTTGTTTAGCCACTAATGAAAAAATTGAATTGTAAATAGAAGGGAAAGGGAATTTAATATAAAATTCTGGAACTTAAATTTATGGTCTTGCAGCCAGATGCTGGAAGACACTTCTCAGAAGACTTTGTGTATATCAACAAAGGCACACATTAACCAAACTTTTATAATAACATGTGATTAGCACTTTGATGGAAAAATACCAGACACTTGGGAGCTTAGAGAAAGGGGACTTAATTTAGGGTCCCCAAGAGAAAGTGCAGCTGAGGGCTGAAAAAATGGGTAGAAGCTTGTTAGGGAATCATGTATGAGAAAGAATCTCAGGGTACACACTGTCTATGTGAAAGTTGGGAAGCAAGCAAGCACTTTGAATGGAGGAGCAGAAAGAAACTCCATTACATAAGGCGTCAGGGGCATGCTGACTGATAAGGGTGAGTCACGATGAAGAGTGAGGACTCAGTGGCCATCTTCCGCGGTCCAGGCGAAATATTAGTACCTTTCGGGGAGAAGAGACTTTTTGTTCATCCTCATTTGTACCCTATCAAGAAAGTGTTTTACCTGTGGTTTCTCTCCGTTTATGATAGTTGGCTTTCCAATATCTGCTTTTCTTACGTGAAGTGTTGTTATTCTCTCTTTATTCCTGAGCTGACTTCTGACTGCTCAACGGCCTTGCATGTCCTTAGATAATACGTTTGGGTTCTCACCTGGCCAGTCTCTCTGGTTTCACCTTTCTGAGCCATAGTCATGTTCAGATATGTAAACAAAGGTGTATTCCATTTGTGACTTGGGAGAAATTTACTTAACTGCTCTGTGCCTAGTAAAAAGTAATAACATTTCTTTATATAAGGTTGTTATAAAGATTAGCAGATTAATTTTATGTAAGCAATTCCAAATAGCTAGTACATAGTGAGTGCTCAATGACTATTGTATCTAGATATCTGTGGAGCATTTCCATTGTTTTGTGCCTGTTCAACATCCATTCCCATTTCTTCAAATAACGACACTGAAATATATTTGGAGAACTACTTCTTCCCAAGATAAGTTCATGGTTTTGCTCTGCACCCTGGCTCCAGGTGTGAGCACATGCCCTAGAGAAGGTCAGTCCCAATCTGTGATTCATTCATGAAGGGACTGTGACCTACCCAAGTCAAGGAACATGACCCCATGGCTTTTGCCAGAACTGCAAGGAAAGAGGATCTGTTTCTACACTGGAATTGCTAGATGGAGTGGAAAATAAATCAGGAGTGATTCACTATTACAGAATTTCCTTTCTGAGAATGAAGCCAACACAGCACAAAGTAGATGTGAAGGATGGAGACCAACAATCTCTTCACAACCAGTTTTGAGCACTGGATTCAGCTACTTTTAAACAAACATCTTATTTACATTCTATGTTAAGTTAGTAAAGATTCTGTATTAGATTTTTCATGTCATTTGAGCAAGGTTCAGTTCAGTCTATCAGTCATGTCTGATGCTTTACAACTGCATGGACCACAGCACGCCAGACTTCCCTGTCCATCACCAACTCCCAGAGCTTATTCAAACTCATGTCCATTGAGTCAGTAATGTCACACAACCATCTGATCCTCTGTCGTCCTCTTCTCCTTGTGCCTTTAATCTTTCCAAACATCAGGGTCTTTTCCGATAAGTCAGTTTTTCACATCAGGTGGCCAAAGTATTAGAATTTCAGCTTCAGCATCAGTTCTTCCAATGAATATTCAGGACTGATTTCCTTTAGGATGGACAGGTAGGATCTGCTTGCCATCCAAGAAACTCTCAAGAGTCTTCTCTTCTCCAACACCACAGTTCAAAAGCATCAATTCTTCCATGCTCAGCTTTCTTTATAGTCCAACTCTCACTTCCATACGTCACTATTGGAAACACCATAGCTTTTACAGGATGGCCTTTGTTGGCAAAGTAATGTCTCTGCTTTTTAATATGCTGTCTAGGTTGGTTATAACTTTCCTTCCAAGGAGCAACTGTCTTTTAATTTCATGGCTGCAATCACAATCTGCAGTGATTTTGGAGCCCCAAAAATAAAGTCAGTCACTGTTTCCACTGTTTCCCCATCTATTTCCCATGAAATGATGGGACCAGATGCCATGATCTTAGTTTTCTGAATGTTGAGCTTTAAGCCAACTTTTTCACTCTCCTCTTTCATTTTCATTAAGAGGCTCTTTAGTTCTTCTTTGCTTTTTGCCGTAAGGGTGGTTGGTGTCATCTGCACATCTGAGGTTATTGATATTTCTCCAGGCAATCTTGATTCCAGTTTGTGTTTCCTCCAGCCCAGTGTTTCTCATGGTGTACTCTGCATATAAGTTAAATAAGCAGGGTGACAATATACAGCCTTGACATACTCCTTTCCTGATTTGGAATCAGTCTGTTGTTCTGTGTCCAGTTCTAACTTTTGTTTCTTGACCTGCATACAGATTTCTCAAGAGGCAGGTCAGGTGGTCTGGTATTCTCATCTCTTTAAGAATTTTCCTCAGTTTGTTGTAATCCACATAGTCAACGGCTTTGGCATAGTCCTTAAGGTAGAAGTTAATCCTTTTCTGGAACTCTCTTGCTTTTTCAATGATCCAGCAGATGTTGGCAATTTGATCTCTGGTTCCTCTGCCTTTTCTAAAACCAGCTTGAATATCTGGAAGTTCATGGTTCATGTACTGTTGAAGCCTGGCTTGGAGAATTTTGAGCATTACTTTACTAGCATGTGAGATGAGTGCAATTGTGCGGTAGTTTGAACATTCTTTGGCGTTGCCTTTCTTAGGGGTTGAAATTAAAACTGACCTTTTCCAGTACTGTGGCTGCTGTTGAGTTTTCCAAGTTTGCTGGCATATTGAGTGTAGCACTTTCACAGCATCATCTTTCAGGATTTGAAATAGTTCAACTGGAATTCTATCACCTCCACTAGCTTTGTTCATACTGATGCTTCCTAAGGCCCACTTGACTTTGCATTCCAGGATGTCTGGCTCTAGGTGAATGATCATACCATCATGATTATCTGGGTCATGAGGATCTATTTTGTACATTTCTTCTGTGTATTCTTGCCACCTCTTCTGAATATCTTCTGCTTCTGTTAGGTCCATACCATTTCTGTCCTTTATTGAGCCCATCTTTGCATGAAATGTTCCCTTGTTATCTCTAATTTTCTTCACGAGATCTCTAGTCTTTCCCATTCTATTGTTTTCCTCTATTTCTCTGTTTTGATCACTGGGGAAGGCTTTCTTATGTCTCCTTGCTAATCTTTGGAACTCTGCATTCAAATGGGTATGTCTTTCCCTTTCTCCTTTGCCTTTAGCTTCTCTTTTTTTCTCAGCTATTTGTAAGGCCTTTTCAGACAACCATTTTGCCTTTTTATGTCAAAAGAATCCTAATCTATTGTCTTTGCCCAAAGTTTTTATGATTAGCAGATTGCTGGTTTGTTCACAAGTTGACCCAGGGGAGCACTGATGAGCATAGTTATTACTAATGCTTGTATTTCATATTCCTTCACAAATTTCAAATCTCTTTTTGTTCTCAAGTGAACTTGTGTATATGGACCCAATAACTCCAAATATTTGCAACTTATCAGAGGCTTCTGACCCTGGTTTTCCTCACATCCTGGGCCCTTTTGTTTTCCTGAGTTATGTCAGACTCTATAAATTGTTTTTGTTTTGACTCCTCCTTTTCAATAAAACAAATTTATACCATGTGTCCATTTGTACACTTTTAAAATTATCTTTCTCTCTCTTTTTGCTGCTCTACCCCCATTCCATTTTTTTCTCAAATCAGGGAGATGTTTTATCCAGACTTTAGGACATCAGAGTGATGAATTTTTGCTACCATACAGGCTCAGACTGGAATCAAAGGGCAAAGGGGATCTTAAAAAATATTAAAACAGAATAAGATGGTGGAGGAGTACGTGGACATGGAATACATCTCTTTCCACGGATCCATCAGGAATACACCTTCAGACACAGAAGTACATGTAGAACACCAGTTGAGCGTGGACAGGAGTACCTGATCAGTGGAAAAGAATATATAGTATCAAGCAAAACTCAGTAGGATGAAGAAACTAGGGGGAAAAACAGGAGTGTTTTGGTCCAGTAGGCCTGGACCTGCCCTTGGTGGGTCGGGGAACTGAGGCACGGTCCGATCCCTACATCCGGGCAATTGTCTGAGTCAGAGGAGACCCATTTAAGGCTGAGAGTGAAACAGCTGATCTGTGGCAGCCTAAGTGGAATGAGAATCACACAGTCCTTGCTGCAGCCATACATACCCTGGACAGAATGCAGGTCCCCTGAAAGGTGCAGTGGCTGGGAGCTGAAGTTTAGGGATTGCGGAGCACTGATGCTCCCAGGGCGAGAGCTGCTCTTACTGTGGAGAAACAAATGGAAGGGATGTGAGGCCAGAGATTGTGGTGCGAAATGCCCGCGGAGGAAAGCTGGCAGGCATGAAAGCAAAGTGATACTGCTGAGTCATGCGTAGGGGGTGGAGCCGTCACCATAGCCTCTCTCTCCCCACTTGCTAGCATCTGTGGCTGAACTATAGAGAGGCTGGCCCATCAGATGCCTGTCGCACTGAACTACAGAGTAGGACGTCACCCAGGGTGCTCCTTTAAGTGCCTGATGTGCCAATCTAGAGAGTAGGACCCCAGCCAGGGGACCCCCTCTATGTGTCTGACCCACTGAGCAACAGAGAAGGTCCCCAGGCAAGGGAGCCCTCTAAGTGCCTGAATGGGTGGAACTACGGAGAAAGACTGGCCAAAGAGGCCTTCTGATCACCAGCTACAAGAGGCTGGAAAAGACTCTGACTGGGCCATAACGCTTGCAGTGGAGGCGGTCTTGACCCTACACACCTGGCACCACCAGGGTCCCCACAAGCCAAGCAGCTCCGCCACTTTCACACTCAACTCTCACTGGGCATAAAAAGTCTTGTGTCTATGCACGCAGGCTCACTTCGGTCATGTCTGACTCTTTGCCATCCTGTAGACTGTGGCCTGCCAGGCTTCTGTCAGGGAGGGAGGTTCTCTGGGCAAGAATACTGGAGTCTATTGGCTAATACTGGCTGCCATACCCTTCTAGAACACTATACTTCCTGCTGCCCTAGCCACCAACTCCCCTGAGTACCTGGTGATGCCAGAACCCTGCGACCCAAGCAGCTGCACCACCTCCACACCCGGTCCTCACAGGGGCAGACCCAGGTCCTCCAGGGCAGCCTCAGGAGCAAACCCCAGTGGACGACCCACATGCAGAGGTGGAAGTAAAACCACAGTTGAAATCCAGGGGCAGGCTAGCTAAGGAAGAAGACCCAAAACCTTCCTACCAGCTGTACAAGCTGCAGATTAAATCCACACAATCAACTGGCAGACTTGTCTATGAAATGCATAAAAGGTCATTGCGAGCTCACAAAAAAGAAAACGCACTAGTTCTGATAGCTTGGGTATTGGGGGCAAGAACACACAGGAAAAGGACCAGATGAGAATCTGAACTGCCCCCACAGCAGGTCCAGAGATCAGCACAGTGTTGGAGGGCATCCTAGGGAGGCGAGGTGGACTGTGACTCCCAGCGAGGGAAACGACTCTGGCAGCAGTGACTCAAGAAAAACATTTATTATTCTTATGTTTTGACTTGTTCTATAGATTCTTTTGGATTTTTTCTTTTCTTCCTTTCCCTTTTTTTCCTCCCTCTGTTGTAGTTGTTAATTTTATTGGCACTATGAAATCTAATTAAGCTTTTGAACTTTTTTCCCCCCTCAGTCACATTTTTCATTGTAGTTATAAACCTCAGCCTCTATATTGGGTTTTTGCAGTTCTGTGGAATTTTCCTTGGTCTTTTTCCCCCTCTTTTTGGTTTCTTAAACTATTATTTTTTCTACATTTAGTTTTTCTACATTTATTCCTTTGTTTGCTTTTCCTACTGTTCTTTTCCCCTTGCAGTTAACCTTTAAAGAATATAAATTTGCTTTGTCTACCTCTATTTAACTTTACTTATCTATTCTTTCTTTCTTTTTCTTTCTCTCTGTACCTCTCAACATATTTATTAATTTTATTTCATTGCTTTATTCCCTTCTTGGCACCTTGTTTTGTTTTTTTTTTCCCATTTGTTTTTATTAGTTGGAGGCTAATTATTTTACAGTATTGTAGTGGTTTTTGCCATACATTGGCATGATCAGCCATGAATTTACATGTGTTCCCCATCCCGATCCCCCCTTGGCACCTTGTTTTAATTTTGTTTTCCAGTTTGTGCTTTAGTTTTGTTCTTATCTGGTGAATATAATTTTTGATTTCCTTTGTTCACCTGGTCAACCTACTGTAGTTTATTTTTGTTGAACTGTTTTGACTTTGCTCATGGGTGTATGTGGATATGTGTATATTCCATTATATTAATTATTATTTGCCTGATCGTATAACTGCCATTTGTCTAGGATTCATCTTTGGTTTCTCTTTTTTGTTATTTGTTTTAATCTCAGTTAATGCCATAACAAACCACTTGTGGAATCGTCGTTCCTGGCCAGAGATCAAGACCTGAGCCTTTGGAGTGGGCGCACTGACTTCAAGACCCTAGACTACCAGAGAACTAACCCTCACTTCAGCTCAGTTGACTTGCTCAGTCGTGTCAGACTCTTTGCGACCCAATGAACCACAGCATGCCAGGCCCCCCTGTCCATCACTAACTCTCAGAGTCTACCCAAACTCATGTCCATTGAGTCAGTGATGCCATCCAACCATCTCATCCTCTTTCAACCCCTTCTCCTCCTGCCCTCAATCTTTCCCAGCATCAGGGTCTTTTCAAATGAGTCAGCTCTTTGCATTAGGTTGCCAAAATATTGGAGTTTCAGTTTCATCAGTCCTTCCAATAAACACCCAGGACTGATCTCCTTTGGGATGGACTGGTTGGATCTCCTTGCAGTCCAAGGGACTCTCAAGAGTCTTCTCCAACACCACAGTTCAAAAGCATCAATTCTTCAGTACTCAGCTTTCTTTATAGTCCAACTCTCACATCCATATATGACTACTGGAAAAATCATACCCTTAACTAGATGGACTGTTGACAAAGTAATGTCTCTGCTTTTTAATATGCTATCTAGGTTGGTCATAATTTTCCTTCCAAGGAGTAAGTGCCTTTTAATGTCATAGCTACAATCACCATCTGCAGTGGTTTTGAAGCCCAAAACATAAAGTCAGCCACTGTTTCCACTTTGTCCCCATCTATTTGCCATGAAGTGATGGGACCAGATGCCATGATCTTAGTTTTTTGAATGTGGAGCTTTAAGCCAACTTTTTCACTCTGCTGTTTCACTTTCATCAAGAGGCTCTTTAGTTCTTCTTCACTTTCTGCCATAAGGGTGGTGTCATCTGTATATCTGAGGTTATTTATATTTCTCCTGGCAAGCTTGATTCCAGCTTGTGCTTCCTCCAGCCCAGCGTTTCTCATGATGTACTCTGCATATTAGTTAAATAAGCAGGGTGACAATATACAGCCTTGACATATTCCTTTTCTTATTTGGAACCAGTCTGTTGTTACATATCCAGTTCTGACTGTTGCTTCCTGACCTGCATACAGATTTCTCAAGAGGCAGTTCAGGTGGTCTGGTACTCCCATCTCTCAGAATTTTCCACAGTTTATTGTAATCCACACAGTCAAAGGCATTGGCATAGTCAATAAAGCAGAGTCTGAAATGCAGTACTTGGATGTAATCTCTGAAACAACAGAATGATCTCTGTTCGTTTCCAAGGCAAACCATTCAATATCATGACTGTATGGTACTGGCACAAAAACAGAAATATAGACAAACGAAACAAGACAGAAAGCCCAGAAATAAACCCATGCACCAGTGGATACCTTATTTTGACAAAGAGTCAAGAATATACAATGGGGCAAAGACAGCCTCTTCAAAAAATGGTGCTGGGAAAAATGGACAGCTACATGTAAAAGAATGAAATCAGAACACTTCCTAACATCATACACAAAGATAAACTCAAAATGGATTAAAGACCTAAATGTAAGACCAGAAACTATAAAACTCTTAGAGGAGAACATAGGCAGAACACTCTATGACATAAATCAAAGCAAGATCCTCTATGACCCACCTCCTAGAGTTCTGGAAATAAAAACAAAAGTATATAAGTGGATCCGATTAAACTTAAAAGAAATAGTAACATGGAAACTTATATTACCATATGTAAAATAGATAGCCAACGGGAATTTGTTGTATGGCTCAGGAAACTCAAACAGGGGCTCTGTGTCAACCTAGAGGGGTGGGAGAGGGACTGAAATGAAAGGGAGGTTCAAAAGGAGGTGATATATGTATACTGTGGCTGATTCATGTTGGGGTTTGACAGAAAACAACAACATTCTGTAAAGCAATTATCCTTCAATAATAAATAAGTAAATAAATAAACAAGTAAAAATAAGGAATCAACAAAGAAGTCCCCAGAACAGGAGGAAATAGCTGTAATCAATATACATGATGAAAGACTTGATTTCAAAATATATAAATAACTTCCTTGAAAGTTAATAGTTAACAAAAAACTCAACAAAACTCTGGGCAAAAGATTTGAATAGGTGCTTCACACACACAAATATGTGTGTATACACACACACACACACACACACATATATAAATGATTAATAAACACATGAAAATACACTCAATACCATCAGCCACAAGTACATCACCACTAGAATCACTAAAAAAATAAAATAAAATAAAATCATCTGAATCAGTGAGAAGAACCACCTGATATTAAGAGACATGGGATTGACATAGAGAAAGAGGTCAGTGCCTCATCAAAAATTAAATGAGAAATCCATCCTATAGTTTTCTACTCTGCAACAATATAAGAGAATACAGCCAGCATTTGCATCACAGGGCTGGATTACTTGAACATGAGCAGATGAGTCCAGATACTATGAGCAGTGAAGTCAGAATCAGTCAAATTAATCATTTTATTTTGGTCAGCTCTGTTCACAGACTAATAAAGAGGAAGGACATGATTTATTTATATGATTTCTAAAATATATATACCCAAGTTTTCAGTGTTTTCCTTCCTTAAGAGCTTCTTAAGAGCTTCCTTTGATTCCCAGTTCTTCTACCTATTTATTACATAACCTTGGAAATGATCTAAATCTCCCTGATCACTTATATCTGCAACATAGAAATGATTATAACCATTGCCCCAACTCAGAAGTATCGTCAGAACTAAACAAGACACTGAATATAAAGATTTTTAACAAATAACAAAGTACTATGAAAAGAATAATTATAACTATTAGTAGTATTATGTCATTGCTATTATTTTGTCGACCAAAAATTCAAGCAGAGACTTGAGTACAATGGATCTCTATCATGAAGATTGTTTCATAACTCTCGGTATCAGTGGGCACATTCTTTTCAAAATGACAAAAGTAATACATCAGTGATTTGAATCTTTCTCCTCCCAAGAGGAGGGTGCTGAGTTTATGAAGATTGATTGTGACCTTGAAAATATAATTATTCCAATGATACTGAAAATGTAATTTATTCTTTTTTGTATTTAGGTCAGGAGGAAGAATTTCACATTGACTTGCAGAAATGGTGGCAATGTTCTTGTGATTCAAAATAGAAAAGAGAGCATTGTAGACCCACAGAACCAATCTTCAAATTGACATGTTACAAATGGGTTTGTTAATGCATTTCTAAAATGCCCATATTCTTAATAATATTGGTTATTTATTATTAAATCTTGGTAATGAATAAAGAAGAAAAATCAAATCATAGGTATTGGCTATGCCTAAGAATTTCCAGCTAGGCTTGATGTGTTCTACAATAGATCTAGATTTCAGGTTCCAGGAGATTGAGAAAAAGTATGGAAATTCCCAATATTTACCCTGACAATATAATATAAATACAAGGTTTCATATTTTTTAAGATAGAAATCTTAGATTCAATATTTACTATCCTTGCTTCCTCAAACTTACCAACTGCTTTGGGCCTCAGTTTTCTCATCTATAACTTGGGAACACTAATAACTTCATTGAAGACTTGTGTCTAAAATGAATTCTCTACAGAATGGGTATTCAATATTGCAGCATGGCTTATACTATCCTGACTAAATCATACAGAGAGGCTAGAAAGCAGGATTTTACTTTCTTCCTGAAGACACAAAACATGATAGGATGTTTTACAAAAAAGAATGTGCTATTATTTTAACTATTATTGTTAACCCTCCCAATTTTGAAAAAGGAAAAGGCAAATTATTTTACATTGTATATCTCTATCCTTATCTGGTCCCATAACTTCATGGCAAATAGATGGGGAGACAATGGAAACAGTGAGAGACTTAATTTTCTGGGTCTCCAAAATCACTGCAGATGGTGACTATAGCCGTGAAATTAAAAGACGTTTGCTCCTTGGAAGAAAACCTATGACCAACCTAGACAGCATATTAAAAAGCAGAGACATGACTTTGCCGACAAAGGTCTGTCTAGTCAAAGATATGGTTTTTCAAGTAGTCATGTACGGATTTGAGAGTTGGACCATAAAGAAGGCTGAGCACTGAAGAATTGATGCTTTTGAACTGTGGTGTTGGAGAACACTCTTGAGAATCCCTTGGACTGCAAGATCCAACCAGTCAATCCTAAAGGAAATCAATCCTTAATATTCATTGGAAGGACTGATGTTGAAGCTGAAGCTCCAATAATTGGCTACCTGATGCGAAGAACTGACTTACTGGAAAAGACCCTGATGCTGGGAAAAATTGAAGGCAGGAGGAGAAGGAGATGACAGAGGATGACATGGTTGGATGGCATCACCAACTTAGTGGACATGAGTCTGAGCAAGCTCCAGGAGTTGGTGATGGATGGGAAAGCCTGGGGTGCTGTGGTCCATCAGTCACAAAGAGTCGGACACAACTGGACTGACTGAATTGATTCTTCCCCTAGAGTAGAATAGGATTCTCTTTTATAACCTTGCAATGAGGAATGGTGATTTTTTTTTAATTTTCTTAAAAACTTTACATAATCTTATTCTATCCAGTTATATCCAACTTTGAGAGTCTTTGTGTACTACTTTTATTTAGTTCTCTAAACTCTTATCCATTCCATGCCCTGCATATTTCCTTGCAACTTCTCTGTTTCCCCATTTTAGTAATCATCTTTCTACCATCCATATTTTACACATCCTTTTGACACTCTGATTCACTTTTTTTTTCCACTGTAGCAAAGTCTTATTTGTCCTTTAGAAAAATAAGATAGTAGCATGAAAAGAATAGATTGCTTAGAATTTAGAGTAAGGATCAGTATTATAGGCAGAATAATAATCTCTGAAGATGTTCATATTCTATTCATGAAAACTAAATATTATAGTTTATATGCCAAAGGGAAATAAGGTTTCAAGAGAAACTTAAGATGATTAATCAGCCAACTTTAGGAGAAGGAGATTATACTGGTTTATCTAGGTGGGGCCAATATAAGCACAAGGGTCTTCAAGTGTAGAAGGCAGAAGAGTCAGTGTCAGAGTCCTACCTCATGAGAAAGACTCCATCAGACAATGTTGCTTTTAAGGATGGAAGGGAACCACAAACCAAGGAGTGCATGTGACTTCTAGAAGCTGAAAAAATCAAGGATACTGATTCTGTCCTAGAGCCTACAACAAAGAAGGTAATCCTGCAAATGCCTTGACTTTAGCCCAGTAAGAGCCATTTGTGACACCTGGCCTTAAAAGTTCTATAATGTGATTCATTTATGTTGTTTTAAGCCACCAAGTTTGTGGCAATTTGTTGGAAAATAGAAAACTAATATAATCAGCAAATGTTTTCTATGAAAGGCCAGATAGAACATATTTGAGACTTTGCAAGCCATACTTTTTTTTTTTTTTAAATCACACCGCTCAAATCTGCCATTGTGGTATGAAAACAATCAAAGATAATACATAAATAAAGGACTGTGCCTGTGTTCCAATAAAACTTTATCAGTAAAAAGAGATGACAGGCCAGATTTGGCTTGCTGAATGCTAGTGAGGTTTCTCCTTTGAAATAGCACTTCCAGAGCCTTGAATCTCGGGCAAGTTGTTTAATGTCATTTTGTCTTGGTTTTCGTATATGACCAGTAGAATCACTTATACTCACTCGTGTCAAAGATGAAGAATTGCCCTCAGAAATTCATGTTTCTGTTTCTCCAGTGGAAGTTGTACCTGGGAAGCAGCTGCCCTGCCCAAACTACCCTTCCTGCATTGTTTATAGCTGGATATAACTATGACCTTCTTGCTATTGGGATGTGAGCTGAAACGATGAGCACCACTTCCATGCTTGTCCATATCAATCTGCCCCATGACTCTCCTCCAGGGATTTTTCTCCTCTGGAAGGATGTAATGGAGATGTCCCTCAGAGCATTCTTCAATGGAACATGGTGAAGATAGAAACCATCTGTTTTGGAGTTCCTAAATGACTGCATGGAAGACAGTTGATCTGTGTAACTGTTAGCTGACTTAAGAATATTGTGTGAGCAAAAAGTAAACTTCCAATCCTTTTGTGCCATGAAACTTCTGGAGTTTATTTGTATACAGTTCAGCTCAGTTCAGTTCAGTTCAGTTGCTCAGTCGTGTCCGACTCTTTGTGACCCCATGAATCCCAACACGCCAGGCCTCCCTGTCCATCACCAACTCCTGGAGTTTACTCAAACTCATGCCCATCGAGTTGGTGATGCCATCCAGCCACAGTTAGTATGCTCTAAATAATATCTCAGGTTTAAAGTCATAATGAAGATTAAATAAAATATTGTGTAATATAATTTACATAACACATGAGATTTAGTAGTTACTTAACAATTATTGGGCTAACCATTAATAGTTAACCGGTGCCTTATTTCTTAGTTCCTCCAACACTCTATTTTGCTCTGCACAATGTAAGTTTAAACTGCGATGTTGGTTTTGTCTCTGATGCAAAAAGCTGACTTGTTGGAAAAGCCCCTGATGCTAGGAAAGATTGAAAGCAAAAGGAGAAGTGGGTGGTAGAGGATGAGATGGTTAGATAGCATCACCAGCTCAGTGGACACAAATTTGAGCAAACTCTGGGGGATAGTGAAGGACAGAGAAGCCTGGTACACTACAGTCCATGGAGTCTCAAAAAGAGCGGAACATGACTTAGTGACTAAACAACAGCAACAAATGTCTCCCTAATTTGACAGAAAACAATTTCTTCTATTTTTGAGGCCGCTTGATACAGTATTAAAATATATAAGCCTTGAAGATTGCTATATCAGGATTCACTCTCTCATATCCCTCCACTCCCACAGCTATTTATTCTCTGGCTTAAATGTCTGTTAACCTCTCCGTTAACCTCTGTTAACCTCTCATGTGTAAGATGATAAATGACACATAGCTATTATGTTTAGCTCTTCTACTTGTATTTATATATGTAAAGATTTTAGTACATGACAATCCATACGCATTGAGTCATTCACTCATTTATCAATTTTTGAACATTATGAAAGTTTTTTGCTTCTAGAGAATGTTGCTGAATTTCCTTAATTCATTTCTGGTATACTATGGCATTGCCACAAGAAATGGGAACTTTAAAGACAGATTAAAAAGCTTAAGACAGATAAACATAAGATCAGTTTATATTTTTTGCCCATCCCCCTTTTGTTTTACTTTTGAGGGATAAAACGGGTTATAGGTTTATGCCCCTGTCATATCAGCTTGATGACCACATTTTCCTGTAGTTATTCTCATGTAGACTCCTAACTTGAATTTTCATACTATAATTATGGAAATCTGCATAAATTTTAAAGAGAATTAAAGCAAATATATAAAAACCTCTGGCACAGAATCTGGTATATAGTAGGTACTTAATAGATTATTTTTATTATCATTATCACTATACTTTTGGAATAAATTATAAAAGTTTGAGTAATCATTATTTTTAAGATCAGTTCATCATTATCATTATAAACAAAATTATATTGAATTTCTGATTTTTTCTAAATACTGAATTTGAAACCCAAAGTCTTTGTTCCAGGAGTTGATATAATCCCACTGAAATATGCTGAACCTTGCAAGGGAGTAACAGGCAGGTACATGTACTGGCTAAGTCCTGAAGATGATGAATGTTTTTCATTAAAATTCACCCTACTCTATGTAAACTCAAATACTGTACACAGTTAAATCTTCTGATAAAAAAAAGTCTATGTGAAAGCTGAATGCAAAACAGAAGTCATTTGAAAAGTGAGACTGGTTAATCAACACATTTGCATATATATTTAGACATTCTATTTAGTTATCCATCAAGCAATCATGGAAATATAAATCACTGTTTCATGTTATTTTCATATATCAGACACTACACGGCCCTGGCAGTAAGAAAGCAATAGATCACCACCAATGATATTTATTGAACTGTCACAATCTGAATAGGAAAATAAAGAACTCACTGTGCCAATAATGTCAAGAGTCTCAAGAAAGTTCTGTCCTCCTTTTTCAGTTGATCAAGACCAATGTTTTAACCTGTACTCCAACAGGGAGAGACAGTTGAGAACTCCATAGCCCCTGTTTTTTGTTCTTTCTACGCTGCATGTCTAAGTGTGCATTTGCTGTTATAGTATCTGAATCTGGAAGCTCTAGGAAGTTGAATCATCTTCCTTATCCTTTGCTTTCAAAGGTTATCATTCCTATAGTTCCCAAACTCTAGTTTCATATATATATATATATGAATATATATATTCAAATATATGAATATATATATATGAATCATATATATATATGTGTATATATATGATTTATTTTCTTCACCTTCTTCTTCATATAGCCATCACCCTTGGTAATTCCTTCTTCTAAACATTGATCATGCTTGGTTCTTTATTGCCTCAGTAAAGTTCCTCAGTAAGGTCTCTAATACTGTAACACAATTGTCCTGAGATAGTCATATAATTTCTAGCTATGACACCTTATTTTCAGAAAATATACAAACATGTGAGAAACTCAAATGCCTCTGTGCGTGTGTGTGTTAGTTGCTCAGTTGTGCTGGACTTTATGCAACCCCATGGAATGTAGCCTACCAGGCTCCTCTGTCCATGGGATTTTCTAGGCAAGTATACTCTCGTGGGTTGCCATTCCCTTCTCCAGAGGATCTTCCCAACCCAGGAATCGAGCCCAGGTTTCCTGCCTTGCAGGCAGATTCTTTACTGTGTGAGCCACAAGGGAAACCCCCAAACGCCTCTAGGGCCAGGCAAATAATACAAAGTGTGACATTGGCTATGGATACAAGCACATTTTGCATATTGTGCAAAATGATATTTTTCACTTGCACAAAATATTAATGTATAGTCTCCTATTTTTATTGAAAAATCTATGCTTTCGCAGGTTTTCATTTATTACTTGCTAATTTTTTGTCTATCAAATTCTATTCACATAGTTTAAAAGGTCAAATGCCACTAAAAGTGTCATAAAGAAAAACAATAAGGGGCAGGATCAAGATAACAGAGAAGGAAAACTTTGTTCACATCCTCCCACATACCATAATTGTAATTATATGTAAAACAACTGTCTATGAGAACAACTTGAACACTAACAGAAAGGATCTTCTACCACCAAAGATACAGTGAAAAGACCACACTGAAGTAGGTAGGAGAGAAAAAGAGGACCTTTAGTTTGGACCCACACCCCTGGTGGGTGATTCAGAAGAGGAAAAACGTATCATCACAAGCTTGAGTATCAACCCTGGGGAGTGAGGGATCTGAACCCCACATTGGGTACCGCCAGCCCTAGGATAGATCTGGCATCAGAAAGGTGAGCCCCCGTGCCTGGTTTTGCAAACCTGTGAAGCTTTTGACTGACTGGGAGAACCAGAGAGTTTTAGGAAATCAAGACTCGGCCCTTAAAGTGTACACATGGTCTTGCTCATTTCCAAACTTAGCAAAGGTCCTCTAGCCAGACTTCTAAGACCACGCAAGCACAATCCACAGTCCACACTGGGCTTTAACTCCAGCCCTCAGTCTTAACTCCAACCTTCTGGCCAGAGGGGTAGCTGCCAGCACACCCCGGAAGAAACTACTTCTTACACCAGGCTCCTGCTCTAGCTCCTCAGGCTCCAGCCCCACCCCATCGAGGCAGTGACCCCCAGTGTGTCTGGGGAGATGCCCCAGGCCATGCTGGGCTCCGGCTCTAGCTCCACTCCTCCTGGCTCATCCCTGCCAAGGTGACAGCCCCAGTGTTTCCCAGAAAAAGCGCTTGTCTGTACTTGTCTCAGATCCAGTTTTTCCACCAAAGCCACTACACACACAGACTATACAGGGATATTCCCACACACAAGGACATGCCTACAAGATCAAGGTTGGTAATGATTTAGCTTAATTTTATAGAAACAAATAGGGAAAGTCCAATAAATAAGAAAACAGAGGAGAACTATGTTCCAAATGAAAGAACAAGATAAAACTCAAGGCATGGGAAGTGGAAGTGTTAGTCACCGAGTGGTGTCCAACTCTTTGTGACCCCATGGACTGTAGCCTGCCAGTCTTTTCTGTCCATGGAATTTTCCAGGCAAGAATACTGGATTGGGTTGCCATTCCCTTCTCCGGGGATTGTTTTGACCCAAGGGTCAAGCCTGGGTCTCCAGCATTGGCAGACATGGGGTAGGGGTGGGGGGACAAACTCATGAAACAGAAATAAGTATTTTACTTACTAAATAGTTCAAAACCATGGTCATAAAAGTGTTCACTAAACTTTGGATAAGAATAGAGTGACACAATGAGAATTTCAACAAAGAGTTAGAAAATATTGAAAAGAAAAAAAATCAGAGCTGAAGAATACAATAACTGAAATGAAAAATAGCATAGAAGAAGTCAATAGTAGACTAGGCAATACAGAAGGCTGCATCAGCCACCTGGGAGACAGAATAGTGGTCATCACCTAATCGGTACAGCAAAAAGTTTTTTGAAAAAAAAAAATAATAGTTTAAGGGACCTTTGGGGATAGAATAGAATAGAGAATATCAAGAATAGAGAGACAAAGAGGAAGAATCCACCCCCACCCTTTATTTATTTGGCTAAAATATTCCCTCATGTGTACTGTCACTCAGTTGTGTCTGACTATTTGTAACCCATGCACCATGTGGCCCGCCAGGCTCCTCTGTCCATAGGACTCTCCAAGAAAGAATACTGGAGTGGGTTGCCATTTCCTCCTCCAGGGAATCTTCCCAAATCCAGGGATTGAACCTGCATCTCCAGTGTCACCTGTATTGGTAGGCGGATTCTTTATGACTGAGCGATCTGAGAAGCCCCAAAATACTCCCTAATGTGGGGGAAAAGAAAACTAAACAGATATCCAGTTCCAGGAAGCACAGAGAATCTCAAATATGATGAATTCAACCAAAGAGAGCCTCACCAAGACATTATCATAATTAAGCCAGGCAAGGTAAAAGATAAAGAAAGCATTTTAAAGGCAGCAAGATAAAAATAAAAAGTCACATGCAAGGATATCAGTTGATTTTTCGGCAGAAACTTTGTAGGCTGGAAAGCAAAAGTATGATATATATTTAAAGTCTGAAAGGAATAAAACCTTCACCCAAGGACATTCTACCCAGAAAGTTTTACCATTCAGAACTGAAGGAGCGATAAAGAATCTCTTAGAAAAGCAAAAACTAAAATATTTAATTACAACTAAACCTGCCTTACGAGAAATGTCAGAGTTTTTGACTCAGTACTTCTGATATAAGATTAAATAATTTGCATTTCTGACAGTTTCCCAGGTGATCCTGAAACTGTTGGTTTAGTACACATTTTTCAAACCCTTGAATTTTATAGATTTATTATTTGTGAAATCAAAATTCTTCATTTTAATGACCTAAAGAATAGATCTGTGCCACATAGTGTACTATAATTACATTTCCATTATTGTGCAGCATTTTCTTATTCTAGACTTTATACTTTTTTTCCCACTCTTTTTCGAAAGCTTTCAATAGAACAAATATTTTTCCCCTGTTTGAACACATTCAATAGCATATAAATTTATTTTGTTTTTATAAACATTCTTTTTTTCTAAAGTCCTCTTTAAAAAAATCTGCCTCTTTCTAACTGTTTGCACTTTATAGTCCTCTATCATGACTCTTTTTTTTTTCACAACATCCATAATTACTTCTTGCATCTCTCTTGGACTGCAATTTCTGTTTCCCAGATCCTGTTTCTTGCTTTTCCGTATCTTTCACTTTCACTTTGCAGAAGCACATCCTCTAGTAGCAGCCCTAAAATGATTTATTGTATGAATGTATCATTATTTTATATACATGTTTGATTGCTAGTTTGGCTAGTTATAGTTTCATAGGTTAGAAATTATCTCAGTATTTCTAAAACATTTCCTAATTTTTCTTTTTTAGTGCTGCTGGTGAGAAATATGACATTATTTTTATTCTGGAAACTTTATATGGTGTGTGTGTGTATTGTGTGTGTGTGTGTGTGTGTGTGTGTGTGGATGCAGGTAAATTGAAGGTGTGATATCATTGAAAAACTGTGACATTGTAAATCCAAGTAGACTAAGGCAGAAGCTTATTAGAGCTATTAGATCTAAATAACACAAAGTATTGATAGCAAAGCTTCTAAGGGTCATGAAAAGAAAATGTGTTTCCTTCACATTACCCCTTTTCTGCAGTAGCAGAATATAGCTGACATTTTGTGTGTGTGAGCTCGGCAGGGTGTCCTGTCCCTCGTTTTTATGTTTCTTCAAGAAATTTGAGGACATTTTCCCTGACTCCATGTGGTCCCAGGTGGGCTATTGATGACAAAATCCTGTCATGACCTTTTGGATAGGATAGGGGAATGATTTACCCTGGCTGATGAAGCAGTGTTCCTATGTATCAAATTTAGGCATGGGTACATAACCCAATACAACCAGTCTTGGTGTGCTGAAATTAGGAGAAAGATCCCATTCTAATGGGTTTTGAAAACTGTGAGCATAAAGAACTCTTGGTAATCAGTATGCTTACCAAGTTGCAAAAGCCTTTCAGAGAAGAAAGCCATCTAAAGATGAAAGAAACCCATTTCTGATAATATAGTTGAACCAAGAATCCACTTCTGCGCTTCCCTGGCTTATGAGACAATAAGTTTTATATTAATTTAAATATATAGTTCATTTTCTGTCATTAAGAATGGAGTAGAATTAAGTCGAATTAAGTCAGTAGAATACACTTTCTATCAGTCTCCATGGATGAGCCATTTATGTCGTTGAGTAGGATATTCAACATGATACTTAAATTCCCTATTTGCAAACAGTAAAATTTTAAAAGGATCAAAATAGCTCATAGCAGTATATTCTCAAACATTAATTTAGAACTCTAAAATGACTTCTAAACACAAATGTAAACCAAAGTGACAAAGTGATATAGTATAGGCATTTGGTAAACTTTAAAGATTATTAATGCGGGAGACCCAGGTTCAATCCCTGGGTCGAGAAGATCCCCTGGAAAAGAAAATGGCAACCCATTCCAGTACTCTTGCCTGGAAAATTCCATGAATGGAGGAGCCTGGTAGGCTATAGTCCATGGGGTTGCATTGAGTCAGACACGACTGAGTGACTACTTAAGTAAGATTATTAATAATTAGTATTAGTCATTATTGTTATTACAATTTTTATTAATATCACTTCAATTGTAATGCTACATATTTATTATTCTTCATGCATCTTCTGACTAGAGTTTATAACATATTGCTCAGTGTGTCTAATGTCACATTTTTTTTATTGTATTATCATTTCTTAATGTAAATATTATCATCATATAGGCCACATTATATGAGGGACTATTATATTTCTGGGAAGTTTTATCATAACCAATCACAATGCCATGGGCCCTTCTTGCTGCTATTATTCCATTGAACATTTTAATGCCTCTATTTTGTATGCTTTGCCTCTTATCCCCTTCAATCATAATCTCACTTTAATTGCCTCTTCTCTGGCAAATACAAACATTATCTTCCTTACTCCTAGAATTAATAACTTCTGTGATGGCTTATCATCTTTTTTTGTTCTTCAGTGCACCTTTTCCAATTAAAATGGAAATTAAATGGGACTGAGTACGACAACCAAAATCTTGTATGTAGATTTGGTGGATCTGGATTCCACTGAGTGCTAAACAGGACTCTTTGAATCTTTTTCCTATTTATCATTTCCCACAAGCCACTAGGCAAAATACATGTTGATTGTCTATGTTGATTCATTGTGATATATATATATATAATTTGCATGTATAGTATGTATTATGTATATATACATACACACACACAGGATTGATAGGTAGATAGATGTAGAGATAGATAGATAGATAGAGATAGATTGATCCTGGAAGTCTTATTATTCTTGGCATTTTCATTTCTTAACCCTGAATTTTCCAACCAATTTTAACTAACAATTTTCATTTTTTTTGTTTATGTATTTTTTTCCATTTTTTCAATCCCTTTGTTATTTAAATATGATTTTGACTATTCTTTTTCTTATTTTATGTTTATTTCACTTCATTCCTGTGAACTCAAAGGCTGCCTGGCAAGACATTGCTTCATTGACTCTGGCAACATCCCTCAGCGTCCCTACCATTCCCCGCCCTTTGCAGAAGTGTCTCATGATCTGACACTCTGATATTCCCACCTGCATGCTCAGTGAGGCTTTGACTCCTGAGCCAATTGTGATCAAGGCAAGAATGACATAAACTGCTTCAATGTGGGCTTGACCTACTCCAGATTCAAGGGGCTCCTAATAGAAGATCATCTTACTGTACTTAGGAGATAATCAGTTCAGTCTCTCAGTCGTGTCTGACTCTTTGTGACTCCATGGACTGCAGCACGCCAGACTTCCCTGTCCTTCACCAACTCCTGGAGCTTACTAAAACTTATGTCCATTGAGTTGGTGATGCTATCCAACCATCTCATCCTTTGTCGTACCTTCTCTTCTTTCCTTCAGACTTTGCCAGAATCAGGGTCTTTTCCAATGAGTCAGCTCTTCACATCAGGCGGCCAAAGTGTTGGAGTTTCAGCTTCATCATCAGTCCTTCCAATGAATATTCAGGACTGATCTCCTTTAGGATGGACTGGGAGGATCTCCTTGAAGTCCAAGGGACTTTCAAGAATATTCTCTAACACCACAGTTCAAAAGCATCAGGTCTTTGGTACTTAGCTTTTTTATAGTCCAACTTCTCCCATCCATACATGGCTACTGGAAAAACCATAGCTTTGACTAGATGGACCTCGTTGGCAAAGTAATGTCTCTGCTTTTTAATATGCTCTCTAGGTTGGTCATACCTTTTCTTCCAAGGAGCAACTGTCTTTTAATTTCATGGCTGCAGTCACCATCTGCAGTGATTTTGGAGCTCCCAAAACTAAAGTCTCTCACTGTTCCCGTTTTTTCCCCATCTATTTGCCATGAAGTGATGGGACCAGATGCCATGATCTTAGTTTTCTGAATGTTGAGCTTTAAGCCAACTTTCTCACTCTCCTCTTTCACTTTCATCAAGAGGCTCTTTAGTTCCTCTTCACTTTCTGCCATAAGGGTGGTGTCATCTGCATATCTGAGGTTATTGATATTTCTCCTGGCAATCTTGATCCCAACTTGTGCTTCATCAAGCCTGGCATTTCACATGATGTCCTCTGCATATAAGTAAAAAATCAGGGTGACAATATACAGTCTTGAAGTACTCCTCTCCCTATTTGGAACCAGTCTGTTGTTCCATGTCCAATTCTAACTGTTGCTTCTTGACCTGCATACAGATTTCTCAGGCAGTAGATCAGATGCGGTTTTCTGTTTAAGAATTTTCCACAGTTTGTTTTGATCCACACAGTCAAAGGCTTTGGTGTAGTCAATAATGCAGAAGTAAATGTTTTTCTTATGCTTTTTCAATGATCCAGTGGATGTTGGCAATTTCATCTCTGGTTCCTCTGCCTTTTCTAAATCCAACTTGAACATCTGGAAGTTCATGGTTTACGTACTGTTGAAGCCTGGCTTGAAGAATTTTGAGCATTACTTTACTAGCGTGTGAGATGAGTGCATATGTGTGGTAGTTTGTGCATTCTTTGGCATTGCCTTTCTTTGGGATTGGAATGAAAACTGACCTTTTCCAGTCCTGTGGCCACTGCTGATTTTCCCCAATTTGCTGGTGTATTGAGTGCAGCCCTTTCACAGCATTATCTTTTAGGATTTGAAATAGCTTAACTGGAATTCCATCACCTCCGCTAACTTTGTTCATAGTGATGCTTCCTAAGGCCCACTTGACTTCACATTCTAGGATGTCTGGCTCTAGGTGAGTGATCACACCATCGTGGTTATCTGGGTCATGAAGATCTTTTTATAGTTCTTCTGTGTATTCTTGCCATATCTTCTGAATATCTTCTGCTTCTGTTAGGTTCATACCATTTCTGTCCTTTATTGTGCCCATCTTTGCATTTAATGTTCCCTTGGTGTCTCTAATATTCTTATTCCTGAAATTTCCTCCTTGTTTTTTTTTTTTCACTTCAATTAGTCATAGGACCCCACAGTTGACTTTAGGATATGTATTGCTTCCACCCCAAGGCCTCATTTTACAGGACTAGAACTTTGACGTTTCCTTGTTTATATTTGCCTCTAACTAGTATTATATTAACAGAGAAGAAAATGGCAACCCATTCCAGTATTCTTGCCTGGAGAATCCTGTGGACAGAGGAGCCTGGTACGCTGTTGTCCGTGGGGTCACACAGAGTTGGACACAACTGAAGTGACTTAGCAGCAGCAGTGTTATATTAAAGTTATTTTAAATAATAATTTCCATGGTGGCTCAGATGGTAAAGAATCTACTTGTAATGTGGGAGACCTGGGTTCAATCCCTGGGTTGGAAAGATCACCCTGGAGATGGGAATGACAACCCATTTTAGTATTCTTGCTTGGAGAATTCCATGGACAGAGGAGCCTGGTGGGCTACAGTCCATGGCTTTACAAAGAGTCAGATATGAGTGAGTAACTAACACACACTTACACACAAAATAAATAAAAACTAATTTTAGGCCATGGTAAATAAAATAAACCATAAATAAGGGGAAAATAAAATAATTTAAATCACTAATAATTTCAATGTAAGAGAGAAGCACTGTTTAATATTTTGAATATATTCTCTCCCTTTCTAAAAGTGTTATGCCACTGAAGAATAGCTATTTTTAAATTTAGTTTATATTGCACATTTTTTTTAGTTAACTGCCTTTGTCCTTTTACCAATAAATCATGAATGTCTTCTTGATTTAATGAATGACCACTGTATTAGCTTGTATGGCTGTAACAAAATAGCACAGACTGTTTGCTTTAAAAACAATAGAAATTTATGTTTTTCACAATTCTGGGGGCTATCAGTCTAAAATACAGTTGACATCAGGGTGGAGTTTTAGTAAGTCATCTCTTCTTGGCATGTGCATGGCCGTCATCTATGTTCTCACATGGCCTTTCCTCTCTGCCAAGAAAGCAAGAGAGAGAGAGAGAGAGAGATCTCATGTTTCTTCTACTTCCTATAGAAGCACCACCAAATCGATGAGATTAGGGTCTCACATGCATGACTTTTCTTAATCTTTACAACTTCTCTAAAGGCCTTACTTCAATTTAGTCACATTGGTGGTTAGGGTTTCAATGTATGAATTTTGTGCGGGCCATAATGCAGTCCATAACAGATACCTTAATGTAAATTTTAATAAAAATTATAGTTATACCATTATTTACCTGAGAAATTATATACTTGGATTGTCTCCAGTTGTCTTTGTCTTAATTTTCTTAAATTATAACTAATACTGCAATGAATAATCTTTTTCATACATAGCATTTTACATTGCTTCTCAATCATTTCCTTTGGATAGAATATTCATAGAAATAAAATTACTTGGACAGACTACTTTTAAGTTTTAAAATCACATTACCATCCTAATTTATTCTCATAATTGTTGTGATGAGCATACCATTTCCCTTCCATTTACCGGTACTGGTTATCAATATAATTATTTTAAATATATGTCATTTTGTTATAATAATGCCGTATCAAATTATTATTTTCATCTTGTTGATTACTGATGAAACTAATCATGCTTCAACACTCTGCTTTTCTAAGTTATTGGAGGCATTTGCCTAAAACCTATTCCTTTTTTTCATTAAAGATAGCTGATTTACAATATTGTGTTAGTTTCAGGTATATAGCAAAGTGATTCTGTTTTATATATATATACCCACACACATTATTTTTCATTAAGGTTATTATAAGATGTTTAAAATAATTCCCTGTGCTATATAGTAAATTATTGTTTCTTTTCTAATCTATGTTAGTAGCTTGTATCTGAAATCCCTACTCTAACTTTTCTCTTCTCTCCTCCCTTCCCAGTTTGGTAACCCTAAGTTTGTTTCCTATGTCTGTGGGTCTGTTTCTGTTTTATATATAGATTCATTTGTATCACTTTTTAGATTCCACATGTAGGTGATATCATATGAAATGTGTCTTGCTCTGTTTGACTTACTTCACTGAGTATAATATCCTCTAGGTCCATCCATGTTTCAGCAAATGGCAATGTTTCACTTTTTTGGCTGAGTAATATTCCATTGTATGTGTGTATATATATACACACTATATTTCTTAAACCAATTGTTTTGGACAATTGGATTATCTCTGTATTTTGGCCATTGTAAATAGTGCTTTTATAAACATTGGGGTGCATGTAACTTTTCAAATTAAAGCTTTCATCTTTTCTGGATATATTGCCAAGAGTGAAATTGCTCGATCTTATGATAGCTTAAATTGTTGGGAGTTTTAAGTCCACTTGCTTGAGGAAGAATAATCACATAAACTATTTGGAACTCTTTACGAAGAATTTGTCTGGTTCTCCCTTTATTATTTATTTATTTCTTCAATAAGTTATTTACATCACTGTGGACTTGTAGATATTTATTTTATATTTTGGAATATAATCCAATAGTATATTATCTATTTTTTAATTTATTTTTCTCAAATTATTCCAGCTTTAAACATCTGAAGCCCTTTCAGGTTGATTCTACTGTCCCTTAGACATTGCTTCACCCTTCTGTTTCTTTGATTACTTCCTCACTTTTTGGCAATGAACATTGCTCCAATCTAATTTGGTATAATTCTTGACCCAGCCCTGGGATTATACATTTCTCCAAAGAGGTATTGTTCCTTTTTTTGGAGAAAGATATAAGAAACCAAGATTGAGTTACTCTGATTTTTTTCATGTTTTGTTTCCTGAGTTGGATAGTCAGCTATGTTGTTACCACATCAAACTTTGTTCCACTGATTACATTTTTCACTCCTGCCGGTAACTGTCTTTGTGCTTTGGTCTTTTCATGTGATTTAATGTTGCTACTATAGCCCAAACCTGAACTGGATGTAATAATAGTGCCCTATGCCTTGCCCTACACCACTGCCCATGCTGAGTCTTACAAACAAAAGTAGGTTGGCTTCCCCATGCTTGTCCATATCTTCCTGAGTTTCATTTAATTTTTTTCTCAGCTCATTTACCTTCTCTGTAAGTCCAAATTCTGAGTCCCAACAACTTTATCTTAGTGTCTTTCTGTATGTAACAACCAGTAATGTCATCTTTGTGGGGCCTGACTATAAGGTGGAAGGTTTTGGAAAAGATACACGGATAAAGTTATCCTGAAAATGCATCCATTAAGAAAATCCTTACTGATTGCTTTGACCAAATTTATAGGCATTATTTGTTTCCCTAGGCATGAGTAGGTCTCTGAATAATAGTGTCTTCTAAAGGTAGAAACAAAATTTGAAGCAGCAAATCAACATAATAGTTTAGATGGTAATGCTCTTAAAATGTTTGGTTTGCTTTTTTTCTGTTATAACTTCATGTGAGTTACAATCAGTAGATTTAAAAAACTAAATAGCATTCAGTAAGAGTGATGATACCCAATGGAAGCTTAATATTTATGCAAGTTTTAAATTATTCCCAACTTGCCCCTTGAGAAGTTTCATGAAGTATTAAAGAGCACTTCCAGTGTTTTTATGCTTGGCTATCAGAACCAGACAATTCTGTTTTCTATTTTGATTTTCATAATGAGAAAATTAATACATCCTATCTCTTATCAAGGATTCCCTGGTGACACAATTGATCTTTATCATAAGCCTGCCAAAGCAAGAGGCAAAAGACAGACCGGCTCGATCCCTGGGTTGGCAAGACCACCAAAGGAGGGCATGGCGACCCAGTCCAGTATTCTTACCTGGAGAATCCCCATGGACAGAGAAGCCTGGTGGACTACAGTCCATAGCGTTGCAAAGAGCCAGACACGACTGAGCGATTAACAATATACCTTGGGAAACTGTAGTAACTTAAATTTTTTTCAAAGTCACTTAAGACTTCCTTCTTGAAGATAATTACTGGCCATCATTTTGTTCCAATTTTTTGTTTGTTTTAAAAAGAGCTATATTGATTTTGCCTAAATCATTCAAATTTGGTGAGAAGAAGGGTGACCATATACATATGACATGTACATTGTCTCATACAAGAGCATATGTCAGTTAAGTGCCAATGCGGAAACTGAGTCAAAATATTCAAAATTAAATAATATCATTTAGTTCCTTATTCAATGAAATAAGCATTTCAAATAATAGTCATAACTTGATTTCAAGAGAGATAATTTATTTTTATTTGCTGGGTCATTGGTATTTTTCTCTTCCTCCTGGGTAACTGCAATGATGAATTTTTGCTACATTTCAATAGACATATTTGATATAATACCTGAAACAGCCCAGAGAAAGAATGTACAGAAACAGAAAACATAAGATGATAAAGATTTCATCTCTTCTAACATCATATGGCTCATTGGTAAAGAATCCACCTGCTAATGCAGGAGACTTGGGTTCAATCCTTGGGTCAGAAAGATCACCTAAAGAAAGAAATGACAACCCACTCCAGTATTCTTGCCATGGAAATCCCATGGACAGAGCAGGTTATAGTCCATGGGATCACAGGGTCGGGCATGACTTAGCAACTAAACAACAACATCATCATATACAAGTTTGTCACTGAGTTGTTTGAATATATATTAGTGAGAACTTCTTTCAATATCAGTAGAGGAGAGTGGTTAGTACATGAACTCAGCTTCCAATCTAGATTTCCAATCCAGGTCCCTTTACTTAGCAGCTTTGTAACTTTGAGCAAGTTATTTAACCTCTCATCTAGTAAATGGAATTGATGCAAATGCTCTGTACTGTATCTTCATTAGATTGTATTATTCGTTATAGGAGCTTAAAGGCAAAGCTTTTAGCGTAGTGCCCAGTACATAGAAATTGTTCTGTAACTATTAGATGTTAGTATTTACTCACACAAGAGCTCAGATGAGAGCTGAGATGGTTAATTTTATATGTCAATTTTTCTGAGTCACCAGGTACCAGATATTTAATCAGACATTATTAGAGTGTCTCTGCAAGACTCTACACATGGACATCACCAGATGGTCAACACCAAAATCAGATTGATTATATTCTTTGCAGCCAAAGATGGAGATGCTCTATACAGTCAGCAAAAACAAGACTGGGAACTGACTGTGGCTCAGATCATGAACTCCTTATTGCCAAATTCAGACTTAAATTGAAGAAAGTAGGGAAAATCACTAGACCATTCAGGTATGACCTAAATCAAATCCCTTATGATTATACAGTGGAAGTGAGAAATATATTTAAGGGACTAGATCTGATAGACAGAGTGCCTGGTGAACTATGGATGGAGGTTCGTGACATTGTATAGGAGACAGGGATCAAGACCTTTCCCATGGAAAAGAAAGTCAAAAAGGCAAAATGGTTGTCTGAGGAGACCTTACAGATAGCTGTGAAAAGAAGAGAAGCAAAAAGCAAAGGAGAAAAGGAAAGATATTCCCATTTGAATGCAGACTTCCAAAGAATAGCAAGGAGAGATAAGAAAGACTTCCTCAGTGATTAATGCAAAGAAATAGAGGAAAACAACAGAATGGGAAAGACTAGAGATCTCTTCAAGAAAATTAGAGATACCAAGGGAACATTTTATGCAAAATGAGTTTGATAAAGGACAGAAATGGTATGGACATAACAGAAGCAGAAGATATTCAGAAGAGGTGGCAAGAATACACAGAATAAATGTACAAAATAGATCCTCATGACCCAGATAATCACGATGGTGTGATCACTCACCTAGAGCCAGACATCCTGGAATGTGAAGTCAAGTGGACCTTAGGAAGCATCAGTACGAACAAAGCTAGTGGAGGTGATGGAATTCCAGCTGAGCTATTTCAAATCCTAAAAGATGATGCTGTGAAAATGCTGCACTCAATATGCCAGCAAATGGGGACAATTCAGCAGTGGCCACAGGACTAGAAAAAGTCAGTTTTCCTTCCAATCCCTAAGAAAGGCAATGCCAAAGAATGCACAAACTACTGCACAATTGCACTCTTCTCACACACTAGTAAAGTAATGCTCAAAATTCTCCAAGCCAGGCTTTAGCAATACATGAACTGTGAACTTTCAGATGTTCAAGCCGGTTTTAGAAAAGGCAGAGGAACCAGAGATCAAATTGCCAACATCTGCTGGATCATTGAAAAAGCAAGAGAGTTCCAGAAAAACATCCATTTCTGCTTTATTGACTATGCCAAAGCCTTTGACTGTGTGGATCACAATAAACTGTGGAAAATTCTGAAAGAGATGGGAATACGAGACCACCTGACTTGCCTCTTGAGAAACCTGTATGCAGGTGAGGAAGAAACAGTTAGAACTGGACATCAAGCACCAGACTGGTTCCAAATAGGAAAAGGAGTACGTCAAGGCTGTATATTGTCACCCTGCTTGTGTAACTTATACGCAGAGTACATCATGAGAAACGCTGGGCTGGAAGAAGCACAAGCTGGAATCAAGATTGCCGGGAGAAATATCAATAACCTCAGACATGCAGATGACACCACCCTTATGGCAGAAAGTGAAGAGGAACTAAAAAGCCTCTTGATGAAAGTGAAAGAGGAGAGTGAAAAACTTGAATTAAAGCTCAGCATTCAGATAAATAAGATCATGACATCTGGTTCCATCACCTCATGGGAAATAGATGGGGAAACAGTGGACAGTGTCAGACTTTATATTCGGGGGCTCCAAAATCACTGCAGATGGTGACTGCAGCCATGAAATTAAAAGACGCTTACTCCTTGGAAGGAAAGTTATGACCAACCTAGACAGCATATTAAAAAGCAGAGACATTACTTTGCCAACAATGGTCCATCTAGTCAAGGCTATGGTTTTTCCAGTGGTCATGTATGGATGTGAGAGCTGGACTGTGAAGAAAGCTGAGCGCCGAAAAATTGATGCTTTTGAACTGTGGTGTTGGAGAGGACTCTTGAGAGTCCCTTGGACTGCAAGGAGATCCAACCAGTCCATCCTAAAGGAGATCACTCCTGGGTGTTCATTGGAAGGAGTGATGCTAAAGTTGAAACTCCAATACTTTGGCCACCTCATGTGAAGAGTTGACTCACTGGAAAATACTCTCATACTGGGAGGGATTGGGGGCAGTAGGAGAAGGGGACGACAGAGGATGAGATGGCTGGATGGCATCACTGACTCTATGGGCATGAGTTTGAGTAAACTCCGGAAGTTGGTGATGGACAGGGAGGCCTGGCGTGCTGCGGTTCATGGGGTCGCACAGAGTCGGACCGGACTGAACGACTGAACTAACTAATATTTATATGCTGCTGCTGCTCGCTACAGTCGTGTCCGACTCTGTGCGACCCCATAGACGGCAGCCCACCAGGTTCCTCTGTCCCTGGAATTCTCCAGGCAAGAACACTGGAGTGGGTTGCCATTTCCTTCTCCAGTGCATGAAAGTGAAAAGTGAAAGTGAAGTTGCTCAATCATGCCCGACTCTTAGCGACCCCATGGACTGCAGCCTGCCAGGCTCCTCCATCCAAGGGATTTTCCAGGCAAGAGTACTGGAGTGGGTTGCCATTGCCTTGTCCTAATATTTACATAAATAAGACTAAATAAAATAGATTGCCCTCCCCAATGTAAAGAGATCTCATCTAGTCAGTTGAAAGCCTGAATAAAACAAAAAGCCTGACCGTCCCCTGAGTAAAAGAAAACTCTTCCTACTTGGCTGCCTGGGAGATGGGATATCAGCATTTTTCCCCCTGTCTTTTGATACTAACTGAAGCACCAGCCTTTCCTGGGTCTCTAGCCTGTCCGCCTTTGGGCTGGAAGTATATCATCCAGCCTCTTGGTTCCCAGGCCTTTGGTCTCAGACCAGAACTACACCATCAGCTTTCCCGGATCTCCAGCTTGCTGACTTACTCTATCTTGGAACTTTTCAGCCTGCATAACCAAGTGAGCCAATTCCTCATAATAAATCTCTTCCTATGTTATGTAAGGGTAAGATAGAGGGGAATTAACAACTGAGATTTTTTAAAAGTCCAAGTGTGCTCATGTCTGTGATGTTCTCTTCAGTTGTCATTCTTCCCGCCTGTGTTGACCTGTCAGTGTCCCATAGTCATTAAAGTGCAGCCTGTGTTGGTGTAAATTTATAATTGGCATAATCCTTATTGCTGACATGTCAATATTTAACTTGCATTAACCTTTCCTTTGAGGCTGACAAATTGCGCATCTGTGGCTTGTTCAGTCTAATTTTTCATGTCATTGCCTTGCAAAGCATACAGATTTACAATGTCACCATGTGATGGATGCAGGCCTCTCCTATGCCTTGGAGAAGGGTTTCAACCCACTTAGATGAGCCATTGGTTTATTTATTTATTTCGCTTTCACCCTCCACCTAGTTTTACAGGCTTTCAGTGAATTTACCTCCCCAAGGCCCAAATTTTGAGGACAAATGGAAGGGTACCCCTGTCAGGAGTCATTATCATGCGGACACCCCCACATTGTTTTGGCCTGTCTCACACAGAGCAGCCTTCATCTATGTGCATGTTGTCACTAAGAATTTGTTGACAGAAAATGAAGAATAGAGAAAGAAAATTAGGTCAGAATAGTGTGTGGGAAGCAAAGTGACATTCTTGTCAGTTTTACCTAATCTCCAATAGAGCAGCCAGAGTTATAATTTCCTTAGGATGTGGACAGCTGAGACTTAAAGTCAGGTATTTATTTATTTTTAAATTTCATGTTATTCCCTTCCACCACACCCCACAAGCTTTGGATTTAAAAAAAAAAAAATAGTGGGTAAGTACCCAAGAATTCTTATTTGAAGCTCTAGGACCTGAATGCTAAGGATTTGGAACTAAAGAAGATTTGGAAGGCTGTCATCCCATAGGTGTTCAAAGATGGGTTTATGTAAAGATCACAAAGGATGGATTGCTAACAAATGTTTCCTCCATGTTTCACAAAGCTATATAAATGCTAAGCTACTCTCTCCACTTCCCTGGAGTGTTTTAGAACAGTGAAATCATTAGGTCTCCCTCCAGCAGTCTAGTACCTTTATTTAATGCTATCTAGGATAAAAGTGAGATATACACAGAATTTATATTTAGGGAGAGATAATTATTTTAATTTACATTTTATAAAAAGTTTCAAGAAAACCTAGAGGAACTAACTCTGAAATTTCCTCTCAGTTCAGCAAAGTATTATTTACACTTGTGCATTTAAAATGTAGTAATCATTGGTCTATTTTCTGGATTCTCAATTAAATTCTCACATATTTAGAATGTCTCAAATGATTAATGGAAATTAAAAATGGTTAATATGTGTGTTTGAAATGACACCTCATCTAATTCATCACTTATACTTGGCTACTTCTTGGTCCTAAGTGCCCCAAAGCAAAGTTAATATCATGTCTTCAACTATTGCTTAAAATGATGATTTTGTACCTCAATTTCTAAGCAACACATATCACATAAACAAAGCTAATAAATTAAAGCCCAGAAAGAGTGACCTGAGATTAATCCTTGCCAATGCTAAGACAATACTGACAATCACATTTACAGTCAGATTTTATTTTATCATAATGAATTACAATGCCATTTTTGACCAAACATAGCCATTCCAAGCAAGCAAACAAACACACAAACAAATTCAGTTCAGTTCAGTTCAGTTGCTCAGTCGTGTCCGACTCTTTGCAACCGATGAACCACAGAAGCCAGGCCTCCCTGTCCATCACCAACTCCTGGAGTTTACCCAAACTCATGTCCACTGAGTTGGTGATGCCATCTAACCATCTCATCTTCTGTCGTCCCCTTCTCCTCCTGCCTTCAAACAAATTAGAGCTCTATTGCATTTTCATTCTTCGTCTCTTAGTCATGAAATCTGCTCTTCAAACATTAAAAGTAGTGTCTATAGGAGCCCAATACCTAAAATAGGTAAAAACAGGAAATCTTTGGCTGAAGTAAGGACTGTGTTCTAAGCCCAACTCATAAACATGCCCTGTGTCCAACCAAGTTCCTCTATATAATTTCTATATCATGCAGAAATAAAAAAATCCAAATTCCATTCAACTCTTAGTTTATAAGTGAGAACATTACAACTAGAGAATATTGAGTTGCCTGATATGATACTAGCAGAACTAGAACTAGAAATCTGATCTCCTCACTGCTAAGTCCATTAATATTTTCCATAGAAGGTCTCAAGAAACTTTCATGCTGTCACAAGTTCTTTTATTTATTGAACCCCTAATTTATTATGCATCTTTTACACATCAGACACTATTCTAGGGTCCAAGGATACAAAATGCTTCAATAAAAAAGTCTTAAAAGTTTATATTTTAGTGAAAGAAACAGGTAGTAAATGTCATTATACAATATATTGTTATTGGCTTATAATATAAAATAAAAAATAGAAACGGTAACATGGGATGTAATTTTTTATAAAGTTGCAAGGGAAGACCTTTCAGAATCAGAAATATTTGAGCAGAAACATAAACAGGATAGAGGAATGAGTTGTGGCGAGGATATTTACGGTGTAATGAGTAACTGATGCAAATGTCCTGAGATAGGTGTGTTTTGGGCACACTTAAGAGTAGTCAAAAGGGTAGAGAGTCTAGAATGCAGTGAGTTAGGGGTGAGAAGCAGGGAGCAGACTAGATTGGAGAGGGAGCTCTGCAGGCAGTGAAGTAATTTCAGATTTATTTGAA
This sequence comes from Cervus elaphus, assembly GCF_910594005.1. NCBI lineage: Eukaryota > Metazoa > Chordata > Mammalia > Artiodactyla > Cervidae > Cervus > Cervus elaphus. Next base: position 39,191,036 of record NC_057831.1, read on the forward strand.
TCTTTGGGAAACCATTTGATGGTTTGAATTGAGTGAGTGGCATGTGTGGCTTTTATTCTTGAAAAGAAGTATTCTTTGCTTGCATTCTTTTACCATGTAGTTGTCCAGTTCTCTTAGCACGACTTACTAAAGAACTTATTTTTCTCCATTGTATATCTCTCTACTCAATGAAGGATGAATTATAGGGAGGTAAAATCAGAAACCTTTATATGTACTAACAAAGAATAATGCCAAAAGTTTAATGTTTATATAACATCTTCTCCCTAAAGTCATTTAACACCTTTAATTGAATTCCTATACTTATTCTGAGATACAAGTAAATACAGGGTATTAATTCCATTTAACAGATTGAAAGCTGAACTTGTAAAGTACATCAAGTACTCATATTCCAAGAACAGTGCTTTATCAACCACACAGAAATGACTGTTTTACACTCTTGCACCAGAGGGTTGAAAGAGGCAAGAGAGAAAGATAAGTTTCTACTTAGAAGAGAAAGTGAATATCAGCTGCTTTTTAATTTAGTCAGTACTTATTTATCATTCAACATGTGCCAAGCTCTGCCTTAGGCACTGGGGATGCAGAGGTGGAAAAAGTCAATTCCTGCACTGACAAAGTCTGCTCTAGGATATAATAATAATCTTTAGTCTTTTAGTTCTTACTACATGATCACCAATGTAGAAGTAGTGCTTGCTTTAATCTCCGTTAATCAAGTGTTATGGGTACACTAATAATCAACACTTCACAGATAAAGAAATTGGAGAGCAGAAAGACTAAAAAACTTACACAAGGTCACCCAGTATGCAATTTGTGAACTCCAATTGGATTCAAGTCCAACTTTAACCCAAAAGTCTATCCTGTTAACATTCAGTTCAGTTCAGTTCAGTTCAGTCGCTCAGTCGTGTCCGACTCTTTGCAACCCCATGAATCGCAGCATGCCAGCCTCCCTGTCCATCACAAACTCCCGGAGTTTACTCAAACACATCATTATGCTACTTCAACTCTTTAAACAATCTACATGTTTAAATGTCTTTTGCATTCCTACATCAGTTTTCTTATTTCTTTTCTCATTTTTTGCTTATCTTGGCATGTGAATTGGTGTGTCTATCAAATGAGTTGGTGGATACAGAACTTCAGTGGCTTTGAGTCAATGTAGGTAAACGAGATACTGCAATATACTGAGCTGTCATCAAAACCAAAATCATACACACATCACATGCCTGTTGTAAAAGGCACTGACCCCATTCAAATCACTAGTTTTTCTTCAATGTCATAGGAAGTTTTCTTCTCACAGTCTCCTGCTTCTGTGTCTCCAAAAGTTTTACACAATCTGAGAGTGATGTCACTCCCCAGCTCACTAGTTTTCCCACATGCACAGAGGATCAGTTAGTTATACAATGGTAGGACGAAATAAAGTCTCAAATTTAGTCAGAGTATTCATAACTCGGAGTGCTTCACTTTCCTTTTCATCTAGATGTAATAGGAACTTTATGTGGCTTTTGGGAGACACATATTTAAGAACATAAACTCTGAACCCGAGTTTAAATGTTAGGTACACTGCTTGTAGTTAAATTAACATTTCTTGCTTCACTTTCCTCATTGGTCCATGGAGATAATAATAGTGCCTACCTTACCAGACTTTGAGGAACTTAGTGAGTTAATAAAGTGCAATAGGAAGTACTATTTAAATGACTATTATTATTTAATTTCAAACCGCAAAGGTCTCTTGTTAAAAAATCAAGAGTTGTTTTGATTATGGAATCTTTTTTGACTAATGAAAATAAGCACCATTTTGTACTTCACAGGTCAAGAACTTTTTCTGTAAAGGGACAGAGAGAAAATATTTTAGGCATTGCAGATTATACTTTGCAGTGGTAGGACAATAGAGCCACATTAAAAAAAATAAAGTGGATGTTACTATTCTCTAGTGAAACTTTATTTACCACTGGTAAGAAAAGATTTGCCAATTCTTGGGGTATATAAATTTGCTAGGTTCTCTGCCAAGTGCATTGTGTATTTTACCTTATTTAAAAGGTGTTTTTATCATCTTCATATTATTTATATATGAAAAAAGCCTTACCTTCTGAGAATGAATTGATTTCAATCAAAGTTTTAGTATGTGCTCACTTTGGTTTGTGTGACTACCAACCCCAAACCCATTCGTTAATTATCTCCTCAAGTTCACTTCAGTCGCTGAATCGTGTCCAACTCTTTGTGATGCCATGGATCACAGCATGCCAGGCCCCCCTGTCCATCACCAACTGCTGGAGTTTACTCAAACTCATGTCCTTTGAGTCGGTGATGCCATCCAACCATCTCATCCTCTACTGTCCCCTTCTCCTTCTGCCTTCAATCTTTCCCAGCATCAGGGTCTTTTCAAATGAGTCAGTTCTTTGCATCAGGTGGCCAAATTATTGGAGTTTCAGCTTCAGCGTCAGTCCTTCCAATGAATATTCAGGACTGATCTCCTTTAGGATTGACTGGTTGGATCTTGTTGCTGTCCAAGGGACTCTCAAGAGTCTTCTCCAACACCACAGTTCAAAAGCATCAATTTTTTGGCACTCAGCTTTCTTTATAGTCCAACACTCACTTCCATACATCACTACTGAAAAACCATAGCTTTGACTAGATGAACATTTGTTGGCAAAGTAATATCTCTGCTTTTTAATATGCTATCTAGGTTGGCCATAATTTTTCACCAAAGATTAAGTGTCTTTTAATTTCATGACTGCAATCACCATCTGCAGTGATTTTTGGAGCTCCCAACAGTAAAGTCTCCTACTGTGCCTATTGTTTCCCCATCTATTTGCCATGAAGTGATAGGACTGGATTATCATCATCTTAGGTTTTTGAATATTGAGTTTTAAGCCGACTTTTTTACTCTCCTCTTTCACTTTCATCAAGAGGCTCTTTAGTTCTTTTCTGCCATAAGTGTGGTGTCATCTGCATATCTGAGGTTATTGATATTTCTCCTGGCAATTTTGATTCCAGCTTGTGCTTCATCCAACCTGGTATTTCACATGATGAACTCTGCATATAAGTTAAGTAAGCAAGGTGACTATATAAGCCTTGAAGTACTCCTTTCCCGATTTGGAAACAGTCTGTTGTTCTGTGTCCAGTTCTAACTGTTGTTTCTTGACCTGCATACAGATTCCTCAAGAGGCAGAATAGGTGTTCTGGTATCCCCATTTCTTTAAGAATTTTCCACAGTTTGTTGTGATTCACATAGTCAAAGGCTTGGGCATAGTTAATAAAGCAAAAATAGATGTTTCTCTGGAATTGTCTTGTTTTTTTGGTGATCGAGCAGATGTTGGCAACTTGATCTCTGGTTCCTCTGCCTTTTCTAAAACCAGCTTGAACATCTGGAAGTTCATGGTTCACGCACTGTTAAAGCCTAGCTGGGAAAATTTAAGAATTACTTTGCTAGTGTGTTAGATGAGTGCATTTGTTCAGAGATTGAGCATTCTTTGGCATTGCTTTTCTTTGGGATTGGAATGAAAACTGACTTTCTAGTCCTGTGGCCACTGCTGAGTTTTCCAAATATGCTGGCATATTGAGGTCAGACTTTCACAGCATCATCTTTTAGGATTTGAAATAGCTCAGCTGGAATTCCATCACCTCCACTAGCTTTGTTTGTACTGATGCTTCCTAAGGCCCACTTGACTTTGCATTCCAGGATGTCTGGCTCTAGGTGAGTGATCACACCATCATGATTTTCTGGGTCATGAAGATCTTTTTTGTACAGTTCTTCTGTGTATTCTTGCCACCTCTTCTTAATATATTCTGCTTCTGTTAGGTCCATACCATTTCTGTTCTTTTTTGTACCCATCTTTGCATGAAATGTTCCCTTGGTATCTCTAGTTTTCTTTAAGAGATCTCTAGTCTTTTCCATTCTATTGTTTTCCTCTGTTTATTTGCACTGATCACTGAGGAATGCTTTCTTATCTCTCCTTGCTAATCTTCGGAACTCTGCATTCAAATGGGAATATCTTTCCTTTTCTCCCTTGCTTTTCACTTCTCTTCTTTTCACAGCTATTTGTAAGGCCTCCTCAGATAGTGATTTTGCTTTTTTGCATTTCTTTTTCTTGTGGATGGTCTTGATCCCTGTATCCTGTACAATGTCATGAACCTCCATCCATAGTCGTTCAGGTACTGTGTCTATCAGACATAATCCCTTGACTCTATTTCTCATGTCCACTGTATAATCATTAGGGACTTGAAATAGGTCATAACTGAATGGTCTAGATTTTTCCCCCTAGTTTCTTCAAGTCTGAATTTGGCAATAAGGAGTTCATGATCTGCACCACAGTCAGCTCCCGTTCTTGTTTTTGCTGACTGTATAGAGCATCTCCATCTTTGGCTGCAAAGAATATAATCAATCTGATTTCGGTATTGACCACCTGGTGATGTCCATGTGTAGAGTCTTCTCTTGTGGTGCTGGAAGAAGTTGTTTGCTATGACCAGTGCATTCTCTTGGCAAAACTCTATTAGCCTTTGCTTTGCTTCATTCTGTACTTCAAGGCCAAATTTGCCTGTTGCTCCATGTATTTCTTGACTCCTACTTTTGCATTCCAGTCCCCTATAATGAAAAGGATGTCTTTTTTAGGTGTTAGTTCTATAAGGGCTTGTAGATCTTCATAGAACCATTCAACTTCAACTTCTTCAGCATTACTGGTTGGGGCATACACTTGGTTACTGTGATATTGAATGGTTTACCTTAGAAATGAACAGAGATCATTCTGTCGCTTTTGAAATTGCATCCAAGTGCTGCAATTCGGACTCTTTTGTTGACTATGATGGCTACTCCATTTCTTCTAAGGGATCTTGCCCATTGTAGTAGATATAATGGTCATCTGAGTTAAATCACCATTCCAGTCCATTTTAGTTTGCTGATTGCTAAAATGTCGACATTCACTCTTGCCATCTCCTGTTTGACCACTTCCAATTTACCTTGACTCATGGACCTAATATTCCAGGTTTCTATGCAATATTTCTCTTTACAGCATTAGACTTTGCTTCTATCACTAGTTACATCCACAACTGGGTGTTGTTTTGCTTTGGCTCCATCTCTTCATTCTTTCTGTAGTTATTTCTGCACTGATTTCCAGTAGCATTTTGGGCATGTACCGACCTGGGGAGTTCATCTTTCATTGTCCTATCTTTTTGCCTTTTTATACTCTTCATGGGCTTTTCAAGGCAAGAATACTGAAGTGGTTTGCCATTCCCTTCTCCAGTGAACCACATTTTGTCAGAACTCTCCACCATGTCCCATCCATATTGAGTGGTCCTACATGGCATGCCTCATAGTTTCATTGATTTAGACAAGGCTATAGTCCAAGTGATCAGATTGGTTAGTTTTCTGTGATTGTGGTTTTCAGTCTGTCTGCCCTCTGATGGGGAAGGATAAGAGGCTTATGGAAGCTTCCTGATGGGAGAGACTGACTGAGGGGGGAACTGGGTCTTGTTCTGATGGGCGGGGCCATGCTCAGTAAATCTTCAATTCAGTTTTCTGTCGATGGGTGGAGCTGTGTTCCCTCCCTGCTATTTACCTGGGGCCAAACTATGGTGGAGGGAATGAAGAGAATGGTGACCTTTTTCAATATGTCCCATGCATGTACTGCTACACTCAGTGCCCCCAAGCCTGTAGCAGTCCACCACCGACCCATGCCTCCACCAGAGACTCCTGGACACTTCCGGGCTAGTCTGGTCAGTCTCTTGTGGGGTCATTACTCCTTTCTCCTGGGTCGTGGTGCACACAAAGGTTTGTTTGTGTCCTCCAAGAGTCTGTTTCGCAGCCCTGTGTAAGTTCTGGCTGCTCTGTGGTGGGGTTAATGGCAACCTCCTCCGAGAGGGCTTATGCCGTACCCAAGTCTGCTGCACCCAGAGCCCCTGCCCCTGTGGCAGTCCTCTGTTGACCTGTACATCCACAGGAGACTCTCAAACATAGTTCTGTCTCAGTCTCTATGGGGCCTCACTTTATTTTTTGGGCTCCAAAATCACTGCAGATGGTGACTGCAGCCATGAAATTAAAAGACGCTTACTCCTTGGAAGGAAAGTTATGACCAACCTAGACAGCATATTAAAAAGCAGAGACATTACTTTGTCAACAATGGTCCATCTAGTCAAGGCTATGGTTTTTCCAGTGGTCATGTATGGATGTGAGAGCTGGACTGTGAAGAAAGCTGAGCGCCGAAAAATTGATGCTTTTGAACTGTGGTGTTGGAGAAGACTCTTGAGAGTCCCTTGGACTGCAAGGAGATCCAACCAGTCCATCCTAAAGGAGATCAGTCCTGGGTGTTCATTGGAAGGACTAATGCTGAAGCTGAAACTCCATACTTTGGGCACCTGATGTGAAGAACTGATTCATTGGAAAAGACCCTGATACTGGGAGGGATTGGTGGCAGGAGGAGAAGGGGACGACAGAGGATGAGATGGTTGGATGGCATCACCGAGTCAGTGGACATGGGTTTGAGTAAACTCCAGGAGTTGGTGATGGACAGGCAGGCCTGGCGTTCTGCGATTCATGGGGTCACAAAGAGTTGGACATGACTGAGCGACTGAACTGAACTGAACTGAACTGAACCATCTTGCTGGGGTTTCTCCTTTGCCCGTAGACGTGGGGTATCTCTGTAAAGTCGCTCCAGCACTGTGCAGCACTGTTATGCCTACCATCTCGCTGGGGCTTCTCTGACCTTCTCCTCAAGTAGGAAAATATTATAACTTGATTTCTTTTATGGAGTTGGTTCATCATTTTAGCACTAAGAAAACAAAATCAGTTGAAAATGGGGAGGTACTGAACTAGTTTGTGTTGATGTGAAAAAGAATGGCTCATAGATTGGAACTCCATATGATTAGTAGTATTGTTGCCAATAATATTTAGACAATTTATGCACATTTCACTGAAATGATTACTGATTAATCCCATAATCAACTAAATACAAAATCTTAACTAAAAATGGAAACTCTCTACATTGTTTTCCATCTGTAAAATGGGCTAATATACTGTTCACAAATAGATTTCTTTTTATTAGACATGGTTCTAAGTGCTGAGAATATAACAGGACTAGATTGTTGCTTTTAAGAATTTATAGAGGATCAAATTTAGAGAGGATAAAAGCAATAAAATATACACACAATATTGTATACTCTGTCTTATGTCACACAGCCTATGAAGAAAAATAAAGCAGCACATGTGTGATGGAGAATATAAAGACAGATCACTGCTATTTTACATAGACTGGACAGGAAATTCCTATCTGAAGGATGACACTATGGAGAAATATGGAATAAATGAGGCAACAAGCCATACAGATGTGTTAGGCAAGAGTATTGTAAGCAGAGAGAACAGCAAATATAGAAATCATATAGTGAAATAGTGTTTGGAAATATCTCAGAAAGCAAAGTGGCCAAAGAGATAGAACAGGAAGAAAGCCTGAAGTCACTACTCTTTTGGACCCTGCAAATAAAAGACTTGATCATCACAGAAAGTTCGTTTGAACGAGGCTATTCCAAAGTTTTTCTTCATACTATTCCAATGTTAAACAATTCCAGGACATAACAGAAATTAAATTTTGCTTTGCAACCACTTGTTCAGTTTCACTAGAGACGGAAATTATTTGACAAGTAGTATGGCACTGCAACTGCCCAGATACCATATGTTTTATGGCATCTATGAAATAGGCAGATCATTGCCATGGCTAGTGCCTCACATAATATAAGCTAATGGGAAGTAGTTCACTGGTAAAAGGCAACACAAAATATGTGTTTGATTAAAGAAATTGCCTCCCATATGTTCTCTTTTGTCAAAGATCCTAGTTATTTTGCAGTGTGGAGTGTGGGGAGAGTTTGTAATACAGCCATTAACACTTATTATGATGGTGTGTCTCCTAGCCCACAAATCAAACCCATGATATGGCTCAAAATGGGGACTGCTATACAGATGGGGAAAACCAATGATTCTTTTAAAGACTTGAAGCTGGCAGTTTACTTCCAGGCTTACTTCTTTTGCAAAAAAGTGAATGAGCAAATAAGCAATCATTTTCTCATGAGTGAAGGTAAGGTCAGCTAAACATTTTCTTTGTTCCAGGCATGTGGGACAATTTTCAGAGGAAATTACTACGGCAGTAACCAGAATCTATCCAGCTTCAGTGGATGTTGTGTTCATTTGATGAATTTTGCTTTCTGTGGCTTTTAAACATATATTAAAAACACATACCAGAGAAGGAAAGGGAAGGAAAGATCAAGAGCAAGGAAGTTAACATTGGTGAATTCTTACTCTGTAGCAGATCTGTGTGGGATGGTTAAGTTATATCAGGTCACTTAACGTTCACATCAATTATTTGATGTATGTTTTATTTTCACCTAAGTTTTACAGATGAAGGGACTCAGAAGCATTAAGATCAAGTAACTGGACTATGTTCTTAGAATTGATGATGGTTGGAGAAAGGAGAACTTCCTGAGTGTAAGAGGCTGTTATTATGCGTAACAAAGTTAAATATCACTTGCTGGGTTTCCTGAATATCTCTGTGAACACTCTAAGTAGACTGCTTCATCTAGCCAGTCGAAGAACCAGCCACATTAGAAATGTTGTGAAAATGCAATGAGAATGAACATGTGCCAAGAATTGTCAGTGAGTGGGGAATCAAAGTTTTATTAAGATACTCCTTGTCATGTATCAGATTATTTTCCTTAAAAAAGAATAATTTTTTGAACTTCTATCTAATTTAATAGGTTAGATATTTTAACCAACATTTTGATAAATTATAATATTCACCTGTCAAGGAGGTAAAGGCAAAATACTGTTACACTAGATGAGTACGTGCATGCATGTGTGCTAAGTTGCTTCGGTTGTATCCAACTCTGCAACATAGGGGTTGTAACTCACAAGGCTCTTCTGTCCATGAGATTTTTCCAGGCAAGAATACTGGAGTGGGTTGCCAACCCCCTCCAGAGGATCTTCCTGACCCAGGAATTGAACCCATGTCTCTTAGGTCTCCTGCACTGGCAGGTGGGTTTTTTACCATTAGGGCCAACTGAGAGGCCCCAAATGAGTACCTACCACTATGAAATTGCTTTAGGATAAACATCAACTGTGTCAACTTTTATAAATGTTAAAGAATTCTGTATAACATTTGTTACCTGTTTTTTTCAAGAATTTTTTCTTTCCTGTGTAACTAAAGAGTTATCAATTTTGATGTTCTTTTCAAAGAACCAACTTTTAGTCTGTTGATTTTGTCTACTATTTTTCTATTTTACATGTCATTCCTTTCTCTTTCAACTTTATTATTTTCTTCCTTCTCATTACTTTGACTTCAATTTGCTCTTAGTTTCTAATTTCTATCTGAATGCTATGCTATTGACCTGAAATATTTATTCTTTTTTCAATGTAGATATATGCCACAATATAATACAATATATTGTAATATGCTATATTAACAGAAGCAAGGTCAAAAACTAGATGATCATCTAAATAAATGCAAGAAAATAATTTTAGAGCATACAAGACTCTTTCATAATAAAAACACTCAACATATTATGAATAGAAGAAAATTTCCACAATCTGATAAAGGTCATCTCTGAAAACATCACAGCCAGCAGTATACTTAATAGTGAAAGTCTTAAGCGCTGTTCCCTATTATTGAGACCAAAACAAAGATGTCTGCTGTGGTCACTTCAAAAATATATTGTAGGTTATATTAGGGCAATTAGACACAATAAAATAAAATACATTCAGATTTGAAAAGTAAAACTATTCACAGATTACATATTTTATAAATATGAAAGCTTAAGAAATCCTTCTCCCTATATATGCACACAGAAAACACTGTTAAAACTAATAAGTCAATTTATCAACTTTACAGAGCATTTGATCAATATCAGTCACAAGCTGGAATCAAGATTGCTGGGAGATATATCAACAAACTCAGATATGCAGATGATACCACCCTAATGGCAGAAAGTGAAGAAGAACTAAAGAGCCTCTTGATGAAAGTGAAAGAGGAGAGTGAAAAAGTTGGCTTAAAGCTCAACATTCAGAAAACTAAGATTATGACATCTGGTCCCATCACTTCAAGGCAAATAGACGGAGAAAAAACTGAAACAGTAACAGTTTTTTCCTGGGCTCTAAAATCACTATGGATGGTGACTGCAGCCATGAAATTAAAAGATGCTTGATCCTTGGAAGAAAAGCTGTGACCAACCTAGAAAGCATTTGTAAAAGCAGAGCCATCACTACGCCAACAAAGGTCCATATAGTCAAAGTATAGTTTTTGCAGTTTTCATGTACAGTGTGAGAATTGGATCTTAAAGAGGGCTGAGGGCTGAGGAATTGATACTTTCTATCTGTGATACTAGAGAAGACTCTTGTCAGTCCCTTGGACTGTAAGGAGATCAAACCAGTCAATCCTAAAGGAAATCAGTCCTGAATATTCATTGGAAAGACGATGCTTAAGCTGAAGCTTCAATGCTTAGACCACCTTATATGTAGAGCCGTAAGGATGTAGAGCCACTGATGCTGGGAAAGATTGAGGGCAGGAGGAGAAGGGGTTGACAGAGGACGAGATGGCTGGATGGCATCACCGACTCAATGGACATGAGTTTGAGTAAACTCTGAGATAGTTAAGGACATGGAAGCCTGGCATGCTGCAGTCCATGGGCTCACGAAGAGTTGGATATGACTTAGTGACTGAAGAAGAACAACACAAAAACTAATATATGAATGTTCATAGCAGCATTGCTCATATTAACTAAAATGGAAGCAACTCAAAAACCTATCAACTGATTAACGGACAAGAAACATGTGGCATATTTATGCAATGGAATCTTATTTGACCATAAGAAAGAAATGAAGCACTGACAAATGCTAAAACAGGTTTGTGCTTAGTCGCTTCAGTCATGTCTCTTTGCGACCCTATGGATTGGAGCCCGCCAGGTTCCTCTATCCGTGGGATTCTCCAGGCCAGAATGCTGGAGTGGGTTGCCATGCCCTCCTCCAGAGGATCTTCCCAACCCAGAAATCAAACTCATGTCTTCTTTGTCTCCTGTACTGCAGGCGGATTCTCTACCCACGGAACCACCTAAAACCTTGGAATATGATGCTAAATGAAAGAAACTATACAATAAAAGCTACTTACTATATGACATCCTTTACATGAAATGTCTAGAACAGATAAATGTAAAGTAAGATTAGTAATTATCAGGGACTGCAGGAAAGAAAAATGAGGGTTAACTACTAAAGGATACAGTGTTTCTGTTGGAATGATGAAAATATTCTAAAGCTAGTGAAGAAGCTTGCACAATTGTGTGGATATACTATTTTACTTCTGAACTATATGTTAAAATTATAAGGTTAAATGAATTTTATTTCAATAAAGCTGCTACCAAAAAAAATTTGAGCTCACTTTTTTTGTCCAGGGAGATTTCCTGAGGAATTCCTCCTGGATCTTTCTGCAGGAATCAGTTCATAGTACTTTCCTTCTTTGTGCATCCTTCCTCTAATACCTCTCATTGATACTCTCACCTTTATGAGTATACTTTGATTGTACTTACCAAAGTATAAATCTATTAGTTATTCATAGGTTTACTGACCCTCTTGGAGGTCAGGAATTATATTTTATAAATATCTATCACAGAATCCAGGTTTGGCATGTTGAGTAAATAAATGGAGATAGGGACTTTAGGGAAGGTTCAGGTGAAACAAAAAGAATATCTTAACAAGACAGGTAACAAGAGACTTCTGATATCATATATGCAGATATAAAATGAAGTATGATAAATCCTGGCAAGGTTGATTACTAATCAGTGAATAAGGCTATTGAGTGTTCAGGTGAAAAATAACAGGTAAGATCAGAATTTAAAGTACATCAAAGGAATAAATCTTGAGAGGAGATAAGAAAGAAAATCAAAGAAAGAGAAGTGCTTTGGGATTTTGCATCTGACAAGAGTGCAGGGCCGTTTGGAAACACTAATGCCACATGAGGACAATTTATTCTGTTGCCAGAAAAGCTTGTTATCTTCTGCTCAGTGTGACCCACTGAAGTTGTAGGATTTCGGTAGCTGCCCATTTAGGGCAATCCATCATTTTCAACCCAGCTGCTCCATCCTTACTAGCAAAGTGGGTGGCATATTGTAAAAGAAACAAATAGCTCACTTGTGCAATGAGATACTTTTCCCCAAATGTTTCCTGAGATGACAGTTTCTTTGGTGTATCAACCTGGCCCTTCCATCGCTCCTTAGAAGTGGGATGTAGGTATGTCAACAAACATTTCCAGTGTTTCTGGAAGCAATCAACATAAAACTCTGCAGGAGACATGGCTCTCTTCTTCTGTTCCAAAACCATGCAAAAGAGCAGCTCAATTCTATAACAGCAGAGAGGAGGATAGAGAATTGAAAGTCATTTTGTGAATTCACTGTGATGGTTATGTATACATAATCCCACCATTAAACTATATTATGACAAATTCCAGATTGCATAGTCCTAGTTATGACTGCTGAGATCCTTAGAAAGTAGAAACACAATCAGAACTTTATTTCAAGTCTAAATAACACAGTCTTAAATGTTTAAAGCCCACAGAATGGTAGAGTTCCAGGAAAGGATTTGGTCAACTTTTAAACGTGATTCCCAAATTTTCACGTGGGCTTCATCCTATACTTTGGAGTAACTTTGTTTAAGGTTTGAAGACACCCTCACCCTTACCCCCACGAATCCCCTTCACACTCAGTCTCATTTCTTCACTGTCTACAACCTAACCTACCCAATTCTTTTAAAACACACACAGATTTGCTTCCTCTTGAGCTATGCATCTTTTTTTTTTTTTTTTTTCATAATTTCCTCTAGGAGATGAGGGTTGGAGTTTTGGATCTTGGTAGTGCAAAAAATGTGGGTGCTCTCAAAGTCACATAGTAGCCTCGCTTCCAGGAGACAAGGTCTAATATGCTATCAGATGTTTGTCATGATGAATACTAATTCACTTCCAGCCTGTATTCTGCCCTTTACCATGCTCAGAGGTGACTATGTCCCCTCATGCTTTAGGGTCCTTTACCAAAATCCCCTTTCTACTATTTCAGGGGATGTTAAAGAGTCAACTACCCTGGATACAGGTAAAAAGATGATGCACTATCTGAAGATAAGTTGACAACATAATAAAACCTACTGAAAGTTAGTCTGCTTTTCGCTGTGGCCTTGAGTCAGCAATTCTAAATAATGTCAGTAATGAAATACTCTTTGCTCCTGGAGCAGACCTTGCCTGATTATCTCAAAACTGTGTAATTCACAGTATCTTGTATAGTAGTTGCCATCCAGTAGGTGCTCAATAAATATTTATTAAATGTTTACTTTATATGCAAGGACACCATAAGCAAAGGGAAGAAAATGTAGAGTAATTAAGGTTAAACTACTTTCAGAGAAATATACAAAATTGGAATCTAGACTTACAGGTAATGTAGGGAGGGTGAGACAGGAAAAGATGGTTGGACTTCTTCAAGGGGTTTCTAAAAATCCCAAGCTAGTAATGAAGTTCTACCAAGAAAAAAAAGTTATTTGTTAAAGAAATAAATTGGGTAAAATAAAAACCTAACATTTTGAGCCCTCTTACAAAAGAAATTGATATTTCTAGCTTATTTTCTTTATACTTGATTTCCTTTAAATCCTGGCTTATTGGTATACAGTATAAAAATAGAAGTCTAAATTATATTTGGTCTGATTTCATGAAGATTGATTGAGACCTCAAATTGTCTGGGTTTATTAATATCATAAAATGTATCCCCAGAGATTTAAGTAGATTCACTCCCTCAGTCAAACAGAAACTACCTTTTAGAAAAGCAAAACATAATTTAAAAGCAATAGATTTATCCAAGTCTCTGCTGCAAATGTAAAAATTCACATGGGTGTACACATGTTTATTAGTATATACATAGATACACATACCTGTGTATATATCTTGCCTGTTTAGTTTCCACAACTTCATAATGAAATATAAAATGAACAGAATGATGAGAAAGGGTTATATTTTACCCTATGTAATATTAGGGTAAAATATTATATATTTTAAATGAATTTCTTTGTGTTTATAAATGCAACTCACAGTTATTATGAAATATTGGAGAATCTTAATTATACACCCATCCTAGCAGTATTTTCAAGATAGTTATATATGGAACACATTAGTGAATTACTTTCAAATATTCCAAATTCTGTACTATTTGAGTCTGAGTGAGGAGGATTTGAGGATTTTTGCGTTCACTCCCAAGGTATCTCCTTTGTTTTCACTGGTATTTGATGTTTAGTTGTCTGGGGTATTGCAGGGAAAAAAGGGTAGTTTAGAAAGGCCCAACAGAAGCAAGACTGTTTTATGTTAAAAAGCCAAGTCAATTTTGCACTAGCGTTGCTGTCTGTGTTTTATCCTGTGGCCTTGGGGATGAGAACTATTTCAGGGCACTCTTCTGTTCTCTGTGCTAGGGTCACAGAAGACCTTCAGATGAGAAAATCAGGGCTCCAGCAGTCTCACAGTAAATTTGATGAATCTTTACAGATTTCTAGATAAATTAGATCATAATTTCAATAGATTATTTTAGTGTTTTTATATCATTTAGTAGAATTGAGCCCTGTCATTTTGGAAACATACTCAAGTCCCCTCCTTCTTTCTTATATTGGAGCTCAGATACTCAAAGTCCATATTTTACCTTAGGGTTCATTCTTGATATTATGCATTTTATGAGTTTGGACAAATATTGGTTGGCCAAAAAGTTCATGTAAGTAAGATGTTATGCAAAAACTCAAATGAGATTTTTGGCCAACCCAATACACAATGGCATGTACTCACTGTTACAGTGTCATACATAAGAGTTTCACTGCTCTAAAAAGCCTTTGTGATCTGCCAGTTCATTCCTCTCACCCTCCCTCCCAACTTCAGCTCACAACTGATCTTCTTTTACTGTCCTCATAGTTTTCTGCAATGTCATGTAACTGGAGTCATGCAGTATGCAGTCTTTTCAGAGAGGCTTCAGTCATTTAGTAGTAGCCATTTAAAATTCCTTCACATCTTTTCATGCTTTGATAGCCCATTTCTTTCTAGCACTGAATAATATTCCTTTGTCTGAATGTCCCATAGGTTATTTATCTATTCACCTACTGAAGGACATCTTGGTTGCTTCTAAGTTTTAGCAATTTGGAGTAAAGCTGCTATAAACATCTGTGTGCAGGGATTTGTGTGCATATAAGTTTTAAAATCATTTGAATAAAAACTGGGAAGTGTAGCCTCTTGATCTTTATTACTGAATTATCTCAAATACATCTCTGTTTTAGTGGTGATGGCACTTGGGTAAGCAGGTTTCCTTTTTCTTTTTTCTTAATGGCAAACTCACACATTGAAAACCCAAGAACTTTCAGGTAGCCTTTGCCTTCGATCTCGAGTATCATTTCCTAAACAGAGGATTATGAGAAGTTAAAGTTTAAAGTGCTGCCTCAGCTGTAGCACACTCACTCCCGTGCACACCCACACAAAAGCAGAGTTTTGGGTTACAGCTCTGTATGACGCCATCAAGATATTCCTTTAGCAAGGCCTGACTTCCAGACTCCTTTTAAATTACTCTCTATGAAACAATTGAGCTTGTTTACCAAGTAGAAGCAGACTCATAGATATAGAGAATAGTCTCGAAGTTGTCAGTGGGGAAGGAATTAGAGGGGAGAAGGATTAGGGATTTGGGAATAGTAGATGTAAACTATTACATATACAATGGATAAATAACAAGACCCTACTATATAGCACAGGGAACTATATTTAATATCTTGTGATAAGCCATAATGGAAAATAATATGAAAAATTTAAGCATATGTATAACTAAATCATTTTACTGCGTAACTGAAATTAACACATTATAAACCAACTATTCTTCAATAAAATAAATTAAAAATAAGTTAATTTCCCTTGATCTCTGCCTCTTTTTGGTCTCTCAGCTGGGACTCTTCACCTTGTCTTCTTTTTATGACTCTGAAATCTTCAGCCTCCTGCACAAATACCAACCTCTTTGAGGATTTCTGCTGCTGAGGAAGGAGGAATGTACAGTAGGAGCTTCAGTTCAGGATGATGAAGAATTAAAACTAAGAGATGGTTTGAATGATGGTTTACATTGTCCTAGCTTTCTTGTTAATCCAGGTACCTTAACATAACAGAAATAATTCTTTCCAGATGAGGACTACTATCTTGACAACCATTGTTAATGCTTTACCTTAATGTAAAATGTATTTGTCTCCTCAGAGGAATAGTTAAAAAAAGATTTGGTACTTATATACAATGGAATACTACTCAGCCACAAAAAGAGTGAAATAATGTCACTTATAGCAAAATGGACAGATCTAGAGATTGTCGTATCAAGTGAAGTAAGCCAGACAGAGATGAATATCATGTGATATTGTTTACATGTGGAACCTGAAAAACTGATATAAGTGAACTTATGTACAAAACAGAAATAGATTCCCAGACATAGAAAACGAACGATGGTTACTGAAGTGGAAAGAGGGGGAGATACAGCAGACGTTTGGGATTAACACATTCACACTTTGTTGTGTTGTGGTTGTCACTTAGTCACTAAGTTGTGTCCGACTCTTTTGTGACCCCATGGACTGTAACCCACCAGATTCCTGTCTATGGAATTTTCCAGGCAAGAATTCTGGAGTAGGTTGGCATTTCCTACTTCAGGGGATCTTCTTTACCCATGGATAGAGCCTGCATCTCCTGCACTGCAGGCAGATTCTTCATCACTGAGCCACCTGGGAAGCCCCAACATACACACGCTACAGCATATAAAATAGATAACCAGCAAGGGCCTACTGTATAGTACAGGGAACTGTACTCAATACTTTAATAATCCATAAGGGAAAAGAAGATAATCTATAAGGGGGACATATATATATATACATATATATATATATATATATATATATATATATATATATAAAAGTAGTGTATCTGTCTTCTTTCCAAACATGGATTGCATTATGTAGGTGGTTTCATAGCTCCATCTTTATTTATGGGATTGTTTTCCTATTTCTTCACTGTAACATATGATGGAAAAGACAGACCATCACAATTAATTTTGAGAATGCTTATAATTTATTATTATTTATTGATTGACACCAAAATCGGTATTGAATTTAAATTCACTCCTCTTCACCAGGGCCGCAACTCCTAACATCAAAGCCCAAAGAATGCTCTGACTGCACCCTCCTAGAGACAGACTGCCCTTCCCAAGATCTACTTTTTACCAGGAAAGCCTGAAGACCGGGACCTCCACCCTGCAATGAAGTGTTCAGCAATGTATGGAAAAACCAGAAAAAATAAGGAATATTGTGATTTTTTAAAAAGTAAGCCCCGTATGTCAATTTGGGACTTTAGTCCCAATAAAGTCAATTCTGACTTTATTCTGAAAACATGTTATTTTTGCACATTTAAAGTTAAATTATTTCATACTTTATGAAAATACAATAATAATTAAATTTTCTCGATGCCTGTATTCAAAATCAAAAGTTAACAATCAAATTTGGGTTTTAAAGGTAAAGTAAAAAAATACATACTGCTTTGTAAAATTCATGTATCTGCCACAGCACCTGTTCACGCTTATTACAAATGCTTCTTTGTATAAATGAGTGTCTCTCTAGACTCCAGGGCCTGTGACAGTAGGAATCATCCGTATTCATCTGGACACAAGGATCTATTGTAGTGCTTGTTTAAAGAATATTCTCTGCAGAATGCGTGGAGAGAAGGTAACAAAAAGGTCAGAAGACTATTGGAAATATTTTCTTTTAATCTTCTTTTCTTCTCGGTGTAATTTTAAGAAATGTAAAAGGCTCCTTCCAAAAACAATATGATACTTCAAGAAGTAAATTTTTGTCTTTAACAAGAATTTCAGTGTTATATGTCTGTTTGTTACTATCTATCCATATAATGTATATAAAATGTATATATGTATAAAAGAGGGAGTTTATTCAATAAGGTAAAAACTACACCTATATCATTCAGACAATACCTTGTATCTATGAAAGTATTAGTTGCTCAGTCATGTCTGACTCTTTGTGACCCCATGGACTGTACCCCACCAGGTTTTTCTGTCCATGGAATTCTCCAGGCAAGAATACTGGAGTGGGTTGCCATTTCCTTCTCCAGGGGTTCCTCCCAACCCAGGGAACAAACCAGGGTGTCTCGCATTGCAAGCAGATTCTTTACTGTCAGCCACCAGGGAAGCCTTGTACCTGTGAAACATAAGCATCATTTTTAAAATGAAGGGAAAGAAAGTGTTAGTTGCTCAGTCATATCTGACTCTGCAATCCTATGGACTAGACCCGCCAGGCTCCTCTGTTCATGGAAGTCTCCAGTCAGGAATACTCGAGTGGGTTTTGCCATTTCCTTCTCCAGAGCATCTTCCTGAGCCAAGGATCAAACCTGGGTCTCCTGCATTGCAAACAGACTCCTTACGTCTGAGCCACCAAGGAAGCATACACATAATTTTTAAAATAAAATAATAATAATACAAGTATTCTTTCATATGACATTTATGAAATTTACTACATTTTGGGGGACTCCCTGTGGCTCAGACAGTAAAGAATCTGCCTTCAATGTGGGAGACCTGGTTTTTATCCCTGGGTCAAGAAGATCCCATGGAGAAGGGACTGGCTACCCACTCCGGTATTCTTGCCGAGAATTCCATGGACAGAGGAGCCTGGCGGGCCACAGGCCATATGTTTTTAACATGTTGCCTCATTTGATCCTTAGGAGACTCCATGAATTAAGTATGAAATCTACTTCCCAGAGAGCAGAATCAGAGACCCTCATTTCTAAAGTGGCAGAGTGGAAACTTAGAGCCTTGTATTCTAACCTCAAGTCTAGTGTCCTGTTCTGCTTTTTCCCCTAATGGCAGTCACATAGCAAGTCTCCTAGGGTCCATTTCTCATGCCTACACAATCGCCATCCACTACATAAGAAGGAACATTCCATCATTGATATTATTTATATTTTTCAATGCACAGTGATAATAAAAAAAAAAAAAAACTGCTTTCTATAATTACTGTTTTTAAATTCTGGATTGATAATGCATCATTACCTTTTTGCTCCACCCTAGGAGCCAATCACTGGCCCACCATTCAGCAAAGTCAATTGTTGCCGTAAATACCCCTAAAAATATCAAGAGATTTTTTTGTCATAATAATAGTTTATGTGTTACAACACAGTGTAACATAGGTCTTTAAGGGCTCAGTTTCATGTGATTTTTAGAAATCTGAGCTCTTTTATCCTGTGGCTCTGTACCCTTTAAATTCTATTCTGTGTATTCAGCCTGTAGACAGTCAAAGAGAGCATAAAGTATGAAGATTTTAAGGGTCAGGCTTGTGAGTGGCATCCATCAGTTCTGATCAGAAAGGTAACGCAGAAGAAGCTGGGAGGTAAGATCTACATCTATACCCTGGGAGAGGGCCACTGAGTCTGGTGGGCATAAGATATCTGCTATCTCCTGTGCCCAGCCTTTCTTCACTCCCAGGACAAAGCTTTTAAATCTGCAGGTTCCTGGCACCACTGAATGCCCATTAACCATGCAACTGGAAAAATTTTTTTAGAAGTCATTATTGAAATATAAGCACTGTTTTCCTGGTTTTACCATTACTAGCACACTTACATCATTATCAGATGATTTCTGATCATCATCAGAAAAAAAATCAATTTACTTTTTGATGATTTTAGAATGTACAGAATATTCACACCAATTTTCTTATTCTAGCCTAACTATTACCTGATAGGTAGTGAATATCTATTTCTCCATTTTATACATGAACTATTATTGACACTCAGGAAGGTTAATGGAGTTTACCCCTGACCTAGTAGTTGACAAGTACTTTCATAATAGTTGATATTTCTATAAGTAGTAAATGTGTCAGGCATTTTCTAGTTACCCAACCAATATTAGTTCACCAACTTCCTTTATTAGAAATTATTCTCATTCCATTCATATTTACAGCAGGTGGTAGTTCTACAACACAGTTCAGGGCTGTAATACAAGAATCCCTTTAAAAAGCAGACAGGTAGAATGGATTCTGCCTTCTCTTTTCTCCTTATATTGATCAAAGCCAGTCAGACCTGCAGCCCTGATTCTGCGAAGTCAAGGATGTTGGAATATGAGGCAGATGTCCCACGCTCCTTGGGTCAGAGCGGATACTAGTGGGCATGGGAAGAAGGCCTCCACACAGTGCTTACACAAAAACCAGAGCTGGGAATTGTCAGGGCTTTGGTTATTGGTCTCTAGTATCTGGCGCCTCTTGCTCTCAGAGCAATGGATTTTAATTTGCTGCTCTCTCCCTTATGGGGACCTTTAGGCACTCTACAAGCATTTGACCCTATTAATCTTCATAACATCTCTGAACACCCCTGTGAAGCTATCAAAGGGCAAAGGAAAGAGCAGCGATAATTATCCTTATTTCACAGACAGGGAAGATTGTGACAGGAAAGTAGTTCAATTAGGTTCTCTAATGAGTTGTGGAGAAAGAGAGAAAAAGAACCCTGATGTACAGAAAAAAAGACATCTATTCCTCATCTCCTGGACCACTAGTTTGCTTTTATGGCTTCCTGACTAAAGGTTTCTTAGAAACATGGTCTGGGTTTTCCAGCAAGTATGTCAGCAACCATATATATGCAAGTTCCTCTCATTAACATGTATCTGCCTGCGTCCAGTGTCACTGACTTTGGGGGGAAGCTTGAGAGTTGTACATTCCAAGAGAGATAAAGCCAAAATGACCAAACCCCATGGGAAGTTGAAGCTGAAATATAAGTAGCATATATAATATAAGCAATATAATTTGAAATTGAAATAAAGGCAGCTTACCAATGTAGAAAGTACCTGTTAATAACATTTTTTTCAGTGGGTGACATTGGTCTCTTTACAGTCTCAAATTTGAAATGGGCAAAGGGGAAAATGACAGAGACTATTGTATTTACCCTACTCTTGCATACTTTCTAGAAAATGTACACATTCTCCTGAAACTATGTTGGGTGAAGGTGAGCCAGTCTTTAACAACTCTTAGTGAAGGAAATTCAAGATATTTCTGAGATGGGGGAAGAAAGAAGGCCTAGATCAAGGATGTTTCCTCATTCTTGTTTCTAAATCAGACACTGAACTATTTGACCAAAGAGTCTGCATTCTTTCCCTTTCTTTCCAACACATCCTTCGTGCTCTAAGATTATATCATTTTTCAGATTTTGTATCAGGCAGAGAAGTTTGCCAAACTGAGAGCAACAATCTGAGAGATCATGTCATGTAAGACAACAGCAAGCAGGAACCATGTAGGAACCTCCCGTTGCTGAATCCCCTCTAAATCCCCCTCAGTTCCTGGAGGTGAGCTTTTTGAAATCTCTCATCCCCGTGGTCCCCTGTCTTTAGTTGTGTTAAAATCCATGTCATTTTCCAAGTATACTATGTGTTTTCTCTTTTTATTTTCTCTGAGATGCATTTTTCCCTAATGCATTCCCTTCTTATACTTAATTCTCCTCTTGACTCCAATCCATTCTTCAGTTTACCCATCACTTCTTTTTTGAAGTCTTTTTTCTTCCTCAACCTGGATTAGATATCCCTTCATCGTGCTCTATGACACCTATATTTGTTCCAAAGTATTTGCTAATTAAAAACGAAGTTCAAAGTTCCAATATTTCTTAATTCATATTTGAGATACATATTAAGACAATCATGAAATTAAAGAAAAACTAAGTAAAAACAAAGATAATATTGCAACACATTTGTAACCCTTTATCCAGAAATCTGATTTCTAGCAAATTTTCTTCAGAAAATAATCTGAAATTCAAAAAAACATAGTGGCAAGATGATATTAATTGCACCACTATTTATAACCCTAAACCTTTTGAATTAATGTAAATTTTCAAATATAGAAGTAAGGAAATGTTGTGAATTGAATTTTAATTATCTATTAAAATTTTTCTTACGAAGAGTTTATAATGACAATGAGAATGCTCATACTGTAATGTCAAATGAAGGACCTAGGCTATAAAATTATATATAGCACCTAACAAAAATTTAAATGTTAAAAAAAAACCCAAATAACCATAAATCTGGAATAAGAGAAAAGAAGGGGGAAAAAAACTGATACAAAAATGTTTTGAGTAGCATAGCTATGTATAATTATTTATTTTACATTCTTTAATATATTTCAAAATATGATAGGATGGCATTAAAAGTAAAAATGAAAGTCTCTCAGTCGTGTCTGACTCTTTGTTATACAGTCCATGGAATTCTCTAGGCCAGAATACTAGAGTGGGTAGTCAGTCCCTTCTCCAGGGGATCGTCCAGCCCAGGGATTGAACCAGGGTCTCCTGCATTGCAGGCAGATTCTTTACCAGCTGAGCCACAAGAGAAGCCCAAGAATACTAGAGTGGGTAGCCTATTCCTTCTCCAGGGGATCTTCCCAACCCAGGAATCGAACCAGCGTCTCCTGCATTGCAGGCGGATTCTTTACCAACTGAGCTATCAGGGAAGCCCCATTAAAAATTAACTTCATTAAAATATAATTGCATTAAATGGGGGAGAATGGATATGTGTATGTATGTGGCTGAGTTCCTTTGTTATCCACCTGAAACTATTAGAACATTGTTGATCAGCTATACTCCAATATAAAATTTAAAAAATGATTACTTTATAAAGAAAACCCCTATATTTACAACTTCCATGGAATATGTAAGAAAAAAATTCATTTTCTTATACACAACAAACTAGCAGTAATACCTTAATTGAATTTTAAAGACATAAACTGACTAATAGTTTAAAAATCAATGATTTTATCTTCTTTTCTGGCAAGGCTTGTATATTTCTTGGGCAGCTCAACTGGCAATAGATATGAGTAACATACTTCAGGAAAATTTCTTAATTTGCTTGTAGTGGACATCTGTTGTTTTTTTCTTGCTTGGCATTGCTTCCGTATTTTTTGGAGATGGCATCTTGATTTTTCTTCGGGGACCTCCTGTGCTATCTTTACAATCTTCTGGGGTTTGATGGGGGTGGGCACAGGACTCAGATCAATTTGGTTATTTTATTCCATTCCCAAGAACAAGAACTGATGTAGAAATGGCAATGAAGTCAAGCAGGTAAAGGTTAACAATTCTTAGGTTTTGACGGAAACTTCCAGGAAAGGGAAGCACATTTTCTTAGGAATCAGTAATAGGAAGAGCTACAAAGACGAGAGCTGCAGGGCTGTTTTTGCCAACATGTGAAGAAAGCCTATAGGAGAACGCCACCATCACAGAGAGCCGAGATGAGAGATGGAGAAATATATGGGTGGGGAGTGAGTGATACACAGAGGGAGAAGAAGTGAGAGATAAAGAGATTTCAAGTTACTTTATTTAAATCCTTGGATCCATTTGTGTCTGAGATAACTTGAGACACTACATTTTCTAGTGTTGCTTCAGCTATTTTAAGTTATATTCCTATCACATGCAATTGGAAGAATGCTAATACTTCATAGCATTCAAGTGCTTCACAGATTACTCTCTCTTCTTTTACCCATAAACATAGCCATGTAGAGAGAGAGCCGAAGAAAAAGGAAAGAAAATGTTCCAAGTTGGAGGACATCTAAAGAAATGGAATACTCTGCTAAGGCAATCTGTCCTGAGTTGCCATGACATTGAGGTCTCTGATCATATTTGATGGCTTCATAGTCACCAACCTTCAGCTACAGGTTCAAATATGTAAAACACCTTTGATTTTTACATTCCTTAGGTGATATATTATGTTACATTTTTAACTCTCTGCAGAATATTTTTCTTCTTTCAGTGTTTATATTTTATACCATCAGTTATTTTCTAAGCGTTCTTTTCAAAGAGTGTTGGTTTCTTATGATTAATAGCTTAATTATAACACTATTTTATTGAATATCTGTTTTATCATCTTTTAAACAGATTCTTATTTACCATGTCTTGGTGCCCTTCTCCCCATGATTTGTTGTTATATTTTGTTTTTTTGAAATCTTTACATCAAAATTTACTTTCTTAGCTTAAGTAGAAACTAAGTGAACAAAATATCTTCTTTATTAAATAAATTTTCCATGTTGACTACCAGAATTAAATGTGAATTATCAGAGCTGAAGATCTGAGAATACTTATGCATAAATTTAAGCACATGATTTTAGACTTGTAGATGATGAAAAGAGAAAGAAAACTTACAGTCTCCACATGAGTAAGAAGCTGCTAAGAATTTAATCTGGCTCTTTCTTTGAACTATGTTTTTTCCATGAGATTATTCAATTAGTCCCTTAAATAATGAATGACTACTCAGTGAAATGCCAAACACCAGATAATATTCCTGCAGAATTTCAACCAAAAAATAAAAAAGTTTTCCCCTGAGACACTTGTTGGAAGGTACTGTGGATGTAGCACCTGGGGTGAACAAGGTTAAAAGAGTTTATAATAATTAATTCACAGCAGCTATTCTCTAGTGATCAAAGATTGAATCATATGCAAGTGTGGTTTTAATTTCCTCTTTTAAATGAAGAACAAGCGAAACTATAAATCACATATCTAATTCTGCCGTAAATCTCATTTGTCCCATTGCTCGCTGACAGTCTGAAAGAAATATTTTATTCCTTACATTCCTGTCCATATCAGGTTCATTATATTTTATTCTTTCCATTAATAAGTAAGCACAAGACATGCAAACTCTGAAGTTGTTAGCAATGATTTCTCTACCGCTGCTCCAAATTTACAGTGACAGGCAATCAGACATGCAAACAATATTGGCTTATCTCCACGTATTATAGTTTACATTCTGAAGGAGATAAAATACATGTACCGCTACACTTAAAGGGCATCTTACAGAAATTTGTGGGTTGCAGTTGAAAAAAGTCTCCAGCCACCTCTAGTTTTGGGAGACAGTTTTTCCTCAATTTTGAAGCCACCAAACTTTCCAGATGCTACGTTCTTCTCAACTGTTCTTTGAAACTCTTGAAATACTCATCAATAGGATTCACTGACAAAAGAGCTAAAAAGACTTTAAAATACCCTAAACTTTTAATTTTTAAAATCTTATAGAAAGCAATATTCTCTATAAGGGCTCAGATGCTTCAGATACCAAGAAAGAGTAAAGATTTTTTGAGGCAAGTTTGTGAGATGTTTTTCTCTCCCAATCTTGCTTTTCCTTTGAAGTTTAGCAGACATATATAATTTTCTCTTTGTTTATACTTTCAAATGTTTGATATATTTTTGTGGATACAGAGCTTTTTCTATGGAAATGGTTCTGCTTGATGTAATAACCTAATAGCAGGTAACACATATGATTTTTCCCTTTCTCTTCAAAATAATGGTTTTGCCCCAGTTACATATTGATATGCAGAATTAGAAGTACAACTGTTCCAGGAATAAAGCAAAACTTATGCAAGATGTCTTTGGTCTTTTATATTTAGACCAGTTTAGCAGAGAAAAGTACTAGTATTTTGATCACAATGAGTTGCAAATTTATGTTTGTTGATCATAGATTTGAAAGTAAGATATGACTCATCTTGAACTTGTAAAGATGTGAACTTTTGTGTAATATCCCCCAAAGTCATAGCTCATCATTTTGTAAGCAGCAAAACAACATTCAGAAAAGGAGTCATGGATTGCAATTCTGTCTTGGTCTTTTTACTATGTCTTATTGTGTAAATCATCTGATTTATTCACTTCTTTGGCTTTCCCTCGAGAATACAGTCTTTTCTCCCCACTTTCTCTTAAGAAAACGTTAAGCATTGTGGACATATGCTAAGACAATACAGTTTATATGAAAGAACACCAAATCAAGAGCAGAAGTGTCTAGGTCAAATTATTTAAAATTCCCTTCTTACCAGGGATAAATTCCTCAATATATAGTCACATTTCTGAGTTCCTATTTCCTAGAGTATAAAAAGAGGGATTTTAGATAGTGAAAGTCTAAACTTATTCAAAATAAACCATGATCAGAGCTTTGCCTTTCTTTTCTCTTTTTTTGAGAAGCAGGCTGAGACAAATTTGGGATGAACAAATGTACATATATGGGAAAACATAAAATTGTAAATCATAAAATATACTGTACTCTCAAGCAGTGTTCTTGGCAACACACACATGAAAATAGCTTATATAAACCTGCACTATCATCTTTCTTTTCAGTAACATTATTTGCATAGTACAGATGAGGAAACAATCACAGAGAATCAAACAGAAGAGTGTGGCCAAAGTCTCATAGCCAATTAGTGTCAGCATCAAGCTTGAAACACAGAGGCAGTTTGGCTGCATAGTTTATGTTCTGAAACTCTGAGCTATAATGTTAGATATTTTCACTGAACTGTGATAGTCTGGGATCTTTATAAATATGGTAAGTTTTTGCATTGCTCAGAGATATTTGAAAGACTACTTTTGGTCATGAGCACAGCTTCTATGATGGTATTTTGCCTTCAAAGCATAATCCCAGAAGTCCTGTCTCATCATCATAGCATCTTTGCAAGGAAAGAACTCGCTCCTAATGACAGAGCCACATGTTGGTAGAGAGTTGTCTGTGTGTTTTGGTTTGTTGCAGCTAATTCATTTTAGTCATGGGAAATGGTCTCTCTGATATTTGCTGTCCTCTAATTTCCTGAACAATATGTCCTTTCTTTCCGTGTGTCTTCTTTGGAAGGCCTTCCTGAGGTTTCCTGTTGTATTGTAATTCCTGTGGATTTTGCAAAGTGGTTTTGTGATGTTCAGGACTTCAGGCAAAGTAAGAAAATGTTAACCACTTACTTGCCTCATAGGAGCAAGGAATGACTCGAATGATGATAACAATAATGAGAATGATAAAGAGTGGAAGGATTTTTTTTAATCCATATACAATTCAGAGTGGAAAGTTTATTTTATCAGCTATCTAATGAATTGTAGGGGAAGAACAGTTGAATTAGAAAGGCCAGGTAGACAAATACAGCAGAATCCAGATGATAAATAATAGTGACCGGAATGGATGTGATAGCTATAGGAATGGGGAAAAAAAAAACTGAGTAAATCTGAGAAATGTTAAAGAGATGACTTGCTAGAACTGTGCAATTGATAATGTTTATAGGGATAGAGAAAATAAGTTCTCAAAGTAATACCTACATTTTAAAATTAAGAACTAGAAGAATGGTGGGCAAATTACTCTACCTCTCTGATCTGCATACTTAAATGTGAAGTAGAGATGCATACCTGGTGAGCATATTAGAGTAATCCAGTGAAAGGATACAAAAGCACCCAGAAAGAGGCAGAAGTAACACTTACTGAGAAGAAAAGTTTCTTATTAAATACATGTAATTTATTGAAAAATAAATGATCATTTTAGCACTTAAGAAGTGTGAGAAGGCTTCTCAAAATAGGTAAAAATATGAACAAAATGCTAAAGGGCATGAACCCCTATTCTTTTTTGGAATCTTAATGGCCAGAACATGAATAGTCAGAAGCAATTTTAATTTATGCCTCATTCTTGAGAAAAATAGGCAAATGATAAGTAAGCATACTTCTCATAAAGGACAAGAATTTGAGAAACGTCAGTATCTTACCCCATAGAAGATCGTGCTTATCAGAGTAGGCAAGGGGGGGGTCTCAAACTAGGTATGCTCCTAGAAAAACCTTCAATACTGACAATTTAACCACCATTTTCTGTGTGGAGATCATAGAGACTACTGTCATTATTCCCTCTGTGTCTGCAGGCTGGAATGCAAACAACAACAACAACAACAAACAAACAAAAACCCAGGATGACAGCAGAAGGCATTTTCTGGCTATGGCACAACCATCTCTAATCAGAGATCTCTAAATAGCTCTACTGAGAAAAGTTGGCATGCCTAACTATTCACTCACCCAGTTCTATTCCTTAAGAAATGAGTAGATTTCTATTATGTAAAATTAGTGAATGTTAAGGTTTCTTTGTTATAACAGCTAGTTTTATTCTAATACACTATTGTGGTTGTTCAGTTGCTAAGTCATGTCTGACTCTTTGTGATCCCGTGGACAGCAGCACACCAGGCTTCCTCTGTCCTCCACTATCTCCCAGAGTTTGCTCAGATTCATGTCTTTTGAGTCAGTGATGCTAACCATCTCATCCTTGGCTGCCTTCTTTTCCTTTTGCTCCAATATTTCCCAGCATTAGGATCTCTCCCAATAAGATGACTACGTGTGCTAAGTTGCTCCAGTCGTGTCTGACTCTGCAACCCTGTGGACTATAACCAGCCAGGTTCCTCTGTCCATGGGACTCTCCAGGCAAGAATACTGGAGGGATTGCTGTGCATCCTCCAGGGGATCTTCACAATTCAGGAATTGAACCCATGTCTCTTACATCTCCTGCATTGGCAGGCTGGTTCTTTACAATTAGTACCACCTGGGAGTCGACTATACATTTTATTAATTTATTTACCTCTTTCCCCCATCGATGCCCCTGTCAGGATCTCCCAGAGAGTCTGGATCCTTGATGGCATCTCTGAAACACTAAAACAAAGCCAGAAATCAGGTACTTCTACAAATTTTGAGTATGAGAAATATGCATTCCTATTTGTTTCCCGTTACTTTGATTTTTCCCTTACTTGAAAGAATTTCCAGCTGATATAACATCATTGAAGAGAGTTGAAAAAATTAAGTCTCAAAGGTAGAATTCTATATGACAGTTCTTGGTTATGTTAAGCTGAAATTAGCTTTTTGTATGAGTTAAGCTAGTACCATTTCTGTTCAAATAAGAAGAATAATTACAAGAGCATCATTACTTTTGTAAGAAATGTAGCCTTTTAACCAAAATACCTGTGATATTTGTATCTGACCAATCTTAAGTTACTGGGAAGTCTACATTTAAAAAATATAAAATCTGGCAATTTATGTAATTTAGCTTGTTATAAAAAAGTTTGTGTTATTTCTTTGGGTATGATAGGAATTTTGCTTACACAGTCTTTCTCTTTCTGCAATAACTGAAATATTGGCCAAATAAAATAAAGTGTGTGTTTAACATATGTAATGTAAACATTACATGTAGCCTTGTTTCTTTGATAGAGTTAGATAGATTAAGATGGGAAAAGTGATTTAAATGCTCATATGTGCAAATATAGAAAGCTACTTTAAAAAGCTAGGTCCCAAAATCAGCTTATTAACATGTTAGTAGCCTCTTTCTCCTGGGGAAAAACAGAACAAAACAAACAGGGAAAATGTTTAGTTGATTTTTTTAATTTGGATTCTGTTGAATAAAAATGATACTTTTCAGGACCAGGCAAATGAAACTGAAAAGATTATGCATGGTAATCTATGAAGATTTCAAAAGAGCTCAGAAATTTTCTGTATGTTTTCTCCCCAGTAGAAATGATCACTTGCAGCTAACAAGAAATTTCAATCAACTAAAACTGTACTTCTGAATTGAAATAAAGGGATACTTTTGTTGAAAGTAAAAGAGTTAGTCACTCAGTCATATCCGACTGTTTGTGAGCCCATGAACTTCTGTCCATGGAATTCTCTAGGCAATAATATTGGAGTGGGTTGCCATACCCTTCTCCAGGGGGTCTTCTCAACCCAGAGATCAAATCTGCATCTCCTCATCTTCTGCATTGCACGTGGATCCTTGACCATCTTAGCCACCAGGGAAGACATAAGATTAATTTACTATAGAAATGCTTTATTCATTAATTTATTGGTTAACATTTTATTTCTCAAAGTAACCAGTTCTATCAAGCACTCACACTATGAAAACTCTATCTGAAAACAGCTTTACTTTGAGGAGAGAATTTAGGGTTGAAGCAAGTATGATGAGTTTGAAGTCAGACATTTCTAAGTCTGAAGCCCAGATTGGTGCTTCACTTCTTGTCTGACCTCAGGAACTTTAATTAAGGCTTGGACACTTGACTCTTCATCTTGTCCTTTATTCCCACATTATAGATTTGAGACAGTGTATAAAAAATGCCTAGCTCAGTTCCTAGATCTGAGAAGATTCCAGGGATGTGAGTTCTTTGAGAGTTAGCATTCATCACATGGGTGACAGGACAGACCACCACCCTCAAATAAAAACCATAGATAGAAGACTGTGAGCCTGCAGAGACATCTTGGGGTTGAGGGCAGGAAAAGGAAACATGAAAAATATGAGATATGAACTGAATTTTAGAAAGAAGATTGTATCTGAACATGGAAAGATGCTTGGATGTATCTTCCATTGCCTCTTAGAAAGGATTCTTTCTGCTTCTCACCCAGTAAAGTGATGTCTCTTTTTCAGTATTTAGTGTACATCAGGTCAATGTGCTCGGTGATTTGAGTTCTTCCTTATTATCCCTCATTATTTGCTGCCTTGCCTAATTTAACATCATCCATCTGAAAGCTGGGAAATTGTGTTTAGATTTTTTTGTTGTTGTTGTTTGGGTTAAGCAGGCTTGAAAGTGTTGAATCCTTAATGACCCATCTTCATGATGTGAGAAAATTACATAATGCAGTGTACCAGCATGCATCTAACTTTAAATTTTAACTCCATTATTTAGTTGTTAACCTTATGTTTAATATGACCTCCATTTGTAGGATGATCCAAAGAGGCTCCCTTCTGCATTATTGTGGGAGAAAATAAATAAAATTCAACAAACCATTCCAAATGCCTATCATGGTAGGCCCAGGCACTTTACATATTAATCTTCATAGCCCCAAGCTCTACCATGGAACCTAGCATAAATTAGGCAATCAATACATATTTTTAATGAATAAATGCTGTGAGTAATATCAACATGAATGCAATGCTATTTTGACACTTAAGGATTTTTAAAAATTATTGTAAGATGTTGAAGTCCATTTGGGCTGCTATGACAAAAGTACTATTCTACATATGTACAAAAGTTGCTCAGTGGTGTCTGACTCTTTGTGATGCCATGGACTGTAGCCCACCAGGCTCCTCTTTCCATGGGGTTCTTCAGTCAAGAATAGCGGAGTGGATTACCACGCCCTCCTCCAGGGGATCTTCCTGACCTAGGAAATGAACCCAGGTCTCCTGCATTTGAGTCAGGTTCTTTACTGTCTGAGCTACCAGGGAGGTCAAAATACTATTACCTCGGTGTTTTATAAACAGTAAACCTTTATAGTAACCTTTATAATAAATCTTATAGTTCAGGAGGCTAAGAATTCCAAGATTATGGTGCCAGCAGATTCAGTGTCTGGTGAGAATACCCTTCCCCATTAACGGCATTTTTCTCATTGTAACATCACAGCAAAAAGGCCCAGGGGACACTGTGGAGTCCCTTTAATTAAAGTACTAATCCATTCTCATGACCTAAGCATCTCCCAAAGGACCAACCTTCTGATACCATCACATCCAATATTAGATTTCAACATAATGAATGGGGGGTGGGGGAAAATATTCAGCCTATAGGAGAGGGCGATAATATCTTTTACCTCAATGGTTGTGAATGTAGGAAATATCATAACCTTAGTGATTTAAAAGTGCATTTTCTTTTATATCAGTTACTATACCTTGGTTTTTAAGTGATAGACTTTTCTAATTCAAATTAAAGAACAAAGAAATTTCTTATTCCATATAACAAAAAACCAGGGAAACATATTTTAACTTGGACCATTCAGGATACCAGATTCTTTCTTTATGCACTTAACATTCTTTTTCTTTTTATCATTTTTTAAAATTTCTTTTTTATTGAAGGATAATTGTTTTACAGAATTTTATTTTCTGTCAAACCTCAACATGAAACAGCGGTAGGTATACATGTATCCCCTCTGTTTTGAATTTCCCTCCCATCTCCCGCCCCATCCCATCCCTCTAGATCGATACAGAGTCCCTGTTTGAGTTTCCTGAGCCATTTGGCAAATTCCTGTTGGCTATCTATTTTACCTACGGTAATGTAAGTGTCCATGTTAATCTTTTCATACATCTCACCCTCTCCTTTCCTCTCCCCATGTCCATAAGGCTATTCTCTATGTCTATCTCTCCATTGCTACCCTGTAAATAAAGTCTTCAATACCATTTTTATGGGTTCCGTATATATGCATTAGAATACAATATTTATCTTTCTCTTTCTGACTTACTTCGCTCTGTTCTAGGTTCTAGGTTCATCCACCTCATCAAAACTGGACTCAGATGTGTTCCTTTTTATGGCTTAGTAATATTCCATTTTGTATATATACCACAACTTATTTATCCATTCATCTGTCACTGGACATCTAGGTCACTTCTATGTTCTAGCTATTGTAAATAGTGCTGCAATGAACAATGGGATACCTGAGTCTTTTTCAGTTTTGCTTTCCTCAGAGTAGATGCCTAGGAGTGGGATTGCTTGAGTCATATGGTGGTTTTATTCCTAGTTTTTTAAGGAATCTCCATACCATCTTCCATAGTAGCTGTATCAATTTACATTCCCACCAACAGTGCAAGAGTGTTTCCTTTTCTCCACACCCTCTCCACCTTCGTTTGTAGGCTTCATGATGATGGCTATTCAGACTGGTGTGAGGTAATATCTCGTAGTCTTGATTTGCATTTCTCTAATAATGAGGGATATTGAGCATCTTTTCATATGTTTGTTAGCCATCTGTATGTCTTTTTTGGAGAAATGTCTGTTTAGGTTTTTTCCCCCTTTTTGATTGGGTTGTTTGTTTTTCTGGCATTGAGTTGTATAAGCTGCTTGTATATTTTGGAAATTAATCCTTTGTCAGTTGTTTCATTTGCTATTATTTTCTCCTATTCTTAGGACTGTCTTTTCACCTTGCTTATAGTTTCCTTTGCTGTGCAAAAACTTTTACACTTAATCAGGTCCCACTTGTTTACTTTTGTTTTTATTTCCAGAACTCTAGGAGGTGGGTCATAGAGGATCATGCTTTGATTTATGTCATACAGTGTTCTGCCTATGTTTTCCTCTAAGAGTTTTTTTTTTTTTCCTCTAAGAGTTTTATAGTTTCTGATCTTACATTTAGGTCTTTAATCCATTTTGAGTTTATCTTTGTGGATGATGTTAGGAAGTGTTCTGATTTCATTCTTTTACATGTAGCTGTCCACTTTTCCCAGCATGATTTGTTGAAGAGGCTGTCTTTGCCCCATTGTATATTCTTGCCTCCTTTGTCAAAAATAAGGTTGCCAAAGGTGCATGGGTTTATTTCTGGGCTTTCTGTCTTTTTCCATTGGTCTATATTTCTGTTTTTGTGCCAGTACCATACTGTCGTGATGACAGTAGTTTTGTAGCATAATCTGAAAACAGGACGCTTGTTTCCTCCAGCTCCATTCTGCATTCTCAAGACCACTTTGGCTATTTGGGGTCTTTTGTGTTTCCATGTGAATTGCGAAATTTTTCGTTCTAGTTCTGTGAAAAATGCCATTGGTAACTTGATGGGGATCACATTAAATATGTAGATTGCATTTGGTAGTATAGTCATTTTCACAATATTGACTCTTTCTACCCAGGAACATGGAATATCTCTCCATCTGTTTATGTCATCTTTGATTTCTTTTATTAGTGTCTTATAATTTTCTGTGTACAGTTCTTTTGTCTACTTAGGCAAGTTTATTCCTAGATATCTAACTTTTTTTCTTGCAATGGTGAATCCTAATGATTCCTTAATTTCTCTTTCTGATTTTTCATTGCCAGTCTATAGAAATGAAAGTTATTTCTGTGTATTGATTTTGTGTCCTTCAACTTTGCTAAATTCACTGATTATCTCTAGCAATTTTCTGATACTATCTTGAGGGTTTTCTATGTACAGTAATATTTCTTTTGCAAAAAGTGAGAGGTTTACTTCTTTTCTGATCTGGTTCCTATTATTTCTTTTTCTTCTCTGATTGCTGTAGCTAGGACTTCCAGAACTATCTTGAATAACAGTGGTGAAAAGGCACACCCTTGTCTTATGCTTGGTCTTAGGGGGAATGGATTTTAACCATTGAGAATAATGTTTGCTGTAGGTTTATCATATACGACCTTTACTATGTTGAGGCAGGTTCCTTCTATGCCCATTTTTTGAAGAGTTTTAATCATAAATGGGTGCTGAATATTGTCAAAGGCTTTTTCTGCATCTATTGAGATTATCATATGGTTTTTGTCTTTCAATTTGTTAATATGGTGTATCACAGTGATTGATTTGTGTATGTTGAAGAATCCTTGCATCCTGGAATAAACCCAACTTAATCATGGTGTATGAGCTTTTTGATGTGTTGCTGAATTCTGTTTGCTAAAATTTTGTTGAGGATTTTTGCATCTATGTTCATTGGTGATATTGGCCTGTAGTTTTCTTGTTTTGTGTTGTGTTTGGTATAGTATCAGGGTAACAGTGGCTTCGTAGAATGGGTTTGGAAGTGTTCCTTCCTCTGCAATTTTTTGAAAGACTTTTAGAAAGATAGGCATTAGCTCTTCTCTAAATGTTTGATAAAATTCTGTGAAGCCATATGGTCCTGGGCTTTTTTGGGGGGGCAGGGGGGAGATTTTTGATCACAGCCTCAATTTCAGTGCTTATAATTGGGTTGTTCATAATTTCTATTTCTTCCTGGTTCAGTCTTGGAAAATTGAACTTTTCTAAGAATCTGTCCATTTCTTTCAGGTTATCTGTTTTATTGCCATATAGTTGTTCCTAGTAGTCTCTTATAATCCTTTGTATTTCTGCATTATCTGTTGTAACCTCTCTTTTTTTTATTTCTAATTTTGTTGATTTGACTCTTCACTCTTTTTTTCTTGATGTATCTGGCTAAACATGTCAATTTTGTTTATCTTCTCAAAGAATCAGCTTTTAGTCTTGTCAGTTTTTACTATTCTTTCATTTCTTTTTCCTTTATTTCCACTCAGATCTTATGATTTCTTTCCCTCTACTAATTATGTTTTTTTTTTTATTTTTCCAGTTGTTTGTAAAGTTAGGTTATCTATCCATGTTTCTCTTGTTTCTTGAGGTAGGATTGCATTGCTATAAGCTTCTGTCTTAGAACTACTTTTGCTGCATCCCATAGGTTTTGAGTTGTTGTATTTTCATTGTCATCTATTTCTACAAATTTTTTGATTTCCCTTTTGATTTTTTTCAGTAACCTGTTGGTTATTTAGAAAGGTGTTGTTTAATCTCCATATGTTTGTGTTTCTTACACTTTTTTTCTTGTAACTGATATCTAGTCTCATAGCATTATGGTCAGAGAAGATGCTTGATACAATTTCAATTTTCTTAAATTTACTGAGATTTGTTTTGTGACCCAAGATATGGTCTATCCTTGAGAATGTTCCATGTGCACTTGAGAAGAAGGTGTATTCTTTGGTGGGAACATCCTGAAGATATCAATGAATTCATCTCATCTAATGTATCATTTAAGACTGGTGTTTCCTTGTTAATTTTCTGTTTTGATGATCTGTCCCTTGGTGTGAGCGGGGTGTTAAAGTCTCCTACCATTATTGTGTTACTTTCAATTTCTCTTTTATTGTCGGTTAGTGTTTGTCTTATGCAGTGAGGTGCTCCAATGTTGGGTGCATAGATATTTACAGATGTTATGTCTTCTTCTTGGATTGATCCCCTGATCATTATGTAGTGTCCTCCCTTATCTCTTGTAATCTTCTATAATTTAAGGTCTATTTTGTCTGACATGAGGATTGCTACTCCAACTTTCTTTTGCTTCCCATTTGCATGGAATATATTTTTCCATTCTCTCACTTTCAGTATATATGTATCTTTTGGTCTGAAGTGGGTTTTTTGTAGACAGCATATATATGGGTCTTGTTTTTGTATCCATTCAGCCAGTCTGTGTCTTTTGGTTGGAGCATTTAATCCATTTATATTTAAAGTAATTTTTGTTATATATGTTCCTATTACCATTTTCTTAATTGTTTAGGGTTGATTTCATAGATCTTTTTCTTTCTCTTTTATTTCTTGACTATATAAGTCCCTTTAACGTTTGTTGTAAAGCTGGTTTGATGGTACTGAATTCTCTTGACTTTTGCTTGTCTGAAAAGCTTTTTATTTCTTCATCAATTTTGAATGAGATACTTGCTGGATACTGTAACCTTGGTTATAGGTTTTTCCCTTTCAATACTTTAAATATATCCTGCTATTCCCGTCTGGCCTGCAAAGTTTCTGCTGAAAGATTAGCTGTTAAGCGTATGGTGTTTCCCTTGTATTTCACTTGTTGCTTCCCCCTTGCTGCTTTTAATATTCTTTCTTTGTGTTTAGTGTTTGTTAGTTTGATCAGTATGTGTCTTGGCATATTTCTCCTTGGGTTTATTCTGTATGGAACTCTTTGCACCTCTTGGACTTGATTGACTATTTCCTTTTCCATGGGGACATTTTCAACTATAATCACTTCAAAACATTTCTCATATCCTTTCTTTTTCTCTTCGTGTGGGATCCCTATAATTCGAATGTTGGTGTGTTTGATATGGTCCCACAGGTCTCTGAGGCTGTCCTCAGTGCTTTCTATTCTTTTTACTTCTTTTTGCTCTTTAGAAGTTATTTCCACAATTTTATCTTCCAGCTCACTAATTTTGTTCTTCTGTTTCAGATATTTTGCTATTGATTCCTTCTAGAGTATTTTTAATTTCAGTAATTGTGTTGTTTGTCTCTGTATGTTTATTCTTTAATTCTTCTAGGCCTTTGTTAATTGATTCTGGCATTGTCTCCATTTTGTTTTCAAGGTTTTTGATCATCTTTACTATCATTATTCTGAATTCTTTTTCAAGTGGTTTGCCTATTTCCTGTTCACTTATTTGGACTTCTGTGTTTCTAGTTTGTTCTTTCATTTGTGTAGTATTTCTCTGCCTTTTTATTACTTTTTTTTAAAAAAACTTATTGTGTTTGAGGTCTCCTTTTCGCAGGCTTCAAGGAAAGTTGAATTCTTTCCTTGAAGAAGATCGAATTCTTTCTTCCTTTTGGTTTCTGCCCTCCTAAGGTTGGTCCAGTGGTTTGTGTAAGCTTCCTATAGGGTGAGATTTGTGCTGTATTTTTGTGTGTTTGTTTTTCCTCTGGTGGGCAAGACTGAGTGAAGTGGTAATCCTGATGATGATTGGGTTTGTATTGTTGTTTTGTTTGTTCTTTAGATGCGGCATCCTGCACAGGTCCTACTGGTGGTTGGGTGATGCTGGGTCTTGTATTCCAATGCTTGCATTTGTGTGAGTTCTCACTATTTGAAACTCCCTAGGGTTAGTTCTATGGTAGTCTAGGATCTTGGAGTTAGTGTTCCCACTCCAAAGGCTCAGGGCTTGATCTCTAGTTGTGTGTGGTTCTACATATTCTTTTCCTCTGGTCAGGTACTCGTGTCTGCTTTCACCTGGTGTTATGCATGCACCTCTGTGTCTGAGGTGTGTTCCTGATGTACCCATAGAGACAGATGTACTCCGTGTCCACCTACTCCTCCGCCATCTTGTTCTCTGGCCTTAACATTCTTAATGAATTGTTTATGTATGCTCTCAGGTTACCTTTGATTACTCTCGTGGCCCAATATGGCCTCATCAGTTCCAGACATCACATATAGACTGAGAAATGGGCAAAAACATAAAGTGACTATTTTTCCCAGTGTCTCAATCTTTTGATGAACAAACATTTTCTGGAATAAACCTAATGTTTATGCTTCCTTTGTCTTTGGCCAGAAATGAGACATATGCCTGCCTATATGTTACTTGTCAGGAAGAAAATGGGATTATTTTTCTAGTATGAATAATTTGCTTCTGGTGGAGTGAATTTTGAGAATGCAAAAAAAAAAAAAAAAAAAAGCCACTATCATCAGATATAATTTTTTAGTTTGAATTTTTAACTTTATTTCACAAACCTGATAGCCTAGTTTGAATTACTTTTTTAAAATGTAGTTTAACAAGAGGAAAAAGTTGTTAATGAAATATTTTTTCAAATGCTTGTAAAGCCTATTGAAGTATTGCTTTGTTTCTATCCAACAAAATAGTCAATTCTACTTATTCAATGGAGAAAAATAGGCTTCTTAGCATTATAAACTTTAGGCAAGCACTCTAAGATAGAAATATCAAATTGAATCTTGTAAATAAGGCTAAGAAAATTACTGCAGTTGGATAATTTCTCACTCTCTCTTTTCAAAGCTACTTTCCAAAAAAAAAATCCATGGACTTTCCTGTGTTTTTTTGTTTATTTTCCATATATTTTCCACTATATATATATATATATATATATATATATATATATATATATATATATTTGATTTTTATGAATTAGTGTTCTGTACCATGAAATTGCATTTAATCAGAGATGAAGTATACATTTTTAACTGACCCCCCAGACTTGATATCAGTTAGTGTCCAAACATGGATTCAGTAAGTTCTAGCAGCATTTCAGGAGTGGGGTCTTGCATGCCAGCCATTTACTCACATTCTGTGTTCTCCTCACACTTTTTATAAAGCTTTTAATATTACAAGAAAACTTCACCACATGACAGTGCAGAGGCAGTCATAATTTAGTAGCAGTATTATGATCTTAAAATACTATTTATAATAACTAGATTAATTTCTATGGAGAATCTGAACTTTTATGAGGAAAAAGCAGTATACAAAAGCCCAAACGCTTCTTCCTAGATTTTAACATATTCGCTTTTTTTTTTTTTACCAGATGTTTTTATTTTAGTGACTTTTTTTGGCTCCACATAAATGATAATATTTTTCTCTAACTGTATAAAGAATGAATATTCATGGAAAAATAGGTCATTAAACATTACATTTGGCATTTCTGCTCAGTGCCAAGATGTTGTGATGTGGTGGGAAAGTTGTAAATTATTAATGCGTACATTCCATTTAATGACTGTAAGATTTTCCTTTTATGGATGAAATTTCCCCATCCAAGTTTTATCTTTATTTTTTTTTAATGTACTACGTCTCTATAAACCACATAACCTACCCCAAACAGCTAATGATTTAATGCCCCCCAGATGTTTAAAGCCATATAGGAAAAAATAAAGTAGCAAGATGAAATAATTAAACCACTAGTATTGTGATCATGGCACTCTCTGGAAGACTTGTGTATTTCCTGGTAAGCAGCATATGTTTGGAGATTGTAAATTAATATTATAGATCTTCATCACTCAGGATATGCCATAATATTTTGAGATCACAGAGCAAATGTTAGTTTATATGTATTCAAATAAACTGTGTTGAAAACAAATAGATGTTGTGGTAGAAAAACAAATGTCAAATGATACTTTTATGGCCTAGACTACAGTATACATGAAGATTATTAATCATCCATCACACTTCTATGTTATTATATAAAGAGAATCAAGAGAATAATAGTTATCTGGAATTTAGACTTGATTGGAAATATATCTGACATTTAAAAATTAAGAAGACAGTTTAAATACTATGTTTAGTCAATTCAGTTTAAGATAATAGACATTACCTATAATTTACTTGTAGGAGAGTAGGAGATGACTGTTAATTTTATGGGGGACACAGAAGATGGTTATAAGTGAGGGGTGATGAGGGAAGCCTAATACATTTTTCAAAAAGAAATTGCAGAATGGTGTAATGTCCATTCCTTCAAACATTCATGTTAGTGTTGCAGTGTTTAGAAATATTGGATTGTCTGACTCATAGTAATTCAACACATAAGAGGAAGAGACATATAAACCCATCACTAGTAAATTCATTTCAAAAGGGATATTCCTTCCAAATAACCAGAATTATTCTATCTGTTATCCAGGGAGTACCCATTCTAGTTTGTAGTTTCGTGGGAAACTAGATTACCAGTATTTGGAATGTTGTTTGAAAAGCATGGAAATGAAGCAAAAGCAAATGGTGAGTTTGGCCAGGATGAATAGATACCACTGTTAGGTTACTGGACACTAAATCTCTTTTTTGGATACTTCTGGGACTGGATATACAGTATGGTGATTTGGAAGTCATTCTCTAATTCTTTCAGTAAACCACATCTTTTAATTCAGTCTTTTGCCAATATAAATATTTAGTTTGCCACTTTCAAATTTAAATCTCAGTCTAGGTATGCCACTGAGATTATTTCTGCCTCATCTTCAGTGATATTTCAGATGTTCTCAACAGTTTTAGACAACATATTTACAATCTTAGGTTATTATCAGATTTGTCCCAGAGAATCACTTTATTTATTGATGTATTTATTTAGTTATTTATTTATTTATTGTAAAGTACCCACCCCAGGGTTATCATCTTTTTTTTGAAACTACCCATTTACTTCTTTTCCTTACTGTATTTCTCTTTTTTCCTATGTCTATTTCATAATAATAAAGCTACTCATGATAATTAAGATCTACTGCCTAATTACATGTAGCTCAAATGTCACAATTCTGATACTGATAGAGCCAGGATCCAAAATCATGTTTGCATGACCCAAATGTCTATAATTAATCATTTAATAAACAAAAGCAAACAAAATTTCTATTAAACATATAATTAAAAATAACTATAGTAAATGATAAATATGTCAAGTTGAATAAATATTTCTGTAATAAAATAAACATAACCAAATAATGAATTCATAATGAAAAAGTAATTGATTACTTTAGCTTTCACTGAAATTCCCAAATGCACAGCAACTTCAGGGAATAGTGGAATAAGACTGATAAACTCTAGGAAGTAACAGCACTATAAGCCCTACAACAATAGTATAAATTGGTCCTTCTTTGTCTCTCAATGATCTTTTCATCCATCTTTTACTGAACCTATTATTTCACATAAATTTCATTTCAAATCTCTTATTCTTTTTGAGATCCCAGCTCTCTAGATTAACCAATAATCTTGCTCTTATTTGTTGTCCATACAAGTGAAAAATGAATAAATGGTAAAGAGCCGCCTAACTGCTCACATTTCATCTAGAACTTCTGCAGCAAATGAATTTTATCTTAGAGTTCTGTAGTAATTTAATCTATTAAGCCAAAGAAAGTACACTCTTCATAAACTATGAAGAAAAGAAACAATCCAGGATACTGAAAGTAGACAAATAAAATAATTTTTTAAAAAAGATGAAGATCAATTTCAAAAAATAAAATGAGAAGTTTATTACCAAATCTAGGTAAAAGTGATAATTATGAATTTTATTTTATGTGCAAATTGTATATATGATATTATTTATTTTACATTTTGTATATAAATTTTAAAATTTATTAAAATTATGTAGGAAAGCAAAATATACAAAATTTGAAAAATATAATAGTGTGTAAAACTACTAAACACATATGTATATACTTGTATTGTTATTGTTCAGCCTCCCAGTCATGTTCAACTGTTTGCAACCCTATGGACTGTAGCACAATATACATATACACATATATACATATAGTCATTTACTTTCCTAGTGGCTCAGATGGTGAAAAATCTGCCTGCAATGCAGTAGATCCCGGTTTGATCCCTAGGTAGGGAAGATTCCCTGGAGAAAGGCATGGAAACCCACTCCAGTGTTCTTGCCTGGATAATTTCATGGCCAGAGAAGTCTGGTGGGCTACAGTCCATAGGGTCATACAGAGACGGACATTACTGAAGCAACTTAGCACACATACATTCATAAAAGAAAAAGAACACAAAAACCTTATCTCACTGCTGTAGATTTGTCCAGAAAATCTGTTCACCGCTCTACCTTACAGATTGTTCCAGACCTCTGTCTTTGGGCTTATGTGATCATTTTTAGTTAATGAAATATTAGTGGCTTGATTATGATGTGCAAGCAGAAACTTTTAGAAGCAGTATAAGTTTTTTCCAGTCTTGCATTCTTGGAATGCACGTTGGGCTACATCTTTGAAATCATATTGCTCTCTTGTGTTATTGCCCTCCACCAAAGAAAACCCAGAAAATGCTCTTTCAGAGGAAATCTAAATCTAATCTGCAAACTAAAGCCAAGTCTGAAGGAGACCCTATAAGACCAGAAGGACCAAGGATGCCTGGGGATTTCTGAGGTACAATGCTCAACCTCTATGCAGTGTGAGTGAGAAATACATATTTATGGTTGTAAGTTAACGATACTTGTGTTTGCTTTTATTGCACGTATGTTAGCTAGTAAATGCTGACTCATGCACTTTTTATCCCATCTTTTTGCTCCTGTGTCAAGTAGGGCGAATAGGAAAGAATCACAGTAAAATATTTCATTTTTATGCAGAAGTTTTATTGTTTAGCTCTTTTATCACACAGTTGACATAATATCTTAAAATATAATTTTCTAATGTGACATGGTCCATGATAGGGTATTTTCATAAAGCATATTTGTAAAAGGTGAATACTATTCAATTATATCTGAGACCCATCATTCCCTTATTATCAGATGACTAGATTGTTTCCGTTTATAAATGACATTGGAATGATCACCTTTGGTCTTAAATTTGTGTTTTTATTACAGGCAGTAAGGACATGAGAGTTTCCTGGAATGTAATGTATTTGTCAAAACAGGCATATATGTTAAGTTAAGCCTAATGATGCACATTGTTTTTGTTATCCAGAAAGCTTGAACCATTTTACTCTTACATTTAGTATATGAAATTTCACTTTGTTATACTCTCATCACTGTTAAGAGCTGAGATGTCTAAAACTATCCTAATTGTATAGGCATGAATGGCATCTTGTTTTAACTGGAATGGAGTTTAATTTAAAAATATTGAATTATAAGTGTTAAAGGAGAAGAGCTACTCATCAGGAGTCAGACTGGGATTATAGCGAATATGTCACAGTAATATAAGCAACACAGACATTGTTTACTTTAGAGGACAGCATCACAGACATGATATGCAAAGGATTGCTGGAGACAGGGCATTGGCATTTTGAAAAATCATTTTGCAAGGCTCTGTGTGAATGAAATTGAGAAAGTATTTACTGAAGAATATTAGAAATAGGTGAGTGATTCAAGTGTAGTTCCACCAACAACTAGAGAAATTTAAAGAATCAGTTTGGAGTTGTTACAATGATTTAAAGATGCCATAAGCATTGGGGTGGGGGGCAGGGATGTCACATTCTTTTTTGGCATACAATGGCTCTTCACAAAAAGAGGTTGTCCCAAATGTTGGGCATAATTATCTTGAGATTCATTGGACTACAGAGTATGAATATGGGATCAATAGCAACCTAGATGATCTCTACAAAATCTGTAATAAGACTTTCTTTATTGGCTCATGTATGTCTGTCTCTCTATCTCTGCAACACACACACACACACAAATATTTATTCATGAATTTTATGTGCTGTGGGCAAGAGGAAAGAACTTTCAAGGGAAAGAGAAGTCATCAGGAAAATGAAGGAGATTCTGGGACATGCAAAGATAACTTTGTTGGATATAGTAGTACAACCATAACTGTCCATTGTCATGAGTTAGTCTGCATGTGACTTTGCCACTTCATGATTATAAAGGTGCGGTGTAGGACTTGTAAAAGTATCTTTTATTTTTTCAACTCTTTAGTATTTTTTTAATTTGATTCATTCTTTACCCCATCTCCCAGTGACAAGTCACATCCCTTTCCTTAGAACAACTCCAAATTCTACTTTTCAACACCCAGCACCTGTTAGATGGCATTTGCCAAAAATCCAGAGTAATCTCTATGCTATATCCCCTAATGACTCTATGGACAATGACATAATTTAGGCTTCTAAGAAAGGAAGAGATTTCAATGTGTTAAAAAATTCTGATTTCTTATATTTTAGCCAAGTGACCGGTAAAGCTTTTCTGTAAAGGGCCAGAAAGCAAATATTTTACATTTGTGGTGCCATAACTACTTACCTCTGCTGTCACAGAGTAAAAGCAACCATAGATAATACATAACTGAATAGACATGGATATGTGCTAAAAAGGTATTTTTAATTGAGAATGAAATTATAAATTTCTTGAAATACTTATCTATCACACAATATTATTATAATTTTTATTTTTCTCTGTCATTTAGAAAGGCTAAAACCATTTTTAGCTTTCAGACTATCAATACAGTCTGTATAGGCTAGATTTGACTTAATGAGGCATAGTTTGCCAACACCTGACCTACACTGTCCAATATGGTATCCCCTAGCCACATGTGATTATTGATCATTTGAAATGTAGCTAGGGTGACTGAAGAACTAAACTATGAATTTATTTTTTACTTTAATTTTTAAAAAAGAAAAATATTCAATTTAGTTATTATAAAATTTTAAGTATGTTTGAAAGAACTTGGGTATGTAAATATACTCCCTAACTGAAAATTTTATGAACTACAAATAGCAATTGAGCATGATTAAAATTTGACATCTGAATTTAAATGTGCTGGAAGTATATTAAATATACATTAAATTTTGAAATCTTGGTATGGAAAAAATGTAAAACACTGCTAATAATTTTATACTGAATATATGTTGAAATGATACTATTTTGAATATATTTGCCTATAATTCAATTGAATATATATATTCAATTGGTCTAATTGAATAAATTTGTCTAAATAAAATATGTTATTAAAGTGGTCTTACCTGTTCCTTTTTACTTTGTAATATGGCTACTAGAAAATTTACAATTACATATGTGTCTTGTGTTTTATTTCTGTTGGACTGAACTACTCTAGACATATAGCTAGGTTACATTTCCTGGTGTCTCTTGCAATTTGGTGAGACTATATGACTGAGTTCAGTTTGAAGGAATGTGGAAAGTAGTGAAATAGAACACTTCTAAAGTATGGATGTGAGAGTTGGACTGTGAAGAAAGCCGAGCGCCGAAGAATTGATGCTTTTGAACTGTGGTGTTGGAGAAGACTCTTGAGAGTCCCTTGGACTGCAAAGAGATCCAACCAGTCCATCCTAAAGGAGATCAGTCCTGGGTGTTCACTGGAAGGAATGATGCT
The DNA here is from genome assembly GCF_910594005.1 of Cervus elaphus. Classification (NCBI taxonomy): domain Eukaryota; kingdom Metazoa; phylum Chordata; class Mammalia; order Artiodactyla; family Cervidae; genus Cervus; species Cervus elaphus. The sequence continues at coordinate 39,235,751 of NC_057831.1, forward strand.
GAAGCTGAAACTCCAGTACTTTGGCCACCTCATGCGAAGAGTTGACTCATTGGAAAAGACCCTGATGCTGGGAGGGATTAGGGACAGGAGGAGAAGGGGACGACAGAGGATGAGATGGCTCGATGGCATCACCGACTCGATGGGCATGAGTTTGAGTAAACTCCGGGAGTTGGTGATTGACAGGGAGGCCTGGCGTGCTGCGATTCATGGGGTGGCAAGGAGTCGAACATGACTGAGCGACTGAACTGAATGAACTGAACTGACACTTACCCCATGAAAATTTCCTTGCTTTCTCTTTTCACTCTCATTCCAACTGAATGCAGAGAACTTTAAAAGAAGACTAAAAAGCTTTAGAGCATGCTGCACAGGAAAAAGGAGGAAACCTGGTTGTTTATTTAGGGACCAGCTGTTCCAGAAAACTGCAGGACCCAATATCGCCGCCTTGAACTATAATGTGAGCAGTAAGTAAACCTTTTATTGTGTTAAGCCACTGAATGCACTTTTATTTTTGTATACTATTAATTATGTACTATTATTTTTACAGTAGGTATGACAACCATTTCTAGGCCTGGAACACTGGAAGAATAGGACTGTGTTCTCTGAAAAGGAAACAATAATAAGACCTATATTTGAGAGAACTCCGGAGACTCATGGAGGGGTCTCCCAGACAATCTGACTGATGTTGATCAGTGACTGTGAGAAAGCAAACTCTCAGAGACCTAGGGGAAAACACCTAAAAAGAGCAGACAGAATAAATTCTTCTGCCTGTGATATGAATTGGAAAAAACTGTGTTTTCATCAATGTGGTGGAAAGATCTAGTAATAAATGAGATATGAGCTAGAATTCTCACAAGGGTATTATTGCTTTATGCAGGATGTTAACTTGGCTGTTGAATGAAAGCTGCAGTGAACCCAATCTGAACGCCTTGAAATAATCAAACAAATTCCAAGGATAAAATAAAACATAATTTAAAGGAATAAGAAATATCCATCAACCAACAACAGAAAAGTCTACAATTCTAGCATACAATAAGAATATCAGGTACACAAAGAAATAGGAAAATATGATCCATTTAACAGGAAAGCAAATACTCAATAGATGCAAACCCAGAAATGCAATTAATGATGAAGCTAGAAGATACAGACATTATGACAACTGCTATTAAAATGCTGCATGTATTTAATAAGATGGAGGAAAACATGGTCATGATAAGAAGATAAATAGAAGGTATAAAAATAATTCAGTCAGAAAACTAAATTTCAGAAAAAGAAATATTGCCAGGAATAAGGAAAAACATTTATGATGATACATAGATTATTTTATTAAGAGTATGTAACAATTCTAAATGTGTTTGCTTCAAATGACATGACAGAACTTGAGTGAAAAAACAGAGAAATAGATTAAATCTACAGGTATGGTAGAAGAAATATATAGAAAATCAGTAAAAATGTTACAGATTTGAACAAAGCTATTAAATAACTAAATTTACATTTAAAATACATTCCACCCAACAACAACAGAATACATATTCTTCTGATGTATACATGAGACATTCGATGGATAGGTCATATTCTGAGTCAAAACCAAGTCTGAATACATTTAAAGTTCTCTTTTCACAATGGAATCATTAGGAATGAATAGCAGGAGTATATATGGAAAATATATCTATTAAATATTTGGAATTTAACAATAGACTGTGAATAGCTTAGGTATCCAAAAAGACATCTCAGAGGAAATTAGAGTGAAGAGGTAGCAATGCACTCTGGAGTTTCAAGGATGGGTGTGCATCTTAGCCCTAAATTAACCAGATCATATAATCCAGTTGAACTCAGTCATTAATTCAGAAAAGATTACATGAAAAAAGCTTATCCAGTCAGAGGCAATCACGGCTGTTTTACTGGCATGAAGAGAAAGGTGCTTCCCTTCTTTTACAGTTGTCATAAAATAGAAACCAGTTTCCACGTTTCTGTTGCCCTCATGTTATCTTGAGAAGGCTTCCCTGTAGTTCAAACGGTAAAGAAACTGCCTGCAATGCATGAGACACAGGTTCAACCCCTGGGTAGGGAAGATACCCTGGAGAAGGGAATGGCTACCCACTTCAGTATTCTTTCCTGGAGAATTCCATGTACAGAGGAGCTTGGTGGGCTACAATCTGTGAGGTCGCAGAATCAGACACGTCTGAGCAACTAACACTTCACTTTAAGAAGAAAGCTCCATGAAAATAGACAGTCTCAGGAAATAAGAGATATGGGGGAAAAAAATCAACTGAGCACGGATGATCTTGTTTGAGTTACTAAATTCAGCAGAATCTGAAACTAGAATTAGCTTTGATCTTGGCTGTTGTAGAAATCAACAAAATTCCCTTTTATTTAAGTCAGTAAGAGTTGGGTTTTTGCCATTGCATCAGAAAATGTCTGAATGTAATGTATCCATCAAGCCACTTCTCTGTTGGCTTTGTCTTTAAAAACACATGAGATAATAACACTAAGATTCAAAGTTCATTTGGGATCTGTAGTCAACTTATTTTCCTTGACTTGCATATAAGATCTCTAATTAGATACATGGAGGGATTGATGGCCAGTAGAGATGAGCAAGAGTCTCATCACTGGCCAGACTTCTGTGGATCAGAGTTTAATATCTCTGGAAACTGAGCTCTGTTGCAAAAGCAATTGTCATTTGTTTCTTATTAGATAATTTTCCCACCAAATGTTCTGTGTGACAGAACAACAGTCAAGTATCTCCAATGAGTGGCCACTAGTTTTTACTTTTTAATGCTTTTATGGGTTTAAATAGAATCCCTTTGCTAACTACAGGATATTTTCTTTAATCTATTTGACTAAGCAAGCCAGGAATTGGAAAGATAATGTTTCCTAACTTCCTTTCTGATGAATAATAAATGTCACTAAGGAATTAGATAGTAGGAGGTAGTTTCCTGGGCCATCTGCTGCATATGAGAACAGAAGAAAGATATTTAACTTTAAATTAGGTATTGCTTCATAGAACCTAAAAGATGAAAGAAAATACACACTAAACTGGAAGATAATCATCAGTTCCTATCAGTCAGCTTACTTCTTTGAAAGTGTAAAAAACATAATTATCTCTTTTACTCCCTTATCAACATATTTTGTATTGAGTTGAATATAGAAAATCAGTAATTATCACAACTCTTCTTTGGTTTTAAGTATTTTCAGATTTCTACAAATAAATGTGCCTTTATTTTTAAATATACAACCAATGAACATCTAAGAAAAAATACTTTTTTTTTTAACATATGTAGCATACTAAAAAACAGTCTCATTTCCATGGCAACTGTATAATAGGTCAAAGGAGAGAGATAGAACATTTATGGACAAGTACATTTACTTTAGAAATTACTCACCGAGTTTCGATTGCCCAACATAACAGTTAATTGTAATGAAGAAAGGACCTCTATTACTTCATTTTTCTATGTAGCTATTCATAAGGAAAATAATGTATGTTTATATGCCTGCAGATTTCTGCTATTTTGATATGATTTATGTTTAAACAAGGTTTAGGGGAAATGGATTTTTATGTGAAGAATATAAATACTGGAAAGGATGCTATGGAAATAATTCAGTGTAATCATTAATATCATAGCTACAAAGTCAAGTAGAGAAACTAGATGAAGATTGTACAGACACTTAGGCAAATTATGTAATTTATTTAATTCTGAGTTTATTCATCTACAAAATCTATAAAGATTTTATAATTTCACTTAAAATGCAAATTATAGAAAATACTGTAAAAGAAAACATATTAATCCATGTTGAGTGAGGATGTGAAAAAGCAATTCAAAGGAAAAGGAGTATACATAATAAATATGTTAAAACACTCAGCTCTTCAGTGATTAAATAAAAACATATTTACCACCTTCCACATGCTACATTGGGGAAAAAAGTTCAAAAGACTTAGAATATCGAGTTATTAGAGCAGAAGGAAAGGGAGAAGACTCACATTATTGCTGGATATATAATTGGAACAATATATTGTGACAGCATTTAGGAAGTGCCTGAAATTTTAAGATGCATGTACTCTTTCAGATATCTATTTCATGGTTAGGAGTTAATCCTACTGAGATATTAATAGAGATCTAGAACCATTTATATAAAAAGACATTTATAGTTGGGCTATTTTGTAATGTTAGAAAATTGGACCAACTTAAATATCCATGAACAGATGAAGGGAAAAGTACACTGTAAAATGCATTTTTAAGACAAAGTTGCTGTGTGTACAGTAAAATGGAAAGATGCCAGTGGGATGTTATTTAATGAAAGAGAAAAAAAAAAACAGGAGAAAACAATGTCTATAATATGATTTCTTTATAATCATGGGTATACAGTTGAAGAAACATTTTAGGCTAATATTAAAATGTTAACTCTAGATTAATTAGAATATAAACTGTTCAACAGTATTCCCACTACAAAACTATGTTAAATAATTTTTATTTCTGCAGATATTTATCTAACTACCACTGTCTATGCTAGAAATAAAAACTTAGAACAGGAACAATAGCACCTGAGTTATGGTTGTTAAGGGGATCCTTCCAGAAATGTAATTGGATTATTATCAAAAGAAGGTAAAATATTAAGATAAAAATTTTTGTCTCTTCTTCCTGCTGCTGTAGACAGATGTATTAAAATGTATCTTTCTTTCTTTTCTTTCCTTTTTAGAAAAATAGTGCTTATCCGGGCTTCAGTGGTGTACCATGTTTTGAGTTCTTTGATTGCTTTTGTTTGGTTTTCTTTTGTTTAATGTGAATGGTTTTGTGAGCATGACAGAAATGTTAGATTTTTAGAAAATAGGACACCCAAATGAGTAGGTCAGATATGATGGGAATGGATAAGGTTAGAGGCTGAAGAAGCCAGGGGAAAAGAGAGTGTGTTGATATCTTAATCCCAGCGGGAAAGATTCACATTCCCTGAGACTTGGAAGCCTGAGAACTGAAGGGATTCTCATGGATTAGTCATGTGTGCTGCTGGTATCAATTCCTCAAAGTAACAGAACACCATCTGGGGATGATTGCATTTTTGGTTTGAGACTAAACTCTAGCTCTTGTGTGCAGTGGGTCTTGATGTCTCTAAAGGGACTTGATACACCAGTCTTTTCCTAACAGAATAGTCTACAAGGGCTTCACGAATAAAGTATAGTGAGCACCAGAGACTCTTTTGTAATATCTTTGAACTTTGTATGTTCAGTATATCTAATATAATGCTATAAGAAAAAGGAAGAAATTGTTCTGACATAACCAACAAGAAAGACTTAAAGTTTATTGTTTAGTTTTCTGTTTATTGACATTTTCTGGAAAAATTCATTGAGTGTACAAGGATGTTTACTTACTTGTGTCCCAGTTAGATCTGTATCACAACTTACTAAAATATATAGCTATACAATGTGCAATGTTGTGAATGTTAGAACTGGAAAGAAAAGCTAATGTGGCTGGGTAGTAAAATCAAGATATAAAAATACCTCACCAAGTTGAAACAATATGCACTTGTTAATTTGAGAGATGGAATTAATTGATACAGATTAAGTTAGGTTAAGTAAATTAACTCTTAAACTGTAGGATATGGGAAAAGACAAATAAAAATAACTTAGATTCAATTTGTTTGAAATTCAATATATGCTGAATATATCATGACTAGGAAAGTACACAGTTGCACATCATTTTAATAGTGATATGATATGATAGTGATAATAGTGATATGATAAATTTTAATATATTCTGACACTTTTCAAAAAGACCCACAAAGAAGAAAGCATAAGTTGGCCTTAGCTATCTTTAAGAAATGTTTATTTCTTAAAAAACTATAAGAAATACTTTTCAAAGAAGATATTCATTGCTTCATCTTAAGTAAAAAAGATAAAACTTTAGTTTTTGAACCAGTAGTGATTTGAGTAGGACAATACAGTAGATTGAAAAGAAAGTGAAAGTGAAATCACTCAGTCATGTCCAACTCTTTGTGACCCCTTGGACTATAGCTCATCAAGCTCCTTCATACATAGGATTTTCCAGGCAAGAATACTGGAGTGGGTTGCCATTTCCTTCTCCAGAGGATCTTCCTGGCCCAGGGATTGAACCTGGGTCTCCCGCATTTGCTGAGTCAAAGCAAACTTTCTTGAGCAATATCTTTGTGTCCATTTCAGCACAGGGGAAGTATGTCTATAGAAGTAATCTGAAAAAATGTGGACCTGGCACTTCAGATATACAGGCACACCATGGAGATATTATGGATGCAGTTTCAGACAACCACAATAAAGTTAGTTACAGGAATTTGTTGGTTTCCTAGTGCATATAAAAATTATGTTTACTCTATACTGCAGTGTATTGTATGCAATATCACTGTCTAAAAAAATGTGTATCTTAAAAATTTTGTTGCTAAAAAATACTATCATTTAAACATTGAGTCATAATCTTTTTGCAATAGTAACATCAATGATCACTGATCAAAGATAATCATAGTATGTATAATAAAGATGAAAAGTTTGAAATAATTTTAAGAATTACCTAAATGTGTAGCAGACATGAAACAAACAGCACATAGGCTATTGGAAAAGTAGCACACATAGATTCGCTTGATGCAGGTTTAACATAAACTTTTAACGAAACATTTGTAAAAAAGTTCAACATCTGTGAAGGGCGATAAAGCAAGGTCTGCTTGTCCCAAGCTTAATAGCCACTAAGTGAAAAACCTGAAATGTGGACACACACCTAAAGATCACTTCAGTTCAGTCACTCAGTCGTGTCTGACTCTTTGCAACCCCAAGGACTGAAATACATCAGACTTCCCTGTCTTCACCATCTCCCAGAGTTTGCTCAAATTCATGTGCATTGAGTCAGTGATGCCATCCAACCATTTCATCCCCTGTCATCCCCTTCTCTTCCTGTCCATAATCTATCCCAACATCACGTCTTTTCCAATGAATTGGCTCTTTGCATTAGGTAAACAACGTATTGGATCTTCAGCTTCAGCATTACAACTTCCAGTGAATATTCAGGGTTGATTTCCTTTAGACTTCACTGGTTTGATCTCCTTGCTGTCCAAGAGACTCTCAAGAGTCTTCTCCAGCACTGCAATTCAGAAGTATCAGTTCTTCAGCACTCAGCCTTCTTTATGGTCTAACTCTCACATCTGTACATGACTATTGGAAAAACTATAGATTTGACTGTACAGACCTTTGTCAGCAAAGTGATGTCTCTGCATTTTAATATGCTGTCTAGGTTTGTCATAGTTTTTCAAAGCTAGAAAATGAAAAAAGGCTGCAGTCACCTTTTAATTTACTGGCCGCAGTCACCATCTGCAGTAATTTTGGAGCCCAAGAAACTAAAGTCTGTCACTGTTTTCATTTTTTTCCCCATCTATTTGCCATGAAGTAATGGGACTGGATGCCATGATTTTTGTCTTTTGAATGTTGAATTTTAAGCCACCTTTTTCACTCTCCTCTTTCACCTTTTTCAAGAGGCTCTTTAGTTTCTCTTAGGTTTCTGCCATTAGGGTGGTATCATCCGCATACATGAAGTTGTTGATATTTCTCCCAGCAATCTTAATTCCAGTTTGTGATTCATGCAGCCTAGAATTTCACATGAGGTTCTCTTCACAGAAGTTAAATAAGCAGGGTGACAATACACAACCTTGATGTACACCTTTCCCAATTTGGACCAATCTGTTATTCCATGTCCAGTTCTAACTGTTGTTTCCTGACCTGCATACAGGTTTCTCAGGAGGCAGGTAAGGTGTTCTGGTATTCCCATCTCTTTAAGAATTTTCCACAGTTTGTTGTGATTCACACAGTTAAAGGCTTTATCATAGTCAATGAAGCAGATGTTTTCCCGGAATTCTCTTGCTTTTTCAATGATCCAATGGATGTTGGCAATTTAATCTCTGGTTCCTCTGCCTTTTCTAAATCCATCTTTTATATCTGGAAGTTCTTGCCTCACATATTGTTGAAGCCTCGCTTGAAGGATTTTGAGCATTACCTCACTAGCCTGTGAAATGAGCACAATTGTAGGGTAGTTTGAACATTCTTTGGCATTGCCCTTCTTTGGGATTGAAATGAAAACTGGTCTTTTCCAGGCTTATGGCCACTAACTGAGTTTTCCCAATTAGTGGGCATATTGAGTGCAGCGCTTTAACAGCATCATCTTTTAGGATTTTTAATAGTCAGCTGGAATTCCATCACCTACCTGTAGTCTTGGGTCAATTGCTTAACTTCTATGAACTTCATTTTCCTTATCTTTAGAATGGAGACAATATTAAAATTTTAAAGTATCCAATTATTGTGACTATCACAGAGCAGTTTCAGATTCTCCTTAACTGCACATTTTATTTCTGAGATTAGTTTAGATAAGGAATCTGTACCAAAATTTCTTCAAATTGCATCATCAGCATGAGCTTAGCAAAGTAACTATACTTGAAATTAGCTCTGTTACCTCTAGAGTTCAGTTTAAATTGATCTCTCTGCAGTTGGCAGACCTGCGGTTCTTTGCAGTTATCCTTTCTTGAACCTATCATCAATTATATTTATCCTATATTTAAAATACCCTGAAAGCAATATCAGTTGGAATCTCTGCTTACTGGATTTATGACAAGATTAGAAACTTAAGCAAACAAAGAAACCTGATAAAAGAACAGAGAATATGATAGCATCACAGTGGGCTAGACAAATCAATGAAGCTACTAGAGGAAAACAGGAAGAAATAAAGGCAACATCATGGGAGAAACAGAAGTAAATGAAGTAGGTATTTAAACTCAAGTGACAAGAGTTTATAAGTATTCATTTTTGAACATTAAAAATTCCTCACAGAGTAGTTAGGTAGTTTACTAGAGAAGGAAGTCATTTTTTTCCTAAAAATAATTGGTAAAATAAGGCATCTGGTTCATTGAGTCTAAATCATTAAGGAAATATTTATTGTGCATTTTTCCTGTGCCATGTACAGTATCCATAATTGAATATCACTCTATTAGTAATTGAGACCTGTAGTTAAAGGTGCCCCATGTCTTAAGGTTTGTTAAAGAATCAATGTGCAACTAAACATAATTGATATAAAACATACTGAAATGATTTAACAGTTTTTCTGGAGGCACTTCAGAATTCTTTCATTCATTTAATCCACCTACCCTGTTTAAGGTGGTACAGTGGGGAAATGGAGTCAAACAAAGAGCTCCTGTGTTTTGAGTTGTTCAGAATTTAGAGTACAGAGGAACAGATACAGAGCAACAATGATAAAATAGCTGCGTGGCAGCTGCTTTAGGGATGAGGGAAGTGCAGTGAGCTATGTGAGTCCAGGAATGAAGAGTAATTAATTCTTCAGAGATAAGCTTGAAAGGAGAAAGGATGTTTGAGTTGGGTCTTAAAGGATAAATATGAGTTAATCAGATTTTACTTTGGAGCAGAGAGATATTACTTCAGTCAGCGAGCATCTTATTGAAATACAAGAAGACCACTACCATTAGCATTCAGGAGTACAAAAATTGCAGAATAAAATAACATTGATTCTATGTACTCTGCTATGCTTAGTTGCTCAGTCGTGTCCGACACTTTGGGACCCTATGGACTGTAGCCCATCAGGCTCCTCTGTGCATGGGCATTCTCCAGCTAAGAATACTGGAGTGGGTTGCCATGTGCTCTTCCAGGGGATCTTCCCAACCCAGGGATCAAATCTCCTGCGTTGCAGGCAGATTCTTTACCAGCTGAGCCACCAGGGAAGCTCAAGAATACTGGAGTGGGTAGCCTATCTCTTCTCTGGGGAATCTTCCCAACCCAGGAATCCTATTTGGGTCTCCTGCATTGCAGGTGGATTCTTTACCAAGCTGAGATACTAGGGAAGTCATTGATTCTATATCATATACTAAAATCATTGTTGTGGGGATGAATATCTAATATAAGCTTGTTTTCTATTTATTATTGCTTTTTTTCTTGGTAAAGTTGTGTTTTTTCAAGAATTAACTTGCCTTCAGTTATATAGGTTCTCTGGCCCTGTCCACAAAACTGGATTAGGTGCTTTGCCTCCGAGCTCTGGTTAACATTGCATTCGTGCTCAATCACAGGAGGAAAAGAGGAGGAGGAATGGAGAGGAGAGGGAGTGCGATTACAGCACTTGTCATGTTCAATCGATCTAATAGGTATTAGTGTGTGCTGCCCCACTAGGCTGTGGGTTCCCATGGACAGGTCTTATCAAGGTGCCTGTCACATGGCAGGTGTTCCATAAAGGTTGAATGAGTTAAATAATGAATGAGAATGTACATGGAGATTTTCAATTGTTTTATTTTGCAGTGAGAGTTGAATACATATTCAAGCAAAGTTTTCCTGTTGCCTAGGAAATTGAAGGCAAACTGCTTAGCCCAGTATTTCCTAGCTCACAGTCTCAATCTTTATTTCCATCCCTATGCCACTGATTTGACCTTATGCACCATCTGAACCAGAGTTTTCCTGACCTTACCTTGGACTTGTTATATACCTCTCACTTTCCTTTGCTTCCTCTTTTCTCTTCATTATCCTATAAGTATTTAGTAAGCAGTGACATATTTGGAAGATAGATTCTAACACTAGCCTACTCAGTAATTCCTGTAAGCCCTAGAACACACTGTTTTATCATTTGGGGGTGCCTCTTTCATTATTAGTAAGTAGTTATTTGGTGCTGTAAGTGCTGCAGCTCAGTTGCTTCTGTCCTGTCCAACTCTGTGTGGTGCTACGGACTGCAGCTCGACAATCTCCTCTGTGCATGGAATTCTCCAGGCTAGAATACTGGAGTGGGTTGCCATGCTCTCCTCCAGAGGATCTTCCCAACCCAGGGATTGAACCTGGGTCTCCTGCATTGCAGGCAGATTCTTTACCACTGAGGCACCAGGGAAGCCCCGCTGTAAATGCTAAGTCTTCTCAAACCCAAAGATCTTAGCCAAAACAGTCTCTGACAATCTCTTTCAATATTCTTTAGAGCATGCGTCACTACCTGATGACTTAGAAACTAGAATAGTACCTAAACAGAATATAGGCTCAGAATATAGTTCCTGAGTCAATAGATGAGTAAATGAGTGATTCCATGCTTATTTCATAATGTCTATTTGCTTGCAAGACTTGAAAGCAGTGGTTCCTTTACTCCTCTTTGCTTCTTTGCAGAGAGTCTTGCATACAAATGACATTTACATTGTATACAAACAATCAGTTCTATAAATTGAAATGGACACCTCAGTTTCCCCTTAGGGCTGACCTCCTCCATTTTAGAAAAGGGCAAGTGAGGCTCTGGATTCCTAGGATGTTCACACTAATCTATGCCTTTATCAAAACACACTGTCATTCCCACTGTGTCTTTATATAAGTTATTGGTGGAAGAGTGGACTAAGAGGGAACACAAAAGACATAGACTTTGTAGATCAGCTCCTCACTCACCTCTTGCTCCTGGGTGCTTACATATGCAATTTCAAGTTCCACGCAGAGTAGAGTATTATCTGAAGACATATCCCAGGCCACACTCTCAGTAACTCTGGTAATATCATGTTGGCCAAAATTTCATTCACATTTTTCTGTAAGGTGGTATGGAAAAACCCGAGTGAATTTTTTGGCCAACCCGATATTTATAGGTAGAACACCTGATAGGACTGTATCATATAATGAGCTAAAGATGGCCTTCATGTATTAAGCTATAGGTGTTATTTCTTCACTGCAGGCTGAGACTGGTTAGCTCAAATGCATGAGGGTCCCAAGCTGAAATTTTTACACATCCAACTATTTTTGAAATAACTCAGCAAGTGGATTTTTAGACACCTAGAGTCTCTTTCCTTTGCATAATCAGTGAAACCTCACCTCACATGGGCTGGCCATTGATAAGAGAGAGCCTGTGGTTATGACTCCCAAGCTGTCTTTCTGACGTCTCTGACCCAGAGAGTTCCACCTGCTGCTGGGCAACACCCCCTCAACATGTGAACCCCTTCTGGATCCTTCTATCTCCGAGGAGCTCCCTTGCTCTTCCCGCCTCTGAATGGTGGTCCCTTAGGGGGACCTGTTCCCATGAAACCCTGTCCAAGGACCACCCAACAAAGATATTAGGTTACTGCCTGTCTTGGGCATACCTTTCCCTTGATCAGCATACCTTGAACAGACTATCATCAAATGTCTTTTCGCAGAAGGAAAAAATAAAGTAATATAGATATATTTATATATCTATAGATATTTATAGCTTATATAAATATATATTTCCTTTTTATGTTACTTTGCTTTGTTTTTCCTTTTAACTCACACTTTTGATTCTCTTACCCTTTTCCCTTTTAAACAGTCTCGTGGGCTTTTTTTTTTTTTTATCTATTAATGTATTCTCTTGAGAAACACTAGAATATTAAACAAGTGCAGGTTATGTAATACATCAATATCAAAAAATAAGTACAGAGAAATCATGCTGGAGTGTGAGCATGGTGTTCAAACACATATCCTGGTCCACAGGTGACCCAGCAAGAAAATCTGTAGGGCAAGCTTTCTGTGACCTGCAGCTTAGCCACAGGGTCTTTATCTGGGGGTGGGGAGGGGGGGGCCCTGGAGATTATGGTTATTAAACTTATTAAGTTTTTTTTTCTTTATTTAAACTGCATCCTTGATACAGAAACACTAGCTCACATAGGCTTTCTGTCTGCCATCATTTGCAGACTGCAGGCTCCAGGTCCAGTCATTTCATGTGCTCCTCAGATACCACTGAACCCTTCCATGGCTTTCAATCACAATTAGCTTTAATAAGTCTTTGCTCTCCCCCTGTGTTCCCCTTCTCCTTCTCTGGCTGTGATTCAGTGTGGGCTTCCCCTCAGCCCCAGCCCCTGCCCATTGCATCATGGAAGGAAGCTCTTGACTTTTATCTAGCCTGATTATGCAGGTATGAGTTTCCCATGGCAGCTGGCTGAGATCTGTGGCAGCCTGCCTCCCCCTGGCATGTAAGCTCTGTCACCAAAAGGCACTTTTAAGTCTTTCTTTGCTACACATCCTTTTTAGCTTCTTGCTAGACAAAACAATTCCTAGAGAGAGAAGACAAAAAAAAAAAAAGATAGTGAAGGGGGGCAGGGTGTGGGGAACCACAAAGGAATTAGAGGGGAGGAACAGGAAGAATGAGCAACGACTTCCCTCTTCCCACAGTGACCTGATTCATTCTGCTCCTACAGTACTGTTAAAGGGAAATTGCAAGGATTTTCAGAAGAAACAGACGTTTATCAGACTTCTGTGTAAAGAAGCAATTGTATTGAATGCTTATTACCCTGATACTATAGCAAGCTTTTAAACTCCATCAACTGGTTAAAAATCTACAACAAACTAATTTGATGGTTACTGTTATTATCCTATTTTGCCAAAGAGTAAACTCTATAAATTTGCACCTCCTTATTAGTGAAGATGGGACTTTGAACTGTACTTCTAACACTTGCAACCCTCTCCTTCCCATATCCACAAGTTTATTCAACTTAATGGTAAATCTGAGATAGGTATTATAACTTTTTTTGAGATGAAGACACAGGTTTGGGAAATTTGCTACTTACTCCCTTGTATGTCTATATGAATGTACTATTCCTTCAAAGAAACCGTGGCATCCTACAGAAAAACCACAAGCAGTAAAATGAAATCCTCAATATTTAGGAAGTTGCTGTAAATTTAGACAGATAGTAAGGTGATGAAAAGAGTTTAAGTACAAATATGTCTAGTTCCCAAATTTTCCCATTCAGCTTATTGACTCCTCAAAGTAGCCTCTACAAAGACAGCAAGGCAGTGCTATTCTAGTAGGATATTTCTAGGTAAAATTTTGGTTAGGTGCTATTGATTCGTAATTGTTCTCACCCGAATTGGTCATATTTGCTAGAGATCGCAAAGATATTTGAGTCCCTAGAGAAGATATGGGCTTCTCTGGTGGCTCAGACGATAAAGTGTCTGCCTGCAATGTAGGAGACCCAGGTTTGATCCCTGTGTTGGGAAGGTCCTCTGGAGTAGGAAATGGCAACCCACTCCAGTATTCTTGCCTGGAGAACCCCATGGAAGAGTAGCCTGGTGGGCTATAGTCCATGGAGATGCAAAGAGTCATGCATGACTGAGGGACTAACAGATAGCACAGATATAGGCACATACACAACAAAGAGTGAGTGGAAAGTTTGACAAATAGCATCCTATTACACTAAGAAAATGGTGGGGGGGGGGCATTTCATCTTACTGGTCATCAAAACAAGTTTTTATTTAAGGGGTTGGGCAGGAAGGGTTATTTACCAAGCCAAGTTTTTTTTAACCAAGTTATTTACCAAGGTAAGTTTTAAATTGTTACTCTGGATATAGACTTTCTGATGACCAGTATGAGGAAGCTCACCAAGTAGCTACAGTAAGGAGATAATAGAGCCTGAAGCAATGCCAGTATGAGAGTGAAGGGCTGAAAGGGAGTCTACCAAGTGAGCAGGACAATCTGCTAAAAGCCAGATTCAGGTTAACAGATGGTGATGTTATTGGGCATTCGATATATGGTTAATAAGGCCTGCTTTGCTTTACTGTAGCCTTTTTGAATTCTCATTTCTCATGAAGTTGACTTGTATGTGACTGAAATTTGACATCACGGTCACCATCCCACTAGGTGTATTTCTTGTTTTATTTTTTTAATAAACAAATCTAATCCAGTATTTTAGACTAGTTATTTACAGACTTCCCTAGGAAAATTCATTTACCTCTCTTCTATTAACCCATATCCATGTCAATATCATATACATTATCTTGGATTGTAATGTATCTTTGCTCTCTGCTAAATGATGAAATTGTTAAAAGAAGCTCTATTATTATAACCTCTTTTTGAGTTTTTTAGCTTTGTCCAAAGTAAGCTACCTATAAAAAAAAAGTTAACTAATAAGCTAAATTTTAGAATACATTTATCTAAGCCTTAATCTTTGTTTATACTGTGTCCATTGTGGAATTGGATGTTGGGAAGGAGTCCTTTAAAAATATAAAGCTAACTTTTTAAATATATGGTGGTGGTAGAAGTATTCGGACTTCTGTCAGTTAAAACATAATTAGAAAGGGCATGATTTGTGGTGGGAAAGGACTGAGTGGTAGCTTGTTGGCTACATGGTTTTAAGTACTAAAATTTACAGAGGGGAAGGAGTAGGAGGTATTTGATAGGTTCTACTTGCCCTTGGTATCTACTCAGGAGACTGGTCACCTGTGGACTTCATCCAAGTGTTCCCATCTTGCTGCCTGGCTTCTATTGGGTATGGTCTAGGGAAAACACAGGCAGGCATCCGAAAGAGGGAGGGGAATGAGCTACAGGAATCTACTACCCTGGCTTTGTTCCTCTTGGCTCACCACAGTTGAATATGTCCTTCTGTCATAGGTCATAGTCCCTATCAACTCTGCCACTCTCCTATGTTCCTCATTCTGGGTTCTGTAATCACACCAGCTCCACTTATTTCTTCAGATGCAAAAGTTGGAAAATTTCACAGCTATATCAGCTACAGGAGTATTGTCCTGACCGCATTACATTCTCTAAACCCTCCACAACCTTGAATACAATCCCTTTATCAAACTCTACTCAATTATAATTATATAGCTCAGGAATGCTATTTCTAGCTGACAAAGAAGATATTGAAAGTATCACATGTAACATTTGACAATTATTTACAGAGCAACTCCATATGAGAGGCATCTTAAGGTAACATTAAAATAGAAAAAGCAAAGTCTGTGTCATTAGAAAGTCAAAATTTGAAAAATTCAGGTCCTTAACTCATTAGCTTTTTTCACGTGACCTCAAATAATAGCTTCCATTTTTTGCCCTTGTGCTGCACTGATGTGATCTAAATTTTCACTATATTGGGCAAAGGGCTACATGTGGTTATGTGGATGTAGCCACAAGTCTCAATAAGAAGAAATGGAAAAACCAAAGGATGGTAGACATTAAACACTATGACCACCATATATTTATGAAATCAGCTGCACGTTTATAAAGGACTTCTTCCCAATATCCAATACCATAACATACTCACTATAAAAAAAAGATGAAGTACAGATGATTGCACTCTAATATTTCATTCAACTTTATGAAATTGTGCAACAAAAATTTTAGTTCTTCTTTCTTAGATGTCTTTCCTGTATATGTCCAGTGTGTTATGAGTATGAATTAAAGAATGCAGTTGAGAAGTGCTTCATGAATTTGTAGAATTTTTCCTTGGGAAAACAAGTAGGGATATTTTGATTTAAAATTAAAATTAAATTTAAAATTGTATTCTATTGAATGTATATGTGAGGTTGGGAAAAATTTAATTTTTAGGCTATAAATATCAGGTAAGTAATGCTTAATAAATTTGCTTCTATTCCTCAATTGCTTATTATTTCAATTAGAAATGACATGTGTTTTTGTTTGACTGCCATAAATAACATAAATATGAAAATTCTATAATTTTTGGACCATATAAGTCAATAATCATTTATTAACTTAAAGGACAAGAGTTTTAGTAAACTCCAAGAGTTGGTGATGGACAGGGAGGCCTGGTGTGCTTCCATTCATGGGGTCACAAAGAGTCGGACACGACTGAGCGACTGAACTGAACTGAACTTTTAGCAGCATTTACTTAGAAGACATATTTTAGTTTCTACTCTATGCTAGTGAAAGTCACTCAGTGGTTTCTGATTCTGCAACCCAGAATACTGCAGTGAATAGCCTTTCCCTTCTCCAGGGGATCTTGCTGACCCAGGAATCAAACCCAGGTCTCCCGCATTGTATGCAGATTCTTTACTAACTGAGCTATTAGGGAAGCCCAAAATATGAATTGGACCCTAAAAACATTTGCAGTGTGATGAAAAAATAAGATATTTAGCTAAATAATATAGTATGAAAAGCTGCCGTTTGAATGTATACATTTTCATATGAATATATGAATATAAAATCCAAGGGTAAGAGCAATTATATTAGTCAAGATAACTTATTCTGTAGTAACAATCCCAAAAATCAATGTGACAACATTATCGTATTTTATTTCTCTCTCATTTAAAGTGGTAATTGCAACCAGGTAGGTTGCTCTAGTTATTAACAGACACCTGGGGATTAAGCTAGCAAAGGCTTGGTCTTGACACATGCTTTAAATCACCAATCAAAGAGCACTCCTGACAAGTCACACACTGAATCTTAAAGCTTCTTCCTAAAAGTGACATACTTCATTTGTATTTATGTTTCACACTCATCTAAACAAGTCATATAACCACACTTATATTCAGAGAGAGTGAAGAAGGCAACATGTTTAGAAAAGGAGAACTAAAATATTTGTTAACAGCTCAAATGATTAACACAATGCTAAATTGTTGAATCTGAATATATAACTCAGAGACTCTCTCACAGAAAAGATAAAATTTGAAATAACTCCTAAAATAGTAGAAAATATTTTTTTTTTCAGGCAGATTAGTTATCTCAAAAAAACTTTGTACCCTAATCTCGGCTATGTGTCCTTGTATATTTTTTCATTTAATAATTTGTGATAATAAGCAAGAATTTGTCTTTTTAATTATGGGCCAAAATGTTTCCACACAAACTACAGATATATAACTATTTGATATTTTTTAAAAACCTAAAATATTTCACCAGTATTTTTTTAAATAGTCTGCTCCCTTTGTCATGTACTCAAATTGATACCAGTGTTTTTGTAAATTTATGAGTGTGTTTTAAATTATGTTTGAGTGGTTTGGTTTTTTTCTCATGCTAAGTTTTTCCCTCTAGTTGTTTGTGCCATGCCATTTTCAAAGCAAAAGTAGATGTTACAAACTTGATTTATTTATTAAATGACCTTTATTAGTTTTTTGATTTCCCAATATATTGGAAACCTTTTATAAAGAAAAAAAAAGCTAAAAATAAATGCACAAAATATTATTTTCTCACATACCAGGAAAAGCTGTTGTTTTATTGTTGAATAGAATTTGAACTTGGTAAAGTAGATATCTTTTTCAAAATTCAAAAATGACAGTGCTAAAGCATATACCGGACCTGGGAAATTCAGTTTACTTGACAGTTTTAGAACAGTCATGAGAAGATGAACACTCTATCTGAGAGAATTCATCTGTGGATGAAACTATAGCATATTTGATATATTTTTAAAATAGCTCCAAAATATGTTTCAAATATAACATTAGAACATTAGGTTTTCAAAGACTATAGGTCCATGAGAAAAGAATTATAGTCTTATTTTTATTTTCCTTTGGAAGATATTATTCTAGGGTGGGATTTGTTTTTTTTTTTTGGTAAAATATCCATAGTTTTCTTTAAAAGTTTTTTTTATAAAAAATTTCACAACTATTCAAACATTGCTGCCAAGATCCTACCAGTCTTTCCAAAGAAATCAAGTTGATTTCCATCTTCAGCTGTGGATAAAGCTTCCTTTTCTTTATGAAACTCCCTCTTCTCACTTTATTGCCTATTTCAATACTTGTTTCTCATTTCCTCCAACTACCTGCTTTTCTTCTCTCTAGTCAGATGACAATTTCCTGCCTGGATGTCCTGAGTTTTATTTTTTATTTTCAGTTCTATCTTCTGGATTTAGAATAGTTTCTTCTGTTTCAATGAAATGCTATTGGTTTCTCTTCCAAATTCCTTAGATAAAAGAAATCAGAAATTCCAAGGCACTGGCTTCTGGGTGCACTCAGAATATGCATTCACAGCTCCTGGAATGCTCACAAATATGTATTATTATATACATTGTACAGAAGAGGAAATTAAGATTGAGGGGTAATTTTTATAATAACACTAATTATAATAGTTAATGTATTTCTATCTTTTAAGAAGTGTGATTTGTCTGTTATAGGAATTACCTCATTTAATCCATACAGGTAATTAAATTACCTCATTTAATCCATGCCATACTAAAAAGCAGGTAATATTGCCTCCATTCCATAAAGAAAATGAAACTCCAAAGTATTAAATAATTGGCCTATTGAGTGTGGACTTTTAACTCTGATTCCATAAATAGGTCTCCCAAATGGTATTTACAATATAATTCATAGGACAATTAACACAATTTCTATGATTTTCCTGAATGTTTATTTATGAATTAACCCTAGCTCGCATGTCAGATTCATATATACCAAAATATCACATGAGGTATGTTAATTTTCCCTGAGGTTAAAAAAAAAAAATAGTTTGTTAGTCTGGGCTGGACTGTTTTAACAAAATACCACAGAGTAAGTTGCTTATAAATAGAAATTTACTGCTCATGGTTTTGGAGGCTGGAAGTCCAAGCTCAAGATGCTGGCATGGTCACATTCTGGTAAAGGCCCTCTTTTTTGATCATAATTGATACGTTCTCTCTGTCCTCCCTAACATGGTAGAAGAGGCAATGATCTCTCTGGAGCCTCTTTTATAGGAGCAGTCATCCCATTCGGGAAGGAACCACTGATCACACTAGCACACATTCAGGAAGGCTGCTCTCTGGTGAACTACAAACCTCCCAGAGTCCCTTCCTCCCAACACCACAGTCCTTGGGGGTTAGGACTTCAGCATATGGACACAAACTTTCAGACCATAGCATTTGATAATTTCACCATGCCGATAATCTACTAGCTGGTATTCTTATTTTTTTCGATTGCTTTTAGTACATTGAAATGCATCATAGTCATATTAAAATTAGTTTAAAAATTATGAAATATATTATTTTAAATACTATTTTTAAAATATCTTACTTTGCTATGACACAGAAAATTACTGATATTTAGAAACTTAAAAAATGTTAGCCAGTCAACTGTGGCCACATCTTAAGAGAATCATATCAGCCTTCAAGATAAAGTATGCAAATGTTTTTCACTTAAGAAAGCTGGATCAATTTGCTGAACTTCTTATGGTATTGAAGAGATTAATTACACCCATGCCTTTTTCTTTTTAACTCTATATGACTTCCATTCCGGATTGAGTATATTTTCCAGTGCCATGATGTTGGATTGGCTATGGATTTTTCTTTGCTTAAAGTAACCATAGTAAACATGATTAGGCATGTGGGTATGGTTTGCTTTGCTCTTTTAAGCATCTATGTTTTGTGGTAAGAATGTGCCATGGGTAACTTCTGAAAAGAAAATAATAATCATTAGAAAATACACACAACAGAGTTTAACCTAACTCACATTCAGAGCCAAGACTAGTGGATTCCCAGTAGACCACAGACTCTATAAATATTTGAGATTGTTAAGCAGGAAAAATAATACTTTGGGTGGTAGGCAATGTTATGCTAAACAGCAGGTATAAACAAATAAAATCAGTCCCTTTAAGAAAATTGAGTAGCCACTTTTTAGAATGTTATTCTTTAGAAGATTTGAGGGTATTTGCTGTTACACTCTACCAAGTTAAACCAGGGATTCTAGCTCACTCTCTTATCTTCACGTTCCTAGACACTGATTCAGAAGTTCACAATGTTTTTACAATTAATTTAGTATATTAGCTATTCACTTAGTGGAAGTAGTGACAGATTTCCTCTTACTAGGCTCCAAAATCACTGTGGACAGTGATTGCAGCCATGAACTCAGAAGATGATTGCTTCTTGGCAGGAAAGTGATGACAAACCTAGGCAGTGTGTTGAAAAGCAGAGATATTACTCTGACGACAAAGGTCTGTATAGTCAAGACTCTGGTCCTCCCAGTGGTCACGTACAGTTGTGAGAACTGGACTGTAACGAAGGCAGAAAGTCAAAAACTTGATGCCTTCGAACTGTGGTGCTGGAGAAGACTCCTGAAAGTCCCTTGGACAGCAAGGAGCTCAAAACTGTCAATCTTAAGGGAGATTAACCCTGAATATTCACTAGAAGGACTGATGCTGAAGCTGAAGCTCAAGTATTTTGGTCATCTGAGGTGAACAGACGACTCATTGGAAAAGTCCCTGATGCTGGGAAAGATAGAGGGAGAAGGAGAAAAGGGCATCAGAGGATGAGATGGCCAAACAGCATCACTGATGCAATGAACATGAACTTGGGCAAACTTCAAGAGCTGGTGAGGGACAGGGAGGCCTGATGTGCTGCAGTCGATGGGGTCACAAACAGTTGGACATGACTCTATAATAATGACAATTAGCTATTCATAAAATTCTGCATTTCACTCTTGTGAATTTTTGTCAACTCACACATGGTGAACTTGCAATCTTTTCCCTTTCTCATCTACAATGTCTTTAGAACTTAAACAACTCATGTGTCTAAGTTAATTCCAAGTGCCCAATCGGGTGAAATTTCATTGATGGGATTGTGTTTGTCTTTTTCTCTGTTTATGTTGAAAGAAGTGAAAGTGTTAGTCACTAAGTCATGTCTGACTCTTTGTGACCCCATGCACTGTAGCCCGCCAGGTTCTTCTGTCCACGGAATTCTTCAGACAAAGATACTGGAGTGCATTGCCATTTCCTTCTCCAGGGGATCTTCCCAACCCAGGGATCGAACCCGGGTCTTCTGTATTGCAGGCAGATTCTTTACCATCTGAACCACCAGGGAAGTCTTATCCTCTGTTTATGTTAACCTTCTTCTTTAATTCCAACAATCATATTGGAAACATGCATGATACATATTAAGAATGGGGTTTCTCTAATTAGACCATTTGAATTCAATGGCAATTATTAATCTTTTTAAGCTTCAAATGCCTGCTTTTGAAAGGGTTAATATTAGTACTTGCCTTTACAGTTGTTGCCAAGTGTTAAACAAGTCAGTACATTTCTTAGCACTATGGTTGACACATAGTAAGTGCTCAGTGGGCAGTGTGGGAGGCTTCTGCAAAGGATATTATAAGGTAAAATACTACCGTTTTGGTTTATCATACAAGGGCCATCACATTATGATCCAAAACTGCCTTGAGAAACCTATGCTATCAGATACCATCCTTGAACACTAAATGCCATTCATATAATTCCTCTTTGCTTTAGTATATGTATATACATTTTTCTGTCTTAGTTCAGTTCAGTCACTTAGTCATGTCCAACTTTTTGTGATCCCATGAACCACAGCATGCCAGGCCTCCCTGTCCATCATCAACTCCCGGAGTCCACCCAAACCCATGTCCATTGAGGTGGTGATGCCATCCAACCATCTCATCCTCTGTCGTCCCCTTCTCCTCCTGCCCTCAATCTTTCCCAGCATTAGGGTCTTTTCAAATGAGTTAACTCTTTGCATCAGGTGGCCAAAGTATTGGAGTTTCAGCTTCAACATCAGTCCTTCCAATGAAAACCCAGGACTGATCTCCTTTAGGATGGACTGGTTGGATCTCCTCGCAGTCCAAAGGACTCTCAAGAGTCTTCTCCAACACCAAAGTTCAAAGGCATCAATTCTTCTGTGCTCAGCTTTCTTTATAGTCCAACTCTCACATCCATACATGACCACTGGAAAAACCATAGCCTTGACTAGACGGAGGTTTGTTGGCAAAGTAATGTCTCTGCTTTTTAATATGCTATCTAGGCTGGTCATAACTTTCCTTCCAAGGAGTAAGCATCTTTTAATTTCATGGCTGCAAGCACCATCTGCAGTGATTTTGGACCATTCAGGTATGACCTAAATCAAATCCCTTATGACTATACAGTGGAAGTGAGAAATAGATTTGAGGGACTAGATCTGACAGACAGAGGGCCTGATGAACTATGGATGGAGGTTCATGACATTGTACAGGAGACATCCCCAAAAACCAGAAATGCAAAAAAGCAAAATGGCTGTCTGAGTAGGCCTTACAAATAACTGTTTTCCTGTCTATATCTTTATTATTTTCTTTTTTCCTTTAGCAGCCTAACTGCTCTATTTAAATACTCTGTTCATATGTTACCTCCTGTCAGAGAACCTCTGTGATACATTTATGATGAATTAGAAATTTCATTTTCATTATCCTACAATTTTTTACTATAATTATGAATCTCTATGTGAACTATTCATCAAAAGGTCAACTGCAAGAATGTTCAGGGTCATTTTTGTCTCCATAACACTGATTCCTATGGCCACATTCAGTATGTGTTTATTAAAAAAATGAATACATTTATGCCAAAATGAATGAGAATAATTATTCACTTTGTGAAACAGATATTAACATGTGAAGACTCTATATATTTGCATTTCCTGCCAAAACTATTAAACACAGAATCTTCCATGAATTTGATTTTCCATGTGTTCACATGTCCCTAGTTCTGTGAATATCATAGAAATCTTCCAAATATTCCTATATAATTTAAATGAGTTCATCAGTACCCATTGTTATGTGATTTCAATGTGTTGGATCTTGCTATTTTATTCAAAATGACTCTTTCAATTTGTCATATTTGACATCTCAGGTAAATAGTAAACATCTTAAGAGTTTCTGTGAATTTTACCACTCTTGCTATACTCTCCAAATTGGATATTTTCTGTGTACATTTGGAGAGCACAGTTGGACGTCTCTACAGTGTTAAAATAATTTTGATACTAATTTAACTGTGATAGACTAACTCCAGCATCTTGATTAGCCTCGATATTTTTAGTGTTCAATGAGGCATTTTTGTCAATGATTTAAAGATGATAAAATTCAGAAATGAACATCTACAATACTTTCCATTTTCACTACATAAAAATTTCAATTTCAGAAGAAAATCAGAAAACCCTTTAGGATTAGGTGTCTCTCCATATTGTCTTTGATTTCACTGATGTCTGTAATTTATACATGTCTGTAGAGTTTAGGTAGAGTAATAATCTTCTCAAGCTGGGTACTCATTCTATGCTAGGCATTATGTAGACTTTAGAGAAATAACTCATTGAATTCTAAGTTGACACTAAGAAGTAGCCATCATTATCTTTTTCACATATAGACAGATGAATAGGTAGATAGATAAATAGATATGAAGTCTCAGATAAATTATTACCTTTTCACCTTATCTTTTCATGTACCACATATCCTTTCTGCTATTTTTGCACTTAAAAGAGGAATTTAGTTGTTTAGTGAGAGTATGTAATACAGTATTTCATAACTGAGACAATTTCAGTCCAATACATACACACTGTCAGAATGACTTTGGTCCCCATTCCCCAAACTTGGCAAAATTTTGATGTGTAATTATAATATACCAGGCATAGCCTAGAAAACTAGAGGATAATTTTATCCTGATGTTCTTTTGATTTAAATGAGCAGGAAAAGCAAAAAATATCCCAGTCTTCCTCTTATTAACTAAATGAACATCTGAGCAACCTGCTTGAAACAAAGTCTTTGATGTAATTGATGGATCTTAGCAAAGTTCTGCCCAAAGCACTGTTGTAAAGATGAATAAGGGCATTGTTACAAAGTTGATGAAAATATAGATCTTTGATACAGTAATTTAAGTGGAGTTCTTGATGTAAGTTAAGTAAATGATGAATGTAAAATGGAGGGAAAAAAGATGGCTTGCACATATGTTGGGCAGAATGCTAAGTTTTTATCAGGTTAAGGATATTAACTGAACAAAAAGGAAAATTTTGTCATTAAAATAAAATTCCAGTTCCTTTGTTTCACAGTACCCTGCACATTTCCAATATAACACTCATCACATTTATAAATTCAGTAAATTTTCTTTAATGATTTATTTCTAATTTAATTTATTTAATCATTTATTTCTTTAATGATTCTTTTTCATCAACAAAACTTTTTCCAGAGCAAGAACTAAATTTATCATGTATCCCTACTCCCAAGCACATAGTAGGCACTCAGTAAATGTGTTTTTGCATAAATCAGTGAATGAATAGATAGCTTTGCAACAGATCTAATAGATGACAACCAATGAAAAATATCATATTTTAAAATATCAGAATTTTTAACTATTTTAAAGTATACTATTGAATAAAGTTCCAAAAACAGTTTTGCTATGTATTAATTACATTACCTTGGGGGAGTTATTTAATCTCTTAGTGCCAGTTTCCTCATTTTAATTTAATAATGTCTACTTCCTAGCATTTTTGTAGGGGTTTCATGAATTGAGAAATGTCTAATATCGTGTTCAGTTGGGACTATAAAAAGGTTAGTTCCTTTTTCTAAATTCTTCCTTAAAATCTCGACATTGTGTTCTGCACCATGATATGGAGCCACTTTGGAGGGATGGAGTTGATGAAGATGATGGTATATAAAGGATAATCTCTAATCTTTTAATGAAGACTTTTCTGTCTTCAGGAGTTTTCCATGAGGGCAGTCACTTTTCCTTAGTAGTAATTGCCTTTCCTAATTAAGCGGAGTAAGATTATTCTCTAGAAGCTAAAAAAATGAGTGGAAATAGATTGTCACAATGGAAATATTGTTGTCTGATAGTGAAAAGTGAAAGTGTTAGTTGCTCAGTGGTGTCCGACTCTTTGTGACCCAAGGGACTGTAGGCTGCCAGTCTCCTCTGTCCATGGGATTATCCAGCAAGAATATTGGAGTGGGTAAGCATTCTCTTTTTCAGGACATCTTCCTGACCCAGGAATCCAACAGACTCACTTTAAAATGCTGGGTATGAGGGCAATCTTAGATAAGTAACTTTCTGAATTGTGGTTTCTTCATCTGTGAAATGGGATTTGTTAAAATTGTTTTCTTAAAGATGATAACATCCAGAATCTTGGCAAAGTTGTTGTTTTTTCCAGAGAATTCGATGTGTTTTCTTCAGTTTTCAGTTCAGTTCAGTCACTCAGTTGTGTCTGACTCTTTGTGACCCCACGAACTGCAGCAGACCAGGCCTCCCTGTCCATCACCAACTCCTGGAGTCCACCCAAAACCATGTCCATTGAGTCGGTGATGCCATCCAACCATCTCATCCTCTGTCGTTCCCTTCTCTTCCTGCCCTCAATCTTTCCCAGCATCAGGGTCCTTTCAAATGAGTCAGCTCTTCGCATGAGATGGCCAAAGTATTGGAGTTTCAGCTTCAGCATCAGTCCTTCCAGTGAACACCCAGGACTGATCTCCTTTAGGATGGACTGGTTGGATCTCCTTGCAGTCCAGGGGTCTCTCAAGAGTCTTCTCCAACACCACAGTTCAAAGGCATCAATTCTTCTGCGCTCAGTTTTCTTTATAGTCCAACTCTTTCATCCATACATGCCCACTGGAAAAAACCATAACCTTGACTAGACGAAGGTTTGTTGGCAAAGTAATGTCCCTGCTTTGTAATATGCTGTCTAGGTTGGTCATAACTTTCCTTCCAAGGAGTAAGTGTCTTTTAATTTCATGGCTGCAATCACCAACTGCAGTGATTTTTGAGCCCAAAAAATAAAGTCTGACACTGTTTCCACTGTTTCCCCATCTATTTGCCATGAAGTGATGGGACCGGATGCCATGATCTTAGTTTTCTGAATATTGGGCTTTAAGCCAACTTTTTCACTCTCCTCTTTCACTTTCATCAAGAGGCTCTTTAATTCTTCACTTTCTGCCATAAGGGTGGTGTCATCTGCATATCTGAGGTTATTGACATTTCTCCCAGCAATCTTGATTCTAGCTTGTGCTTCCTCCAGCCCAGCGTTTCCCATGATGTACTCTGCATATAAGTTAAATAAGCAGGGCGACAATATACAGCCTTGATGTACTCCTTTTCCTATTTGGAACCAGTCTGTTGTTCCATGTCCAGTTTTAACTGTTGCTTCCTGACCTCATACAGATTTCTTAAGAGGCAAGTCAGGTGGTCTCGTATTCCCATCTCTTTCAGAATTTTCCACAGTTTATTGTGATCCACACAGTCAAAGGCTTTGGCATAGTCAATAAAGCAGAACTAGATGTTTTTCTGGAACTCTCTTGCTTTTTCGATGATCCAGTGGATGTTGGAAATTTGATCTCTGGTTCCTCTGCCTTTTCGAAAACCAGCTTGAATATCTAGAAGTTCACGGTTCACATATACACTTATAACTCAACAACAACTACCTTCCCAAACAACCTGAAATTGCATGGCCTAGTAGTTTGTAACTGATCTCTCTGGTCTCAGAGGAATGAAGGTTGTACTGTAATAATTTTTAGTAAGATAACATGACTCAGCTGCCACAGCACTGAAAAGCATGCAGGTGCTATTAAAATTCTGGCTTCTGTACGTTTTCATGCATTGAAACTTGAGGAAGGGACTGACTATATTTAAAGCCTTTGAGTAACCATGTTGAGTTTACAATTATTATTATGCTTAATCATAAAGGGCAAATGAGAACATGTAAGAGATGAACTCAAATCTGTAATATGCTAGACAAATGCAATATCTTCATACCCAAATACTATACAAATTTAATATTTGCTTGGGCACCCAATGAGGCAAGCTCCATTCATCTGGAATCTGGTAGGCATTGCTAAGGAATATGCCTGAACCTTTGACATCCTAGAATTAAATCAGGAGCTATGAATATGTCTTCAGCTATTGAGAGGCAGTCTACAGTCCATGGGGTGACAAAAGAGTCCAACATGACTTATCTGCATATCTGCATGACTAAACAACAACAATTGTGAGGTTCACTTATGATTCACTTTGCTTAAGCTTCACTGCCAATAAATCCACTCCAGCCTACTGAGTACAGTAAATAAGCTGAATTTGTTTACCAGTCTCATTGCACAATGTCTGCATAATGCAAAGTCATCCAGTATGTATACCTTATGTACAAAAGGGATATGTTAGTGTCCCAAAACAGACTCTGTTTTGTGTTTTTTAGCAAGAAAAATACCATTATTAACTTGTTTCTGGGTGAAAACTCCAACTTTCTGGATGTTATCTTATGTTTATATCAATTTAACAAAGACACCCATAACATAAACAGTTTAGTCTTTAAGTGTTTCAATTATAACACTAAAGTCAAGAGATGGTGTATTAGTTTGCTAAGGCTTCCATATTGAAGTACACTGACAGAACGACAGGGTAATAAGCAACAGAAGTTTATTGTCTCACAATTTTGGTGTTTAGAAATCTAAGATGAAGGTATCAGAGAACTTATTTCTCCTCAGGCCTCTCACCTTGGCATGTGGATGACCATCTTTTCCCTGTGTCTTCACATGTTTTTTCCTTGTATGTGTCCACATTCTAATCTCCTTTTCTTATAAGGATATTGGTCACATTAGATTAAGGCCTAACTTAATTACCTCTTGAAGACCCAAATACTGTCAAACATTCTGGAGCACTGTGGGTTAATTTTTGGAGGATACAACTCAGCCCAAAACTGAAAGTAATACATCTGCAAAGCATACATTTCTAAGGGGATTTGATGAAGTATTTTAAAACGTTTTTACTTATTTAGAATCCTATAGGTGGTAGCTGGCAGTCCTGCTAATCAATACCAGAACTATCAAAGCCCATAACTTTTTAATTAATTAATTTACTTTTATATGTTTGCTCTGCTATGCTGACTCTATAGGAATCCATGGAGGCTGGATTAATCAACAATCATTAGGGATTTCAAAGAATGAAATATTTACAAAATGATTGGCTTCAAGGGTAAGCTTTAGCATATGACCTTTAATATAAACAACTGCACTCTTAAAAAACCTACACTGTGCAGTCTGAAGGTTCAAAATCTTTTCTTCCGGTCCCAGAAGGATGGGTACCAGGCAATAGGAACCTCTGCTGTGGTTTAGCAGCCAGAGTATTAGAAGATAAATCCCCAAATTTTAGAATCTACAAAGAATTCAATCTAAGCTGAAAGAGCAAAATGAAGAACTTGGAGAGGCCTGAGAAGACCCAGTGAGATCAGGAAGTAAGGGAGACTCTAACTCATCAGTATGCATGGAGGGAGATGGTGTGAAATATCTCAGAAAATCAGCTCTGGGACAGAGTTTGAAAGACTTCAAATGACACATTATGAGGTTTATTGAGTAGTTTCTAGGCCAATGGTTCTAAACATTTGATGTGCGAAAGAAACACCTGGAGGACTAGGGAACTATTCCCAATCTTGTACCTTAGAAAATTCAGAGGCTAGGCTTCCATATCCCACACTGAGTACTGTTGTCTGTAAACAGTGTATAACTAGGAGGGCCTGGGAAGCAGGAGGATGACAGATGCTGGTGAATGAGGACTGGGAAACTGGGAGACCAGTTAGAATGTTACTTCAGCAGACGTGAAGGTAGTTATAAACTCCAAATATTAAATATTTCACATTTTTATATACATATATTATTCTTTTATTCAACTTCATGGAAGAAAAGTTGCCTGTTATTTTAAAGCAAGATTGAAACTGTGCTCAGTCTCAAGTAATCTCAGAAAGCATTTTAATTCTCTGTAAGCATCTTGGCTGCTTATCGGATTGTTTTTCCTTTAGCTTAAATCTAATAAGATAATAAAGCCACTAAGAAAGGATTAGTGATCCCTGACCTGTTTCTCTAAGATGCTTTTGCCACTAGTATTATGAATCAACTGAGCTGACTTAAGTAAAATAAATGACATCCTTTACTTTGTTTAATCTGGCAGTCAGAAAGCCCAAGGTCTTTCTTAATGTTCCTGCCAAAGTTTCCTTTAAGTTCATTGCAAATCCTTTCTCTTCTTGAAGGGGCATGGTTCTCTATTCTAGTTGTCTGAGCTCTTCCCAAGAGCAACTTAGGAAGCAAGTGAGGTGGTCAACTCGAGTATACGGTTGCCCACAAATACACAAGCACCTCAGTTCATCAGAATGCCATCATTTTTACAGCCTCCAGTTAGATATATTTTCTCATGAATGAAAGATTAATCCCATACTTCTTTTGCTTCAGCCCATTTTTAAAATCATGAAGCAGAGACAAATTTATATGCACATCTATAAGTGTCTTGTCAGAAACAACACCTTAAAGTTTCACCCAGAATGAGTACCCAAAAGAAAACTCAACAAATGAATTGGACTTTTGTTTCATACATTCAATTTAGTGAATGATATTTAATCTCTTTACAATGGAGAGACTAGTCTGTCTCCTCTCTCTAACTCCATCAATATCTTCTATTAATAAAATATTGCTATGATTATAGAAATTATATATGTATATATTTCTGGAACATTTAGAGAATATAGAAAGCAATATTAAGAAATTAAAAATACCCACATTCTAACTAGAAATACATATTTTATTAAAATTTTTAAGTGTTTAGTTTTTTAAAGATATGCATTTTTTTTTTTTTTTTGCATATTATTAGGCCTGCATGTGTGTGCTCAGTTGTTTCTTGTATCTGACTCTTTGTGACCCTCTGGACTGTAGACCACCATGGGATTCAGGCATAAATACTGGAATGGGCTGCCACGCCCTCCTCCAGGAGAATTCGACCCAGGGACCAAACCTGTGTCTCCTGAATTACAGGCGGATTCTTTACCTACTGTGTCACCTGGGAAGCCCAAGACCTATATATTCAAGCAGATTACATATAATCATAAATATGTGTAGAAGCATGCACACATATATCCATGTATCCATAGTTCATGATACAAAGCTGATGCCTATATACAGCTTTTGCCTGATACAACTAGTTTTAGCCAAGGGGTTTTATATAGTATTACTGATTAGAAATAATAGTACATTTCCAGATATATCAAATTGTGTTTCATTAAAGATTATGTATCCACTAATTCATTTACTTATTTATTCAACTTTTATTCACTCAGAGCTCTATCTAAAACCCTGTGGTCAGCATTGTTGTAAATACATATGTGCAGACTGCATACTCTCAAGTCAAAAACAGCTTATAAAGTAGTTTCTTGGCTTATGAAAAAGTCAGTGTTGTCTTTCACTGGAAGCATCCCAGTAGTGCCTCTGCATTCTATATAATTCATTTGCTTACAAGGCTTTTGAGCCTCCAGAATTGAATAGTATCCTCCTGTATCAAGGAAAGAATTCAAAAGGAACTCAACTTTTGCCGTGTGGCCCCTATGCTTCTTCTTGTGTCTTTCAAGAATATTTTTGAACCATGCAAATAAAGAACTTCTCAATAACAAGTTCCTTCTTTAATGTGCATTTTATTTGAGAATGTGGGTGACAAAGCAGCTGTATATTTAATAGAGCAATTAAGGAGCTAGAGAAGTTCTTGGGCCACTCAACAGTAAATACACAGAAGAGATGCATCTTCCTTCTCTGGTTATTACTTCCTGGGACTATGAAATCTGGAGTTCAGTAAAATAGATAGTCATTCTATTTTTATTGTTAAGTTGAGGGAGAGTATTAAATAAAGCTATGACTTTTGTGTCTATCAAATAGTAGCATCATGATCTATTTACCAATGTTGTGGTTGAAATAAACTGGGTTGGACAATTAGGCTGATTTGTATAAGCTCAGTAAAGTCATTTTTGAACTTAAAGTAACTGATTTCATTTTGAACTGTTTTTTATTTTTTATTCTATTTTGGAAGCTTGGTTCAATTTTTGTAATTTAGATTATGTGGAGATTTAACAAAATATTTTGTTTCAATATTATTACTGCCTCTTGATTTCATAGATAGCTATAAGCTGAAGGTCTCTTTACTCTGATTTGCTTTTAGGAATAATGCCATGTTAAAGTCTGAAAAATGTTCTATTCAATTGTAGTAAGTTTGTATAAAATTCATTCATTAATTAATTTATTCATTAAATACTATATGTCTACAGTGCATCAGATTTTATGTTAGATGCTGGATGCTGGACTAATTGAACAAGAAAAAACTTAAGATGACATAGAACAAACAGTTTGATTGAGTATGCAAATGAATCCCCAGGAATATAAAGCAAGAGTATCATAAAAAAACTGTGTTATTCTGACACTGTTTTTTGAAGAAAATAGGATGAGGAAGTATTGACAATGACCCACCATGACCTGTTTGGGAAATATGAAATAGTAAAGTATGGTAGATGTCAAGACTGGGCATGTTGGATTAATAGATATGTTAGAAAAAGAACACTTTTTGAAGAGTCTTATTTGCAAGATATGCCATAAAGGTGCTATAGCAATTATGAAGGTACCAATTTAATCAGCTTCCTCTTCAGGATTTTGGTAATCATCTGACATTTTTACAAACAAATTTCATTAAGTGATAACAATTAACAATGATAGGATTCTCATCTTTTTCTCTACCTTTTTTTCTTATGAGATGCCTTTTCTTAGACTGACTTTATCTGCTATATCTATGCAGAAAATTCTTGCTTATCTTTTTTTTTTTTTCTTGCTTATCTTTTAAAACTGATATCAAAATCACTGAAAGAAAAGGAAGCCTTTTCTTAACTTCCTGTTCACCCAGGCAGCCACACCCATCCTCTGTGCCCTTTATCCAGGTAAATATCCAATTCATTGCAATTGCACTGACATTGTTGCTGTCAGCTTCCTTCAACGGTCTAACAGATTTATGAGAAAGTGATTGTGACTAGCTCATCTTTGAATGCCTTGTTTCTAGCTTGGGAAATAAAAAAGAGCAGAGAGTCAATCAGTGCTTGTTGAAATTGAGCCATAGCCTTTCTAAAGAAAGATTGGTCCTCTAATCAATACTGTCCTACCTCGTCTATCCTTTGGCATTAAAAATATCTTCAATTGAATAATTTTAAAATAAACTATGTGCCTAGTTTTCATATATTTATTAAATAATGGATACATATGTACCTGCTAAGTCACTTCAGTCATGTCCAACTCTGTGCAACCCTACGGACTGTAGCCCTCCAAGCTCCTCTGTCCGTGGGATTCTCCAGCGAAGAATACTAGAGTGGGTTGCCGTGCCCTCCTCCAGGGGATCTTCCCAACCCAGGGATCGGACCCATCTTTTGTATGTCCTGCATTGGCAGGCAGGTTCTTTACCAATAGTGCTACCTGGGAAGCCCCATATACATAGTCACCATTTAAGAAATTCTAAAGGGCATAGGGTAGAAAAAATATACCAGAATCCTAGAAGCTAATCAATGGTAACATTTTGAAATCTGTGCTTGTAATTTGCTGAATTTTATTACAGAAAGGTTAATCTTGTTTTGCTTTATACTGTATATGGTACCTGGCACTCAGTTGAATTAAATTTGTTATCTTATGAAAATTTTCAGTTTCTTGACATTGCTTTCTTATTTCATTTTTTTAATGATTGTATGATGTTACATCATATGGCTATAATTTCTTAGCTATTTCCCTTTATAGGATATCAATGTTTTAGTTTTAGAAAACTTCTCATGGTAATAATTAATCATGTGGAGAAGATTATTTACCTCTCTCTTTGATTGAGTCTATGACTGATATTTTATGAGTTTATATAGAAATAACACTGATAGGTAAAAGAGTGCCAGAGTTGAAGCCTTTCATATATATTTCTAAATTGTCAACTGGAAATGTTAAATAATTTATACTGCCATCAGCAGTGACTAAGAACTTGAGTTTCCTTGAACAGTTTTATATTATTATTATTATTAAAAAGCTGTCAATTATGTGAAGTAGGCATAGCATTTTGAAATTTGCATTTTTTTAATAATTGAAAAATTTGGGTATCTGGATATTTTAATATTAATAGACAATTGTTATTCGTTGTGTGATTATATGTTATAATTACACAATTATTAATTTGAAAATTTACAATGCTATCTATTGAATTGCTGTCAATTGTTTATTTGTCATGATTAATATTTTTTAAGAGTAATTTTAAGAGTAATATATTACATAGATTTCCCCTTTGGATTCTAATGCTAATGGATTGGTCACAAGTTATGTTTTATTTATTTGTGTTTTACAGCTAAAAATTAGTAATGACACTGGGTATCTCTGCATTTTTCCTTGAGTTTAACTCTAATGTCAGTATCTTTATAATATTATTCATAATTTATAGTAGCTTTTAAGGTCTGAGATAGAAGATCTTCTTTCTTTTTTTTTTTTTTTTTGATCTTCTTTCTTATAAGGAAATATCATTTTATTCTTATTTCACTGAATTTTACTTTGTTTAGGCATAGATGATACAGTTAATCAAATACCTCAGGCAGTTAACTAGATATTATTTTTTATTACTGAAGAAGCTAATAACATGAACTGACTCTTTAATTTATTGGAACACTTTGTATATTTGAACGACTTCCTACCTTTTTATGGTTCCTTTATTCCTTCGATCAAATGAAGGAAAGATATTTGCATCCATACTCATAAATGAGTTTGTTCTCTTATTTTCTTTTATTGAAATTTCTTTGTCATGTTGTGACTTCAGGGTTTATTGACAGGGTCAGTCTTATGGTTTGGAAATTTACAGACTCTTTTCTCCTTTAATTAAGTTAATAATCTATGGGTTAGTTAAAATTATTGCCTTTGAGAAATAGAACCGTCAGTTATAGTTATCCCCATCTTCTTCCAAGCCACTCGTATACTTTGCTAGTAGTGCTTTGGCAGTTTAGTTGCTACGTCATGTCTGGCTCTTGGGACCCCATGGACTGTAGCCTGCCGGTCTCCTTTGTCTATGGGATTTCCCAAGCAAGATTACTGGAATGGGTTGCCATTTCCTGCTCCAGGGGATCTTCCTGACACAGAGATCGAACCCGAGTTTGCTACAGGTGGACTCCTGCATGACAGGCAGATTCTTTACCACCTAAGCCACCAGGGAAGCCCTAAAAAGTGAAAGTGTTAGTCACTCAGCCGTGTCTGACTCTTGGTGACCCCATCGACCTTAGCTCAGCAGTCTCCTCTGTCCATTAAACTCTCTAGGCAGGAACACTGGAGTGGGTAGCCAGTCCTCTCTCCAGGGGATCTTGCCAACCTAGAGATCTGACCTGGGTCTCTTGCATTGCAGGCAGATTCTTTATTGTCTGAGTCCTTTAGTAGCCTCCTAACCAGTGTCCCTGTGAGCCTACTTTCTGTTTTCCTTACAGCAGCCAATGACCCTTTCAAAACACGCATCAAATGATGTCAGTCTTTGTGTACAATCCTCCAAAGGCGTTTCATGTCATTCAGAGAAAAAGACTAAATGTTCTTACCAAAAATTCATAATCTATGACTTGTACTATAGAAAATAGTACTAGTCACTAATTAACTTACTGAATGTACAAGTTAAGCATAAATGCAGCATAGTCAGGAATGGGTATACCTCACCCCCTGTAGCATTACCCCTTACCCCTCAACCCCTGATTGAACTGGCATAGAACTCCCTTCCTCTAGAATCTCAATATACATATTCAATATTATTTGAATCTTATAGAGGTAGTGGTGAGGAGTTATTGTAGGAGACATAACAGGCCATAGTAGAAGATAAAAATTGAATAGTAAGCTACTATAGGCCTACACACAAATGTCTGCAGGTGTATCCTTAGATGAGGCTTCTCTGATGGCTCAGCGGAAAAGATTCCACTTGCCAAGACTGCCATTGCAGGTGACATGGGTTTGATCCCTGGGTCAGGAATGTCCTCTGGAGAAGGAAATGGCAACTCACTCCAGTATTCTTGCCTGGGAAATCCCAAGGACAGAGGAACCTGGCAGGCTACAGTCCTCAGGATCGCAAAGAGTCAGATGCAACTGAGTGACTAAACAATAGCATGTACCTGTATGCATCTATGCGTGTGCATATGTACTATATACAATTTAACAAACACAATGCATGCATATGATTAAAAACACATGAATTGTGAAATATTAAGTATGGGCATATTCGTGCTGGAGTAAACTTGAAAATATATTGGCTGGAAGAAATCCAACTCAGACAACACCACACCTGAAATTCCCCTAGCTTCACTGTATTTGGTTCTTTCTCCACATAATTTTGGTTCAGTTATGCCTCTGCTATTTATCTACTTCATATGATTATAAATCACATCTATATTGAATCCAATTTAAACATCTAATGTATCTTGCTTTCTGAATGTATGTGGAACAACATGAGATGTAAGTATAATTTGAGGTACCACTTCATCTCTTTATACTTAATGTTAAAATCTCAGCAACTACCCTTCAGATTATAAAATAAACGTTAGAACCATAGACGTAAAAAAATACTGGTTTGCATAGCAGCTTTTAATCGGCAAAATGCCTAGGAATTCTACTATACAAATTATGTTAGTACTAAAATCTAGTTGGAGAAAATGTTTAATTATGAATTTCCAGTTATATTTTAATACTTTATTAGTAACACTACAAAATAAGATCTCCCAATTCATCCCACTGAACAGCATATAGAACGGTAGGTTCTGATCTTATTATTTTAGACCTGGTTGGGAAAAATACAAAGCACAAAATGTTTATTGTATATGAAATTTGAGAGATGGAGATGATCAATTTGGGTAATTCAGTCTTAAATTCTGTAAGAATGAAGTGAAATAGGCTCTTCAGAAACACATTATTAAGGTAGTAGCAACTGAGTTGACTTGGCTTAAGCCATGACTACATTATACTGAAAACTACATCTTGCTTCTTTTTCTTCAGAGAAATACTTACGTTGATTTGTTTTTATACATTTTTTTAAAATTTATTTCCTCTTCTGTCAACA
Source organism: Cervus elaphus (assembly GCF_910594005.1). Classification (NCBI taxonomy): domain Eukaryota; kingdom Metazoa; phylum Chordata; class Mammalia; order Artiodactyla; family Cervidae; genus Cervus; species Cervus elaphus. The sequence goes on from NC_057831.1 coordinate 39,272,017, forward strand.
ATTTAGGAAAAACTGGAGATGATAGACATCTTCTTATTGTAATGGAAGCAGGGAGGGGGAAGATGGCAGTGAGGAGAAAATGGACTTTTCCCTAGGAAAAAAGTAATTTTTTAATAAACAAATAATTTATTTAAATAATAAGTTTTAATAAATAAATATTTAATAAATAAGTCATTTGTTAATAAATGTTTTCAAAGATCCACTCTGGTCATACTGTGCTACAGCTTAGTGAGGCAAATATACACAAAAACAATAGTAAAGAAATAAATTGCTTTAAAGGATCTAGAAAAAGTGTCACAAAAACATTACAAAAATAAAAGGACATTTCAAAGTCTCACTACATAGATACTGCTTCAATCTTTAATATGTTTGTTCACAGAAAGTTGTCAATTATGTTTGCAAAAATAAAAGGGAAATCACTGTTTAAATTTTAGCTGTTATCTTGTAAAACTATGAGTTCATGCACTGTTAATGTTTGTTAATTGAATAATTGTATGAAGAATAGATAGATGAGTTATGATTACTTACCTACTTGTGTGATCATTGTCAGATCTATTATTTGACAGATTATAGACAGATCATTGACAGATCCATCACTACTGTCCCTCTAATATTTGTTTTTATCCAGCTTTTGCTTTGAAAGATGCTGCCTTTTCCTTGTAGTGAAAAGTGCATTGTACTGAAAAATGAATTTCTAGGTTGTAGTACTGGATTTACAAAGAGCACTTGTATTTGGACAAAGCTCCTAACATTTTACAGCTCTTATTTTTCTACTTGACAAAGACTTACATGAATATTCTCTATGGCATTTTAGCACCCAATGCTTCTATGAGTTAGAAAATCCAATATCAATCCTAAAATGGGTTTGAATGTTCTTATTAATATAATTTTCAGCCCTGGTATTTAAATTTATTTTTATTATAACTATTTTTAATATGAACATTTCTACAAATGAATTTTAAAAGGAAATGGTTTCTTTGAAAATATAGACTTAAAATCTATCTATCCTCAGTCATGCCAATCACTTAAATTCACATTGGGCAGTGACATTGTGAAGATTCTGGTTTTCATGGGGAATTGAGTTGGCTATTTACAATGCTTGATGAAAATCCACTGGTATCATTGCACCTATCTTTGAGTGTTTTTTTTTTTTTTTTTGGAAATCAATTGGGAAAATGAACAATGTATTTTTTGTTTGAATTTTAAGATGAAATGCATATAATTTCCCTTTTGTTGTTAGTACAGATGTTTATAGTATGAAACTGATGAATGTGTAACCTTTCAATGAACATCAGTATTCTCATGTTGTTTCTCACCTAAAACAGTTACTTAAACTTAGAAACCTGTCTTTGTAGAGTAGAAGGGGAACACATAATGGTTAAAGCCAAAAGTAAAAATTATTTGCAACATAACATACTAATATAATAGGACAAACTGCACAATATAATTAAAATCATGTTAATAAGCCACTAATTTAAGTAAGTGAATTTGTCCTATCTTTGCAATTTTTTTCTGAGAGTTTTCAATTTATTTAAAAAAGAATGAATTCAATCATCTAAACTATTGATATGTATTTATTTTTTGAAATAGAATGAGATATATGTTTCTATTTTGTAAATAAGTGACACAGTTCAGTTTCCCTCAGTAGAATCAGTTCAGTTTCATAATGTTTCAAATTCCTTAGAAATAGTGATATCTTCCAAGAATGGTAAATGATTTGAAATATGTTTACCCCTCAATTCTCATTTATCAATCGGCATGTGCGCAGCTGTTGGTATTCTGAGAGCCAAATAACTTTTGCAAGTGTGATGATTCACTGGCCACGTAAGATTGAAAGTGAGAGCTCTTGAGTTAGACTGTTGTTTTTTAGTCACTCAGTGGTGTCTGACTCTTGAGACCCCATGGACTGTAGCCCAACTGGCTCCTCTGTCTGTGGGATTTCTCAGGCAAGAGTATGAGTGGGTTGCCATGTCTTTTCTCAAGGGGATCTTCCCAACCCAGAGACTGAACCTGTGTCTTCTGCGCTGCAGAAGATTCTTTACCACTGAGCCACTGGTTGAGTCAAAAACTGACTTCAAATCTTGGCATGGCCATTCATCAGCTACATGTTCATATAGAGTTTATTTAACTTCCCTAGGCTTCAATTCAGAGAAGGCAATGGCACCCCACTCCAGTGTTCTTGCCAGGAAAATCCCATGGATGGAGGAGCCTGGTAGGCTGCAGTCCCTGGGGTCGCTAAGATTTGGACATGACTGAGCGACTTCACTTTCACTTTTCACTTTCGCGCACTGGAGAAGGAAATGGCAACCCACTCCAGTGTTCTTGCCTGGAGAATCCCAGCGAGGGGGGAGCCTGGTGGGCTGCCGTCTATGGGGTCGCACAGAGTCGGACACGACTGAAGTGACTTAGCAGCAGTAGCAGCAGCAGGCTTCAATTTCCTCATATGTAAGAGAAAACAATGATAGAATCTTTCTCCAGTGACTAAGTGAGATATTATATAAGAAATGATTAAATCAACCACTGGCATATAAGCATTAGGTATTTTATTACATGTATCACATATGCCACTGAGCTCCAACTATATGCCAAAAAATATGCTGGGAACTGTAGATCAAATAGAGAGCAAAGGGTTTGTAGAGAATGGTTCAGGGAGAAAGAGAGAGTAGGGGAGAGAGAGAGAAAATTAAAATTATAATGCATTTGTATTTTACAAAAGTGGTAAAATACCATGTCTGCAATGCTGAACTTTAACTACCTTCTTTTTTTCCCAGAATGATTAAACTATTTTTGTTTTTAAAAATTTTTTGGAGTGCATTTGATTTACAATGTTCTGTTAATTTCAGGTGTGTGGCAGGGGAGGGATAAATTGGGAGATTGGGACTGACATATACACTTTACTGTATATCTTGCTTATTTTTATTTCACCATTACCAGTTACTTCAAGTATCAGAGGTCTTTTTAAAGACTTGGAAACTTGAAATACAGTGACTTGTTGATAATATTTGCCTTCGTGAAACTGGGAAGAATACTTCCACATAATGTATGTTTAAGGTCAGTACTAAAAGTTGGAATAGTGAACACTAGATGGCGGCATTTATGAAAAATTAAATTGGAAAAAACTACTGTGCCACATTTAAAATTTAAAAAGATGTCTCTTTCACAGCAATGGCTTAGTTTTATTTGCTTATTTGTTCATTTTTGTTTCTGTTTGTTTTACATTTTAAAGATAAATTTTAAAAAGTCACAAGGAAAAAGAGAGATGGAAAGATATTTAAATGTATTTCTCTTGCTTACAGATAAAGAGTCCTTAAACATTTTACTCTTAAATGTCCACATATACATGTAGATGTTTGCTGAGAGGAAATACTTTTGAAAGAAACTCGTTTTAAATGCATTGCCTGGCATTTAGGGAGTAAGGATTCCAGAAACAATTGTGCTTTTTAAAAAATACATATAATGCTTATAATTAATTGAACGCTTAGGGAAGTTCCAAATACAGGGTTTAAAATAGTGCAGGTGTCACCTCATTATGTTTTTTTATGACCTAATGAAGTAGGTACATTTTTAGTCATGTTTTGTAGATGAGGGCTCAGAGTTTCAGAAGACCTTCTGAAAGGTTACACTTACAAGTGAGGAAGTTGAGTTTCAAATTTTAAATCCATATCATTCTAAGTCTCCACTGAGATTTTAGCTATTTTGTTGTACCTATATTTAAATAACAGAATTTTAACTACTTGATTCCTGTAAAATACACAATTTTGAAACATAGAACTAGCAGCAAGTGAATGTGACTTAGAAATTGTTTGATCTTCAGATTGGAAACAAATCACAAAAATCTTAAAAACATTGGTCTCTTAATTATCCAGGAAAATATTTGAGTCTTCTGACCTTGATTTGATGAGAAAAGGAACTAAAATGAATCATTTTATTTTCCATTTGTCTTAATTATTATTTTAAATTGACTCAACCAGCTATTTATGTAAATAAAACTCTAACGTACTATACAAGAAACAGATTCTACTTTTCACAATTGATGAGATATGAGAAAAAGAAAAAGGGAAAAATCAATTGATTTTTAAGACAGATACAAGTTGAATGATTTAGATTGCAAATAAATAGTACATAGGCTTCTCTAACTTTTACATTTTCAATGTTTGAGTCATATTATAAAATATAACATCTAAAATTTGCAAAATGTATATTTTGACTGTAAATTTCCAAAAGGTGTTATTTTCACTTTAAAATTAGGCTACTTTTACAACTTAATTATATAACTTTATGTAATAATGTTAATATTTTAAATTAAGGAAACATTATACACTCAAATCCTTATAAAACTATGAGAAGAACTATAAGAATTTATCTGTCTTAATTTGGCAGATAAAAACAGATCTTTTCTACATGAAATTGTAACATCAGTCTGTTAGACCCACTTAAAACATATTTAATCATGAATTGATAATATTCAATGTAGAAAATGTGAAAAATATGGAGAAAGCATTATTAACACACATACTCTTCCTAATCTACAGATTAGCATTATTCATATTTCATGTATTTTTTTCTGTAGTGTTTTCTCGAAATGTTAACTCTGAATGTGAAATACACAGATGCATAGGCACATAAACACAAAAACACATATATCACATGCACACCCATATGTCTCAAAGTTGAAATAACACTAAATATAAAACTTAGATTCTGTAAGTTTTTTTAAACAACATTATTTTGTATGCATATTCCTTTGGCTATAAACATTCTTTAAGAAACTATACGGGCTTTCCATTAGTTATAAATGATGTGACATTGTATTCATTTAACACAATTGATTTAAACATTCCTGTGTAGATATGCACTCAGGTTACATTCTATTATATTTTTGTAATAGGTAATTGCAGTAATAACTTTATACATCCATTCTGAGTGTTTTTCTGATTATTTCCTTCAGGTAGAGACTTGGACATGAAAATACTGAATCATAGGAGGTGAATATTCTTAAGATCCTTTATGTATATGCCAAATTTCTTTCCAGAAAATGTGTACCTAATTTTACTTCCACAATAGCTTAAGAAACACATGTCATAACACACACTCAGGAACTTTTAGCATTTTCATTTTAAAAATCAAATTGGTGTGGAAAAAAAGAGCATATCATTAATTTAATTTCCACATCTGATTACTAGTACAGACGAATGGTTGCTCATGTCTTTATTTTTATTTGTATTTCTTTTGTACATTGGCTATTCATGTTCCTTGTGGGCAACTTTATTGAAAAGAACATAAAGCAGCATCAAAACAACACAGTTGCCTACAACTACCAATCAGCTTGAACCAGCTTAGCTCTTTTTGTTTAGAGTATGAATAATGAACAATGGGTGGCCCTGCTCAACATGGCGCATGGCTTCGCTGAGTTATGGAAGTCTTTCTGCCTCGACAAGGCTGTGATCCATGAAGGGGGCACATGTTTCTACTCTCCATAAACTAGTTGTTGCTATCCTACCACTGAACTTTTATAAATATAGAACAGATTAAGAAATCGATAAGGACCAGTCATACTTCCACTTTCCCTACACTCCTGAAAACAAGGCTCTCAGGGGGTATTATCCTCAGACATATATATCAAGCTTATCTATCTATTACAGAGAAAGAGACAGGGGCTTTAATATCTCTCTTCAATCTGGATTTAGCCTGGAAAGGATAAGGTTCTAAAAACAGTTACCTAGAATATCACAATCTTCATTTCAGTGATGCAACATGCAAATATTCTTGGATGACTACAATATTTAGCTGCTTTTTGCACTTTCACATATATCTCTTACAGTGTTCTCTGTTTTCCTAGTATGTAGCAGAAGTTATATTTTCTGTCCACCCTTCTGTCAGTGGAAATAACATTTTTATCCTTAGCTTTCATTCAGGAAGCAGGTACATGGTCAAACTTGTCTCTTACTCCTATTCTAGGCAAAGCCATCAATTAAGACATGAATATTTAAAAGGTTAGTATATATCAGGCACTGTGCTATGTGTTTATCAGTGAGATGAAGTTTCATGTTATCTCATTAAATTTAACTCCTTGGAGTTGTCTTATACTTCCAAGCTTTACATCATGCTCTCTCCATCCCTCTTTATACTTCCTGTCACGTCTCTTCATCTTTCAACATCTAGTTCAAGCACAATCTTTCTCTAGGTAGGCTACCAGACCCAGTTCAGTTTGTTTGAGAGGTGTTCACCCGTGATTTGAGAAAGCTGTGCCCTCTCCTCTATTTTAATAACCCTTGGCTCCCTATGCTCCAGAGCACCAGCTGCTTATCACAATCCTTTTCTGGATAACTGTCAACCCCATAGACCCCAACATGGAAGTTTCCCTCACATAAGAGGTTATTTTCCCCTGTATGGTGAACCACAATCACCCACAGTTGATTTAAATGATGAGCTCTTGCAATGATAAAGGACAGTTTATGGGTTAGCATAAGACATATTTTTGTGTGAGTGCTTTTCAAAGAACTCATCAAGCTAGTTGGATTAACTGGGTTCTTTTTCAGATAATCTGTGGCAGAGGAGAGAATAGCTGAGCCATATTAATGCCGGATCATTGAAGGGAAATGTAATAAACTGTTATTGCTGCTTAGGAGGTGGAAAGAGAATGTTGTTACTAAATAAACTTGGAAAGCTTTTGACCCTGAGATTCATAGTAAAGCCATCTTTGACCTCTAGACTATGGTAGGCCTGCTGTTAAATGCACTCATGTTAGTGTCACCATTTTGAATTATACATATGCTTGCATGATTAATATTTTCTTCTTCTATAATACTATAGAAGGAAGAGGTGGGTTTTTATAGGCACTCAGAAAGATATACAGGTGAATGAAGTTTGAGCAAACTGTGATTTTCACCATTTTCTCCTCCAAACAGCTGGCAAATTCCTGCCTCCTACATTTCACTTAAACATGGATCCCTCTGCTTAGAAACAGCTGTTGAAATATTGCCATAAGTTAAGCTCTAGTTCATATCCTACCTCCTCCTTCCCCTCCCTCTCATGAAAGTTCCCAGCCAAACAGGATTCTTACATCTGTAAATTCAAGACATTTCTTTTTAATGTGGGATATATGCTCTTTCATTGAATGCACTATGTCCATTAAAATAGAAAAAAGAAAACAATTGTAAGAAAGAAGAAAAGAAATCAATAAATTCAAGAACAACAAGAAGAAATTACTATGGAAACACAGAAGAATAGCTGCTGTATTCTTATGAAAGTGATTAAAAAAAAACTTAATCAATTATTTTATATCAATCAATCGACTTCCTACTCTAAAGAAAATGAGTAAGGCATCACTAGTCTATGGCAACCAGTATCACAGACTCTCACCTTAGTGTACACAGTAAGTTGTTGACTAAAAAATGCTAAAAAAATTGAGCATTATCTGGTCTTTTCTATTTTTTGTGTGTTAAGTCTTTGCTAGTAAGTTATAGGACTTCAGAGCTCAAAAGAGTTGAAGAAATAATTGAGTCTAATTTTCTATGTTTGTGAATTAGGCTAAATGTCCAGACAGGTTGTGACTTATCAAGTTAGAGACAGCTAGGTTATTTAACATAATGTTAGTGTTATAAAGAAAATGCACCAAAGCAATGAGGTAGATAATTAGTCAGAAAAGCCAAAGGAAACTACAGAGCAGGTGATCGCTAAAGGCCATTTGAATTGAGAGCAGAGTGACAAGCAAGAGCTTACTGGGTCTTGCACTAGGTCAAAAGCATTTCAGTTGGACATATGCAAAGGTCCTGGGGTTAATAAGGACTTGACCTACTTAAGGAAGAAGAAGAAAGGGATGCTGGAAGTGAGAGTGAAAGTAGAAAAAAAAATGAGGCAGAGGAGTCATCCAGGAAGGCTTTTAAAAGTATGGCAAAGCATTTGGGTCTTATTTTAAATTGAATGAAAAGTCGTTGGTGATTTGTATTTGTGTATGTTTATGCAAATCTATGTTTTCATACATTAATAAATATTTATTACACCTCTATTGTATACTGACAACTGTTGTATATATGCAATCATTGCAATATGATAGGATTTAGATGCAGTGTCCTGCTCTCTAAAACCTCAGAATCTACTGGAGAAATGTATCTGAAAATTATATATTTATAATAAAACATAATCAGTGCCTTAATAGAAGAGACCAAACTATTTATTCTACAAGGACAGGTACATCATCTGACTTGTTCTTTTCTGTATCTACAGCTCATAACATACTGTCCATCACATAGTATGTCCTCAGTAAATATCTATGAGAGGAAGTAAGTTGGAGGGATACAGTAGTTGGGTAGATCAGTGGTGTGGATTCTGTCTTTTAGGAATGTAGATACCTTGGGCTTAGCTTTCCTATTTGCTTTCTATAAGAGCTCATTCTGTGAAATGACAGAAAGCTTGTTTAGTCTTCGTTTTTCCAAGAATAAATCATTTGCTGTGGGTATTGAGGTGCTGCTATTATACAAACGTGGAGTTTCATGGTAAGTGTAGAAAAAGCTATCAGGGATGCCCGTGGTGGGAGATTGCATCAGACAGTCAGCTTATCTAGAGTATGGGTAACACAAATGGGTCTCCTGAGCACTGGGAATTTATTTGACAGTCTTTGTGAAAATGCCAGCTAGCTTGATAAGGGCTTCATCGTGGAGACCGTGGGTGATAGTGATAAAGTGGAGGTACGTGGCAAAACGTGGAGACACCGTGATTAGTGTCACTGCAGGAACAGAGTCATCAAGGAGGTGAGGGAAGAGATGGAGGAAGGCCTGAGGACTACAGGGGGCATCTTGAAAACTGAATATTCATCCTGAATAAGTAATTAGATAAAAGGAACTATTGATGTGAAGCTTGAACAATATCATTCCAGGAACCAGATAAATAATGAAAAGGCAGGTCCTTTGTTCATAGCAAGTCACTGTGGTTTTCATCAGATGCTCCAAAGCAACCACAATGGGATTATTTATCACTGTTTCCTTCTCTATTCTCTAGTAACAACTTAGGATGGCAGTAGCAACCCTATTCTGAGAGGGAACTAGAGGGAAAAGTGTTTATAGACCCTCAGAACTAGAAGGGCTTTTGAAGATCATCTGTTTCAAAACTTTTACCCACAGACAAGGTGACGGTGGTCTAGGAACCTCAGATGCCAAGGTCACTTTGTTATTTTACAGCAGAGACAATAACAGAATTCAGGTCTCTCGATTTTCGGTCAAAATTGTTTCTGCACAGCATTGGCATCCCAGCTGCTGTTTTAGGCACAGTGATCTGAAGCAATTATTTGGCCAGAAGTAGAGCAAGGGGTGGTCAGTGAGCTCAAATTCTTCAGCTAGTTCATTCTCCAATAACCATGTTGGTTCGTCAAGTCCAAGAGTAAATAAACATGAGTTAGGTAATAAGGGCAAAAAGTCAACAGTTAGGTGAGAAACCAAAACATTTTATAGACTATCCTAATAAATAATCCTCACTGTTGTATTTTACTTACTACATATAGCAACTTTGTATTGATCTCACCTCATGTAAATTTTTAAGTTGTCTGGCATGATAGGTATTGATAAATAATCACTATATGATTAGTTAGTGTGTTACAAAACAGTAAGAAATCAGATGGGCAATAGGTTTGATTTTAAATATACGTGTATTCCAAGCTCTGCTCTACCCCTTAAAAATTAAGAGAATGTAGGGGAGTTAAGAGCTTCTTTGTGCCTCAAGCATCCAGCCTAAGAGGATATTAACAGTCTGAAAAATTATTGTAATGATTGATTATCTTGTTGAAAATGATTGACAAAATATGGACAGACACATGCATATATGTGTTCAGGACAATCAATAGTAGATTTTAAAATATTAATTTATGATCACTATAAAAATAAAACAAATTAAAATTCTAAGTCAGAACCCATGTGGGCAATATAGTTTGGGGATCTATAGAATCTGAGGATTTACAGAGTGAACTTTCAGGTTATGAAGATCTGTATTCCTGGCTCTCTCCCTTCGCAGCTTTTGAACACTGGGCAAGCAACCTAATTACGCTACATTTTTCTTATTGTACATATTAAAAAGGAAGAGGCAGGGGAAATGGGAACCTAGTAAGTACTGTGAGTATTAAGCTAGCTAACTGTGTAAAAACTTAGTACTGTGTCTGGCTCAATTAGTGATAGCTATTATTATTATCATCACTATGATCACTCAAAGGGAGTTCCTTGCAGATTTTCAGACATGGCATCTTCTGTTGTAGGGTGTTATAAAGGGAGAATATGACTGGGAGACCAAGTTTCACTCTCTGATTCTGCTTTTTTCATTTTCCATCATCACTGATTTTCTCCTTTAAGGAGGGTAGTTACTGGAGAGTGAGCTAAGGCATAGAGACAGTTAATCAGATCTGTCATATATCAATAATCCTGTGTCTTTCTGAAGACAATGCATAAATATATACACTTCAGTTTCCATAATGCTAATAAAAAAGAAAAAGTGTCATCACTTAACAAAGATTATATTACTACCTTAGATCTAAAGCATATACAGAGGAAAAGAGAATACCTCTTCTCTTTGCTCTCAATGAAAAAACAGAACAGACAGCATTCCACACTAGTGAGGGGAAGAGCTGGAACTAAAATTTGAGTTTCTTCTGAGATCTTTTATTATAATCAAGCCGAATTCATATATTTCTATTTTCTTAAACATTTAATACTGAATATAATTAAGATGTTGTTATTCAGTTGTTAAGTCATGTCAAACTCCTTGCAACCCTGTAGACTGTAGCCTGTCAGGCTCCTCTGTCCACAGGATTTTCCAAGGGAAATCACTGAAGTGGGTTGCCATTTCCTACTCCAGGGGATCTTCTTGACAAAGGGATCGGACCCACGTCTCCTGCAAAGGCAGGCATTGGCAGGCGGATTCTTTACCACTGAGCCTCCAGGGAACCCCATAATAATTAAGAACCATAAATAATTAAACTTTTAATTCCATGAATATATCTTCATCTTGAAGGTACTTCATGAAAGCTGTTTATTCAAACCATGAACATGCTACAGAATGGAATTATCATGCTTTACCTGCCAGGAAAGGCATTATAACAGAAGAAACCAATTTCAAAGCAATTCAGGGAAAAAATAAGACATTTGTGCTCAGAATTACTACCTATTATTTCTCAAATGACTCTTTTGCTCCATTATCCACTTCCCTCAGTAGAGAGTAAATAGGACATATGAAAAAGCCTGTGGCTTTTGGTGCCAGAGAGACCTAGATTATATATCCAGTCTCATCATTATTTGTAGAATTTATTAATCCTCAGTTACCTTGTATGTAAAATGGAACCAATAATCAACTACAGAAGATTGTCCAAAGATGTAAGCAGAATATACATTTAAGCAGCATAATAATGTGTTAAATAAATGCCAATTATGTTCCCTTCCCCTTTTCCTCAGTTCCTGGGGATTCATAGCTTTGAAATGTTAGCCTTTCCTTTACTGGTAGAGTTTGTTTTTCTTAACAGAAATCCACAGACAGCCCTCTGCTATTGTGTGCTTTGAACTGCTGAGTAATCCCCCTCAGTGACAAGAACCATGTCCGTCTTTGACTTACATTATCATGTCTATGATCACCAATGGCTAGTTGACTTTTGTTCAGCTTATGGTTGTATTTATGACGATCCTTTTAATTCTGGACTCAAGGGAATGATATCCTTCCCATTAAACACATCACTGGAGAAAGACATGCAAAACATTAGTGTCAAAATAACTACAAAGGAGTAAATACTACTTAACTTCCATTTGAGAGATGAGAAACTAAACTCAGAAGCTCCATATTGAGAATTTTTGGCACCCCATGGTGAAATTTTCAAATATAAAATTTCAACCTTATTGTGCTGATTGAATTTCCATAGCCTGGCTCTGTACTGCTCTTGGAAAATTACTAGAAATAGAGGAAACATTCTGAAATCAGTATAAGAACAAATTAAATAACTTAAAACCACAAATTTTATTCTTGGATGAGGATCTCAGAATCATTTGCCTATGATAGGCAAATCTCTCCAGAACAATTGGAACACATTTTCTAGACCTTATGTATTTAAAATGAATTTTTAAAATCTGCTATTACTCCCATAATAATATTTTTTAAAAACAATATTCAATGTCATTTTAGTAACAGTATCAGAATAGCACACTATCTCAAGGTTATAGTGCCCAAATGTATGTTTATATTTAGTCACTTTGGCACCAAAATAAATTGCTTAAATGGTATAATAGCACTTAAATGTGATTTCAGTGTCTTTGAAAAACTGGATTCATGGAGTATTGAAGGCCCTGGATTTTCATTTTCCTTTTTAAAAGCACCAACCAAGTATTAAAAATCACTGCTCTAAAATATTTGGTCTACTAGTTGTTAAGTGGGTGACTGGAAGACTTCATTAAAGTGGTAAAAACAGTGCTTGTCCTTAGTTGTGGCCAACTCTTTGTGATCTTTTGGATTGTAATCCAGTAGGCTTTTCTGTCCATGGGATTTTCAGGCAAGAATACTAGAGTGGGTTGCCATTCCTTCTCCAGGGTGTCTTTCTGACCCAGGGATCAAACCCACATCTCCTGTGTATCCTGCATTGCAGGCAGATTCTTTACCCACTGAACCACTGGGAAAGCCCCAAAACTTAGTATTCTCATTTACAAAACAGGAATAATAATGATCTTACTGACTTTCAACCAAATGATATGATTTTAAGTGTATAACTTGTGATCTCACATAGGAGGTTGCAGTAAATTTCATTACCCTTTTTTATCTTCTACACTCTGCTTATAGACTCTCTTTTGGAAGCCATCAGTCACAACATTTTACATATAACCAAAGAAAATAAATAATAGGCACGTTTTGTGACTATTAAATTCAAAAGTACTAATATATAAAATGACTTAAGTACATATCATTTTAGGAAAAACATCTCTAAAAGAGATCATAAGAAGGAGATCTGAAGAGTATTCTGGTAAATGTTACCTCTTAGGACAGTTTTCTGTTTTGTCTTGGAGAGGAGACACCGAAACCTTTCCCGTCCTGACAGATGAGTCCTCCAATTCTATCATCTGTAAGTAGAGACACCCATCAATGGAGCTTATAGTTAAATAGATATAAAATTAGCTTGCTTTTGGCTCTGTGTCTATTTCATTTAGGAAGAGTCCCAGGTAGACTTGCGTCAAAGAGTGACAGCTTTCCCCAACTTCATCTTCTGTTTTCTTCAATGATAGCCTCTCTTGAAGGACTAGTATACCAAAAATTGTGTTGTTTTCTCATGTTTTTCTTGCCACTGTATTTCATGGCTGAGTGTGGATCCATGTTATATTTTATGACCCTGCTAAACTCCGTTTTTCTCTGAAAGATTGCATGTTTTTTCCTGTATCTCCCAAGTATTTAACGTGGAGGCAGTGCTGGGATGAAGGAAGAATCCAAATACTGCAAATCAACATTAATGCATTCAACAAATAAGTATTGAATTTGTAAATTTGCAGAATCATTTTGAGGATTAAATGACCAAACAGTAAAATGCCTGTACAGTTCCTGGAATGCATCACAGATAAACTTATTTTAAGGTGATTGTTCTAATTTATCTTATTCAAATAGTGGAGACTTTATAAATCTCTAGCATTTAGTATATCACTTAACTCTTTTGGCTGCACTGTCTCTAACATGACAAGAATTTGTGAATGCTGGTGTGGAAGGAGAAATAGCTAGTCAGTTCTGATCACAGAAAAAAAGAGATGAGATGGAAAGATGCTGGATTTAGGTAGATGTGATCTGTGTTAGGAAAATCTTAATCCTAAAAGGCAGGAGAATGGTGATAAAGACCAAGATTGTATCTATGTTGTAAACAGGTAGAGTCAAAATTTGAAACCCTCCTGTAGAGAATGTCCAGATCCTCTTAGAAGACTGTCTAGAGACAAGCCAGATGCTGGCATGGAAGAGTCTGAAAGAAAGTCAGCTCATGTGTGAAAAAGAGATAAAGAGGGATGGATCATGGGGATGATAACCAGTTAGAAAAGCCTGACCAGACGAGACAGAGGGAAACCCAGTTGCATAATCCAAGGTGACAGCTTCCAGGCTATGGCTGTGCTCTATAGACTGAATATCTGAGAAAGGAAGGCTGGAGCATGAAGAGAATAGCTAGTTTAAAGATTTATAGTAAACAGAAACCATCCAACCTGATTTGTATATTACTTGAGCTCAAATGGCTACTGCTAGCTGCTTCTTGTCTTTTGGCTCCTTTAGTATCATCTCGAAGTATCCCCAATGTCAACAGACACGCATTATTTAAGCATATAAACCACAAGCAAGAGTAAATCCTGGTAAAAATCTGATAAGGCAGGAGACCAGGAATCTCTGCATGTGTGACTACTTGGTCTCATTTGGGTTACTTTGTAGACACTTGTCCCGAGTGCAAGGCAGTGGATGAAGTGTGACAATAATGTATGAAGGCTGATTTTTCAAAACAGCCTTGACCATTTTTTTCTGCATCCAAAAATGTGCTACATCCACAACAGTGAGGATAATGCAATGAGTTCAGTTATATTTGTTCCTCAAAGTGATTTTAAAAATGTCTTCTAGGCCAACCTGTGAACCAAATATATTTTTAAAGTTTTTAGTTTATTTTTAAATGAAAAATACAGTTTCTCCAGTTTAATCACTCCACTCTTTCACCAGGATTCACTCTGATTGATGCTCAGCAATTTTTAAAAGTCAAATCTACCTTCAAGTGGTGATGATTTCTACCACTGGTGACACTCAATACACATTGAGTTGGAAAAATGTTTGAACATTTTTTCCATGGCAAGTTGTAGAAGATGAGAATATAAGTCAGGACAAAAATAGTCACTTTATATGTGATCTTACAGCTTCATTTTGTACTTCTCTTATTTCCTCTTTTTATTGACACTTTGATTTTTTTACATGCCATAGACTGATTTGATTTTACATAAAGCAAAGAGAACTTGCCAAGAGAATAAAACAATTTTAGTTTTCCCTATGTATTTTCCAATTCTTACATTAGTTACCTTGTTGTTTGTCTCCTATGCCTGTTGAATTGGTGAGTTAACTCAGTAGTGATCATAGTTTCAGTTGTTGTTTTTGTTACTACTTTAGCATTTACACAACTTCTTCCATAGATATTCTATTTGATTCTCAAAAACATTGTAAGTTATTAATTTTAGGATATAAGTGATTTTTCTACCTCTGTTTTAAAGATGAAGGTTGAGTTCAGGAGTATAAATGATTTGCACAGGGTACATGGTGAAGGGGAATAGTTTTGCTAAAATTCATTTCATGAAAGATTTCTTTCTATTCCACTGTGTGAAGCTCTAAAAGATTTATCAGCAATAAAAATGAATGCAAGGATAAGAGGCACAGTCTAAAAAGTTAGCAGAGAAGAAATCTAGGAAATACTAGATAGCAGAGTATTCTCTTCCTGTGTGTGTGTTTGTAAGAACAAGAGGAGAGAGAATATATGTGTATATGTTTATATTGGGTGGGGAATATAGGCCATCTAGGTTGAATGTAGAGAGAATGTTCTTAGTTTTGTAATATATAAATTTTGAGGAATGACATATAGGAAAACTAAAATAATATGGATATTATTGATGCTGTTCTAAGCCAAATAAGGGTAAGATTATTTATGTATATTATATCTATCTATCTATCTGTATTTATTTATATATATAGACAGAGGAGCCTGGCTGGCTATAGTCCATAGGGTCACAACAAGTCAGACATGACTGGAGGAACTGAGCATGCATATATGCATATATAGAGAGATATATGCAAATTAAACTATAATCATTCTCCACAGATCTCTGTGCTAATTTGTCCTCCCCTCCTGGCTGTTTTTACACAATGTCTACTCACCTCTCTTTTCTTAAATTATAACATAAATTCCCTTGAAAGACTGCAGTTTGAGGTTTACTTCTTTCAATAAATTTTTCCCTTTTCAAAATTCACTCAATGAGCTTTTCTTAACTCTAAAAGCTCACTACTTCATGGATGAGTACACAGTTCTTAAATTATGTCTCATCTCTCAGTTTTCTTCCATTTAGAAAACAATTATTGAATAACCCACCGTGTGAATTTAGGTACAAGTTCCTGCCTTCAGCTTCAGCACACATTGAATTACAGAGAGCTTAAAGAGAGACTAAAAATATTGCGCCTTGTGTTCACAGTACCAACACAAAGATTATCACAAATAAGGAAACATAATTATTGCTTAACTGTTTATTACGGTCTATGCTGCTCTGCTGCTAAGTCACTTCAGTCGTGTCCGACTCTGGGCGACGCCATAGACGGCAGCCCACCAGGCTCCCCCGTCCCTGGGATTCTCCAGGCACGAACACTGGAGTGGGTTGCCATTTCCTTCTCCAATGAGTGAAAGTGAAAAGCGAAAGTGAAGTCGCTCAGTTGTGTCCGACTCTTAGCGACCCCATGGACTGCAGCCTACCAGGCTCCTCTGTCCATGGGATTTTCCAGGCAAGAGTACTGGAGTGGGGTGCCATCGCCTTCTCCCATTATGGTCTATATGATACCTTAATTAAATTAGTAAACTATTAGCAAACTTAAATCAGAAGGAATTAATATACCAGTTGATATAAAAATAACTATTTTAAAAATGAAAATATCCAAGGGAATTTAAAACAGTTTGCTCACATATGATTAAATATAACTCCTAAAATAAAATAGTATCACAGTTAATCTGTTCATCAGTAATCAATACTTTTTTCATCAGAGATCAAATATTTCAGCTTGATTGTCCTTTAGATTATCAATTATATGAGTAGATATATAATTAACATGAAATTGTACATGTGAATGTGTGTGGTATGTGAGTGACTATAAATTCTACTAAAAATGTCTTCCTGATGAAAGCTCAGAAGAGGAGATGAAGAGCATATGACCTTTTTTTCCCAAGTCACATGGGTTACATTTTTAGTTGACAATGATGGTATTTCATTGTTCAAAATCTTTTTATGGGTAAGCATCAAGAACCCAGAATGGATTTCAAAAATGCTTTGCAGTAATGATTTACCTTATCTCCTACAAAAAGACTGCCATTTTTTAGGCGTTGAATGATAAAGAGGAATGATTCTAGTCATTTGTTTGCCTGGGTGCTCTGGATACATGGTGGAGAAGAGGAATGATAAAATAATAGGTGGTTATAAAACTCCACTGGGATAGAAAGTGCCAGTGTACAACTTCAAATTCCATTTGAATTTAAAAGAAACACACTCAAAAATAATTTTCTCTTTGAACATTGTTAAGCCTGAGTTCATTTTATGTAACTCCCATACGACAACTTTTGGTAGCAATTGAACACATTTCCTTGCTCTAAAGCCAATTTCTTGAGCAAGTTGTGCCAAAATACCTATGAAAATTATTTCGAGGTATAAAAATAGTGCCACATGATTTTAATACCAGAACAATCCAAGCTATATTGTATTTAAAATTTCTTGTGAAGAAATTGAGAGAAAAATACAATAGTTAAAATTATCACCCAAGTTTACAGACTGAAAGAATTTTAATTAGATCCACATGAGAACTGCAAATGTTTCTGTTTGTTGATGATATTTCCATTGTCTGAGATTCTAAAGCACCCACATTTGTAGAAAAATACATAATTCAAATGCCATACATGGGACTGGGTTTTGCTATTTGAGAAATAAAGAACAATAACATTTTTCAGCTGAACAGTGTATTTAAAATTTACTCTCTCCCAAGTTTTCATTTGTAGAGATGAGTAAAACAGGATTCAAAGATGTTCACTTATTCCTACATGTTACATAGCAAATAGAATCTAAGTTCAAAGCTCCTGCTTGCTAGTTCAGAACTCATTCTTTTACCACACCATGTAATTCTGGGCCCCAATTCCTGTGACTTCATGAAGATAGTTGCTGTTCTGACACCCCACCATGAAATGATCCCCCCACACCTGAGGTCTGTGTTTCTGCTAGACCCAGGAACAGGAATGCACAGATCAAATGGGCCCTCAAGCATCTTTCCCTTACCCCACCCTTAGGAACATTTTGTGGCTCTTTGGCTTGCTCAGGACCTGACCACGGCATGGCAGTTTGCCCCCTTGCACAGAAGTAAAACATGGGTGTTAAAGCCTGGTAACCACATTTTTCATTTTACCTCCACTATTCCTAATCTAGAGTTATGTGGATTGGAGAAAGTTAGTATCTTCCTTGAGTTGAACACACACATCTCTCAAAAGAAAATTTACCAGACTCAAAATTTTGTCTGAATGGATCATGTAGTAAATATCAATAATAATCCCTATTATTAGTAGTAAATTTGACATGATTTATTATTATGGAGTTATTACCAAACAACACTAGTGTAGCAATGGACATACTAATAGAGATATGTGTCTGGAAGGGGAGAACTGCTAGTTTCACTCCTTTTTGTATTATCAGTCCATTTCTTGGTTAAATCTACAGTTCTGTGTATAATAAAGCTTTTAAAGAGTATAGACATACTTGGGAGTATTATTTTTTTTTTCTTCTTCAACTATGATGTGAGCTTCTTCAAGTGAATTTCTAAGTTTCATTTGTCTTTATAAATGTGGCATCATATATATGACCTCAGAATTCTTATTTTTAAAATAGAAAAGAAAAAGTGAATAAAGAATCACCTCTTTCAGGGTTGCTGTGATGATAATGGTGACAAAATTGCGAGTAAAGATTCTGATACATAGTTTATACTTCTTAAAAGAGATTATCTTCTCCTCTTGCCTCAGTTCTATGCCTGCCTTTCTGATATAGATCCTGACTTCTGCATTTCCTGGTTATAACTTTTGCCATTCTGAGAATGGAATAGCTTTTCCAAAATGTCGTACAAGCTCTGCTCTCATGTAGAAAGTGGCTTGATAATCTAAGAAGTCTGTGCTCTTGTCTTTGCAGATTTTAAATCCCCATGTCCAGAAAATAAAAATGAGAAACAACTACAAATGTAGTCCATCTTCCCATTGATTGACTGAGATTCCGTTGTTGCCCTGGCACTTGGTTTAGCATAATACAGCTCCTACTTCGTTTAATCCTTAAAATATCTCTAGAAGGTAAGTGTTATTATCATCTCCATTTTAGAAATCAGAAAAGTGAGGTTCAGAAAGGTTAAGCACTTGTTTCAAAGAACAGAGGTTATGAATAGCAGAGTGGAGTGTTTAACCTCTTTTGTCTGATACCAAAGCTCAGGTTCATAATCATTTTTTATGATGCATCCTTTCAACATCCATCCACAGATCACGATTCTCCCTTTAGATCTAAACAAAAATCTCAAGTCTCTTTGACTTGATAGTCCTCTACACAATTCAAATACATTATCATTAGATTTTGGAGTCTCTGTCTCTCCATGCTAAAAAAATTAAAATAAAAACAAAAAACTTTAGTTCCTTTAGTACGTATACTGGTCATTCTTTCCTTAACAGCCATAACCATTTTTTCTAGGCTCCACTGCAAATAGAAAATTTTAAATATCATTATTCATCATTTGTATTGTTTTTAGCAAAGAGTAGAAAAGATAGTCATGTTTAAATTCTTATATTTTTGCCTTTTTGCTATTATCTCCCTGATATTCACTTCATAAAATTAATTATAATAAAGCCACATTGCATTGAGAGATGAATTAACACTTTAAAAACATATTGATCTCTGTGTCCCTGTTTTGCAATAATACAGGAGCCATAAGGAATAGAAAGGACAGATGATGTTAGCATAGTCATTTTTTTCCTATCTGTTCAATAAGTATTTATGTAGCATATACTTTGTGAGGAGTGATGAGCCAGTCACTAGAAATGTAATGATGCCCAAGATGTCTGCTTTTTCCATAATAACTTTATGACCTAATAAGAGAAAACAGACAAGAAAATAAAGAGGAGTTACTAATGTATTATCAGTTTTGTAATAGAAGTCTGTATGTATATTTTGTGGAAACACGAAAAAACAAGTATTACTAGACCTTGAGAGAATCCAACTGAGATAGAGGTGATAATATTTTAGCTGAATCTTGAAAGATGTGTTGCTTAACAGGAAGCCAAGGGAGTGGCATTGGGCAAGAACAAAGACTGAGTCTCAAGGAGGCAGAGATAGCAATTTGTATAGTTAACTAGCAGCAGAATTAAGGCTTCCCAGGTGGCGCTAGTGGGAAAGAATCTGTCTGCCAATGCAGGGGATGTCTAGGTTCCATCCCTGGGTCAGGAAGATCCCCTGGAGGAGGAAATTGCAACCCGCACCAGTATTCTTGCAGGGAGAATCCATGGAGAGGAGCCTGGCAGGCTACTGTCCGTGGGGTCTCAAAGAGGTATGATTGAGCTGAGCATCTCTGAGCAGTAGAATTAAAAACAGTCCACCATGGAAGCCTCATCACAAGGTTCCTCTAGACCTCAAAGCTTGTCTCTGCACTGTATCTGGGCTTCCTTTCAATACTAGAGTTACCTTGGACCAACACACTTCCCCACAGCAAGTTGAAGTTCTGCCCAGTAGTAGGGGAGAGGCTGACTTCTCAGTAAGAATACCAGTGCCTGGTTCATCTTACCTAAAACTAGCCCTTCTAAAAGATTAGTTGAGCCTTTTGTGAAAGCTGATATTAGGCAGATACCTGAACCAGTACAGAAGAATCTGCTTGGGCACAACCTGAAGATTCCAGAGAGACCTGTGATACTGGCATTCTTGAAAGGATGCTCTATCTGAATCTTTTCAAATGATATTTTGGGAAATTGAAGTAGAGATATTTGGGCCAGTAGGAGGATTTATGCCAGGCAAAGAAAAAAAGAAATTGAATGTATAGTGAGCCTTGACTAAGATTCAATGAATCAGCAGCTAATTTGAGACTGATAACATACAATCAGAGATGTTAAATTTTAAATCAGGTCTGCAAATTCTTTGACCCTCTTTCCACGAACAGTAGGACCTAATTCCCCACTCCTTGAATTTGAATCAACATTAAATGACTCACTCCTCATGAAGAGAATGCTATGTAAATTCTACACAGTTCCAAAAGGCTGGGTCTCTCTTTTTCTCCCTCTTTCTTCTTCTCTCTCTCCCTCTGTCTCTCCCCTAGGGCTTTGGATCCCTGCATGTCCATGAACAAAGTTCAGCCCCCCTGAACTCAACATGCTTCAGTAATCATATGGAAATAGATTAGCTCCAGGGGCCCCAGCTGTTCTATCCCACAGCTGTCCAAGACCAAGTCCCAGCAAGCGAGTAAAAGAGACTTCAGATATTACCGGCCTCAGTTTTTGAGCCACCTCAGCTGATGGTGAGAAGCAGAAAAAAAACTTTCCTCTCTTCCTGACCAGATTGCAGATCCAGGAACAAATCATGCTGTTTTATTTTAAGCCACTCAGGTTTGGAGTAGTTTCAGAATCACATCTACTGGAACACTAGCACAGATGACCTAACCAAGTCTCAGAAAAATTCAGCATTTGCTGTCACAGAACTAGAGATATCAGAGCCAGACACTAAACCCCAGTTTTCCTTACAACAAAACGCAAGTCTTTTTCTCGTTCTACAAGAAGCAGGATGTCTCCTTTCAGCTGCAGACTCATGACTACCCATTTCCCCACTGTGAATTCTACCACACTGCAGTACTCACAGGCTTTTCTGGTGGCTCAGTGATAAAGAATCTGCCTGTCAATGCAGGAGACTCAGGTTTGATCCCTGGGTTGGGAAAATCCCCTGGAGAATGGCAACCCACTACAGTATTCTTGCCCGGGAAATCCCATGGAGAGAGGAGCCTGGTGAACTACAGTTCACGAGGTCCCAAAGAGTTGGACAAGACTAAATGATAAACAGCAGCAGCAGTCCTAACAGCTTCCTGTTGCTACCGTTGCAGAAACCAGTAATCGAGAAGCCAAGCACCACACTGGGAGAGTTGGAGAACTCAGGTTTATTACACTAGCGGGCCCAGAGGAGTTAACACACCAAGCTCTGAGCCCCAAACAAAGGGGTCACAGGGTTTTTATAGACAGACTATAATGGGCAACACTAGCTGCTAATAGGCTGGTTTAAACGAAGGGATTTTGCGCACATGGGAACAGCAGTCAAGATGGGGAGAGGAATGCCTGACCTTTACAAGGACAGGCATGATTAAGCAGATTTGCAGGGGCTGGGCAATTGCAAAGAGCAGGACGAGGGTAAGTGAGATAAGCTCCAGTTCTATAAGTCCCCACTTTCTAAGACTATGTGACCTACATGATCCAGACTGCAAGGAGCAAGCTGAGTCACAGAGGCAGAAAGAGCAGGGGGTTATGTAAAATTTTAACTTTTCCTCTTCAGTACTAACAGCCACAAAGCTGTCATCTGGAGGCAAATCTCTGCAAAAGAAGCTGTGACACTGATATAATAGTAATAACAACCGTCTTTATATACATCTACAGTGTAAGTGAATAATACCCATGGTAGCCAATCTTCTTCATGAGAAGAAATTTATATATTCCCCCCTTGAACCTATGATTGATTTTTACCAATAGATTATAGAAGATGTGGTATTCTAGGACTTCTAAGTTCTGGACACTGCTTTCTTTCTCTTGAAACTCTGAGCCACCAAAGAAACTTAAACTAGGCATCCAGAGAGAATGGCCTTGCAAAATGATGGAGGCTAAGCTGCCAAGTGGAGAGAGAGGCTAAATGAAGGAGCACAAGAGAGCACACATCCAGCCTCTGCCACAGTTGCCCTCCGACTAAAACGCGTAAGACATCCCAGCAAGGCCGGGAGAGGGATACCCTGCTGAGTCCAGGTTGACTCGTGGAATTGCGTGATACAATTCAGCGCGCTAAAGCATAAGACTTTAGTGTACAAAATTCTCTAGTTTATTGGATCATAGGTCTATCCCCCTATCACACCCACCTGCCTCCCAACATTTCTTTTCTCACATTATTTATGAAACCTGGTTCTTAGAAAACTATGCTTGTATGTGAATGCTTTGCAGACATTTTGGGAACTGGGTTATTTGGGGACATGTATGTTTTCCTAGAGGAATCATCCTTCAAGATTCACTGTATCTTTCAGGCAGTGAGAAGATCTGGAGTTGACTGGAAGAAGCTGTGTTTCAAAGATGAGTAGGATTCCTGGATGCTTTGGGTGGTCTGAATACCAAAGAACTAACTAGATTCCAAGTCATAAAGATGCCACGCCTGGATGAAGCCTTCTGGGTCTTTAAAGGTCTAGGCTAGAATTTAGAGATGCATTCGCTCAGAATGAACTTAGACGATGTAAAAAAACGGGGGAGAGGGGCGGATTCTATATCTTATTCAATGTCCATACCTAAAAAGTGGAATAGACATCAAACTGGGAAGATTTCCAGTTTGAATCTAGGACTTTCTTTAGCACCAGCATTTGACTTGGAGTTCTTCTCTACTCTAAAAAATGTGAGGCATGAGTAACTAACTGCCTGTCTTCCTGCTGTGTCTTGAATTGCAGCAATCATCCACCCATTCTATGGACCTCCAGCTTGAAATCCTAAGTACTATGATGACACAAACTTTTTCATTAAAGATTAGTCTCCAAAATTAATTGAGACAAAAGTGAGAAAAAAAATGTCTATATTAAGGGTGACTTCCTTCTCTTTTTATAGCTTTTATTTTTAAAAAAGTTAGTTCTCATTTACAAAGTCCCTATAACTATTTTTGGTCCTGAGGATATACTGACAAATACAATAAAAATGTTTTCATTCTTTAAAGACCCTACAGTTGCATTTCAGGACAGGATTTTTTTTCTTGAATCCATGTTGTTCTAAAATTTAGTAAGTATTTATCAGTGATAAATGTATCTTTGTTCTATGGATAAGAACAAATGAGACTCAAAGAGGAAATGATTTTATGCATGTGAAGTATTTCATAGACCTGGAGATTATTACAAAACAGAATTTAGAGGTAAATAATTTCCAATAAAGCCAAACAAATTACCCAAAGATATCAAACGCCCAATATCTCATAGAACTTAACACTTCTAATTTGCAATTCTACATTCTTAACTATCAATGCCCAAAGATGTTTACAGTATGACTTTTTCAGTTCACTTTTTCAGATGTTAAATGCATTATTAAAGCATTAAATTGGTTACTTCAAGTTCTTATAGAGTAGTTGAAACCACAGGCTTTGGAGTCATAGTGCCCTGGGTTCAAACGATGATGTCTCTCTATTAGTTGCATTACCTTGGACAAAATGATAAATTTCTAGGAGCCTCAGTACTCCCATTTTTAAAATGGTCATCTTGGAGTTAATTAATGATAGCTATGAATTGGCAGTTTTCCTCATTTGAACTCCCATTTTATGTTTTATCCTTGAAAATGTTTATTTTCATGACAACTCTGAGTTGTAAAGTAAAGCAATAATCTCATGGTTCTGTATGTCCAGTCCCTGGCACTAATAATTACAAATAGTGTTTGGTGAATGAAAGCTATTTTAAAAAGACAAGGGGCCCACGTTCAAAACAAGACATTTCTGCCTACATGTATTTCAATATTATTTTTTCAATGTCAATGATTACTACCAATTTGAGGTAAGAAAAAAGAATGAAGGAAGTTATGAGAAATAACTTAATTCACAAAGCAGTGGATAACCAAAAGCGACTGGGCATTGTCTAAGGACTTCACAGCAAACATGATGCGGTGTTTTTTTTTTTTTTTTTTAGCAATTCCAACCACTCATCATACAACTTTCCTATTTGATTTGACCTTTTGTCTGCAGGTGAACTTGACCATCATCTTCTCTTGTATCGTCTAGAGCTGAACAACAGGAGCTGGTTTCTTAGTCCAGTGTGGCTGTAACTTTTTTATTATTCATGAATGTGTCCCTTTACTACATTAGGTGAAACATCTTTATCCTAAGTCAATCATATAATGCCAGATCATGTGGTCTAATTAGTTTGTTACTCAATATTTAGGGGAAAGATTTTGGCTTTAAATAGTTTATTTTCTGTAATTAGATTAGGTAGGTCATGGGTGAGTTAATTGTGTTACTAGCAAGTATTTTAAACCCATAAAATTTGATTTTTTTATAGACTTACCAGTATGCACATACCCAGATACCTACTTTAGGTATCTAAAGCTCATAGCTAACACTCATGATGTCTTTGTGAGTTAGTTCTATGAGATAAGATATAAGCAGAATTGTAGAGAATGGGATTTGTGGTCAGACTATTGTTTTTCTGATAGAAGTGGAAGACTCAAGGTTGAATAGGACTTTTGTCTCTTATCCTTCTCATTCTCCTTTTCTCATTCCTGAACTCAGGCATGAACCAGGAGTTCATCATAAACATGAAAGCCACATGCCAACATAGTAAAGTAGGAAGCTAGTAGGAACCTGGGCTATGACTTCGTTGAGCAAAGGACTTGGACTGTGACTTCTTGTAGTTTAAGAAAAACTTATCCTTATTTATTTATTTATTTTAAACTTATCCTTATTTATTATGGGACAAAGACTTAGATTTTTCTTTTGTTCTCTCTCTTCCATTTCTTCTTCTTAAAAAAAAAAAAAAAATGCAGTCAAATTTAATCCTAACTAACTTTTCAAGCTTACCTGAGAAACTCCAACATTTACTATCATGGCCAACTTGTGCAAAGTTAAAATGTTTTATGTATAGGATTAGAGAAACAGCTAGTACCACCTGGGTGGATATGTCTAGAAATACTATATCCCTTGCCAGAAATTACTAGTTACTTGCACATGTAATATTACAATGAAACTCTATGGTTTTGTCTTTTTTGCTACCTTTTATAGTTACCAGCTTCAATGCCTGCACTAACTCATAATAGGTTTGAAATCATGTCTTAGAAAGAGCCAAAATTAAGGTAAATACACTCCACTGTTTGGTTTAAAAGTGAAATTGAATGAGACTGAATATTCCATATGTTTCATTGATGGAATTAAATTCCTCAGGAGGACTTCAACTGCTTTGAGCTATGCAGTAGTACTGTTCCAAGTAGATATTATTCTAAGAAAAGTCATTTGAAAAACAGCATCTATTTCTGAATGTACATTTTGATACTAACAGCAGCAACAACAAATAATCAGTAAATGTCACATTTGTTCTTCCAGTTGTTCAGGCTCCAAACTTTGAAGTCAGACTTCATTCCTCAGTTTCTGTCATAGTCAGCATCTAATCCATCAAAATCTGTCCTCCTTACAGTCAAAATATACGCAGGCCTCTGCACTTCTCTACACCCTCACCTGCTGCAAACCCCAGTTCTTTCCTCACTTCTGTTCAGTTCAGTTCAGTCACTCAGTCGTGTCCAACTCTGCAGCCCCATGGACTGCAGCACGCCAGGCTTCCCTGTCCTTCACCAACTTCTGGAACCTTCTCAAACTCATGTCCATCGCGTCAGTAATACCATCCAACCATCTCATTCTCTGTCATCCCCTTAATCTCCTGCCTTCAATCTTTCCCAGCATCAGGGTCTTTTCCAATGAGTCAGTTCTTTTTTTTTTTTTCATATATTTTTATTAGTTGGAGGCTAATTACTTCACAACATTGCAGTGGGTTTTGTCATATATTGACATGAATCAGCCATAGATTTACATGTATTCCCCATCCCGATCCCCCCTCCCACCTCCCTCTCCACCCGATTCCTCTGGGTCTTCCCAGTGCACCAGGCCGGAGCACTTGTCTCATGCATCCCACCTGGGCTGGTGATCTGTTTCACTATAGATAATATACATGCTGTTCTCTTGAAACATCCCACCCTCACCTTCTCCCACAGAGTCCAAAAGTACAGAACAGTCTGTACTTCTGTGTCTCTTTTTCTGTTTTGCATATAGGGTTATCCTTACCATCTTTCTAAATTCCATATATATGTGTTAGTATGCTGTAATGTTCTTTATTTTTCTGGCTTACTTTACTCCGTATAATGGGCTCCAGTTTCATCCATCTCATTAGAA
The DNA here is from genome assembly GCF_910594005.1 of Cervus elaphus. Lineage (NCBI taxonomy): Eukaryota > Metazoa > Chordata > Mammalia > Artiodactyla > Cervidae > Cervus > Cervus elaphus. The sequence continues at coordinate 39,298,917 of NC_057831.1, forward strand.
CTGATTCAAATGAATTCTTTTTAATGGCTGAGTAATATTCCATGGTGTATATGTACCACAGCTTCCTTATTCATTCATCTGCTGATGGGCATCTAGGTTGCTTCCATGTCCTGGCTATTATAAACAGTGCTGCGATGAACATTGGGGTGCACGTGTCTCTTTCAGATCTGGTTTCCTCAGTGTGTATGCCCAGAAGTGGGATTGCTGGGTCATATGGCAGTTCTATTTCCAGTTTTTTAAGAAATCTCCACACTGTTCTCCATAGTGGCTGTACTAGTTTGCATTCCCACCAACAGTGTAAAAGGGTTCCCTTTTCTCCACACCCTCTCCAGCATTTATTGCTTGTAGACTTTTGGATAGCAGCCATCCTGACTGGCGTGTAATGGTACCTCATTGAAGTTTTGATTTGCATTTCTCTGATTATGAGTGATGTTGAGCATCTTTTCATGTGTTTGTTAGCCATCTGTATGTCTTCTTTGGAGAAATGTCTGTTTAGTTTTTTGGCCCATTTTCTGATTGGGTCATTTATTTTTCTGGAATTGAGCTTCAGGAGTTGCTTGTATATTTTTGAGATTAATCCTTTGTCTGTTTCTTCATTTGCTATTATTTTCTCCCAATCTGAGGGCTGTCTTTTCACCTTGCTTATAGTTTCCTTTGTTGTGCAAAAGCTTTTAAGTTTCATTAGGTCCCATTTGTTTATTTTTGCTTTTTTTTTTTCATTTATTTTTATTAGTTGGAGGCTAATTACTTTACAATATTGTAGTGGTTTTTGTCATACATTGACATGAATCAGCCATGGATTTACATGTATTCCCCATCCCGATCCCCCCTCCCACCTCCCTCTCTACCCAATACCTCTGGGTCTTCCCGGTGCACCAGGCCAGAGCACTTGTCTCATGCACCCAACCTGGGCTGGTGATCTGTTTCACCATAGATAATATACATGATTCGATGCTGTTCTCAATGAGTCAGTTCTTCACATCAGGTGCCCAAAGTATTGGAGTTTCAGCTTCAGCATCAGTCCTTCCAATGAATACTCAGGACTGATTTCCTTTAGGATTGACTGGTTGGATCTTCTTGCAGTACAAGGGGCTCAAGAGTCTTCTCCAACACCACAGTTCAAAAGTGTCAATTCTTTGGCGCTCAACTTTCTTTATAGTCCAACTCTCACATTCACATATGACTACTGGAAAAACCATAGCTTTGACTAGGCAAACCTTTGTTGGTGAAGTAATGTCTCTGCTTTTGAATATGCTGTCTAGGTGGGTCATAGCTTTTCTTCCAAGGAATAAACGTCTTTTAACTTCATGGTTGCAGTCACCATCTGCAGTGATTCTGGAGCTCAAAAAAATAAAGTCAGTCACAGTTTTGATTATTTCCCCATCTATTTGCCTTGAATTGATGGGACCAGATGCCATGATCTTAGTTTTCTGAATGTTGAGTTTTAAGCCACCTTTTTCACTCTCCTTTTTCACTTTCATAAAGAGGCTCTTTAGTTCTTTGCTTTCTGCCATAAGGGTGGTGTCATCTGCACATTTGAAGTTATTGATATTTCTCCTAGCAATCTTGATTCCACCTTGTGCTTCATCCAGACCAGTATTTCACATGATGTACTCTGCATATAAGTTAAATAAGCAGGGTGACAATATAGGCAGAAGTCAGTTTACCCTTCTACTCAAAAACCCACCCAAGTCTTCCCATCTCACTCACACTGTGATTCATGGGCTTTGTTTTGAGAAAAAAATCTTCATGTGACCTGGACCACTGTTATCCCTATATTTCACCACTTTTTTTTTTTCTTATTTTATCAGGATATACTTTTGACTCAGGGACTTCACATTTGCTGGTAGCTCATTTGGTAAAGAGTCCACCTGCAATGCAGGAGACCTGGGTTTGATCCCTGGGTTGGGAAGATCCCCTGAAGAAGGGAAAGGCTACCTACTCCAGTATTCTGGCCTGGAGAATTCCATAGACTGTATAGTCCATGGGGTCACAAAGAGTCGGACACGACTGAGCAACTTTCACTACTGGAAACACTTTTTTCCCAAATGACAACTTGACTCACAACTTTCTTCTGTTCATAGCTTGTATCAAACGCCCCCATACTGTAAAGCACTATATTGACCACTTAATCTCAAACAACCAGCCACCTTCTTCTTCCTCGTTCTTTTTCTATCCACTTTATCCTTTATTTTCATATTGTTATGGGAACTAATATATATTTAATTTAATATATCTGGTATATTTATTTTTTGTATCAACTATAAACTCCATGAACACAGTTATTTCACGTATTTTACTCATCAAAGTGATGTGTGTCCAATAAAAATGAACTGAATAAATAATTTAGTGAACGAATGACATAACATTCTGCTTCATTTTGGATATGTATTCAGTAATTGGGACAAATGTTGGAGGAAGAAAGAAAACATCGAAGATGTCTGCTTCCCTGGAATTATTTGTGTTAGACACTCTGACAATGCTTTGTCAGATGCCTGATGCTAACAATGCAGTTACATAGGGCACATTCATCACGGTCAGCATTCCACATGCAGTGAGAGGAGTAAACCAGCCCTTCTGGCTGACAAACAGCTCTCCCAGCTCTGACCTTCTGTGAAGCCTCCTATCTCCCTGGAGTAGCCCAGCCCACAAATGACAGGCCCTCAATTTCAGTGGGAGATGCGAGACAGGTAGAGAAGCTCTGTTTTGCAACTTCAAAAGATAAAGGAATGCCCTGAGTATTCTGGCTTAAGATTTATGGTTATGAATCTGATAAATCATCAGAGATAAATGTGGTTTGTTTTTCTCTCTCTTGTCAAAGATTACCTCCCTCCAGACTGCAATAAATGTCTTTAGGTTGTACCATCTTATCACTGAAGGAATAGTGTAGAAGTATGTGAAATGCTCATTTAAATCCCATTCTGGCATCCCCATCTTCCTTTGCCTCCTCTTTCTCACAAGCAGGCACACTTTTTTACCCTCATATGTAAAGCATGAATACACACACACAGAGGTATATGCCATCATTTAAAATTTTTTTTTCTGGTAGTTTTGAACATGCTTTACATGAGCAGTTTGAATTGTGAACTCTGACCTGCTTATCCAGGCAATGCATTCCAGGTTTCAGCGGAAAGGCTTTTTAATGAAACCATCATCTTAGGAAAGCAAGTGATGGAGCTTTATTCAAACATATCTAATTCTCATAAGGTTATATAAATAACCTAAGACACAATCACATTCAATCTCATTTTTCTTTCTACAATTAGACTTTTTTTCTTTTTTTGCAATTTCTTCCTTTGAATGGGGTCATACCTATTAGGAGATCTGAGGAATTAAAGCTGAAAATTTGGAAAAGGGCCAAATATATTGAGTTACTATTTCAGTTTCCTAAACCCTTCAGAGCAAACAAATTGAATATATCATTCCATGATATGAATATTTGACTTCATAATCTTAAAATTATTATTTGAATATTTGATTTTTAAATATTTTTGAATCATAAAACTTCTGGTTATTCCAAGACAAATTTGATGTGCCAGTTTATATTGAGAAAATCCTCACATTTTCTAATAATAGAATGCTATGCTTTAATTTTAATTTCCTTCACTGGGATGATCAGATATTAGAGGACTCAAGATATGTATTAAAGATAACTAAGCTTAAAAAAAACCAAACAGGCATTCTAAGCACTTTAAGTATTTTTCTACTTCATTCCTGTGATATTTCTATGTGGGAAAATTACTACATCTAGTTTACAAATGAGGAAACTAAAGTTCAGATGATTGAGCCGATTTTTCTCAACAGTACCCCGGTGGCATATGTAAAAGCCAATACTCAATGATAGATCTGACTTCTAACCTGTGTACAGATACAGGAAAGCTTTTGAAGGTTCTGATATAAAACTCTTAATTATTTTTTGGTATCTATCAGAGTCTTTAATTCCTTAGAATATGAGATACAAATAGGATTCTAATCTTTGTAGAAGGGAAATTTGAAACAGACTTTAAAAGAAAGGTGATATTAAAACAAAGATGAAGAAAATAAAAGGATAAGGTATAAAGGAAATAGTCTAGTGAGAGAAGGGAAACACGTTGTTGAGTAGACAAAGTTTAGATCAATTAGAGCTGTAATTTTGTGACAGGTGATTCCATGACCTGAGAGAATTGGAATTAGGAGGTGGAAAATTCTAGTAAAGAATCCTGCAGATATAGGTGAGACCCTGAAGATTTTGTGTAATGGTGGCATTTGTAAAACAGTGGATTAGGATTATTCATCTAAAAGTTGAGTATGGGGAAATTAAAGGGGAAAATAATAGAGATAAAAATAAAATTAGAAACCTGTCACAATAAACTAGTGCAGATGGATGTAGTTATACAGCTTTGTAGGAAATGTCTACACAATCATGAGGAGGATATTTTGCACATCACATTGAAAGAATATTATGTACCTTGAAGTTTTCTTCCAATCATTCATTTTTACTGTTTAGTGAGTGCCTCCTCCAAACTCAGAAGTTTGGATACATACTGGGCAGATACAGTTCCTGGCCTCAAAAAGCTTCAGTTCTAGTAAGATGAACAAACAAGACACCAGGCAGTTTTAATATGGAGTGCTTCTTGCTATAAAGGTCACAAACTGGGGTTTATTGCAGCATGTGTAAATTCACTGTAGTGGTAGTTTTCCTATATCTTTGATCTACCAGCTATTTGACCGCTTTGAGCAATATTTTTTCTTTGATTTTAATTTCCAAGTTCTTGATAAATGAATAATTCTAAGAACAAATGAAATGCTAATGAGAAATTAAAATTAAAGATCTCATCGACTGGATGAGCAAACACCCCAGAAGTTAGCTGACAACTTTAAAGAACAGGTTGGGCCTGAGCATGAACCCTAAAATCCTTCATATTTCCAAACAGCAGTTCCATAAAGATCCCTAGTAGTATTTGGACAACTGATAGTCACAGTTGTAATTTAAAAGCAAAAGAAATTATTAAAGGGTATGAATACAGAGGCAGTTTTCATGGTGAATTAAAATGTTTCCAAAAGAAATCAACAATTATAGCATCTTAGATTTTACATTTAAAGTTGCAGTGGAGAAAATGTGGAGATCTACAGCTTTAGTTTTCTTAGGATGGATATTTTTGCTTGTTAGACGCAAATGAATAATTACAGAATGAGTTTAAAATAAAATAGAGTAAAGTAGCATACATCTGGCACAAATAAGACAAAAAGGACACAATTAGGGTATCAGAGACTTCACCTTAGTTATAGTGATATTCTAGATAGCCATAAGAACTAAGAATGATCTAATGTTAACTAATATCCATAGAGATCTCTTTGCTTCTCTGTCTGTCCTTGTTCTCCTGTATGATCCATCTACTCACCTTCCTCTCTGTCTTCTTTTCCTACTCTCTCATCTACATGTCAGTTAACATTTACCTGGAAAAAGCAGAGACAAATGCTTGAAAATATTCACAATGATTTTTCATATGTTTCCATTGAAATTTCTTTATTCATAAAGTGATGATAAGAATACTGGAGTGGGTTGCCATGCCCTCCTCTAGGGGATCTTTCCAACTCAGGGATCAAACCCAGGTCTCCCATATTTCAGGCAGATTCATTACCATCTGAGCCACCAGGGAAGCATATATAAATATAAATATATATATATATATATATATATATATATATATATATATATATATAGCCTATATATGTGTGTGTGTGTAATCTAAATGGATAAATAATAAATATATAAACACATATTAAATAACAAAATAAATTATATATATATATATATCCATCTAAATGCAGAGTTCAGAAGAATAGGAAGGAGAGATAAGAAAGCCTTCCTAAGTGATCAATGCAAAGAAATAGAGGAAAACAATAGAATGGGAAAGACTAAAGAGGTCTTCAAGAAAATAGAGATACTAAGGGAACATTTCATGAAAAGATGGACACAATAAAGGATAGCAACGATATGGATCTAATAGAAGCAGAAAATATTAAGAGATGGCAAGAATACACAGAACTACACAAAATGATCTTAATGACCCGGATAACCAGGATGGTGTGATCACTCACCTAGAGCAGAAAACCTGCAATGTGAAGTCAAGTGGGCCTTAGGAAGCATAACTATGAACAAAGCTAGTGGAGTTGATGGAATTACAATTGAGTTATTTCAAATCCTAAAAGATGATGCTATTAAAGTGCTGCACTCAATATTCCTGCAAATTTGGAAAACTCAGCAGTGGCCACAGTGGACTGGAAAAGGTCAGTTTTCATTCCAATCCCAAAGAAAGGCAATACCAAAGAATGTTTAAACTACTGCACAGTTGCACTCATCTCACACACTAGCAAATTATGCTCAAAATTTTCCAAAAAAGGCTTCAACAGTACATGAACCGAAAACTTCCAGATGTTCAAGCTGGACTTAGAAAAGGCAGAGGAACCAGAGATAAAGTTGCCAGCATCCACTGGATCATAGAAAAAGCAAGAGAACACCCGGAAAACAGCTACTCTGCTTTATTGACTCACCAAAGCCTCTGACTGTGTGGATCCCAACACACTGGAAAATTCTTAGAGACGGAAATACCAGACCACCTTACCTGCCTGCTGAGAAATCTGTAGGCAGGTCAAGAGGCAACAGTTAGAACCAGACATGGAACAATGGACTGATTCCAAATTGGGAAAGGCTGTATAATGTCATCTTATTGTTTAATTTATATGCAGAGTAAACCACGCAAAATGCCGGGCTGGATTAAACACAAGCTGGAATCAAGATTGCCAGGAGAAATATCAATAACTATTGTATCCAGATGACACCACCCTTATGGCAGAAAGTGAAGAGGAACTGAAGAGCCTCTTGATGAAAGTGAAAGAGGAGAGTCAAAAAGATGGCTTAAAACTCAACATTCAAAAAACTAAGATCATGGCATCTGGTTCCATCACTTCATGGCAAATAGACGGGGAAACAACGAAAACAGTGAGAGACTTTATTTTCTTGAGCTCCAAAATCACTGCAGATGGTGATGGCAGCCATGAAATTAAAAGATGCTTGCTCCTTGGAAGAAAAGGTATGACCAATCTAGACAGCATATTCAAAAGCAGAGACATTACTTTGCCAACAAATGTCCACATAGTCAAAGCTATGGTTTTTCCAGTAGTCATATATGGGTGTGAGAGTTGGACCATAAAGGAAGCTGAGCATTGAAGAATTGATGCTTTTGAACTGTGGTGTTTGAGAAGACTCTTGAGTCCCTTGGACTGCAAGGATATCCAACCACTTAATCTTAAAAGTAATCAGCCCTGAATATTCACTGGAAGGATTGATGCTGAAGCTGAAGTTCCCATACTTTGGCCACCTGATGCAAAGGGCTGACTCCTTAAAAAAGACCCTGATGCTGCTAAAGACTGAAGGCAGAAGGAGAAGGGGACGACAGACAATGAGGAGGTTGGATCACATCACCGACTCAATGGACATGAGTTTGAGCAAGCTCTGGAAGTTGGTGATGGACAGGGAAGCCTGGTGTGCTGCAGTCCATGGGGTCACAAAGAGTCAGACATGACAGAGAATAAACTAAAGTGGTATATTTATGTATACTGGTATATATACATGTATATACATATGGTATGCATATATGTAAAACCTAGTTTCTAGAGTAATTTTGAAAATGAAGGTGATGTTATACTTGGAGTGCTTAGCACAGCCCCCAGCATATGTGAAGAAATCAATCACATCCTGTGTTACCATTATGTACTAAGCACTTAGAATTGATTCCTTAATTTAATGTCTTATACATTCTCTCAGATGTGCTATAATTATCTATAATATTAAGGGATAATAATAAGTCTCCTTCCATCTGTAAAACTCTGCAACTCATTGTTTTATTTATGCATTCAAGTTACTAAGTAAAATACAAATTGCCCTTGTATACTGAAAACTCAAACTAAAAATACACACATTCTCTCTGTCTCTCTCTGTCCCTCACTGTCTCTTTCTCTACTGTCTCTGTCTCTCCTGTCACAGCTCATGTAATAGCAATATGATGCCCACATTTCAATTTAAAATTTCATTCTCCTGGTTCCTGTTACTTATTGATGTCTAACTGGTAAGAAATCCCAGCAACCTAGCAGTAGCAAGGATATGAGCTAATCTCATGATTGGTATAATTTGACCTCATTTGGAGCTATTTAGACAGTCTACTACTGGGTTTACTCACTTTGCTTTTAACATGCTCATGTCGTGTGTGGGGGAAAAACATATGAAGAGGAGAAAGGAAACCATCAGCTGAGTTACAGCATCACATGCACTCAGTTTTTTCTTTCTTTTTATGGAAAATTTAGAAAAATGAGAATCAAGATTATAAAGAAGCTCCAAAGAATATAAAAAAGAATAATTCCTTATAATAAAGAAGTATAAATGTCCAACATCAAAGATGAACTCTTTGCATAAGCTACATTTTATAGCAGGCATTATAATATTTTGATTAGATATCAAAATAGCTTGTAGTTCACGAGAAAATATCATGAAAGCTTGCATGTCTAACGAAAAACTCAACAGTCTTCAATTTTATAACAGTATCAGATAAGAGTAGGTTTAGCTATTGATATTTTCTAGTTTGAGGGAAAATTTTCTCATAAAATGTTTAGTTTGGCACTCTCTCTTGAGGTTGCAATATGATTAAATTTAAAAGCATTGACTCTTTTCCTCCTGTGGGGTATCTGCTTCTGTGAATAGATGATAAAAGTTATAGACACTGTCGTAGAAAGAATAAACATATGCACATGTATTTCAAATGGTTCAGAATTCATAAACCAATTTCCCCATTTTGTGAAGTGTTCTTATTAACCCTTGAGAAGTCATGAACCTCTGCTTTTGAGAATAACATTGTCTTCCAAAGCTAAATGATTGCCCTAGGAAATCTAAACTTTCACTTCCTACTTTAATGAACAAAACAAGCAAGAAAGTTTGTGGAATTACAAAGATGATGAATTTTTTTTAAAGGCCTACTTTAGTTTGCTAATCTAGAAGAGAACAGAGTAAGCCTAGTCGTTTTGAAGGATATAGATAGTTGTGCTTATCAGAAGTTCCTTCTCTTTCCTCTTGGAGATACACTCTCGCTTTGTATAAGCTTTCTGAAGGAAGCCAAAATTATGCAAAGAATAAGGACTCTGACATTAGTTGTATATGAAACCCAGCAATGGGTCAGATCCAAATATAACAAAAATGGGACATTAATAATAGAAAAAGTTGGCCAAAGAAAACACTTCCTCTGACTCTCTTCAGTCCATGGGGTACTATTAACATCACAATTGGCTGGGCAAAAATTCTTAGAATATGAATTCTCCCAAGAAGGCCATGGTAAAGCCACCAGCCTCCAACTTGAACAAGCCAGAGAAGTCACAGGATGGGAAAGACTGGCTTTTCTTCTCTTTGTGCCACCATCTTTCTCATCCTCTGCACTTTAAACTATCCAAGAACCAATTTCTATCTAGTGAGGGTTAAGATGCATGCAGGTGGGTTTATCACATGTGACCATGGAGATTCAGTCAAAACAATGCTCTCTGGAATGCATGGCTGGGGATTTGGATAAATGTTAAGAAATTACTCAGAGAGAGGAGCAAAAGAAGACTCTTCCAAACGTGGGGAGGGAGTAGGGAGGAAGAGGGGCAAATAATACATATGAGAGAATCTCCTGCCTCACTTTGTCTCTTAATTCATTACATGATGGATGCTTGATTTAAAAAATGTGCTTCATATTAAAATGCATGATTCTATTAAAAATGAAATGGGGCTTCCCTGGTGGCTCAGCTGGTAAAGAATCTGTCTGCGACGCAGGAAACCCTGGTTCGATTCTGGGTCAGGAAGAACCTCCTGGAGATGTGATAGTCTACCCACTCCAGTATTCTTGGGTTTTCCCGGTGGCTCAGACATTAAAGAATCTGCCTACCATGAAGGAGACCTGAGTTTGATCCCTGGGTTGGGAAGATCCCCTGGAGGAAGGCATGGCAACACACTCCAGTATTCTATTCTTGTGTGGAGAATCCTAATGGACAGAGGAGACTGGTGGGCTACAATCCATGGGGTTGCAAAAGTTGGACAAGACTGAGTGACTAAGCACAGCACATGACATTAAGAACAAATGATTAAGACCTGGAATTTGTATACTTCTGCTTTTATTTTATTCCTAAGACTGTTTTTGTTTCTGTTTTCTACTGAATCTTTCTCCTGGGCTTTAAATTTAATGCTTCCTGTGAGTTTTCTATATCTCCCTTCCATGGGATGAAATAGACATCTGAAAAAGAAAGAAGTAAATACTTTGGGTTATAATGCTAAAACACAAGCATCAAGAGTTAATATTTATTTATTAAGTGCTTACTATATGCCATATACTGTGGTATTTTACATGGATAATTTCTAGTCATCACAACAATTCCACAAAAGACTTTCTTATATGCACTTTTTGGTTGAAGAAACTGACACAGAGATATTAAGTGACTTGGCAATCTTATCAGTGAAAGAGAAAGACACAGAAAATACCCTAAAGGAAGGCCAGGATGTGTGACAATTGATAAAAGCCAATATTTAGAGGTATATAATCTATGCCATTACTATTCCAAATACTTTTTATATATCTATTAATATTGTTACCAGAATTATATGTTTTAACAGATAAGAAAACTGAAATACAGAATATTCAAAGTCAAGTTAGCTGATGGTCCCAGAGAATCCCTGAGTTTTTAGAGAATGGTCAGAATGCAAAATAAAAGAAGGCTGCATTCCTAATTTTTCACAGGGAGAAAAACTTGCCCACTTTGAACATTTTGGAGAGTTATGTCAACAAAATATAAATATTTAATATATTAAGCAACTTAAATATTGGTGTTTATTGTTAGAGTTGCTAATATAACTTTTGGCTTCCCTGGTAGCTCAGATGATAAAGAATCTGCCTGCAATGCCACAGTCCCAGGTTTGACCCATGGGTCAGGAAGTTCCCTAGAAGGGAATAGCTACCTACTCCACTATTCTTACCTGGAGAATTCCATGGACAGAGGCTACAGCCTTGGGGTTGCAAAGAGTCAGACACATAACTATTATGATAATGACAAAGATGATAATAATTGTTATATTAATAGTTTCCCAAGTGCATAAATTTATTAAGTAGAATCAGTATCATAATTAGATATAGCTATATATTAGATATTATACATTATATATTATATTATAATTATACATTAGATATAGCTAGATGTAGATCCAGATATAGCTATATATGTCTATGTGAGTGTGTGTGCTCAGGCATGTCTGACTCTTTGTGACCCAATGGACTGTAGCCTGCCAGGTTTCTCTGTCCATGGAATTTTCCAGGCAAGAATACTGGAGTGGATTACCATTTCCTACTCCAGGGTATATTCCTGACTGGATTGAAACCCGCATCTCTTGCATTGGCAGGTGGGTTCTTTACCATTAGCACGGCCTCAGAAGCCCAATATACATCAATATTGATCGATAGAGTATAGACATAGAGATAGATGACAGACAGAAACATGGGTAGATCTGTTTCTACTCACATGTCCTTCTATCTATTTATCTATCTATCCACCAGCTTTTACTGTAGCCTCAAACAATCCTGATATTTCAATTGTTTTGAATATTTATTTCTTATTCATGTACACAGTTCAGTCACTCAGTTATGTCCAACTCTTTGCGACCCCATGGACTGTAGCACACTAGGCTTCCCTGTCCATCACCAGCTCCCAGAGCTTGCTCAAACCCATGTCCATTGAGTCGGTGATGCCAGGCAACCATCTCATCCTCTGTTGTCTGGAGTTAGACATCTGTCTTACATCATCTGTAGTTAGATTAGGCTGATCTGGGCTGTTCCAGGTTCTGGACTATGCTGTACTTGGTTCTAAATGTCTTCTCACTTCAGAAACAAAACTAAAATTAGAGTTCCCCTCTGTGACATGATTTTCTTAAAATGGAGGCCAAAAAAGAGAAAGAAACATGCACAGGTACTTTGAAAAATTTGGTTCATATGTGGTATATGGCATATTAGCTCACATTTAATTGTCCAAGAGTCAATTTAGTTATGAGTCTCAGAGCTATTAAATGCAGTAACACTTGTTTATATCAAAATACAGTCCATTTCGTCCTCAAATGGACTTTGAGATCTGTTGAAGTTTCTTTCACTTTATAGAAGAAATGTTATGTATTTCTGTGAGTGTCTTAAGCACTGCCTTGTCATGTGGCTGTGACTAGATTCATAACAATAATAATGATGAAAATGATGATAATAATAGACATGATCTAATAGACATGATCTTCACCCTCTGAGAGTTGATGGGGCAATTGATGTGATGCCAAGATGGACATAACTCACAGCACACCAAGTAATTTAGACATCTTTAAACTCCTGGAAGGTACATGATATTAGTTAATATAAATGAAATCCTTTCATGTCAGTTCAGAATATACATATGCAGCCTTGTCTCCAAGTCAGTGGCATAAGGAGGAATTAAGCAATTTAGTTTGTTTCTAAGGACAAGATCAGTTGACCTCAGTCTGGTATTTCATTCTTAAGGTAACTTGGGATAAAATGAGTGGGAGGTCTTCTTTTTCATGTTATATAACATGGAGTGCACTGTGAAGACTTAACTATAGAACTAGAATTAAGTAATAAATTATTATAAATTCAATAATAGTTTTATAAAAAGATACTGGAGAAGGAAATAGCAACCTACTCCAGTATTCTTGCCTAGAGAATCCCATGGACAGAGGAGCTTGGCAGGCTACAGTCCCTGGCATTGCAAAGAGTCAGACACAATTGAGTGACTATCACTCACTCAAGAAGACACTATTAAAATTCTTCCTTGTTAATCAGCTGCATGGGAGGAAACAAATATATGAAAGAAAACAAAATTTTAAATTATGTTTTCAAAATTTAATAAAATAATTGATGCTGTAATTTCAAAGACTCATGACAAAATCAACATTGTTTATAATAGTGAAAAATTAAAAAGATCCTAAATATCCAAAAATATGAAGAAGTTACTCAAATTTTTACACATTTGCATAATTTAATATTATTAATAGGAAGTTATCAATAGATTATACACTTTTTATACTACATATTTTGTGAACAGTACAAGTCCAGGAATAAAATACAGTGAAAATAGTGGAAAGAGAGAGACAAAATACATAATGTAAACATTAGCAGTATTTGAGTAATAAGAATATTTAATTTTCCTTTATTTGAAAAATGTTAGGTGATAGGCATGGTTCTCAGCATCTTGTGAATATTAATTTATTTAGGCCTTCAAAGTACTCCATGAAAGAGGGACTATATATTAGTGTTCTATTGCTGTGTAAAAAAAAATTATCGTAAACTTAGCAGCTTTTTATTATGGTGTAGCTACTGTTGATTGGGTGTCCAGGCATGGCTTAGCTGTGTCTTCTGTTTCAGGTACCTGGGTGTTCATTGGGAAGACTGATGCTAAAGCTGAAACTCCAGTACTTTGGCCACCTCATGCGAAGAGTTGACTCATTGGAAAAGACCCTGATGCTGGGAGGGATTGGGGGCAGAAGGAGAAGGGGGCGACAGAGGATGAGATGGTTGGATGGCATCACTGACTCGATGGGCATGAGTTTGAATAAACTTTGGGAGCTGGTGATGGACAGGGAGGCCTGGTATGTTGCGATTCATGGGGTCGCAAAGAGTCGGACATGACTGAGCAACTGAACTGAACTGAACTGAAAGCTGCAGCTGCGCCTTAACAGGGCTGCCCTGTGATCTGGAGTCTCAACTAGGAAAGAATCTTCTTCTGAGCTTGCATACATTGTGGGCAGAATTCATTTCCTGTTACTTTAAAAGTAAAGGCCCAGACTTCTGACCATCACTGGGAAAACATCCTTGGGTTTTTAGAAGCTGCCTGAACTTCCCTGCCATGTGATCTTCTCCATAGGGCATTCAAGGCCTCATTCAAGGACACTTGTGGTCTCAGTGTCAGCAGGGAAGTCTCTTAGTGCAGTCTGCTAAGACAGAGTCATACAATGCAACGGAGTCATGGGAGGGATGGTCTGTCTTGTTTGCCATACAGTGTTGTCTAATCAATGGAGTGACATATCATCATTTTGACATAGTCTATCTATTAGAGACAAGTCACAGATTCTGCATGTACTCAGGAGGAAATCATACAAGGGAATGAATTTTTGGAGGTGATCTAATTTGCATCAGCCATACACTGTTTTTGCTTTTTTCTCTTTTTTTTTTTTTTTTTTTTTTTATGAGAGGATTGAGATTCAGAGAGATAAATTAGCTTGCCTGTGGTTAAAAGTTAGTTGCAGGAAATGGTATGTGGATCTAGGATCCTTGCTTTTAGTCATTTCTCTAAAATTCAGTATACATTCAGTGTATAAGTTGAGTGTCTCCAATGTGTTAAGCATTGTGATAAACCTTGGAAATATTGTAGCAGAAGAGATGATTTTTGCTCTTAAAGAGTATGCTGTCAGGAGGGGGGTTCAGGATGGGGGATACACGTACACCCGTGGCTGATTCATGTGAATGTATGTCAAAAACCACTACAATATTATAAAGTAATTAGCCTCCAATTATAATAAATAAATTAGTTTACAAAAAAAAAAGAGTATTCTGTCTAGTAGGGAGATGACATACCTAGGTAGGCAACAAGTATAGTCGAGTATAAAGACCATGCAGACCAAGTGTGGGGATACTGTGAAAGCCCAGAGAATGGTCACCTAATCTAGAATCGTAGAATCATGGAGACTTCCAAGATAACATGACCTGAAAGCTATGGCAAGATGAATGAATAGGAAGGAAGAAGGAGGGCAAGAAATGAACGAAGGTAGCGGGTAGGTGAAGCGCTTTGGGAAATGGAAGCAACCATGTTGAGAGATGCCCTGGTAAGAGTAACATCCCTCTGACCCAACTTAAAAGTGTCTCTACAACTTCAGTCAGAGATTATGGGACCATAATGGGAATGGTGTTAACACTCCTTAATGGCCATAACACTCCTGGGTTATGTATAAGGAAGGGAATTGTGAAGGAACTTGGCTTTATATGACATGATGCCAAGTCACTGAAGAAAAAAACTTTCTCAATGTATAAATCTCTACTTGGATGCAGATAGAAAGATAACTGCGGGCTATGGGCCCAGCTAGAATATGATTGTAATAATCTAGGTGAGAGATAACAGCAATTTGGACCAGGTTAGTAAGATTTGGGTTGGAGAGAGTTGATCCATTTAGAAACTATCTCTATGCTTTTGGGTCTGTCTTACAGGTTTTTTTTTTTTATGTTTTTCAGAATTATATTCAATAAGCTTATTTCACTTTTAATGTCAGAGAACGGTGCTTTTAATAAGGAATCAATAAAGCAGATATTCTCCCCGAATACAGTGCTCTACTCATTTTCCTACTAAAGTTAGATTCATTTACTGAGAAGAATAATTTTTACCAGCCAAGCACTTGTGCATTTTTTTCCACCTTCTTTTCTAAATAGCTTAAGGTTTCATAATGAAAGGCAGCTTTATTAGTTCTAATGGGTTCCCTGTCACATGAATCTATCCAGAATTATACTTTCATAATTATCAATTGAAAAATCAAAGGACCCAAAAGCATATCTTATCAGGGCCATGGGATAAGGATGTGAGCTTATTCTTAGAGATGGGCTACAAAGCTTATATTGCAGCACAGAGGACTGTGGTACCTCATAAGAAGGCGTGAGGAACTCAGTGTGAGTCTCAGCATTGTTTCCTGCCCAGACGCTCAAAGAAATGTGGCATAAAATAGTTGGCAGAGTCTGAAGTCCTGAATTTAGGAGCATCTGCTCAATTTCCATCATCTCAGAACGTTCCATTGAATAGCCTTGCTATATACATTCTCCCCAAGAGTTACAATAGGATGACTAGAGTTTGAATTATTCATTCTAAATAGTGATGAGACCTCAATGTGCTCGAACTCTCCTCAGTTTGGGAAAAAAAAAAAAAGGCTCAATAAATCATGCTTGCCCCACCCACTAATATTAGGCTATTGTCTGAAAGCATTTTGGGAGATAGACAGTAGGCTGGATAATGACCACCTAAATATTTCAAGTATTAGTTCTTGAAGCTTGTAAATCTTACTTGAGGAAAAGATTTTTGCAGATACAATAAAGGATTTTAAGACTTGGAGATTACCTTCAGTGATGCAGTTGGACCCTGAATGCTATCAGAAGTATTCTTATAACAGAGAGAGAGAAAAGGAGAGAACACAGAAGAGAATGTGATGCTGGATGGAGATGTAGCCACAATGGAGGGATGGCAAGAGCTGCCAGAAGCTGGAAGAGGTGAAGGATGGATTCTAGTATAGAGACTCCAGAGGATGTGCCACTCTGTGGACACCTTGATTTCAGACTTCTAACCTCTAGAACTGTTAGAAAACACAATTATGTGCTTTAAGCCTCTAAGTTTGTGTTAATTTGTTATGAGAGCCCTAGGAAAGTAACACAGCAAGGGTGAAATATTGTTAGAACACTTTCTGTGAAGATTAAGAAAGGACTTCGCTCTTTGAATGGGCGGAGTTCTATAGACAAGCAGTGTGGAGAGGAGATACACGTGGATTGGATTTTAGCCTCCACTTACCTCTTCAGAAGGTACCTTTGTGGAGAGGACAACTTGTGTCACAGTCCTAAGGGTGGAAGAGAGAACAAGATTCTGGGTTTACACAAAGAAAGAATGCTAAAAATTAAAAAGAAAGTGCAGAAATAAGAGTCAGATGACATGAAGGCCACACTCCAAAAATAATGATTATAATTCTCCTTTCAGAGTATATCTCAAAACTACTTCATGTGAATTATCTCTGTGTCCCAACAATACACCGTGAGGGAGACATTAGCTCTATTGCCTTTGAATTCTGTTGAATGCTCTAAAAAGATTCACTTCCAAATATTCTCCTCTGTTTCTTAGTTTCCTGTCACCGTTGGGTTGACTAGGCAGAATCATTTTATTCTATAGAGAGTTTAATTAGGCAATTCTTTCAGGAAGCCCATCAAGTCTAGATTGATTAAGATTGCTTTCAGAATGATATTTAATTGGGATAATGGTTTAAATTGGTTATTGATGAGGGAAGATTTGCTTGTGACTAGCTTAATTCCCTCTGGATGAGATTAGAAAGCTTTCCCCAGACAGTGTGTGGTTCTTCAGATAATTTGAAAAAAAATATATCAGGCATGAAAATTAGTGATTGAGATAATGCTTGGCTAAGGTGATCTAAGAATTTAACCAAACCATTAAGGGTATAAACTCTCAAGAGGAGACACATTCTAAGTGACAAACCATTTCCTCAGAATTGGCTGTGAATTTCATGCTAATTCTCTGCATTCATAATGTATACTAAGGGTCAGAGGTAGACATTTGCAAGATAAGCAACAGCTAAGAAGTCCAGAGTCTGGCTATGGACAGAATTAGGTGCTCGACACTCCATTCTTTTAATCACAACACTACTATGAGTAAAAGCTTTATCACTCTCATTTAGCAAGGTTCTGAGATAACAAATAAACAATCCAAGTTTACACAATGAGTAAATAATGATTGGCAGCTTTAAAGCTCAGATCCCTGGAAGTCTGACACTAGTTCATTCATTTAGCAATTGTTTAATAAATGCCTATGGTGAACTACACACTACTCTAGGCACTTGGGATAAAGCAGATTAAAACAGATTATGTCATCAGAAAGCTTACATCTGAGTGTGGGATTCAGAGAGTGAATGGATACAAAAGAAAATAAATTAATAAATTCTGTCAGGGTATATGAGTGTGTGCTAAGTCGCTTCATTCATGTCCGACTCTTTGTGTCCCTAAGGCCCATAACCTGCCAGGCTCCTCTGTCTATAGGATTCTCCAGGCAAGAATACAGGAATGGGTTACCATGCCCTCCTCCAGGGGTTCTTCCCAACCCAAGGATGAAACCTACATCTCTTATGTCTCCTGCATTGGCAAGCAGGTTCTTTACCACTAGCACCACCTGGGAAGCCCATATCAGGATATAGGGAAAGTCAAATATTCTAAAACATACTGTTTTCTACTTAATCCTTTTCTCTTTTTTTCCCCCAAGGTTTGGCTTTGGAAGGGACTACACAGGGTCATGGACTCAAACAAGAACTTTGAGCTGTTAGTTTCCAGGAAGACATCCTATAAGCAGATGAGGGCAAGGTGAAGAGTCCCTTGCTTCTATCTAAGCAGTTAGATGATTTTTTTAAAATGAGGTGTTAATAATCCCCTGTTGTTGAGCTTCTCAAAGTGTCCCATTAAATCATTTTAGCACCCCATTTTTTTGCTAATCACTGGTGCCCTAGAACAAACAGGAGCGAATTCTTACTTGAGTATAGATTTCTTTGGTAAGAACATCCAAGGTTAGAATCACACCTTGTCACCCACTAGTTGAACCTCAGTTTCCTTATCTGTAAAGGTGACTGAAGAATCAATGGGTAAACACAGGGAAAGTGCTTAGGATAGGGCTTGGTACATAGTAATGTTAAATAAGTATTAGCTATTAATAATCATTATTATTCATTCAAGATAATTTATGGTGAAGGAGCTTGTTGGTGATTCGGCAAGGTCTTTGGTGACAAAAGTCTGAGGATTCTTTCTTTCCCCAGCTCCTTCCCTGGCTTGTCCTATGACTGACTCTTTCCCTTATATGTGTGAGTCACAACCCAAGTAGCTTAGTCCTGCCTCCTCCTCCTGCTTTCCAAGTGTTTGCTTGTCAACTTCATTGTGAATTCCTTTAAATTCTGCATTTGCGTTTTCATGCCCGTATGGCTTCCAGCAAGTTTCCTAACCATCTGGGCCTAAGTATTTTTACTTTTCAAAATCGGGATGGTAACACCAGTATAGAATTGCTAAGGAAGTTAATAATTGCTAATACTACATTATATGTATACATATATAAATATATATATATAACTATATTTATTGATAACTTATTTGTATCATGCAGACAGTAAATACTTTATGAGTGTCTTCTCAACACCACTATCCAGTAAGAAATATTTTTCTAAATTTGTTTCACAGATGAGAAAACTGAGACTTAGTGATTGAATATGATATGAAATTGATATAAAAAAGTAATGTAACATTAAATAGCAATAGGTGGGACATTACAAAAGAAGCCATGATACAGTTTCCTCTAGAGGACTGAAGATATTGCTATGGTCATGTGTTAATAAAATTTCCAAATGGCATTGCTTTAAATTTATATTAGAACTTAAAGAACCTGGAAATCTTTGATCAGCCAGGGTAGCAAACAGTGCTAGCAGGAGATACAACTTTTAGAGTTAAAAACTACCTCCATACATTTTTTCCATGCTTTCAACATTTCTGAAAAAGTGGTGTGTCTTAAAATGGAGGTCATTGTAGGTCATGCTATTTCTTTTTTATCTAAAAATCTGTGATCAAAACAATGATTTTCCAAAAAAAAAAGCAAAACACAATTTTGTTGTTGTTTAAATAATTAATGTTGTTTTACATCAGGAAAACTGGAATTATTCATGTTTATTATATATATCTTCGGGGGAATATCTCTGTCAATTTACTTCCAATAATCAAAGAAACAGAACTACATTTTGTGTTTGTTAAATTCTGCTAGGTTGGGGTCAAGAGAACTGGCTGCAAACCCTTACTTTTCCATTCAGTAACTCTGTAATTAAGGTCATGTATGGAACAATTTGATCATGTGTTTCCTCTGCTATGAAACCAGGATAATTTTCCTGTCCAACTCATAGGGTTGTTTATAGATTTAATAAAGAGGAACTCTCATGACATCTTGAATATTTTGTATGAGATGCTTTTTATATTTTGTAAATTATTTTTCTTAAATTTTTATTGGAATATAGTTGCTTTCCAATGTTGTGTTACTTTCTGCTGTACAGTAAAGTGAATCAGTTATATATTTTCCACTCTTTTAGGTTTCCTTCCCATTTAGGTCACCCTAGGTCGTTGAGTAGAGTTCCCTTTGCCAACCAGTAGATTCTCATTAGTTATTTATTTTATACATAGCGGTGTATATATGCCAGTTCTAATCTCCCCATTTGTCCCACTCCTTTTGCTCCCCTTGGTAACTGTAAGTTTCTTCTCTCCATTTATGACTCTATTCTTTGCCAACAAGTTCATCTGTATAATTTTCTAGATTGCACATATAAGCAATATTATATTATATATATGTGTGTGTGTATATATATATATATGTCACTCTGTATGACAGTCTTTAGATCCATCCATGTCTCAGCAAATGGCAAAAATTCATTCCTTTTATGGCTGAGTAATATCCCTCTGTATTATATATGTACCACATCTTCTTTATCCATTCCTTTGTTGAGGAACATTTAGACTGCTTCTATATTTTGACTATTGTAAATAGTTCTGCAATGAATATCAGAGTGCCTGCATTTTTTCAAATTATGGTTTTCTCTAGATATATACCTTGGAGTGGGATTGCTAGGTCATATGTTTGCTCTCTAGTCTTTTAAGGAACCTCCATAATGTTTTCCATAATGGCTGTACCACTTTATATTCCCACCAATAATGTAGCAGGATTACCTTTTCTCCACACTTTTTTCAGCATTTATTGTTTGTAGACTTTTTGATGATGGCTATCCTGACTAGTGTGATGTGATACTTCAGTATAGTTTTGATTTGCATTTCTCTAATAATTAGTGATACTGAGCATCTGTTCATGTGCTTTTTGGCCATTTGTTTGTCATTTTAGAAGGATGTCTATTTAAATCTTCCCCTTATTTTTTTGGTTGGGTTATTCCAAGTACCTATGTTCACCTAATCTATGACAAAGGAGGCAAGGATATACAATGGAGAAAAGACAATCTCTTCAATAAGTGGTGCTGGGAAAACTGGATAGTGACATGTAAAAGAATGAAACTAGGACACTCCCTAATACCATTACACCAAAATAAACTAAAAAATGTATTACAGACCTAAATGTAAGGGCAGACACTATAAAACTCTTAGAGGAAAACATAGGCAGAACACTCTGATGTAAATTGCAGCAAGATTTTTTTGATCCACCTTCTAGAGTAACAAAAATAAAAACAAAATAAACAACTGGGATCTAATTAAACTTAAAAAGTTTTGCACAGCAAAGGAAACCATAACCAAAGGGAAAAGACAGCTCTTAGAATCGGAGAAAATATTTGCAAAGGAAGCAACCAAAAAGATATTAATCCCCAAAATATATAAACAGCTCACATAGCTCAATACATTTTCATAAATTCATTATGGCCCTCAAAAAACTAATTTTCTGTATTTTGTTTATTCAGGTAATATTGGCCTTTTAAATAAACCTATGATTATAAACATGTGAAAAACAAAATTGAAGAAACACACACACACAACACACAGAGGCACATGTTATTGTTAGGCAATCAACTGTTGGAAATCAAAGAACCATCAAAATTAAGCTTGTATCAAGTGCCCAGCACTGTCCTTGAAGTTTAATATGCAGTTGTGAACAGGATAAGCACAAGCCCTGACCACAGTGCCTTATAATCTTGCAGGATTTAAAGCATCTGCACAGTTCAGTAGAGGCAGCCGTTGTCCCTCAGGATGCAGAGAATTGTTCTGTTTTAAAAATTTATTTAGAAAGTAAGTGAATCACTCTGGTCATTCAGACAGCTTTTCAGTTTTTAAGTTAGTACCAGTAGTATAGAAATAGGAGAAACTACTTTTCAAAACACAGGTAAGACCTGTTTTGTTTTCTGACACTGGATATTGTAAAACATAGGCAAAGACAGATTAATGACTTAAATTCATTGATCTCTAAAAATATGTTTTTTTAATTTAAAAATAGGTGGATTCTTTGGTTTTATTTTTAAAGACATTTTTACCATTACAAATTCATAAAAATTGCCCATAAAACAATAAAGAAATAAGTCATCTAGTACTGTTTCTTTGCATGTTTAATTATTAAGCAAACAGTGAGAATTTCCTTCAGAATTAGTAATAAAACTCTGGATTTCAGTTGCATTCTAATTAGCAAATGAGTGTCTAAAAGAATAGATTAATCTGTGAAAGCTTCCTACTTGTATGCAAAAAGCCTGCTTAACATTTGAATGACTATCTAGGTGTCATTCTGGTAGCAGACTTTCTAGAATGGGAAGACAAAAGATCACCTTTGTGGGGGTATATGTTTATCTTGAGATTAATGTGGAACATCAGTAAAGAAGATTCTATGTCTATTGCACTCAAAGTGATTTTCTTTTCCTATTACCATATAGCTAATTTCTTAATTATTCTAGATTTCTTTCTGATACATTTAACAAACCAAATAAAATGTCCATTCACTCCGTTATTAAATAACTCCTTTTCCATATTGCTGGCTGACAACTGAATTATTGGTTGAGAGTAACTCTTGGCCTTTAAATAATTCAGATCTAAGGAAAATAGAAATAAAACCTCTGTCAAGAGAATAACTGAGTGATTCTTGTAAAATAGCTGAAGATGTATTTGTTCAATTCTGCTGCCAGAAAGCCCCAAAAGAAATGAAGAAAATGTGTCTTGCAACAAGATGGGAGGACTAGATCAAATATACATTTCATAGCAAATATACAATAAAAATCCCACAAAATTATATACAACATAAAAACAAAATACTGGAAGCAATGCGATTCAGAAAATTTTAAAATTAAAGGATGGTCAAAGGCATAGAAAATGATGTAAAAACTACAAGCAGACTTAGGCAGAAACACAGTATTATGAGTTATAAATATATATATTTTTAACATCCACTTCCCAATTAAAGTACCCTCATAGCTCAGTTGGTGAAGAATCCTCCTGCAATGCAGGAGACCCTGGTTCAATTCCTGAGTCAGGAAGCTCCTCTGGAGAAGGGATAGGCTATCCACTCCAGTATTCTTGGGCTTCCCTTATGGCTCGGGTAGTAAAGAATCCGCCTGCAATGCAGGAGACTTGGGTTAAATCCCTGGGTTGGGAAGATCCCCTGGAGAAAGGAAAGACTACTCCAATATTCTGGCCTGGAGAATTCCATGGGCTGTATAGTCTATGGGGTCTCAAAGAGTCAGACATGACTGAGCGACTTTCACTTTCCCAGTTAAAGTAGACAATAATAAGAATGATACAGACAATATGCTTTTAAGTGGGGATTCAACAGTTCATATAATAAGTTTGAAAAAAATTAAACCATTTTTATTAAAATTCTAACTAGTGGAATTAGTATGTCTTGGATACTTTGATACAAAAGGCATGATTTCCCATTCCATCTCAGCCACCTTGGTCAGTTCTTACAGTTTTCCCAAGTTTCAGAAATCTTGTTGTAAAATGGAAATTGTAGCAGTACTTACCTTATACAGTTATTGTATGTGTTAAATGGTTAATAATAAGTAAAGCTCCTAGAACATTGTCTTGGATTATATAAGTATCAGCTGTTATAACTTCTGGTTCTTTTCTTCTCAAATAATATGTTCTCTGTTCTATATATCTTTTTTAAGCTATCATATTATTTTTCTTTTACCTCTGCATCTGGAGGGTTTTGCAGCTTTGCTTCAGCTTGCTTCAATTCTCAATAATGCCAGTTTTTTTTCTTTATCGCCTGTCAATATATTTCAATTTTATTGTTGCATTTCATATATCCTCATATGTCCATAAAATAATATGATTGTTTTTCATCTCTGAAATTATTTCCTTTTATCTCTATATGATATCTTAACTCTCAATTTATTAAAAAAAAGCACACCTTCTTACAAAGAGTTTATGATATTTAGGCAAGTGTTTTCTAAAAGTTTAATCTTTCAAGTCATTATCTCCAGAGAATCTTATTTTTTCTGAATTATAAGATAATACAAGTTTTTAATATATTTCCTGAAAAATAGCTAGAATAGCTGTGTACACTTTTGATATATGTTTGCAGTTTTTATTCATTCACAGAGGTGATAGTTGAGTCTGTAGGACTCTTCACTGTGCAATCAGTGACTAGACCTTTTATTGCATTCAGATATCCATTCAATTATCAAGAAAGTATATGCTGAGGAGTTACTAACTTGCAGACACTGTTCTAAATGATGGGGATACATGAAGCACAGGCCAGAAATGATTACTGCTTATATAATGGATAGACAGTAGATAAACAATATATGTACACCTAAAATAACCTTGGAGAAGGACATGGCAACCCACTCCAGTACTCTTGCCTGGAAAATCCCATGGACGGAGGAGCCTGGTGGGCTACAGTCCATGGGGCCGCGAAGAGTCAGACAGGACTAAACGACTTCACTTTCACTTTTCACTTTCATGCATTGGAGAAGGAAATGGCAGCCCACTCCAGTGTTCTTGCCTGGAGAATCCCAGGGACAGAGGAACCTGGTGGGCTGCCGTCTATGGGGTCGCACAGAGTTGGATATGACTGAAGCGACTTAGCAGCAGCAGCAAAATAACCTACAGATAAGGAACTGGAGAGTTTTAGAGACTAGAATGATAGGAGGATGCAATTAGACAGAGAACTTAATGAAGAAAGGTAGGTTTTCTGCAAGCAAATGGGCATAAGACATTCTAGGCACATGTGCAAGGCCAATGTAAAGGCTTTGAGGTGCATAGAGTTGGTCAGGATACTTTCTTCCCCTCACTACGTTTTTTGACTGAAATAGAGTCAAATGCACTTTTTTTTTTTAACTTTCTGAGGACAGAGGTTAAGGGTACTCTTTCACCATCTGATAGCATCCGGTTTTCTGATCAAATATCCTTTTTATATTCCACAATTAGACACAATGGCGAGAAAAAGGGGAAATCTTTTCCTGGTTTCCTTGAGAGTATACCCTATTCTGTGTTATATTGGAACATATGCTATGTATAGAATTATGTGTTTTTCTAAATCTGTTGGCATTCACAGCACTGATAGAAGGTTTATCCGTATGATCATATACGCTCTATGCAAGTTTTTAATACATAGATCGGTTGTCAAGTTTTGCTTTTCTACATATCTTAGTTAATAGAGAATTTCAAGGAGACAACACCAGATCAATCCATTGCTGTGTTCACCTGTGAGTTCTAAGTGAACAGCTTTGAGGAGTGGACGATGGATTTGATTTGATAGACCTTGAAACTTTCCATTTAGAGCTCTCTGGTGTGTAGCAAAACTCAGGGGGGAAGTCAAGTTTGGAAATAGAGCTCTTTGAGTGTTTCAAATAGAAGTGAGGGTTTTGCATATTCTGAAGCAAGGTGAATATTTCTCATTTTAACAGTCCCTGTGCTTGGTGCAAAGCTGTCTAAGTGGCATTGATTAAATTTATCTCCTTTGCTTTACTTCTCTTAGCTGATCCCTTTTTAGGATTCTATTCAAATTTTTTCTTCTCATACAGATCTTCCTTGATCAAACAATGTATCATTAGAGATTTGGTGTTTATTGCCTAATGACTACCTCTTTTATTTTGTATCACTATCCTTCATGAAATAGCTATATATGCTTTTGTCTTTTTCTTTAAAATTGTCTCCATCATTAGATTTCAGGTGCACTGAAAACAGGGTTGATATCACTTTTGTTTATCATTGTACTCTAACCCAATGTTTGCCCCATATGAAAAGCTATTATTTGTAGAAGGAATGAGAGGAAGACCAAATAACCCAGAAGATGCTTGATAAATAGGTATTCAATGAGCGCATTATGAGAGAAGAAAAAGGAAACATGAGATGAGGGGAACTGTGGAAGAGAGTCATATCACCAAGAAAATAAAAACAAAACAGAGAGAGAGAGAGAGAGAAATAAAAGTAGAAAATGAGAAAAGATCCGGATTTAGTCAACCTAGTGTTGTTCAATGGTAGCTTCTTGTTTTTCTGGAAAAACTTCTAAGAAACATATATTATAATTAAGTATAAAATTTGTATTTTATCACCAATAAATTTCTAGTTAGCACAAATATTCCTGTTATAACACCAGTAGACAAATAACCTCACCTACAGAATAATATTTCATATGTTATGCATGATTCAAGAGAAAGAGTTTCACTAGAGATTCATGTCTTCTATGTTATACATCTATCCAAAAGGAATTAGTCTGGTTTTGGTAAGAATGTGAGTGGGACCGGAGAGTTATATGTGAGGTGAGAGGATATTAGAAACATCAACTTGCTCAAAATTCTCTATGAGAGATCAGAGAAAGTAGAGAATATAGGCTGTGTTCAAAGATAAATTGAGGCATATTAAAATTTTAAGAGTTTATTCGACCAAAAATCCACTGGAATAGGGCAGCACCAAACTGCAAGTAGTTAGGAGTGCTCCAAACTTAGGAGCTGGGGAAAAGCTTTTGTAAAGAAAAGGCAGAAGCAAAGTAAGAAAATTATTGATTCATTATAAAGCCCAGTTGTCTGTTAGCAATTGATTGTCCTTACTTTTTTTTTTTTTGCTGTTGCTATGTTTCTGGGTTTTTTTTTGTTTTTTTTTTTTAATGTGGACCATTCTTAAAGTCTGTATTGAATATGATACAATATTGTTTCTGTTTTCATTTTGGGTTTTTTGGGGGACCACAAGGCATTTGGGATCTCAGCTCCTCAAGCAGGGGTGGAACTCACACCCCCTGCATTGGAAGGCAAAATCTTAACCACTGGACAGTCAGAGAATTACCTGTCCTTAGATTTTAACTTTGTAATCTTGAGGTATTTAAAAATTTTAGGTTTTGGTTTTCTCAATATATTCGAGCCCCCTAAGTCTAATTTGGCCACCTTGTTTAATTGATTTAGCAGTTAAAAAATTGTTTTTCTTAAAGAAATGGAGAAAGAGCAAGAAATAATTACTAAGTTACTTTTTAAAACATCATCTGACCAGTAAGCAGGAGCTTTTATGAGTAAACTGAGCAAGATTTCTCTTATCCTACTTAAGGAAAGCTGGACAGGGAAAATGTTTCCTAAATAAACACAATTTCTTTTCCTTACTTAGAGGTTCATGCTTGAAAACTGATAGAAAATGGGCAGAGCCAGAAAGTTGAAAGGAAAGACAGTTGTTGCAATTTCTGTGACTTTCTTGAAAATTCAGGTACTTCAGGGCCTTCCATGCAAACTAAGCCTCCAACAGGAAATACTGGTCCCAGACAACGGGATGAGGTATAAATAAATGGGTCCTTTTTGTGGATGGCTCATCCTAAGAGATGGGCTTCCCTTGTAGCTCAGTTGGTAGAGAATCTGCCTGCAATGCGGGAGACCCAGCTTCAATTCCTGTGTCAGGAAGATCCCCTAGAGAAGGAAATGGCAACCCACTCCATTAGTCTTGCATGGAGAATCCCATGGACAGAGGAACCTGGCAGGCTACAGTCCATGGGGTCGCAGGAATTGGACACAGCTTAGCGACTAAACCACTACCATCCTAAGAGAGTTCAGTTAGGAGTATTCTAACTTTTTTTTTTTTCCTATCAGTTGTTCAATGAAGAGAACAGGAATGCAGGAGTGGTGGAAGAAAGCTCAGATGGCAATTCACATGAATAACATCTCAGTAACAGACAAAAATAGAAAAACATTGTCTCACATTTTAGAATAACGAGGAAAGGGACATTACACGGTCATCATTAGAAGTCAATTGTGATTTTATATGCCTTTGTTTTTATCTGGCTTATTTCACTTCGTATAGTAATCTCTAGGTCCATCCATGTTGCTACAATTGGTTTTACTTCATTATTTTTATGGCTAAGTAATATTCCATTATATAAACACACTGCATCTTCTTTATCTGCATGATACTGCTTATATGTAGACTCTAAAAATTGATACAAATGAATTTACATACAAAGCAGAAATAGATTGACAGACATAGAAAACAAACTTATGATTACCAAAGGGGCAAGGAAAGTAGAAGGGAGGGATAAACTAGGAATTTGGGATGAACATATGCACATTGTTATGTATGAAATAGAAAACCCAAAAAGACCTATTGTGTAGTACAGAGAACTATACTCAATATTTTGTAATAACCTTAAGGAAAAAGAATCATATATACATGATTATATATACACATACATGTTGTATAACTGAATCACTTTACTTCTGA
Organism: Cervus elaphus; assembly: GCF_910594005.1. Lineage (NCBI taxonomy): Eukaryota > Metazoa > Chordata > Mammalia > Artiodactyla > Cervidae > Cervus > Cervus elaphus. The sequence goes on from NC_057831.1 coordinate 39,326,966, forward strand.
AACTAGCACAACATTGTAAAGCAGCTATATTTCAATTAAAAATTAAGTTAAAAAAGTCAGTTGCAATAAACAGAGTGGGAAACAGCAGAATGAAGGAAGGGAGGGGACTTCTGATAGAGGATTTGGCAAATGCATTAAGACACTGTGCCCTCCAGAGAAACAGCCAGAGCCAAATCTACTCTCTTCCACACATTATACTGTAATTTGACCTCTTCATATAAACTTTGAAGAATATAGACCTTTGAATTTTGCAATGGCATACAAAATAAGAAATCCCAAGAACAAAGATCAAATTTAGAATTTAAAGAAAATACACTTATCACTTGAAATAATTTATTACTATTACTTTCACTACTGATAATAACAAAAAAGCTTTCATTTTTCACAGAAAGCTTTTCTTTAGAAAGGAAACTAGAATTTGGGTTAAGTTTATTGAAAACAAAAAATGCAGTAACATTCTTTTCAGAATCTGCTTGATATATTCTGGCACTATTCGCTTTGTCTGTTTCAGGAATGAGGGAGGGATTTTTGGTTTTCCTGACCTCTGAGCAAAACACCCATGGCTGATTCATGTCAATGTATGGCAAAAACCACTACAATATTGTAAAATAATTAACCTCCAATTAAAATAAATAAATTTTTTAAAAAGCAAAACAAATGTGATACAAACAGAAGTTTAAGAAGTAAAAAAAAAAAAAGAAATGAGCAGACGGCTGTAGATCATAATGGGGCTCACAGAACTCCAGAGTGAGGTATTAGGGTCCGAGTGACAGAATTCCTTCCCTGGTGCCCTTACTCAGGTGTGAAATGAAAAGATCTCCAACTTCATCTTGTTTGTCTGGGGATGATTATTCTCCCCAACTATTTCTTTATTCATATATATTAGAATGATAAGGTACCACATCGTTAAACTGGGGCAATCAGAAATCTCTAAAAATAGATTCACCTTCAGTAATTCATGGAAAATCCAAGCCTCCAGGATACAATTTATTAAAACGGAGATAATAAATAGCAATTGGAACCTTGCATTAATTGACAATTTTGATATCCAGTATTCCTGGTATACCCTCTTAATCACATTAGAAATGACACACGGGTGCTCTTTAAGTCCAATAATTGCACTCAAGGCTTTGCTAGATTTCTGGTTTTCTTGGCAGGTAAAGGAGACTCTGACCTCTACTCTTGCTGAGATAGTGGTTCTTTGATAAAAATCTAGTGCTTAAAAAAATCTTTTTGGCTCCTCAATCAGTTTAATTTTAACTTAAGAAGATCTTTGACACTTAAGAGAAGCTTAATAGAGTATTGTTCTTTAGGAGAGGCAATTAATGAATTCCAGATGAAGACCCCTCACCTCCTTCATTATCTGTATACATGAAATACAAGAGTGACCCATGGATCTTCAGCAGAAGTCATGGTGACCTTTGTAAAGGGCTAGAACATTACATATTTAATAAAAACATGAGTAATTAACATCTAGGAAACATTGTTCTGATCCTGTGACAGCTAAAAAGATCATGTGGATCAGAAATTGTTGCTTAGAAGTTCACAGTCTTGTAATGGAAATGAAATGTATACATAAATAACTGTAATAACAGTTAGAAATAATGTAAATTCACCCTAAACAAAAATCCAGTATGAGAATTTCAATCAGATAATAGCAGTCTAGATGTCAAAATAAGGAAAATGTATTCCAACTAAATACATGTTGTGTGTGTGTGTGTGTGTGCGCTCAGTCGTGTCCAACACTTTGCGACCCCATATGCTGTAGTCACTAAGCTCCTCTCTCCATGGAGTTTTCCAGGGAAGAATACTGGAGTGGGTTGCCATTTCCCATTCCAGAGGATCTTCTTGACCCAAGGATCAAACCTGTGCCTGTGGGCCTCCTACGTTGGCAGGAGGATTCTTTACCACTACGTCACTTGTTCAGGTCAGTTCAGTCGCTCAGTCATGTCTGACTCTGCGACGCCATGGACTGCATCATGCTAAACTTCCCTGTCCTTCACCAACTCCCGGAGCTTACTCAAACTCATGTCCATCAAGTTGGTGATGCCATCCAACCATCTCATCCTCTGTTGTCCACTTCTCCTCCCGCCTTTAATCTTTCCCAGAATCAGGGTCTTTTCTAATGAGTCACTTCTTCGCATCAGGCGGCCAAAGTATTGGTGTTTCAGCTTCGACATCAGTCCTTCCAAAGAATATTTAGGATTGATTTCTTTTAGGATTGACTGGTTGGATCTCCTTACAGTCCAAGGGACTCTCAAGAGTTTTCTCCAATGTCACAGATCAAAAGTATCAATTCTTTGGTGCTCAGTTTTCTTTATAGTACAACTCTCACATCCATACATGATTACTGGAAAAACCATAGCTTTGACTAGACAGAACTTTGTTGGCAAAGTAATGTCTCTGCTTTTTAATATGCTGTCTAGGTTGGTCTTAACTTTTCTTCCAAGGAGCAAATGTCTTTAATATCATGGCTGCAGTCACCATCTTCAGTGATTTTGGAGAGCAAAAAGATAAAGTCTGTCACTGTTTCCATTTTTCTCCATCTATTTGCTATGAAGTGATGGGACCAGATGCCATGATCTTAGTTTTCTGAATGTTGAGTTTTAAGCCAACTTTTTCACTCTCCTCTTTCACTTTCATCAAGAGGCTCTTCAGTTTCTCTTCACTTTCTGCCATAAGTGTGGTGTTATGTGCATATCTGAGGTTATTAATATTTCTCCTGGCTATCTTGATTCCAGCTTGTGCTTCCTCCAGCCCAGCATTTCTCATGATGTACTCTGCACAGAAGTTAAATAAGCAGGCTGACAATATACATCTTTCATGTACTCCTTTCCCGATTTGGAACCAGTCTGTTGTTCCATGTCTCGTTCTAATTTTTGTTTCTTGACTTGCATACAGAGTTCTCAGGAGGCTGGTCAGGTGGTCTGGTATTCCCATCTCTTGAAGAATTTTCCACAGTTATTGTGATCAATACAGTCAAAGGCTTTGGCATAGTCAATAAAGCAGAAGTAGATGTTTTTCTGGAACTCTCTCACTTTTTTGATGATCCAACAGATGTTGATAATTTGATTTCTGGTTCCTCTGCCTTTTCTAAATTCAGTTTGAATATCTGGAATTTCGTGGTTCACGCACTGTTGAAGCCTGGCTAGCCCCCTAAAGAAAATATATAGCTAAAATGAAGAACATAGCAAGTTCTAAATGGAAAGACAGCATGTAAACTGTGAAAAGAAAATAAGAGACAGTTTGGTTATAAGAAATAATTTGGCAATAAAAACAGGTTAGAAATAATAAGACCTTTATTCCAAGCTTCTAGTGCATAGAAAATATTTTCAGCAATGACAATAAAGTTGGAGAATTACTTTCTGGGTCATTGAAATTCTTGGATACATGGGAAGTAGTAGAAGTGCTAAGTGAAAGCTTCTTTGAAGGTGACTACCTGAGGCCTTTGTGTGATTATAACTGGACATTTAGAATATTAATCTTTCAATAGTTATTAAGATAGATTTTGGTAGTTAGAAATTGTTTGCTTGTTCTAGTTAAGAGATTACTGTTGTGAAATTTTTATAGCAGTACCATTGAAGTGGCAAATATTAATATTGGCACCTGATTGGATGGCAGATGCAAAGGTCCAGGAAAAAATGTTATGAACTTTTTAAATTAGCATTTTGTCTTTTTTCCTACAAAATGCTTATTGAAAAGAGTTGCTGTGTCTAAAAGGATGCTTTGGTGAAATGTGTTGAATAGATAATAAGATACTTGACTTTTAGCTCTTTCAAAGCCTTCATTTTATTGACTTGCCTTGTCAAGAGAGTTGTATTATAAATGGTGATATCTAAAGACTAATAATGATGATAATGATGATTATGATGATTTCAACAACACTGTGAAGCAGTGTGCCAAACTCTGATTATTTATTATCTCATTTGAAACCATTAGTGGTCTTATGAACTAGGTATTATTATTATACCCATTTATAAATAACTTACCTAAGGTCACATGACTTACATATCATTAATCTGAAGTGTGAACCAAGGTGGTTGACTCCTAACCTATACTCATAGCCATGATGATATAATTACTAAGAAATTATTCATATATATGATTTTCTAAATAGAACAGATAATAATCTCTATATTTGTTTTGTCCACCAGCTGGACCTTCCCTGGTGGCTCAGACCATAAAGAGTCTGCCTACAATGTGGGAGACCCCAGTTTGATCCTGGGTAGGGAAGATCCCCTGGAGAAGGAAATGGCAACCCACTCCAGTATTCTTGCCTGGAAAATTCCATGGACAGAGAAATTTGGCTGGCCACAGTTCATGGGGTAACAAAGAGTCAGACACCACTGAGTGATTAATGATTTCTACTTTTTACTTTTCACCAGCTGAAGTCTCTCTCATCACAATCCATTCCTCTTAAAAGAAAATCCAAAATTCTCCCAATGCCTCCAAGGCAAAAGTCAGAAGGAGTAGGTGATCAGGCTAGTTTGACTCAAGAAAAGTATTTTGCGAAGTGAGATTGCCTCATTAAAGAAGGGCCAGATGAAAGAAAAGCAAACCATGCGTGAATATGGTTCTTCACGTGGGACATCATCAAAGACACAGTTCCACATTTGCCTGAGCAGAAGAAAGGTGACAACAATTTGTTTTCACCTAATTCCTTATATACATATATTCATTTGCTGTTTACCATTTCATGTATAATCTAAACTGCTGAGAGAACCCTGCATTTTGTTGCTTTCATCTATTAGTGGACATTAAGACACTAGTGCTTAGCCTTTAGGAAACAGTCATGGTGAATCTGTTCTAAGCGTTATGTCTTTCTCAGAGTTAAAGGTGCCACCACAGATTACTCAACAGTCAGTTAGCTAGAGTTAGAAAATCCATTTCAGGCTAGCGATTTTTTCTTTTCTTTTTACTTGTACTGTTGCATGACTAGGGATCAGGAGCCCATTTCAGCATATATACCTTTCAAAATTAAACTTGACTAAATCAGTGAGACTTTATTTTCAAGCAATTTGTTCAGTATTGTTAACACAAAAAGAGATAAAATTGGATCATTTAACAAGTTGATTTTTTATTCTTCCAGTTAAAGGATTAGTTTGAACCGTGAAAGAAAGACAGACTCATATGTTTGTAAACATGAGAATTTTTCATATTCAGGGAGATTTGGAATATTTAAAATATTTTTGTTGTTTTTCTATAAGCTTTAACAATTATTAACTTAAACATTAGCATGCAGAAATTTTAATCCAAATGTAAAACAAAGTGGAATATCTTTTCTAAATAAGGGAGAGAGATATTGTTACTAAGAATACACAGTAGGAAAAGTAGAATCAGTAACTGACAATTTAAACTTTTAAGGATCATGACAGAGAGCCATCTGGAGTTAATCAGCATAAATCTATAGCTTGCATTAGCTCCACAATTAAGATACTCATAAAAATCCACTGTGTAAGAGCTTTCCTGAATCATAATTTAACCATGATATTCTATCAAATGACTTTTTATGCTTCAATTCAAGACCACAAAGAAAATACAGGAAGCAAATGGGTTCTGAAAAAGAAAAAAAGAAAATTTCTAGTTGGCTGTTACTTTTCTTCTTGTTAACGTAAGTGATAAGAAATAATCATTTTAATGATTTGATCATTCTAATTTTATAATATATGATATTATTTATTAATAAGTTATATAACAATTATTGATAACAGATTAAATATATTTATACTTCATAAATCAAAAGAAGCTAGATGTTTTACTTTTAAAAGAAGCAATTATCACCATAGTAATAATATAAGGAAAACTATGGGCTCTAGCTCCATTGTGCCTGAAGTTTAGAAGACAGCTTGTTATTAATATATATTGTATTTCATTCTATTGCATTTTATATATATCTAAAATATTATCATCTTTCAGAAAATATAGAAGATAACATGAGTGAGTTAAAAAACACAATAAAGGAAAATTGTTAAATTGGAAAATGGTGGAATTCAAACTTGACCACTTGAACAATGGATTAGCAAAATTAATAAGAACTTTTTAATCAGGTACTGTGAGACTGTCAAGACTAGCGCCATGACAGGCGCCCTGAGCTAGGAGTGGGCCTAAGGGTGGGGTGATTCTCCTCCTCCTCCAACAGGCCACGAGAAGCTAGCCAATCAGCACGCACCCACACATGCCCAGTAAGCCTCCGGAAGAGTCCCCTGGAAAGTCCCGCGCTAGCGAAAGTTTTAAAGTGTGTTTGACCAATGAAATTGCTTCGCAAACATGTAACCAATCCGCTTGCGCTAACTACCCACTGCTTATGTTTGAAATCGAGCACCCTATAAATGTGTGTGGAAACTGGGGCTCAGGGCTCTCTGACTTTGCACCACTGCGTTGGTTGCAGCAGGGGCCCTGACTCAAGTCAGCAATGAATTTCCCTTCCTTTGCGTGTTGCCTTGTCGAGGAGGTCTTCTCTTTTCCCGTTAGGGGATTCAGACATCGGGCATAACAGTACTTGTGTTTTTTAGGACAGAGAGAAGAATTTTAGCCCATGAGGCAGAGATGAGATTTGGAGCTTAGCAGAGATGGGACGCTGAATCACTAGACAGTCAAAGAAATATTCAGGAAGAAAATGAAATTTTCACCGCCTCATGAGATAAAGTCTAATCTTTTTTTTTTTTTTTTTAATCTCTGCAAGCAAAATAATGTCAATGGACACCTAGATTACAAAGTATTAGGTTGGTGCAAACTCGATTGCAGTTTCAGACCATACCACAGTCATGTCTAGGCTCAAACACATCTTTAGCAACTAAAATAGGAACTGTTACAATTGACATGTTTTTGCCAATGAGAAACAAATTTATTACTATAATGTTAAAATCCACTCTTCCGGATTCCATGAACGCTTGGAAAGCATTTTCTGTTTCCTGTTGGTTGTAAAAACATTTTCCCTGCAAAAAGTTATTGAAGTGCTTGAATAAATGGTAGTCAGTTGGCAAGAGGTCTGGTGAATGTGGTGCATGAGGCAAAGCTTCGTAGCCCAATTCGTTCAACTTTTGAAGCTCTGGATGTGTGACGACTTGTGGTCGGGTACTGTCATGGAAAAGAATTGGGCCCTTACTTTTGACCAATGGTGGCTGTGGGCATTGCAGTTTTTGGTTCATCTCATCAATTTGCTGAGCATACTTCTCGGATATAATGGTTTTGCCAGGATTCAAAAATTGTAGTGGATCAGATCAGCAGCAGACTGTGAGCATTTTTTGGTGTAAGTTTGACTTTGGGAAGTGCTTTGGAGCTTCTTCTCAGTCCAGTCACTTGTCTGGTTTTCACTGGTTCTTGTATAAAATTCACTTTTCATCACATGTCACAGTCAGATCTAGAAATGGTTCATCGTTGTTGCCTAGAAGAGAAGATGGCACTTCAAAATGACAGTTTTTTTTTTTATTTTCAGTCTGCACATGAGGCACCCACTTACTGACCTTTTTCACCTTTCCAATTTGCTTTAAATGCCAAATTACCATAGAATAGTCCATGTTGTGTTCTTTGGCAACTTCTTGTGCAATTGGAAGGGGATAGCTTTGATGATTGCTCTCAGTTGGTCCTTGTCAATTTCTGATGGCTGGCCACTATGCTTCTCATCTTTGAGGCTCTCGTTTTCTTTGCAAAACTTCTTGAAGCTCTGCTGCACTGTATGTTCATTAGCAGTTCCTGGGCCAAATGCCTTGTTGATGTTGAGATTTGTCTCTGCTGCTTTAAGACCTATTTTGAACTTGAATGAGAAAATCCCTTGAATTGCTTTTCTTCTAATGTCATATCTATAGTCAAAAATGAATATAAAATGCACAGCAACTGATAAGTCACTAGCAAAAAAACAAAAAACAAACAAACAAACAAAAACTACAAAGGGAAAAATATGAATTAAAGTGATGTGTAACATAACCACATTTAACAATGTATTCCAATATCAAATGGCAGAGTTCAACAATGCAAAACCACAGTTACTTTTGCACCAACCTTCCCTTGTGACTCAGATGGTAAAGAATCTGTCTGCAATATGGAAGATCTGGATTTGACTCCTATCTCGAGAAGATCTCCTGGAGGAGGGAATGGCAACCCACTCTAGTATTTTTGCCTGGAAAATCCCGTGGACAGAGGAGTCTGAAGGGCTATAGGGCCACAAAGAGTCAGACATGACTGAGCATCTAACACTTTCACTTTCAATAGTTAGTTGAACAGTCAATACGTTTGAGAGAGAAAAGAACAAAGAAGTTATGATGATATGGATGAGAAGCTGGGTGGAGAGAACAGAGTAATAAAAGTTCAGTACAGAAAGATGTAGCTAAATTAAGAAATTTATCTATGGCTATGGCATAGATGAGCAAATTATTTTCTGTAAGCAGAGCTTAAAATGTTAATAGTGGTTAAATTTATGAAGTATAAGACTCTTTGAAAAGTAAAAAATAAAATAAAAAATATAGGAGCAAGAGAGGATGTATCAGGACACAGTTAGGAAGTACTCTTACTCTGGAAGGGATGGATATAATTAAATATCATCATATGCCTGTATTAAGGAAGGCTATGTGCAAGGGGATTCTGTAGAAGCTTACTTGCCTATGAAAATATCTGCCTTTCTTCAATTAGGAGAAATATAGTTCTGTACTCTTCTCACCTTGGAAAGTGTTGACTCCTCCATGGAAATTCATAATCCACTCAGTTCTGTCTGGCTCTTTGCAACCCTGTGGACTGTAGCCCACCAGCCTTCTCTGTCCATGAGGATTCTCCAGGCAAGAATACTGACCTTTACAAAGACCAAATGGAGGGTGAAGGTCATGCCTTCCTCCAGGGGATCTTCCCAACCCGGGGGTCGAACCCAGTTCTCCTGCATTGCAGGCAGATTCTTTACTTTTTGAGTCACTAGAGAAGCCCATGATTCATATTAGCACACTAAAATTCTGGGGAAAAACGTGCATTGAAAAAAGTAAGTATTTTTAACCAATTTACCTTTGTTTGACACAGTGTTAGGGCTTCCCCGGTGGCTCAGACAATAGTAAAGAATCTGCCTGCAGTGCAGGAGACCTGGATTCAATCCCTGGGTTGGGAAAAGCCCCTGGAGAATGGAATGGCAACCCACTCCAGTGTTCTTGCCTGGAGACTCCCATGGACAGAGGAGCCTGGTGGGCTTCAGTCCATGGGGTCGCACAGAGTTGGAATGACTGAATGACTAGCACATACAACACAGTGTTAAAACTTCTTAAAAGGGACATCATTTTCTCCCCCATGAAAGTGTGATAAAAGTTGGAAAATAGCAATGCTGACAGCACAAGCCTAGAAGAGACTGTTCAAAGATTTAAGCCTATACTGAGCTGATTTCCTGTGATTTTTTTGAACAGTAAATTACATTTTCTAGAAACATCCATTTTTTGTGTGTGTGGTAACAATTTTCTTCCTGAAGTGATATTGGGTTTTGAACTAGAATAGATAGCAAGCCAAATAACAGGGGTTGCCAAATAAGAACGAAATACAGAGTAGGCTTTCTCTGCCCCTTTTCTCATACACTCATGTTCTACAAGATAACCTACAAGAAAACCAAGACCAGTAGTGACAGTAACTGGACTGAGAGAATTTCTCTTTGAGTTTGCATAGAGGGAGGACTTCTAGTGAAAGCCATACAAGTAGTTGTTATTCTAAAAGAATAAATAACTTGTAGAATACACATGTGATGGAATAATACTGAGTAATAAAAAGAGGCAATGTATTGATACATGCTACTATAAGGATGAATATTGAACATTATGATCAGCAAGTGAAACTAAAATATATACTGTATAGAGTCATTTAAATGAAGTTCTAAAGCAAAAATAATCAATGATGAAAACAGATCAGAACAGTGTTTACTTCAGAAGATTTGTTGACTGCCAAGAAGCACAATGGAGCATTCTTAGGGGGTAAAGAAGTTCTATATCTTGACAGTGATATAGGTTACACTGGAGTATACATCTGATAAAATCTGTCTAATTGTATACTTAAGATCTGTGCATACCATTATAAGGAAATGCCACATTCTCCATTAAAAAAAAAAAAAAAGAAACAGTAAAGAAATTTAGGACTCTAGTTAGTGGAGTGTCTTTAAAAAAATTATATGGGTTTGATTTTCAGGAACTACTTTTTATGTATTTTTAGCTTATGTGCATTCCTGCTCAGCTGTGTTCAATTTTTTGCGGCTCCATGGACTGTAGCCCTCTAGGCTCCTCTGTCCATGGGACTTTTGTCCAATAAAAAAAAGTGCATGACTAAATATACATTACAGTGCTGGACCTCCAGTTGATCTTCCTGACTCAGGGATTGAACCCATGATAGTTACACAGATCAATTAACTGCTCAGTACAGAGAGAGCAAAGCTCTTTTTTACAGCACAATATCAAATTAAAAGAAAACATAAAAGGAATGATAGAGTAAGAGAGTTATTACTGTGGCTAAAGCTACTGGGTAAATTTTTGTTAGAAAATTTTATGTGATATTATGATATCTCCCCACAAATTATCTGTTTGAGTCAAAGGAAACTTCATAATGAAAAACAGTTACAGATAGTTCAGTCGCTCAGTCGCTTCTGACTCTTTGTGACCTGTGGACTTCAGCACAACAGGCTTCCCTGTCCAACACCAACTCCGGTAGCCTACTCAAACTCATGTCCATTGTGTCAGTGGTGACATTCAACGATCTCATCCTCTGTCATCCCCTTCTCTGCCTGCCCTCAATCTTTCCCAGCATCAGGGTCTTTTCAAATGAGTCAGTTCTTCGCATCAGGTGGCCAAAGTATTGGAGCTTCAGCTTCAGCATCAGTCCTTCCAATGAATATTCAGGACTGATTTCCTTTAAGATGGACTGGTTGGATCTCCTTGCAGTCCACAGGACTCTCAAGAGCCTTCTCCAACATCACAGTTCAGAACAGTTATCTCCTATATGGGGAAAAATCAACATCATGTGATGTGATTCATAAATAAAGAATGTATCACTTTTTAATTCCTCCAAAAATGCACAAAATGATAGCAATGTTTAGTACATTTAGTTGTTTAGTATGTTTCTCCCTTCAACATATTCCTGAAAGCCTTAGTGTGAATCTCTAACACAGGGGTGATGTCAACACCTTGGGCATTTGCTGACCTCTGGCTTAGGGAAAAAGAAGAAATGCACTGATATATTGATTTCCAAGAGCTGACCAGCAAACTGATTCCTTTATTCTCAGAGAACAAGGGCACTAATAAATTTTTAGCCTTTACATGACTAAGTTTTTTCTTATCATCACAAATGTATTTTATTCAGACTGAAATTATTATAACCATCCTCAGAAGCTGTTTTGTCATTCAGCTCTGGGGTGAGAGTTTATGACTGCTGAAGTCACCTTCTAGAATGTACCACGGAGTGGAAAAACAAGTAATTGCTTGATATCTTGAAGTTAATACTACCTCATTCCTTTACAGTGAAGAGTAGTTAATAAAACTGTAGATTTGAAAATTTGGGGAATTCTGATTAGAGAGAATGGACTTCGTGTAGAATCATGGTAACCAAATTACCACTAGGCCACACACAGCTTTTAAAAATTTCAAAATATTGATGAGGATTCGGAAGGAAAAGAGAGACCATACACTTTATAATAAAATGCTAAGCTTTTGAGCTCAGGGAATCAGTTTTACGCTTTCCTATTCTCCACACTGGCGTTACCTACAGGGTGCTGAGAGCACGATAACTTCTTGATTAGTACATGCTTGTTGTAGTCTGTACTAATCCAGTAACCAGTACTGATTGGGTAAGGACTTATGGTTTCCCTACTAGCTTTAGAGACAGAACTTGGCTACATTTCTTAAGAGAGGTAAAGGAAGTGGTGAAAGAAATAGCATGGACGTTTTAAAATTTGTCTGCAAGCTCTTTTGACACTCTTTTCACTGAGATAAGGATCTGTGTGCCCCCTGCTTAAAAATGAGTGTACATTTGTGATTATTTCAACCAATAGAGTTTAACAGGACATAAAATTAATGACGTGAAGCTATATTATAAAATATATATATCATATATATCATAAATATGATAGAGCTTCAGTCTTGATCAATGGAATACTCACACTTGAAATGTTTAGATGCCATGTAAACACCGCGATAGCTTTGGTCTGTCAAGCTGTGAAGAAGCTGAAAGTAGCCCAAATGGAGAGACTTTATGTAGCGGCTTTGAGACCACACACACACACACACGTACACACACGTGTGTGTGTGCACGCACATATGTGCCCCCCAGACACACTCATGCACATGCCCAGAAAGCCCCAGTTATTCCAGTCTCTTGATGTTCCATCTCCAGCCATGGTCTGACTATAAGTGCATGAGAGAACCCAAATCAGAACTCCCCGTAGTTTTCTACTCCCAGAAAGACAACCTGAAAGATAATGGTGATGGCTGTTGTTTTAAGCCACTAATGAGTTGTTACACAGTGATAGGTGGCCAGAACAAGTGTTCTTCTTGTTTGTTTTTCTTCCTTTTTCTCATAGGATTTCAAATTTAATGATGTGTAGTTAGATATAGTGTTTGAAGTGAGTGTAAAATTTAAGAGTCATTAAATGTACAATAACCAGAAAATACCCACCTGTGTTCACTAATGCAGGGTTCTGCACATAAAATAAGAACCAATACACACATAGAGACTTGTTTTAAATAATTGGCTCACATAAATTGTGTCAGCTAGGAAAGTTCAAAGTTTGATTGGAGATGCAAGCTGGAGACCCAGGGAAGAGATGCAATTTGAATTTAGAGGTAGTCTGCTGGTGGACCAGGAAGAGCTGATAAAGCAGAAAAAGTACAAAGGTGGTCTGTTGGCAGAATGCCTTGTTGGGGAAGGTCAGCCTTTTGTTCTAGTCAGACCTTTAACTTATTGGTTAAGGCTCACCCACAGTCTGGAGGTCATTCTGCTTTACTCAAAATGTACTTATTTAAACATAAATCTCTTCCAAGAATCATCTTTACATCCAGAACAATGTTTCACGGAATATCTGGGCACCATTGCCCAGCCAAGTTGACATACAGCATTAACCATCACACCATGTGGGTAAAAAGCAAGGTGGTCTTTTTTGATATAGGGTCACATTTCTTCATTAATTGCTTGAAAGACTGAAGAGAAAATTTTTAACATTTCTCTGCCTCATTATTATCCTGTATGACATGGGACATGACTGAAGCGACTTAGCATGCAAACATGCATGGCACTGGTTTAATAAATAAAATTTTAATAAATTATATTTATACAGATGTTATAAAAATATAAATAAAAATTACTAATATTTCTAACACAAATATACCTGGCATAAGTAAGCATCAATGAATGATGTTCCCTGTACTCTTCACTTTAATATATGCCATAGATATACAGAGAAACGTATAAGAAGAGGATTTGTACCCAGGGGTCATCTAGTTCACATTTATATCAAAAACATCCTACTATTCTTTTTGTGCATTGAATAGAAGCCAGAATAGGAAAGGTAATAATGCAGGTTTCACATTCTGGATAAATGATTCATTTAGTTGAGACCTTAAGAGGCAAAGAATCCCTCCCAACACAATATTGCCAGTAGCCACTATTAACAAATAGGAGTTGATATTTAAGATGAAACAGTGGTTTCCTGATCATGGTCCAGTAATTCCATAGTCATTAATCGCCAGACCTTTTATTATGTGCCATGCCTTATGTCTGTTTTACATCTGCTACCTTACTCTTCGTGGGCTTCCCAGGTGGTTCAGGGGTAAAGAATCTGCCTCCCAATGCAGGAGACTCAAGAGAGATGGGTTTGATCTCTGGGTCCAATCTGTGAGTCAGGGGGCTCCCCTGGAGTAGGATATGGCAATCTACTCCAGTGTTATTGTCTGAAAAATCCCATGGATAGAAGAGCCTGACGGGCTACAGTTCATGGGACTGCAAAGAGTTGGACATGACTGAGCACGCACTTTACTCTTCACCTTATTAATTTCCCACTAAGCTTTACATATGCATGTACAGTCCTTGCTTCAAAAAAAGTAACCTGGTAGCCATGTTATATTTGTTATGTCCTACTTTATCTTGGATGGGTTTATGAAAGGAAAGGTGGGGTTATGAGAAAGATGTGGTGTAAGAGAAAATTTTACCTGGGTCCAAATACTGAGATAATTTCCAAGTTCTGAGGCCACATTCAGGGACTGAGATGAAAGAGACATCAATAAAATAGAATGATGCAAGAAATTCAGTTCAAGGGGTAAAATAAAGATGATGAAAAGACCTTAAACAGATTCTAGTATGGGAGGAAAAGATCTGATTGGGTTTTATTCCTATAACTCAGGCTCACAAAACAATAGATAGTGTTAAGTTGCAAAGTTTCCATTTAATTCACATTACATATTTGGTTTTTTTAGGGCAATTGTTTGTTATTGAGGCTGCGAGGGCTGATACTGCTGAGGAGAGAATGCTGGTTCCCACTATAGGAAGGACAGTGATGCTGAACAGGAAGCATGAGAACCTAATACCCCCATCTTGTCTTATAAGGGGAGCCCCATGTGACTTCCAACAGGATATACACTGTTGAATATTTCATCACATCATTTTTGATTCAGTGTTAAATTGATATAGGAAACCCCCATATACCTTGAGTTCTGATTTACTGATTTTTTTTAATGTGTTCTTTATTTTTTTCTTCTTTCACATGTATGAATACATGCATATTTCTTTCTGATTTTTTCTGAGATTAAAGTAGACACCTCATTATAACTCTTTATCACTATTATGGATTATACTGTGATCCCCCAAAATGCCAAGTTGAATCCTAACCTCAGTATCTCAAAGTTGGACCATATTTGGAAATTGTCTTTGTGGAGGTAACAAAGTTAAAATGAAGTCATCCAGGTGGGCCTTAATCCAATACAAATGTTAATCTTCTAAAAAGTATTGGACACAGGTACACACGTAGGGAACACTTCATATAAAGATTGGAATTGTGCTGACACAAGTCAAATAACTATCAGAAGTCAAAAGAGAAGCCTGCATCAGATCCTTTCCTAGAGTCTTCAGAGGGACCCTGTCTCCACTGGTATGTTAATCTTGGACTTCTAGTCTCCAGAGTTGCAAAGAATACATTTCTGTTGTTGAAGCCACTAAGCGTGTGGTACTTCCTTATGGCAGCCCTAGCAGACTAATACAATCTTTAAATATTTGAGAGCATTTTCTAAAGAATAAGAAAGTTCCCTTTTATAACTATAAATTTTCTTTTTTATCCTTTTTCTTCTCTCTTCTCCATTTTTCTCTTTTCCTCTTCTGAGACTCTAATTATGCAATAAATACATTTGATAGCTTGATATTGTCTTCCTGAAACCAGTTCTATTTATTTTTCTAATAGTTTTTGTATTTCTATTCTGAAGATGGGTGATCTGTATTCACAAATCTTTAAGTTAATTGACCGTTTCTTCTGTGTTTACCAATGTGCTTTTGAAACCCATCTAAAGATTATCATTTTTCTAATTTCAGATGTTTACTTTCTAGTTTGAATATTTGCTTATGATTATTTATATTTTCTATTTGCTGAAAGTCCTCACTTGTTAATTATGATTTTGTTTTACTTTGAAATTGCGATTATATCATGATTGCCTTCATCTTTTTTTTTTTTTTTACCTTCATCTTAAGATCATTTGTAATGACTCCTTTTCTCTGTTGCCTGTGATTCATGCTTTCTTGTGTTTTTTTTTCCTTTCTAAGTTTAGTAATTCATGATTGTATTATGGAAATTAATGATGATGTATTATGATGATTTGGACTATTGTTAACTTCTAAAGAATGCAGTGTTTTTTGTTTGATTTATTTTAATATAGCAAGCTGTAAATCTGGCTTTACTGAAATCCTGTCTTTCCTGCAGTGGTTCACAGTAATGATCAGTTACCTCAGCTTTCTAGTCCCTACTGTATGCCTAAATTCTTGGCATTTCTTCCACTTGTGGGTAGTTGGGTACTTACTTTTCAACTGTGTGAGCCAATCTGAATTCCATTCTCTAACTCTTTTTTGAAATAAATACAAAAGTATTTGTCATTTAGATTTATACTGAGTTTGTAGCCAACTGAATTCCTGTTTTGTTCAATGCTATATTTATTCCTTGGAATTTTTTTTCACTAGTTTATTTTTTAATATAATTGTATTTATTTTAATTGGAGGCTAATTGCTTTACAATATTGTAGTGATTTTGCCATACATTGACATGAATACACCACAGAAATAATATTTTGCATATAGCCATTTAACATTGATAGACTGGTATTTCTCTAGGATTCCCTATTTGTCAGGTAGAATAATGCTGAGACAGACACGTATAAGCAAGATTTAGTATATACATTTACATGATACTTAATCAAGAGAAAACTAACTATGAAGTCAAGAATTGATAATATGATTTAATAAAAGTATATCAAATATTATGGAAGCATAGTACAAAATTATAAGGAATAATTGGAGAAGTAGTGAAAACTTCAAAAGGGAGGTAAAATTTGAACATAATAGTAGAGCAAAAGGACAATGTGTTTTTCAAAGTAGATAAATTGGAGATGGTGAGCATTCCAAATATGGGAAACAACCTGCCTGAGGAACAGAGAATTGAAGAAAGTGAGACTCGCAAGCCATTAGGTACAGATGGGAAATGAGAAAAAAAAGAAAGGAGGAAAGAAAGACACATAGTTATGTGACCTAGAACTTGAAGAACCTTCTATAGTTTATAAAGGAGTGGATTTTTTGCAGTTAGAAATTTAAAAAATATGCATAAAAAAGATATGAAAGCAACCTAAGTGTCCATCAACAGATGTGTATATATATATATATATATGTATATATACACAATGGAATAGCACTCACCAAGAGAAAAAAAAGAATAGAATTTTGCTGTTTGCAACAACATGGGAGGTTATTATACTAGGTGAAATAAATCATACAGTAAATACAAACATTGTGTGATATGAATTATATGTGGAAGGTAAAAAATAAAACAAACCAATGAATATATAAAAAAATAAAAGGAACAGGCTCATAGGTATAGAAAAAAAGTTAGTGGTTACAGTGAGGAGAAGAAAGTGGTAAATGACAAGATCGGGGTAGGGGATGAAGTCATACAAATTATTATGTCTAAAATAAACAAACTATAAGGATATATTGCAAAATACAGAAAATACAGTAATTTATCATAATTCTACATGAAATATAACTTTTACAGTGGTCAACCACTATGTTATACATCTGTAACTTATAAAATATTATACATCAACTATTCTTCAGTAAAAAAAAAAAAAAAGAAACTTTAAGAATTGTTAGTGTTTAGTCGGTAAGTCAGGTCTGAAAACTTTGTGTCCCCATGGATTGTAGCTCACCAGGCTCCTCTGTCCTTGGGAT
This sequence comes from Cervus elaphus, assembly GCF_910594005.1. NCBI lineage: Eukaryota > Metazoa > Chordata > Mammalia > Artiodactyla > Cervidae > Cervus > Cervus elaphus. The sequence goes on from NC_057831.1 coordinate 39,344,378, forward strand.
TTCCCAGGCAGGAATACTGGAGTGGGTTGCCATTTCCTTCTCCAGGGCATCTTCCCAACCCAGGGATCAAACCCACATCTCCTGCATTGCAGGCAGAGTTTTCTTTTTCTTTTACCTCTGAGCCACCAGGGAAGCCCCCAATGAAGAATAATGACCATGATTTTATTTTGGAAGGGTAACTTGTACCACTCACAATAAGAGAAGATTGATGTTGGAAATATCAGTTAGGTGAAAAATGCTTAGGACTTGAACCAAAGCTCTCATGATAGTAGAAAGGAGGTAACAGATTAAAGAAGCATTCAGAAAACCAAATAATTCAAGTCAGACATAAAAAGACTGATTCAAGGACGACCCTGGGGCTGCAAACTTGAGTAACAGAATGTTTTAACTAGACTAGATCTATTTACCAGAATAAAACACAAAAGACATTGAAATAAAAGGCACACATTCAGAGCCTATAAAAACAACAAGCTGAGTTTGTTTTAAAATGTTCAGCTTGAGATTCTTAGGGATTTATTACATCTCATTACATTAGTGTCACTCCATCATTTCAGTCTTCTGACCCTTTCTAACTCACAGTTCAGATAAAATAAAATCAAACAACAACAACAACAAAAATTTGTGTTTTAAAAATATCAGTTTTTCTTTTAATCTGAATTGTGAGTTAGACTTCTTGGCTGTGATATCATTGATGGTGAGAAATGTGAGAAATATAATAGAATTAAAATTATTCTTTCTTAAGCCCCTTCTCGCTATCAGACACAACTCTACATGATATTCATATATTTGTTTTAATCTGAAATTCAGAGTGGTTATTAGTAGAAATTAGGTCTTTGTGAAATGTGCCATTTTTTGAGGTCAGTGCATGCGTGCTAAGTCGCTTCAATCATTGTAGCCTGCCATGCTCCTCTAAGGGATTTTCCAGGCAAGGAGCTAGAGTGGGTTGCCATTTCCTTCTCCAGGGGATATTCCTGAGCCAGGGATTGAACCTGGGTCTCCTGCATTTCAGGCAGATTCTTTACCATCTGAGCTATCAGGGAAGCCCAGGGTTCTCATAAATATATTCAAACAATACCCATAGCCAATTGGGTATTCCTGGTACTCAGTGGTAGACAGGAAGAGTTCCATTAGCTGTTTCAGAGAGTGGTAATTTGAGATGTGTAGAGAAATCCTTCTGGTTAAATACATGTTATCTCCTTCCAAGTACATTTAATATCTTTTCCATTTCTTTCACTCAGCTTTCACATGCTACTCCATTATTGAGCCATCAGGGATGCTATCCACCGCTATTAAGGAGACCACAGGATGAATTGTGTCTTCATGTTGTAAACCACTCAGACCTTTCTAGGTAGAGTAAATGTTACCACTTGAGGGCATCCTGTCATTATGTTCTGTGATAGTCCTCAACTTCTAAATCCACCTCAAAACCATAGCTCTCTGACAGAAGGGACTAAGGGGAGAAAAAAAGTCTTTGCCGGAAACGCTGAGGCAGCAGTGAAAATGGTAATTTACCATGCTAAATTGGTGTTTCCTGGAGTACTAGGTCAGTGAAGACTGTATTTCAGGAAATGCTAAGTCAACAGAAGCAGGCAAGTGACACAGATAGAAGTTGATGGAATCTTCCTGGCAGGGACCAAAATAGGCCTTTCAGGCACACCGAGTGCCCTGCAAATTAAAGTGATTTTGGAGGAGAATCTACATTCAGTTTTCTTTGAGCGTGGTTCGCAAAGAAAACCCCATTGTCAGCAGCATTCCTTCAGGTGATAGTGACACCTCATCTACTTTGAGTCCATTGGTTGTGAGGAAAAGTTGAGAATGAATGACATACCTAATTGGAAATTTGTAATTGATAGTAACCCTAAACAGTTACAATGTTTTCCCCTTGGGTTTTCAGTAAATATGATCAGACAAATGCATCAAAATTGGTACAAATGTGTCTGAAAATTTAGAATTAGTATTAAAATTCAATGTATTTTCATCTAATGTAGGATAGTAAATTTAAAATATTGATATCCATTATGACCACTTAATTTCCCTTCTGAGTCCATTCAGACTTACAGAAAATAACAACAGCAATAAAAAATAAAATCTAACTAAGGAATTAGTTCTAAGGAAAGAGAAGTATTGTGCCCTAAAGAGAAGGTCATAGTCAAAAGGACATACAAAACTATACCATAAAATATTAAACTATGGTGAACCACTATATTTACCTCATCTAATAAAATCTATAATTTGGCAGAGTGCCAAAAAGTACCTATTAAAAAATATAAAACTTTGCAGTTTCACCCAAATTTTAGTAGTACATTTTATAATTTGAATGAATAAGAATATTTGTTTCCTTACCAAATTGCCTTTTCTGTTGTTTGGGGGATTAAAATGTCATATGTATGAAAAAATACATGACAGATCTGTTTCTTGTGTTTAAAGGACATTGAACTATTTTTCTATTAAATTTAGTATGATGTGTATTATATATTAAATTATATAATGTACAATAAGGAAGCCCAAATCAGAACTAATCTTAAAGCTATTATCCCATACATAACAAAACATAACATAATATATAACTTCTAAGTACCAAGGTTAATTATATTTCTAGAACAGCTGGTTAGTCTTAGGGAACTTGGTTCAATACCACTCCCGACAGTTTTTAAATGAAGGGATCATGAGTGTTAGATTTTTTTTCTCTCTTCATGGTTTAATGCTTCACACCAGTAGCTGCTGTTAGGCTATTAGCAGCCACAGCAGGTCAGCAGAGGAATGAGCCATGTCAAGTCGTTATTGGTTAGAGGTCAGTATTCTTTAACACACTATCATGACTGCTTCCTTATGACAAGATAGCATCTGAAAAAGATCAGAAAGTAAGCTTCTTATTGAAGGCAAACTATCAATTCTCCTAACCAGGAACATTTGTCAGAGATTTTCTCAGAAACCTGGTCTTGGATTTCTTCTTCTTCTTTTTTTTTTTTTAATTAACTTTTATTGGAGTATAGTTGGGTTTCTGTTCAAAATGGAGTTCAAATCCTGCATATACATTCAAAAAAAGACAATCTCCTGTGTCCAGAGATAAAGACTATGACAGTTGGATAAAATAAAATTTTCTAGTTTGGATTTTACTGATAGCTTTGGAAAGACAGAAGCTCTAGTGGTAGTAGACAAGAAAAAAAAATCCCTTAGGGAACTGAAAATCATTTACTGCAGGCAAATCAACAAAGAGGGGTAGGGAACAAAATCTAGCAATTTCTTGTTAGTGAGTTTCAAACAAAGCATGTGTGTGTATGTGATATATAGTAAACAACTATCCCAAATTGATTACCTCAAGGGAATAAAGAAAGGTTGCTACCCAGCAAGCTTTAAGAGTAATACCAGAGAAAAACCACACAGAGATCATTACTATGAAATTTTCAATCACCCTATAAATGGAGGGTAAAAAGCAATGGATTGCCAGGCTAACTTCTCTTTTCATTTAATCAACAAGCTGCTTCTGTTCCATGAAATGGAATGAAATGAATGCCATGGCATTTTTAAACGGCACAGAGGATCTTTTTATTGTGAGAAGAGATTTGCTGAATAACTGTAAAATGCAGAGATAATTTTGGAAGTCAGTTAACAGCCTTGCCGTGGAGACCCTCAGAATCCACCTGCCCATGATATCTATTCCCCCTCCAGCAGGCATCTCACTTATTGGAAATCATTTTTATTGCCATCATCAGCTGAGGTATCTGCCCAGTTTTAAAGAAAAAGGAGTTGAGAAACAGTGACAATGACACATGCTATCTCTTGGCATGGTACAGATAAGGGACATGGAATATTGTCACTCAGTGTCCATTAATTTAATTGTAAAGCAGAAGAGTAAATGTGTTTCAGATTTTTTCATTAGCACATGTCTACTGTGGTTCTCTGTGTGACTGACATAACAGGAAGGTGAGGGTTGAGATGAAAAAGGTACAGTCTTTTCTGGTGGTCCATAAAGGTATTTCTCACTCCATTGGCTAGAAAGAGAAGGGGTTTATTAAAAAATGTTGCAGACTGAATCTTTAGTGTTATTTTGAATACCAATTATAAACATTTGGAAATGCAATTTTCTGGAATTTTACTTTTACCCTAAGTTATAATACAAAACAAACTAAAAAATGCAGCATTCACTTTTGTACCAATATTGAAAGCAGAGACAATGAAATTCTGATAAAGTAGGTGCAAAGATGCTTAAAGACGTAAAATACATAAAAGTTATTCTTGTATTTAGCAGTGTAGCTTATATAGAGAGGAAAAACAATCGTGAGAATATAACCAAATGCAACAAACTCATTCTGAACCCTTCCTCCACCTTTCTCATCCCCAGTTTTTATTCAACCCATACCATATACTTAATGGTAAAATAAGTAAATGAATTTTTGAGGATAGTTAGAAGATAAATATAATGTAGGCTTGAAGACATTACTTTGGAATAAAGGCGTGAAGGAAACACAAAAACAGCAGAGATTGTGATTCAGAACATAACAGTAACCAAGTAAGGAAAAATATAGTTCTTTGATCATGTGTGACATTCAGAAAAGCCCAATTATCTGAATAGTGAATACTGACCTTCTTTAAAGTTATATAGATGTCAATTTTTATAGATCTCTACACAAGCAGGTATTCTGTTATGGAGTTTTGACTTAAATGGGAGACTTCTATTTCCAGTAGCATGATCATCTATACACTCTGATGACCATCCCCATAAAATCAATGAAGTGTTGGAAAATAAAATATATTTTAAATCTTATTTACTGCATTCCAGAGCAGGCATGATAGGAAAAGAAATTATCAGAGACCAAAGTAAAGTAAAAGCAGAAATCCTAGAGAGTGAGTGGTCTCCAAAACCAGCTGGGGGTTTTCTACGAGAAAATTTTGGCCTAAAATGGCACCCCCAACAGGCTGTATGCTTTTTTTTTTTTTAAACTGCAGAGATGGAGCTCTTAACCATTATCTATAGACATATAATGCCTGACCATATGAGACACACCACACACTCTTTCACATAGCCTCCACAAGTCCTGCAGTTAGGTTTCCTGATTCTTTTTGGACCAAAGAAGAAAAAGTTTGCCTTTTAAACTGCTTTAGAATTTAGAAAACATTTAGACTTATATTTCCTCATTTAACCTCAAAATGACTCTGTGATGTCAGAATCTTTTATTACCCCGGTTAGAAGATAAGGAAACCGATGATCAGTGAGAACAAGGACTGATGCAGAATTTGGAATTAAACCTAGTTTTTCTGATTCTGAAGCCTATTTGCTGTCCAAAATTGTCCAAACACAGTCTGTTAATATGGTGAACTTTACCTCCTAAAGCATCCAGCCTACATTTGTAGAGTAGTTCCTGCTCCAGGAAACATTAACTCTCTGCCAAATAGATTCTTAAAAGCCTTAAATATGTGCAACAGTTTTTAAAAATGTATTTATGGATGCATGTATGTATGTACTTTCTGATGTCCAAACTTAGAAAGACAAACAGTGCAGCAGAAAGCAATGATACTCACATGTCATACTAAAGCATCTTCTGGGACTTCCCTGGCAGTCCAGTGGTTAAAACTCCATGCTTCCAATGGAGCAGACACAGTTCAATCCCTGGTCAGGGAACTAAGACCCCACACACCAGGCAGTATGACAATAAAAAAATAAAGCTTCTTCTCTGAACAGTAAGGTAACATTGTTTAAAATAGCTATGGAGGTTATTAAACACAACTACTTAAGTCTCACCTGTGTGGATAGTTTAATTAATCAGAATCAGGGGAGTTAACCAGTGACAGTTCAAAATCATCTCCATCTGAGGCTTCATACCAACTCCTTTCTCTTCCTCAAATGCACTGAGCCATCTATGAGTCTGAAAAGGGTTTTGCATTAACAATCTTAAAATCTGTGTTTACAATTTTTATTTAATAAAACAATCTAAAGTTTTAATTAGATGTCTGATCTTAAAAAACTCAAAAAACTAAAAACAAACAAAGAAAGGTAACCTAAGAACCCACTGCAGGAATTTTATGGCAAACAAAATCTTATACAAAGAAAACAATGGGAGTTAAGCTTCCATCAAAAGGAAAATTTTAATGGTGATAGTGATTATGATACTGGTGAAAATAATGTATGATTTGAGATACATATTTCTATTTATCTATCTATATCTCTTCCTTATGCAGTTAGATGTAATTATATTAAGATATTGTTTTCCTTTGACATTTGAGATATTCAGGAGTGGAAGAATACAGTGGCTAGAGCTCCACTATTACAAGGACAACCTATTACACTGTAACACTGAAAGTCTACTAATGAAATGGAAAGCTAGCTCCCCAAATCCTAAGGAGTTTGACAAGCAGCTCAGTAATCCAGCAGATGACAGTTTCATATTCTGGATGCTGATAGCATAGTAAGTGAAAAGAACTCTGAATTCATATTTGGATGGGTGAGTTCTCTCTCGCTCACTTTGATTTCTATCATTAGAAAAGAGTGAATTAAGAGAAAAAAGTGTCATTTAAAAAATGGAAATAAACCCACAGACATAGAAAACAAATTTATGGTTATAAAAAGAGGGAAGGGGAGAAAATATAAATTAGAAGGACGGGATTAACAGATATATACTACATTTATAAAATGGATAACCAACAAGGACCTACTCTACAGCACAGGAAACTTTACTCAATATTTTGTAAATACCTATGAGAGAAAATAAAGGACAGAAATGGTATGGACCTAACAAAAGCAGGAGATATTAAGAAGAGGTGGCAAGAGGAAGCAAATTTATGGCTATAAAAGGGGTAAGGGGAGGAAGTATAAATTAGGAGGATGGGATTAACAGATATATATTACATTTATAAATTGGATTACCAACAAGGACCTACTGTACAGCACACGGAACTTTACTCGATATTTCGTAAATGGTAGAAGGGAAAATAAAAGACAGAAACAGTATGAATCTAACAGAAGCAGAGGTATTAAGAAGAGGTGGCAAGAATACACAGAAGATCTATACAAAAAAGACATTCATGACCCAGATAACCACGATGGTGTGATCAATCACCTAGAGCCAGACATCCTGGAATACGAAGTCAAGTGGGCCTCAGGAAACATCACTATGAACAAAACTAGTGAAGGTGATGGAATTCCAGCTGAGCTATTTCAAATTCTAAAATTATGCTGTGAAAGTGCTGCGCTCAATATGCCAGCAAATTTGGAAAACTCAGCAGTGGCCACAGGAGTAGAAAAGATCAGTTTTCATTCCTATCCCAAAGAAGGGCAATGGCAAAGAATGTTTTAACTACTGCACAATTACATTCATTTCACACGCTAGCAAAGTAATGCTGAAAATCCTCCAAGCTAGGCTTCAACAATATGTGAACTGAGAACTTCCAAATGTACAAGCTGGATTTAGAAAAGGCAGAGGAACCAGAGATCAAATTGCCAACATCAGTTGGATCATAGAAAAAGCAAGGGAATTCCAGAAAAACATCTACTTCATTGACTATGATAAAGCCTTTGACTGTGTGGATCACAACAAACTGTGGAAAATTCTTAAAGAGATGGAAATACCAGACCACCTTACCTGCCTCCTGAGAAATCTGTATGCAGGTGAGGAAGAAACAGTTAGAACCAGATATGGAACAACAGACTGGTTCAAAATTGGGAAAGGAGTATGTCAAGGCTGTATATTGTCACCATGGTTATTTAACTTATATGCAGAGTACATCATGTGAAATGCCAGGCTGGATAAAGCACAAGCTGGTATCAAGATTGCCAGGAGAAATATCAATAACCTTAGCATGCAAATAACACTGCCTTTATTGCAGAAAGTGAAGAGGAACTAAAGAGCCTCTTGAGAATGAAAGAGGAGAGTGAAAAGTCTGTCTTAAAACACAACGTTTAAAAAACTAAGATCATAATATCTGATCCCATCAATTCATGACAAATAGATGGGAAAACAAGTGAAATACTGACAGGCTTAATTTTCTTAGACTTTTAAATCACTGCGGATGGTGACTCCAGCCATGAAGTTAAAAGATGCTTGCTCCTTGGAAGAAAAGCTATGACAAACCTAGACAGCATATTAAAAAGCAGAGACATTACTTTGCTGACAAATGTCCCTCGAGTCAAAGCTATGATTTTTCCAGTAGTCATGTATGGATGTGATAGTTGGACCATAAAGAAAGCTGAACTCTGAACTATTGATGCTTTTGAACTGTGGTGTTGGAGAAGACTCTTGAGAGTCCCTTGGGCATCAAGGAGATCAAACCAGTCAATCCTAAAGGAAATCGGTCCTGAATATTCATTGGAAGGACTGATGCTGAAGCTGAAACTCCAATACTTTGGCCACCTGATGTGAAGAACTGACTTATTTGAAACGATCCTGATGCTGGGAAAGATTAAAGGCAGGAGGAGAAGGGGACAACAGAGGATGAGACGATTGGATGTTATCACCAACTCAATGGATATAAGTTTGAGCAAACTCCAGGAGATGGTGAAGGACAGGGAAACCTGACGTGCTGCAGTCTATGGGGTCACAAAGAGTCAGACACAACTGAGTGACTGAACAATATCAGTAAGTGAAAAGAATCTGAAAAGGTATATATACATTTATATTTATATATATATATGTAAAACAGGGAGAAGGAAATGGCACCCCACTCCAGTATTCTTGCCTAGAGAATCCCGTGGACAGAGGAGCCTGGTGGGCTGCTGTCCATGGGTCACACAGAGTCAGACACAACTGAAGCGACTTAGCATGCATGCACGCACTGGAGAAGGAAATGGCAACCCACTCCAGTCTTCTTGCCTGGAGAATCCCAGGGACAGAGGAGCCTGGTGGGTTGCTGTCCATGGGTCTCACAGAGTCGGACACGACTAAAGCAACTTAGCAGCAGCACATGTAAAACTGGCAGGAAAGCTATGATAAATCTAGACTGTGTGTTGAAAAGCAGATACATTACTCTTCCAACAACGGTCCATATAGTCAAGGCTATGGTCTTCTGAGTGGTCACGTTGGTTGTGAGAGCTGGACTGTAAAGAAAGCAGAACACCAAAGAATTTAAGCCTTCAAAGTTCAAACTAACAAGACATTGTAAGTCAACTATACTTCAATTTTTTTTTGAAGGTGAATTTTGCTCCCTTAACTGATACTGTGCAAAGATGACTGGGATAAATTTGGGCACCTTGCCTCTACCTGCAGTAGGAAATTCTTTTTCTAGCTCCTCCATCAGAGTCTGTCATCTCCTTCGGGCTTCTTGCAAAATAATAATAATGGCACTGCTAAATTGCATAACTATTGCTCTTCAGAAATTCATAAAACTCCTTCTAAGTATTATTTTATTTAATTATCACCACAGCTCTAAGATACTGGAAAGGCAGGTTCTTCTATTTCCATTTTTTAAGTAGAGAAACTGTTTAAATTGGAGAATGTTATTACTGAGGCTCACAGTGATTTCTCCCTCTTGGAAGTCCTACAGAACATACAGCCTATACCATTTTTTAACCTAGGTCTTTGATTGGGATGTTAAAATATTTCTGATGACTAATAATATAATGTTAACTACCACATATCATTCTTGCTATATGTCAAGCACTGTTCAAGAATTTCATATGTATCAAATCATTTGATCTTCATCGTAACCATGTGAGTTAGGCAATATATTATTCACATTTTACAGATGAGGAAATTGAAACACAGAAAGGTTAAGTGACTTTTGTAGAGTCATACATTTAATAGGTGGTTGGTGTGTATGCTCAGTCATGTTCAACTCTGTGATCCTATGAACTATTGCCCACCAGGCTTCTCTGTCTGAGGGATTTTATAGGCAAGAATACTGGAGTGTGTTGCCTTTTTCTCCTCCAGGGGATTGTCCTCACCTAGGAATTTAACTTGTGTCTTTTGTGTCTCCTTTTTTGGCAGAAGGATTCTTTACAACTAAGCCACCTGAAAAGCCCTTCATAGGTGATGTGTGCTAAGTTGCTTCAGTTGTGTCCAACTCTGTGCAACACTATGGACCAAAGGGATTCTCCAGGCAAGAATACTGGAGTGGATTGTCATGCCCTGCTCCAGGGGAGCCTCCCAACCCAGGGGATCAAACCTATGTCTCTTACATCTACCTGCATTGGCCGGTGGGTTCTTTACCACTAGCGCCACCTGGGAAGCCCAAATAGGTGATAGAGACTGGATATAAGCTAAGATCTCCTGACCCCAGAATTTGCATTCTAATAGACTAGCCTTAAACTGCAGTTTTGGTTTAAATGGCATTAGTTTACTATTTACTGTCACAAAGTGCTTTATGTTTAATTATATAGCTGCAAGGATGCTTTCAATTCTTAAATAGAATAAGTGTGGGATTCTATCTGAAAACTATCAACCTCTGAATGTTCATGGGTAGGCTTATTAGTGGTCTGTGCCTGCCCCAAGCCCAATAACTCAATTACTTGACATTATACTGAAACATGATATAGATTAGAAAATGGGAATGATGGCTCCTAAGATCATCAGGTTTCTTCGGCCAACTTTAATTTTGCAATTTATCTATTAGAATAACAGTGTGCCTCTGAGAGGAGAAGGGTAGAGACTGACCACATATATGCTGCTGCTAAGTCGCTTCAGTCGTGTCCAACTCTGTACAACCCCATAGACGACAGCCCACCAGGCTCCCCCATCCCTGGGATTCTCCAGGCAAGAACACTGGAGTGGGTTGCCATTTCCTCCTCCAATGCATGAAAGTGAAAAGTGAAAGTGAAGTCACTCAGTCATGTCCAACTCGTAGCAACCCCATGGACTGCAGCCCACCAGGCTCCTCCGTCCATGGGATTTTCCAGGCAAGAGTACTGGAGTGGGGTGCCATTGCCTTCTCTGGACCATATATATAGTTATCCCATGTTTTACAAATCAGTACTTGAATGGAAACAGGTGTTATTTTGTTTGAGAAAGTTGTTTTACTTTTCTATTTAGTACCTTTAGTTCACATTCCTGAGAGCATTTCAACATGTTTTCTCTTTAGTAAGTGTTCTTTCCTGGTAAAGCCACTGTGTCTCCATTATCCTGAACTCAGCTGGGAGTGAAGTGGTCCATGTATCTCTCCACTGGAGCCCTAGAATTTTGGGAAGTTTCGCCATACCCACAATTACCACCTCCCTCCTGGATCTCGAAGTGACCAGAGAGGTCACAACTCTTCCTGCTGATATTTGTGAGATTAGCTTTGCAGCATGACGGGCCCTGGCTCTTGAGATTTTTTTTTCATCCTTTACTATGAAACCTTCCCATAACCAATATTTTGGAAATTGTCTAGAAGGATCTTATACAATTTCAAGTGCTTGGTTAATCAACAGATATTTAAGTACTTGAGATTCAGTTTAGGGGATCTTACAGATAGTTTGATTCAAAATACTAAAAGAGATAAAGTCGGAGGGCAAATTTCAACTCTCTGGCTTATTCCTTTGCAAATATCTGATAATTTGGGCATTTTATATGAAGTTAGGAAAAAAAAGCATGGTTAAAAGCAGACTCTGGGGGTAACCCACCTGGATTGACTGCCACCTGGCAAGAAGGCATTTTCAAACACTTAGACTAGTGCCTGTGTACTCATGCCACACAAGAGTTCCAACTATCATTACAGCTTACAAAGTCGTGTCTGACTCTTGTGCCCCCATGGACTGTTGCCCACCTGGCTCCTCTGTCCATGGGATTTTCCAGGCAAGAACACTGGAGTGGAGTGCCATTTCCTTCTCCAGGGGATCTTCCAGTTTCAAGGATCTAACCCAGTCTCCTGCACTGCTGGCAGATTCTTTGCCGACCGAGCTACCAGGGAAGCCCATACTCGAGATCAGTTGTACTCAAAGTATATTCTACCTAAGAATGACATGAGGGGACTTTTAAAAGTATAAGTTTAAGAACTCTACTTCAGAACTATTTAATCTGTATTTCTGGCAAAATATAGCCTAGGAATTTCTTTTTGAAAAGAATGATATTTATGCAAAGGAATCTGATATTGAACACAATTCCTTGAGCAAAATTGATAAATTTTTGACATGTATAAACACTATTTCTTTAGTGTTATGAAAATTTCACATTTGTAAAACTATGCAAAGATGCCATCCTTGAGTATTTATAAAAAGTCTAGCTATATATTTTGCATATTTTCCAGCTAGAATAGACATGGCAGTGTTCATATTCATCTCACAATGGAGTGGAAGATATGTCAGTGCATGCTCAGTCATGTCCAACTATTTGCGACCCCTTGGACTATGGCCCATCAGGCTCCTCTGTCCATGGGATTTTCCAGGTAAGAATACTGGAGTGGGTTGCCATTTCCTACTCCAGGGGATCTTCCTGAACCAAATATCAAACCTGGGTCTTTTGTGTCTCCTGCATTGGTAGGATGATTCTTTACCAACTGTGCCACCTGGGAGGATATTTAATATTAATACTACCCCAAACTGTCATCCCACCCAGCCCTCAGGATCCTTGGGATGCCATTTAAAAATAGAAGAGGGAAATGAATAAGCTTTTGTAAACATTAGCGATTAAGGGGAAAAAGACAGTGAAGATCAGGTTATTCTTTTGAGAACTGTAATATAATGTGGTGTGTGGGTGTTTCCTTCTGCTTTGCACCATGTGATTGTTGGAGAAGTGACACTACAGGAAATGCTTGAGCAGGGGAAGCGTGAAAACTCAATGTTTTGACAAAAATGTGATGAGTTCTTAGAGCAGAAAAAGTAATAATGCCAACAAGTAACAAAGACCCTAATGTGCCAAAATCAGCCTAAACCAGCACTGCAGAAGAATTAAGGGAAAGGAACAGTTTAAATGCTTAAGCGCTGCTGAAAAGACTACGTTTACCATTAGGAAAGATTGTGAGACCAGTCAGTTCAAGAGGCCTAGGCAAAGTTCTCTCAGTTTCACTTAAGTTACTTTACATCACCAATATGAATTATACTCTTCGAAGATGAGAAGTTTATGACTGTAAAGAGAACAATGGTACTTAAGTTATCAGGCTGTTGTGGTGGTTTAAAGGGATAGTAGTTTGAAAACACAGAGAAAAGTCCTTAGTACATGATTGTATATTATTTAATTACTATGTGTCATCTTAATATGTATTAATAAGATTACTATATGTTAGGAGGTCTCAAAGTATGGCCTCTAGACTCCTAGGTATTGCTGAGAAACTTTACATGTTCAAAAAGTTCAAAACTTATTTTTTTGTTTACATTTCAATTGTGGTTTAAAAAAAGAAAAGAAACATGTGGCAGAATGGATAAACAAAATTTGGTGTATACATAACAAAATTTTATTTATCAATCAATCCATTGAATGGGACCTTGGATTGCTTCTACCTTTTGGACACTGCATAGATGCACACATACCTATTCTAGCTCCTGCTTTCAATTCTTTTGAGTAAGACCCAGAAGTTAGACTGCTGGACCTTATACTAATTCTATTTTCAAATTTCTGAGAGCCACCATTTGTCTTTAATGACTGTGTCCTTTTACATTGCCAACAGTGAATAAATGTTCCAGTATTTCTGCATTCTCACACAAACTTCTTTTTCTTCTTCTTCTTTTTTTTTTTTTTTTGAGTAGCAGTCTTAATTGGTGTGAAGTAATTAGACCTGATTCTTAAGTGATAGTTTCACTAGAATTGAGTTTTCTCCTAACTTTGTAGATGTTATTCTTTGATGCTTCTGACAATTCAGCTATGAATGTAAATAATCATCTTTCATTTACAAGTAAGTCTATCCATGTTTTCTGATCTTTTTTAAGACTGTCTTTAGTGTTCAATACTTTGATTCATGTGTATCTAGGTGTTCAGCGATCTATTTAAATGTATTTATGAAGCCAACAATGACCTCCAAACTAAATTCTAAAATGCATCATTAATGCCTGTCTTCAGTCTTTCTACACATTTTAGCACTGCTCACTAGAAATAAATGATCCCATGTATTTGCAACAGTCCTTCAGTTTATATAATTTCACATTCTCATAAGTTTTACTTTATTCAACTGGTAATTCCATTTGGACGTTTTTTGTTTGTTTGTTTACTTCATATTACTCTCTGATCTCTATGTGATATTCCCAAGATTGGGTCTAGGTTTTACCCTCTTCTCTCTCTCTACACCTTCTCTCTGGATGATCACTTCCATGTCAATCACTTTACATTTCAACTATATATATATATTCCTAGCCCAAACTTTCTTTGAACTTCAAAAACATATGAGAGATCTGCTATACAGAATGGTCTCTGAAACTAATTAAGAATGTTATTAATGACACTCACCATTTGAACATCTTTCTCACTCAGCTCAGTCTGTTCCTTGTAAATAAATGATATCAACATCAAACCAGATGTTCAAGCCAAAATCTAGTAGTTAGCTCAGCTCTCTCTCTGTTGTCCATACATCTGAACTCTTCACATATTCTACAGTTATTATCTTCATTTTCACTGCATATCCATGGTTAAAACCCATCATCTCGCAACTGGTCACCTCCAAGAAGATCCCCAAGACTTGCCTTTGCAGCTTACCTTTCTACAATATATAGTATTTTAACTGGAGCAATTTTTCAAAAAGGTAAATCAAATTAGATTTCTCCCCTGCTCTAAAGCTTGCAATGGGCATAGAATAAAACCTGAACTCCCCAAAGATAACCCACAAACTTAGCAGGGTTTTTGCTTTGTTCACCTCTGCCACTGCTCTCTTCGTTGCTCACTGGTCTGCAGTCCAGGGGTTTCCTTACAGTTACTCAAAACTATGCTGTACCTTTTAGTCTCTTTTCTTGTCTCTATGATCAAAACAGATCATAGAGATCTATTTTTTTTTTCCTATGTGCTTTTCAGCTTTCAGATCTCAGTTTAAATTCTGTTCAGGCCAAATATTAATCCTTTCTTGAGTGACACCATCCTCTCATGCACAATTATCACTACCTCATGGTGTTTTATTTTCCATGAAACACTTATCACAATCCAATATCATCCTAAATATTTTAGCATCTTCCACTTCTACAAGAATGTAAACTTCCTGAGGCAGAGACCATGTTTGTCCAGGACCTATCATGCATCCTATCATAGAAGATACCCAATAAGTGTTTGCTAAATTAACTCTAAGTAATTAATCAAGTAACAAACGGTGATTAAAATATGTTCCTGATATTATTTCTGTATAATAGTGGCAATTAGCATTAAAGAAATATTTTTCCAAACAATAATAAACTGTGATAATAATATAAAAGATGATATAGAACTATATGTGCATATACCGTGTATAATTTTTATTTTCGTTAACTATTTTTGACTCTGATTTTGTACTTAACATTCAGTAATCTTTACGAAATAAATGACCACACTGATTAGATAATAGAGTCGATATGTCAGAAACATCTGGATCCTCTTAGATGGACAAAGAGGGACTGGTGAACAGCTTCTGGGTCTTCAAGAGGGATTATATTGCAGAAGCCCTCATCTGTCAAAATCAATTTATTCTTTCCTTTTATTTCTTTGAGTTCTATTTGCTTCCTGTAGCTTCAGGTCTTGGCAGATTTTTATTATACCTCACCAAAGTCATTGCTAGTAGCATTTACTTGTCTCTAACCTTATTCTCTTTATCCACATCCTCTTGAGGCTCTTCTCTAGAGTTTTAGGACACTTTTTATATTTTCTATACTGCTCCACTAGCTCTGACCTCTAAGTTAGTTTCTAGTCTTACCTTCAGAGGACCAAGTCTTGTTTAGAATAGTGGTGCTGAAACAGTTCAGAGAAGAAAGCAACTGAACCAGAAAAATTAGGGATGACTTGCATAGTTCATTTCTCTTCATCAGCAGCATAGCATGATGAATCAACTTTCATGTCTGTAAGGTCAGGGCTTTGCATCTTAGATAATAAGAAAAAAAAAAACTGCTTAAGCAAAAACAAAATCATACCATCCACCATCCTAAAATAACCTTAAGTTCTTCACATGTGATTGCCTACCACAAACAGAATTCATTCCTTAAAAAAAAAAAAAAAAAAACTATGGAGATGTCACTTTCTTCCAAGCACTGGAAAATCCACAGTGAACATGTAAAAGGGGCCTCTGACCCAAAGAAATGTATATTTCGGTGGGAGAGAGAAGATAATAAACACATAAATATAGATGAGATAAATCAATATGTGGTAAGTATATATATATGATAATATTCTAGATACTTGTATTGCAGAAGTTAAAAAAAAGATAACAAATTCTATGATAAAATAAAATGGAGTAATAAGATGAAGAGTAATGTTATGGAAGAGATCAATATTATACATTTAAATCCATGGCCAGAGAGGACTATCCAGTTAGAATCTGAATGATCATGAGGGAACAACCATGCAAAGATCTGAAAGTAGAAGAGACTGAGAAAACAGTCCAAACATGGCAAGTAGTGAACTTAGCTCGATCGAGAGACAGCAGAAAGCCGTTGTGTTTGTAACACGTTGAAAGGGAACATAGTTGTAGATGAGACTGTGTAAATAGACAAGGTCAGAGGTTTAGAGATAATGATCAGCAAATGTTATTTTATCCAGTGACATTGTACAGTCATGAATTAAATTCTTCACAAGGATTTTGGATACAGACAACCAGCTGAATAGTGTATTCAGTTTCTTTGCAAATAACTGTTTTACAAAAGGTTGACCCAGCTACTCTTGACTTGAACCAGAAGCCCTACTTGCATTCCTTGATTATGCCATCCATCGCAGTCAATGATGTACCTCTATAGGAAGTGGACCTTCCCTGGCCTTCACAGGTGCTTTTAATATCTGGTTACAAAGTTACGGAGGGTTTATAGAGTGTAATGTCTGGAAGCTCAATTGGAGAATTAAAGAAAAATTGTTTTCCTAATACTTAAAACAGACAACTGCTTGCCCTCAGATAAATTTGTATAAAAACTGTTTTGGTGAGTGTGTCTGCTATTCCACTTGGTCTTTGAAACATTGTTAATTTATAACAATTTGTAACTTTGTAATTATCAAGGTTAAGAATGCTCTTAATCAAATTTTAAAATTTTGAAAAGGATCTGGGGAGGTTATAGACCAATCTCAAAATATTCTTTTCAAGTCTGTCCTGTACCCTTTTAGTAATCCACATACTACTTGAAAAGCCTAATCATATTTTGATCACATTTTATTGCCAGAAAAAATTATCTAATGAATGAAATTTTTCTAGAAACTTCCACTCTGTATGGTCCTAGTTTTATTCTCCAGAAAGATTTCATATTCCATAGACAGCCATGCGAGAGTACAGTCATATCTCAGCCTAACTCCTCTCTAAATGGAACACATAAAATTATATTAAATTGATCGCATTTAAATCAGTTTGAAATCCTTTTTCTATTTGGTTGCTTCCCAGGGATAAAATCAAATAAATCAATATTCTTTTTAAAGTGTTATGTCTAGAAAAATGAAATATCTCTGATGGACTCTAACCAGCACTAAATAGTTATTATCACCTTCTGTTATTATCATCTTCTGAAACCCCCTGTTATTTCTAAAAACATAATCACGAAGATATTTCCTGCTCCAGAACCTTGTCTTAAAGAACTTTTCACATTAAACAATAGTTTTGAATGTTCATGGAAAACCTCCTGAAGAACAGTGGTGCTCTCTCTTTAGTAATAACATAGCATCTATGGAGCTGTTATTTTGTACTATGTACTATTACAAACTCTTCATTTGCCAAGTCATCTAATGCTTATCCCTACGAGGTAAATGCTGTTTTCATTCCCAATGTATTGATGGATAATTGAGTGAAAGAATAAATGAAAGAATTCTGATCATTCTCTCACCTTGTCTGGAGCCAAGTAGAGTCTGACTATCCTCCCAGTTCTTTAAACATCATGCTTTAAAGATGGGCATTAGCTGACTTGCTAATGCAGACTATTACCTCTCCAATAAGGAAGTCTGAGATGTAGACAACTTTTTAAAAGTCTCAAAAAATAAAAAGCTGTAATGAACAAAGCAACATACCTAGGTTGACTACTAAACAGAGGGCTTGCTCACCTTAAAAACCATTCCATTTAGGCAATGCCTTATTTTCTGTACTCTCTAGCTGACCCTGCCCAAATCTATACAGGTGACCTCTCAGGAACCCGACAGGATAATTATAGGGAGGTTTCCATTCTAATCCCTCACTCTGGTGTGCCAAAAAGTCATTCAGTCAATCTGGGTAGTTTCTAGGAATTATCCCTGTTCCCTGCAATTCCTGTAAGGCAACAGCCTACACATTCTCCTTTTCTTAGCATAAGAAGGTTCCCCTTCATATGCTGTCATGACTTAGAAAGCACAGACTAACTCCCAAATTTAATTCCAGACACATGTGCCTTGGATCAAATATTCTGCTGGCTGCTGCCCAAACCTTTTTTTTTTTTTTTTTCCACTTTGGATTTCCTAACTTAGTTATCTCAAACTCAGATAAAGCCAGATGCAAATTGTATGAAAAGTCATATAATTAGCCATTATGGAATGGGCTTCAGATTTAAAACAATTGCAGAACATGAGTTGTGGTAAAATAATGAGGAATAGTGTTATTCACTCCTAAAACAGTTTTTCTAATCAGCATTTTACTAGGTGTGAATATGTCTTAAATGTTTTTTCTTCTACTTGCCGTCTTTGTCAGTTCCCCAGTAAATAGGTCCATGTAGCAAAACCTGGACTGGAATTGGGGAAGAGTGACTCAATAACCACCTCCATTATCCCCAGTATGATTATATGGAGGATGGTGACCAGCTGTTCTCTCTCTCTGATGAGGCCAGAATAAGAGAAGAGGGGCATAAATTGCAGTTGGAGAGAATTCAAATGATGTAAGGAGGAACTCTGCGGGTAGCAAGCATGGCTAGGCAGCAGAGGAGTTAGCAGAGCTGTTAATTCCATCCCTGACAATGTGTCTGGAATAGTTTGGTGAGCTTTACATAAGGCAAGGAGTTCACCTAGATGACTTTGACAGAGCTTTCTGGTTCCAAGATTCTGCCTTCACTCCTCATCCTGCACTTCAGTTGGTGGCACTCAGTCTACATTATAAGGCGAACGATTTGCGAAAGCAAAATCAATGGAGGCATTTTAAAAGTTAGACAACTACAGACATTATATATTGAAGAGACTACAAAAATTGGACTTGAGAATCAAGCAGACAAGAGGAGTCCAGGCTCAGCTTGGAATTTGTTTTCTGACCTCAGGCAAGTCATGGAATGTTCCTTGGCTTAGTTCACGGTGGTGTTGAGAGAAATGGATAAATTGTCTGTAAAGCACAGAATACAAATGAATTAAAATATTCCTACTTCAATCAGCAAACCATGGTGGACTTTGTAATTGTTTCTTTGGAGCATATGTAGGATTTATATCTTCTTCAGTTTCACCAAAACACTTGAGATTGATGGTTAGTATTTTATAGTGCTGAATCTGAGACTTAAAGAAACAGAAATTTGTCCAAGATGTGGCTAATAAACATGATTTCAATGCTAGATCAGAAACTTCTCCTTGCTTCTCTAGATCTAGATCAACTGTTTTCTATTGTTTCATTATTTATCACACTTCACCTAATGAAGTCTGTTAATTTACTGTGACAAAAGAAAGGAACAACCATATCCATCACAACTGTGACCTTTTCTCAGAATGAGAAGGCACTTTAAAACAGCCTGTTCCGGGGACATCTTAATCTATTGTTCCAAAAAAAGAGTGGATGTTATTTTATGACAGTGTTCAGCTGTTAAGTCTTTACTAAGCAAGTTCCCTTTTCTCTTTGTATATACTTACATTATTTTGTGATAATTTTCCAGCTTCACAGACAGTGATCAATGGGGCCTGACACTCCATCTTCACTGACTAAATTTAAATGGCTATATATCTAGGTGGGCAATTCTTTCAGTTCAGTTCAGTTCAGTTCAGTTGCTCAGTCATGTCCGACTCTTTGCAAATCCATGAACCGCAGCACGCCAGGCCTCCCTGTCCATCACCAGTTCCCAGAGTCCACCCAAACCCATGTCCATTGTGTTGGTGATGCCATTCAACCATCTCATCCTCTGTCATCCCCTTCTCCTGCTGCCCTCAATCTTTCCCAGCATCAGGGTCTTTTTAAATGAGTCAGCTCTCTGTATCAGGTGGCCAAAGTATTGGAGTTTCAGCTTCAACATCAGTCCTTCCAATGAACACCCAGGACTGATCTCCTTTAAGATGGGCTGGTTGGATCTGTTTGCAGTCCAAGGAACTCTCAAGAGTCTTCTCCAACACCACAGTTCAAAAGCATCAATTCTTTGGCACTCAGCTTTCCTTATAGTCCAACTCTCACATGCATACATGACTACCGGAAAAACCATAGCCTTGACTAGACAGACCTTTGTTGACAAAGTAAAGTTTCTGCTTTTTAATATGCTGTCTAGGTTGGTCTTAACTTTCCTTCCAAGGAGTAAGCGTCTTTTAATTTCATGTCTGCAATCACCATCCGCAGTGATTTTGGAGCCCAGAAAAATAAAGTCAGCTACCCTTTCCCCATCTATTTGCCAGAAGTTATGGGACCAGATGCCATGATGTTAGTTTTCTGAATGTTGAGCTTTAAGCCAACTTTTTCACTCTCCTCTTTCATGTTCATCAAGAGGCTCTATAGTTCTTCTTCACTTTCTGCCATAAGGGTGGTGTCATCTGCATATCTGAGGTTATTGATATTTCTTCTGGCAATCTTGATTCCAGCTTGTGCTTCCTCCAGCCCAGCGTTTCTCATGATGTACTCTGCATATAAGTTAAATAATCAGGGTTGACAATATACAGCCTTGATGTACTCCTTTTCCTATTTGGAACCAGTCTGTTGTTCCATGTCCAGTTCTTTAAGGGAGAAAAATTCTATAGAAAATGAAAAGACCTATTAAGTAGCTTCCCCAGAGGTAAGAGTCTGTAAAACCTGGCTTAGACTGGAAGGAATGAGCTCTCATGGGTGCCAGTATCCACCTGGCCCTAAATTGTGGGTCAGTGTTTGCTGGTCAGATGATCTCTTTCCCACAGTTTTTGAGAGTGGAGGAGTGACAGAATATATGTAGTTTTCCTGAGCTCAAGTGTGATTCTTCATCTAAATTGCATAATCCAGAAAATGATCCCAGTAACTATTACCTAAGTTCCTTCAAAGATGATACTTAGGTAGTAGCGTATTAGATGAACAGGAAAGTGGGAAACTCACTAGGTAAAATAGATGCCTCTTGGAGATTCAGGGTATAATTCTCTTGTGGAGCCCTGTTTAGAAAGGCTGATGAAAGCAATTATATAGCTGGTCTTTCCTTATTCACTGGGGTCCCTAATGGTCTCAGTCTTCTTAAGATGTTCCATCTCCACTATCCACTAGAAAACTGTAACTGTTACCATTAGTCCTCGTTATCCATGGGCCCCAATACCATCTCTAGATCGCTCTGGCTTTGCTTTAGCACTAGCTAGAAAAAAACAAATAGCAAAATGAGTATGTGAATGCATTTAGTCATGTGAGTACAAATGTTTATGTAAATTCAGTTCATATTGGATAAATGTTACAAGCATATACTTGTGCTAAACATCACAAGGACAAGGAGGATTGTAATAATCTCATTTAGCTAACCATTCAAATCATGATTTATCAAATGGTTTCAATTATGATATATTCAGAAATGATAAAGGGACAATAGACACAATCAAATGTCATCATAAAAATTATTTTATAGCAATTTTTGAGATGAAATAAAAGAACTAGGTATACAACTACTGGATCCACCCAAATGCCCAGATTTAGGAAACAGTATGGATAGACTCTAGCTAAAAATCTGGTTGGTAAAAATATCAATTTATCAGGGAAGCAATATAACTCTCTCTTTTTATACGTATATATATAATATGTGTGTGTGTGTGTGTGTGTGTGTGTGTGTGATTAAATTTGTTCCAGTTAACTGTGGGAAGTAAGAGGCAAGATAGTTGAGCTGGAAGCAGGTTAAAATTAACTTGTATATTATAGCTCTGTTAAAGTTACAAAAATGGAAAAGGGACGCTTGCCTCTTAGCTTGTTTTTACAGTGACACAGGATCCAGTGATCTTACCTGGACCTGCCTTTCTTCAGCTTGCCAAGGCGAGAGGATGTGTGAAAACAGAAGATACCAAGGAAAGTGCTGTAGATCCTTAGCGATGGTACCTTTGTCCTGCCTGGAAGGCACTATGATTAGGTAAAACTAAAACTGCTGTACGTTTGGCAATAGGGCCGGATGTTATGTAATATCAGCAAACTCTACCCAGAGCACAGTTTCCAAGGAACCCATCTGGAGTTCAAGGTAAAATTTTAGCCCTTCTATTTTTAATGGTGATATAACTGTATGTTACATACAGTATCTACTTCTACAAAGACCTACAAGACCTTCTGGAACTAACACCCCAAAAAGATGTCCTTTTCATTATAGGGGATTGGAATGCAAAAGTAGGAAGTCAAGAGATACCTGGCTGCTGCTGCTAAGTCGCTTCAGTCGTGTCCGACTCTGTGAGACCCCACAGACAGCAGCCCACCAGGCTCCCCCCTCCCTGGGATTCTCCAGGCAAGAACACTGGAGTGGGTTTCCATTTCCTTCTCCAATGCATGAAAGTGAAAAGTGAAAGTGAAGTGGCTCACTCTTGTCTGACTCTTAGTGACCCCATGGACTGCAGCCTACCAGGCTCCTCTGTCCGTGGGATTTTCCAGGCAAGAGTACTGGAGTGGGTTGCCATTGCTGTCTCCGGAGATACCTGGAGTAACAGGCAAACTTAGCCTTGGGGTACAAAAAGAAGCATGGAAAAGACTAACAGAGTTTTGCAACAGAACGCACTTGTCATATAAAACACCCTCTTCCAACAACAAAAGAGAAGACTCTACAAGTGCATAACACCAGATGATCAATACCGAAATCAGATTGATTATATTCTTTGCAGCCATAGATGGAGGAGCGCTATACAGTCAGCAGAAACAAGACCGGGAGCTGACTGTGGCTCAGATCATGAACTCCTTATTGCCAAATTTAGATTTAAATTGAAGAAAGTAGGGAAAATCACTAAGCCATTCAGATATGACCTAAATCAAATCCCTTATAATTATATAGTAGAAAAGACAAACAGATTCAAGGGTTAGATCTGTTAGACAGAGTGCCTGAAGAACTATGGATGGAGGTTTGTGACTTTGTACAGGAGGCAGTGATCTAGACCTTCTCCAAGAAAAAGAAATGCGAAAAGGCAAAACAATTGTCTGAGGAGGCCTTACAAACAGCTGTGAAAAGAAGAGAAGTATAAGGCAAAGGAGAAAAGTTTCCTTATATCTTTCGATATACCCATTTCAATGCAGAATTCCAAAGAATAGCAAGGATACATAAGGAAACCTTTCTCAGTGATCAGTGCAAAGAAATAGAGGAAAACAATAGAATGGGAAAGACTAGAGCTCTCTTCAAGAAAATGAGAGATACCAAGGGAATATTTCATGCAAAGATGGGCACAGTAAAGGACAGAAACAGTATGGCTCTAACAGAAGCAGAAGATATTAAGAAGAGGTGGCAAGAATACACAGAAGAGCTAACAAAAAAGATCTTCATGACCCAGATATCCATGATGGTGTGATCACTCACCTAGAGATAGACATCCTGGAATGTGAAGTCAACTGGGCCTTAGGAAGCGTCACTATGAACAAAGCTAGTGGAGGTGATGGAATTCCAGTTGAGCTATTTCATTTCCTAAAAGATGATGCTGTGAAAGTGCTTCTCTCAATATGCCAGCAAATTGGGAAAACTCAGCAGTGGCCACAGGACTGGAAAAGGTCAGTTTTCATTCCAATCCCAAAGAAAGGCAATGCCAAAGAATGCTCAAACTACCACACAATGTACTCATCTCACACAGTAGCAAAGCAATGCTCAAAACTCTCCAAGCCAGACTTCAATAGGATGTGAACCATGAATTTCTAGATGTTCAAGCTGAATTTAGAAAAGGCAGAGGAACCAGAGATCAAATTGCCAATATCCTTTGGATCATCGAGAAAGCAAGAGAGTTCCAGAAAATCATTTACTTCTGCTTTATTGACTATGCCAGATTCTTTGATTGTGTGGATCACAAGAAACTGTGGAAAATTCTGAAAGACATGGAAATACCAGACCACCTTAATTGCCTCCTGAGAACTCTGTATGCAGGTCAAGAAGCAACAGTTAGAATTGGATGTGGAACCACAGACTGGTTCCCAATCTGGAAAATAGTATGTCAAGGCTGCATATTGTCACCCTGCTTATTTAACTTATATGCAGAGTACATCATGAGAAATGCTGGGCTGGATGAAGCACAACCTGGAATCAAGATTGCCGGGAGAAATATCAATAACCTCAGTTATGCAGATGACACCACCCTTATGGCAGAAAGAGAAGAACTAAAGAGCCTCTTGATGAAATTGAAAAAGGAGAGTTTAAAAGCTGGCTTAAAATTCAACATTCAGAAAACTAAGATCATGGCATCTGGTCCCATCACCTCATGGCAAATAGATGTTAAACAATGGAAACAGTGACAGACTTTATTTTTTATGCTCCAAAATCTTTGCAGATGGTGATAGCAGCCTTGAAATTAAAAGACGCTTGCTCCTTGGAAGAAAAGGTATGACCAACCTAGACAGCATGGTAAGTAAAAGACAGAGACATTATTTTTCCAACAAAGGTCCATCTAGTCAAAGCTTTGGTTTTTTCAGCAGTCATGTATGGATGTGAGAGTTGGAGTATAAAGAAAGCTGAGCAGAAAGAATTGATGCTTTTGAACTGTGGTATTTGAGAAGACTCTTGAGAGTCCCTTGGACTGCAAGGAGATCCAACCAGTCCATCCTAAAGGAAATCAGTCCTGAATATTCATTGGAAGGACTGATGCTAAAGCTGAAACTCCAATACTTAGGCCACCCGATATGAAGAACTGACTCATTGGAAAAGATCCTAATTCTGGGAAAAATTGAAGGCAGGAAGAGAAGGGGCTGGCAGAGATGAGATGGTTGGATATCATCACCGACTCAATGGACATGAGTTTGAGCAGGCTCTGGGAGTTGGTGATGAACGGGGAAACCTGGTGTGCAGTCCATGGGGTGACAAAGAGTCAGACACAACTGAATGACTAAACTGACTGAACTGTATGTTAGTAACTTAAATTCACTAAATCTCTGTTTTCCTATCTGAGAAACTTCTAGTGTTTGTAGAGACTATTAGCACTTAGGTATATATCTTATATATATGTAAGTGGTAATTATTTTCTAGATAAATACTCAAACTTATTTTTCCCCTATTATAAAAATGTATGTATATAATACCTATGGCTTATTCCTTTTTATATATGGCAGCAATCAGCACAATATTTTAAAGCAATTTTCCTCCAATTAAAAATAGATGAATTTATGTAAATATAAATATGCAAGCCTACATCTTTATTTGGATATTTTTCCCTTTGAGGGTCATCTTGCTTTTGCCCTTGTCATTAAACTGGGGGTAACAAGGGGATATTTAGTACAACTGAATGAAACAAACCCAATGTTCACTGTATAATCTGTCTTCCTGTTCCTTTGTTGAGTAGGAAATGTAAGACCAGGTGCCTTAGAAAATTGACCAAAATATTGCATCTGTATGATAAAAATGGCCAAACAGTATGATCAAGGAATGGCCAAATCCATTTTCAATTCAAATGTCTGCCAATGCAGGCCCATTGTATTGGAACAGCAGCTTCATTTTGCTTTGCGCTGCACCAATCTTCTGCTCAGGCCTTGAGCAGTCACTGTAATTGAATAAGAAAGCGCAATAGCAAAAGAGAGAGTGAAAGGGAGCTTTGGGGAGTTAAATTGGTAACAGACTGAGAGAGCAGGGAAACTGGTAATGGACTAGCAGTCTGCAGCATGGCCCTGGACCTTGCACAAATTGTGACTGAAAGTCATTACCACCTGCATGCTGCCCACTGAGCTGTGGGAATGTGCTCTCAGCATTGATTCTCTTCCTGCTGGTCACAGGCCCAGTGCAGGAGCTCATCATTTGGGACACTTTTGGCAGCAAACAGAACAAAAATTAAATAAGTAAATAGAAAAGAGGATGGAAAAGAGGTGAGTGCTAGTCTAGTATAAAGAGAGAGCAGCCTTTCGTCCTGGAGATTCTCTCTCTGAATGGGGCCACCACAAGACTTTGGTTCTCTGCATCCATAGAAACAGGTCAGACATATCCAACCCTTCTACAAGCAGGAGGGAATAAATTACAAAGTAAGAAAAGGTAAATAACAATTTTTCCCAATATATCTTTTTGAAACTCCTTCATCTTTAATGTATTAGGAGGATTTATAGACCTGTGACTTTAATATAGATGGTAGGCTGGTAAAAGATGACAACCTCAAGAATATTACACAATAATAGATATATTTTAAATTAATAGTATTACAATGATTGAAAAGCTTCTGAGAGAAAACTTTGCATACATTTCTCATTTAATTTCCTTAACAAGACTATTAATTATATAACTTTAAATTCCAGGAGATAGTGAAAGACAGGCAAGCCTGGCACGCTGCAGTCCATGGGGTCATAGAGTCAGACACGACTTTAGTGACTAAACAACGAACAGAAACAAGCCTCTTTCACAGGAGAGGAAGAGGAGTGTTATATGTTAAATTGTGTCCCCTATAATTCATATGTTGCATCCTTAACCTCCTTAAACAAGGTTAACTTACTTGAATATAAGGTCATTGCAGATGTGATTAGCTAAGACGAGATCTGGGGTAGAGTCCTGATTGGGGAAATTTGGACGTAGACACATGTACAAGGAGAAGACCACGTTGGTTACACAAACCAAGGAATACCAGTAGCTAGTAGAGAAGCCTAGAACAGATCCTTCCTTACTTGAGAGGAAGTATAGCCCTGACAACACCTTGATCTCAGAATTCTAGCTTCCAGAACTGTGAGACAATACATTTCTGTTGTTTAAATTTCCAGTCTGTGGTATGTTGTCGTGGCAGTTTTAGCAAACTAACAAGGAGTTTGAGAGTGATAAAATGCTTTCTCCAACTTTACAGAGCCAATCAGTTGTGGAGTAGGGATTTGGACCAGACCTGTCTGGCTCCAGTTCATTTACTTAGCTCTTATGTGTTCTTTTTCTTCAAACAAGTGCATAGCCACATTGAAAGAGACTCAAGTGATGTTTGGTCGGACACATCTGATACCTTATTATACGTTACAAATAACATCCATACCAGTGGCTCATCACATTTCTTATTCTACATCATCATAGAGAGCTATCTCTCTGCCTTCCCAAGCAGTATATTTCTACTTGGAATAATCTGTGTTGTTAGAAAGCCATTCACCTTTTTCAAAGCTTCATTCAAATCTTAGCCACTCTGTGAAGTTTCTTTCAAATAACCACTTACCAGATGCAGAAAAATTAATGAAGCCATTGGAATTCACATGGTACAATTTTTTAGTGTTGTCAGCATAGTTCCTTTTCCCCCCTTATCATTCTACTCTAATTTGAAGAAGCAAGAAAATTTAATAGTTTAGAATACTTGTTTTCAATGTGTAGCCCCCAGTCAGTGAATGCCCTCTGGGAACTTGTTAGAAATGTATATTCTCAGCTCCAACCTGAAACCTACTGAATCAGAAAGTATTGATGGGATCCAGCCATTGTCTTTTAATGAGTTCTTCAAGTTATTGTGATAGATACCAAACCTTGTAAGCCACTGGCTTAGGGCATGGACTTCAGTCATGTATAAAGAAGAATGCTAGAACTTAAAATACAGTCTATTGACTGGGTTTGTTCCCAATTTAACTTGTTCCATAATAGCGTATATTAGGTAAATTTTGTTTATGATCCATAAAATATTAATAGAATAAATTGGAATATAGTAACTTGGTAGATTAAAACTTTCCTAAACTAAAAAAAAAAAAAAAACTATCTGAGCAAAGTGAAAAGATGATGTAAAATGAGCAAATAGAAACCTATATCTAGAAAAATAAAAAAAAAGCATACTAACTTATTAGCAAAACAAATATCCACAAAAGAATAAAACTATGTTGTTTCAAAATTGTACTCTTCAAACTAGTTTCAAGAAAAAAATTTTGAGGGGAAAATGCATGTCTAGCCTAGCTGGCTAGCATGTCTAAGAAAATGAAAAATATTTTCTGAGATTTAGAAACCTTGCAACAATATACACATGTACAATTATTAAAGACACACACACACACACCATGTTTTCTTGATATTGTACCCCTGAAAGAAAAAAAAAAGAGAAAAAAACAAAACCAAATGCTCAAAAAATGGATAACCATAGCATAAAATCCCAAATGTGCCTTCAACACCATCTGGATTCCTTATCTGCTTTCCCTGGTAAGACATTTTTCTACTCCCTTACTGACCACTTGGTCTCTCTAATCTCCTTTGCCTTTTTCATTCTCTGCTAATGACCTTATAGACCTTCATAATGACCTTCATAATAGACCTTCATAATGACCTTCATAATAGACCTTCATAATGACCTTCATAGAATAACATTTTTATATCACGAAGGAATAACTGCATGTTTTCTCACAGATTTAAAAAAGTCCTTCATCTCATTTCATACTTAGTACTACATTGTAATAGAAGATATGATTGCACGTGGGTGGCTAAATCTTCAATATTTCATCTAGATCCCATCTACAACTGTCTTTCTGGCCTTATTAGTTGCCCTTCTTATGCCTATTTCTATCTCATTACTGTAACCTTCACAAACATGTTGAAAAATGCTGTTAATTCTCGAGCTCTAGTTCTTGATTCTCATTCCCTCTTCCTCCCATTTACATCTGGGTTCCTATCTATTGAAACTTGCTATATCCACAAATGACCTAGTTGCTGAATCAAATGCAATTTTTTTTTAGTTTTTAATTTTACATTAATTTTGAAGTACACATTGTCAGTTGCCTATAAAGCATCTATTATTCTTGTCTTCCTTTGTGACAGAATCTAGGACATAACCCTTTACCACTAAGTCACATACACTAGAAGCTACCTGACCTATTTTCAATACCATCATGATTGATCTAAAAGTATTTCCATTTCTCTTGCCATTGCAGAAATGAGCAGGTGACCCAGTCATACTGGAACATAAAGAGATGTGGGGAAAGATCTCAAAAAGGGAAAGCTCTCTTTTAAGGGATGTGAACTCATATAACTCTGTTTTCCAATGGCAAGAGAGAAGCTAGCCTTAAGACGAAATTTGCACTGTGGACAGCACTGCCAAGAGGTAGAGAAATCATGTCCCTTTACACCATCTTGAGATACTGGATCAATCAACAATTGTGTGGATAAGATGGAATCCAACACAATTCTTCTTGGCTTAAGCCAAACATCTCTAGTTTAGATACACTAGTATCTAAAACATCCCTACGAATACCCTGCTCGACACCATGACAGTCTGCTTTTTATAAAATTTCTGTGCTATTTCTCCTAACTCTTTGGCTGCTTCCCCACATTCTACTTTTCATGATTTTGCTTTTCTTTCTGCCATAAATTTGAATGGCCCTGAAGCCTCCTCTCCTATGCTCCAATAGTACAGAGCTATTAGCCTGTCTCTGAATTTGAAATAGATTTGACTTTGCATGATTATTATTTTTTTTAAGTAAGAGGTCTCTTCCACATTCTCCACATCTTGACTACAAAGATTTTATATGTTTGTTCTTTAAGTCATGTCTTAAATATCAGGTACTTTGACAGTCTTTTATTTCTCACACCCCACTCTATTTTAGAGTTCCTGCTTTGATTCCTCATACATTCCTCCACTTTTCCTTTATAGCACTTGTCTCAATTCATTATTTAAATCTTCATAACACCAGTTGATGAAACCTCCAAATAGAAAAACAAAATTAGGTGATATCACAGATAAATACAGATACAAATATTAAATACCATGATGACAAATTAAATATGTTTATACAGTAAAGAAAATGATAGAGCTTTATGCTGAAGCATAAAGAGCATTTGATATTATGAAAATAATAATAACAATCATGCAATTGAGAAGAAATATACTATTCATTGATTCTATTATTAAATAACATTTTTCATTAAAAAATGCTTGCCATGTATTCTTTCTGAATTAATCTTTGATTTTGATACAGTAATTATTAAAATGGCAAATATATTATTTAATGTTTTTGACAATCAGTTCAGTTCAGATCAGTTCAGTCACTCAGTCATGTCTGACTCTTTATAACCCCATGGGCTGCAGCAGACCAGATTTTCCTGTCCATCACCAACTCCCAGAGTTTACTCAAACTCATGTTCATTGACTCAATGATGCCATCCAACCATCTTATTCTCTGTCATTGCTTTCTCATTCCACCTTCAATCATTCCCAGCATCAGGGTCTTTTCAAATGAGTCAGTTCTTTGCATCAGGTAGCCAAAGTATTGGAGTTTCAGCTTCAGCATCAGTCCTTCCAAAGAGTATTCAGGACTGATTTCCTTTAAGATGGACTGGTTGGATCTCCTTGCAGTCCAAGGGACTCTCAAGAGTCTTCTTCAACACCACAGTTCAAAAGCATCAATTCTTTCTGCTCAGCTTTCTTTATACTCCAACTCTCACATCCATACATGACTGCTGAAAAGACCAAAGCTTTGACTAGATGGACCTTTATTGGAAAATTAATGTCTCTGTCTTTTACTATGCTGTCTAGGTTGGTCATACCTTTTCTTCCAAGGAGCAAGTGTCTTTTAATTTCATGGCTGCTATCACCATCTGCAGTGATTTTGGAGCTAATGGAAAAAAAAAAAAAGTCTGTCACTGTTTCCATTGTTTCAACATCTATTTGCCATGAAGTGATGGGACCAGATGCCATGATCTTAATTTTCTGAATTTTGAATCTTAAACCAACCTTTTTACTCTCCTTTTTCAGTTTCATCAGGAGGCTCTTTAGTTAATCTTTGCTTTCTGCTGGGGGTGGTGTCATCGCATAACTGAGGTTATTGATATTTCTCCCGGCAATCTTGATTCCAGGTTGTGCTTCATTCAGCCCAGCGTTTTGCACGATGTACTCTGCGTATAAGTTAAATAAGCAGGGTGACAATATTCAGCCTTGACAAACTCCTTTTCCTATTTGGAACCAGTCGTTTGTTCCATGTCCAGTTCTAACTGTTGCTTCTTGACCTGCATACAGAGTTCTCAGGAGGCAGATAAGGTGGTCTGGTATTCCCATCTCTTTCAGAATTTTCCACAGTTTCTTGTGATCCACACAGTCAAAGGATTTGGCATAGTCAATAAAGCAGAAGTAGATGATTTTCTGGAACTCTCCTGCTTTCTCAATGATCCAAAAGATGTTGGCAAATTTGAACTCTGGTTCCTCTGTCTCCTCTAAATCCAGCTTGAACATCTCAAAGTTCACGGTTTATGTACTGTTGAAACCTGGCTTGGAGAATTTTGAGCATTGCTTTGCTACTGTGTGAGATGAGTGCAATTGTGCAGTAGTTTGAACATTCTTTGGCATTGCCTTTCTTTGGGATTGGAATGAAAACTGACCTTTTCCAGTCCTGTGGCCACTGCTGAGTTTTCCCAATTTGCTGGCATATTGAGGGAAGCACTTTCACAGCATCGTCTTTTAGGAAATGAAATAGCTCAACTGGAATTCCATCACCTCCACTAGCTTTGTTCATAGTGACGCTTCCTAAGGCCCAGTTGACTTCACATTCCAGGATGTCTATCTCTAGGTGAGTGATCACACCATCATGGATATCTGGGTCATGAAGATCTTTTTTGTTAGCTCTTCTGTGTATTCTTGCCACCTCTTCTTAATATCTTCTGCTTCTGTTAGAGCCATACTGTTTCTGTCCTTTACTGTGCCCATCTTTGCATGAAATATTCCCTTGGTATCTCTCATTTTCTTGAAGAGAGCTCTAGTCTTTCCCATTCTATTGTTTTCCTCTATTTCTTTGCACTGATCACTGAGGAAGGCTTTCTTATGTATCCTTGCTATTCTTTGGAACTCTGCATTGAAATGGGTATCTCTTTCCTTTTCTCCTTTGCCTTTCACTTCTCTTCTTTTCACAGCTATTTGTAAGGCCTCCTCAGAGAACTGTTTTGCCATTTTGCATTTCTTTTTCTTGGAGAAGGTCTTGATCACTGCCTCCTGTACAAAGTCACAAACTTCCATCCATAGTTCTTCAGGCACTCTGTCTAAAAGACACCAACCCTCAAATCTGTTTGTCACTTCTACTGTATAATTATGAAGGATTTAATTTAGGTCATATCTGAATGGCCTAGTTATTTTCCCTACTTTCTTCAATTTAAATCTGAATTTGGCAATAAGGAATTCATGATCTGAGCCACAGCCAGCTCCCAGTCTTGTTTTGCTGACTGTATAGAGCTTCTCCATCTTTGACTGCAAAGAATATAATCAATCTGATTTCGGTATTGATCAACTGGTGATATCCATGTGTAGAGTCTTCTCTTTTGTTGTTGGAAGAGGGTGTTCTCTTGGGAGAGCTCTAAGAGCCTTTGCCCTGCTTCATTCTGTACTCTAAGGCCAAATTTGTCTGTGACTCCAGGTATTTCTTGACTTCCTACTTTTGCATTCCAGTGTCCTGTAATGAAAAGGACATCTTTTTTGGGTGTTAGTTCTAAAAGGTCTTGTAGGTCTTCACAGAGCTGTTCAACTTCAACTTCTTAAGCATTACTGATAGGGGCATAGACTTGGATTACTGTGATATTGAATGCTTTACCTTGGAAATGAACAGAGTTCATTCTGTCATTTTTGAGATTGTATCCCAGTACTACATTTCTGACTCTTTTTTTTGACTATGAAGGCTACTCCATTTCTTCTAAGGGATTCTTGCCCACAGTAGTAGATTCCACTAGTTTGTTCCTGATAGCTTTTACCTGTTTTTAGAGGTAAAAGATCTTCTATTTTTTTTGCCAGGTGAATTGTTAAGGGTTTCACACTAGAAAAAGAAAATGTTACAGTATTCAAGTGGAGCAAGCAAAAGGGTTTTTATATCTAGTTAGTCTGCAAACAATAAGACTGAACAAGCTAGCTCAGTGCTGCAGCAAAAGTTAAGAAATGCAGAGGCGACTACATAGGAGAAAAAGCTTGTAATTAGTACAGTTATAGTTAGAGCAAGAGCTCCTTGCAAGTTCCCTGGGGAAAATGCCTTTATTAACAAGGGCACACACCCTGGGGTACATTTATTTATTTTCTTTTGTACTTATTTTACTTTTTCAATAGCAACCCCTACTAGATATGCCTAGACATCCTAGTCTCTTCACTTTCTTTTCATATGTTCCCCTCTTCAAATTATAGTGAAATCACTTCAATTGACATGAGTTGTCATTGTTCCCTTTTCTCTCTAATGGCTTTCTATTCTATTCTGTATTTGTTCATCCCTTCAACAGTGTTATTAAAATCAAAGTCCCTTATCTTGAGTGATGAAGTTTTTCTCTATATTTGCCTTAAATTTTCCTTTTAAAAAAATCTTCTCCCTATGATTTTCTCTAGTCACAGAATATCTGTTCTTAAATGTACAAATCGTGTTATATAGCACACCTTCAGGAACCATGAATTAGTATAATTTAAAATTAATTTTGATTTTCAAATAAATTTTCATTTTCATATGTCTGTCTATAAGAATTTATTTTATTTCTCTTTGGGAACCTTCAATTTTGGGGCAGGTTTACCAAAAAAAATTAATAACCCATTCTCTTTGATATAAGCTACTCAAAATGTACTAACATAAAATAAACCTTCATAACTTTAAAACTTCAATATTTTCATCTCCATGAAATGTTCTATATACAAAGCTATCTAGAGTAAATGTGAAATCATATTTTCCTCAATAAATGCTCTCCTTTTAAATATTAAGGTGGAAAGTCAATATAAAAACTGCATTAATTCCTCTTGCTTGAAATGCTCTTAGTAAATAGTTCTCTGTCCAAAAACGAGAAAATGTGGAATATTAATTCTAACTCCAGACTAAATCACTCACCAGTTAAGAGTATCTGTTTCTAAATTATTTCAATCATTCTGAAACTGCAAATAAAAATATGTGCAGTATTTATAAGAATCACAAGCACTTTGAGATTTATGAAATGGGGGAAACTTGGCCATTTTTCCATTCAGCTGTTGCAATCCTGAGAGTTATTGATGGATTAACGATATGTGTAAGTGGCAGCGATATAAGTAGGTGGAAAGTTTCAGAAGTCTGGAATGTGTAAGTTTTATGTCAAGAGGACTTTGAAATGGAGAACTCTTGCAGTTCACTTTCAGCAACATGAAATAGCTATTCACTTAGGTTCCAATTTTAACCTCTATAATTGGTTTGCTGAAAAACAATAATACACCAAAATTCTTATTCAAGCAATTTTTCTATAGCAACAAGACTTTCTTTTATTACCTGTGTATTTTGGTTTAGTTTTTAAGAGTCAAGTAATTCCCAAAGAGGTTTGTATGTTTCCATTGACTTTTTTAAAGTAATGAGTTTCCACCTTATAAATGAAAGATAGGATAGAAGGTTAATTTTACAGTGGAAGAAGTTACAGGAACCAGTAGACCACATTTGTATTTCATTCTAGCAGACAGTTGACAGCATTTGCTAAATAGGAGCCAAGTGGTTACTTCCATCAGTAGTCAATTAGCAAGGGATGCAATTTCAATATGTTCTGCTATTACTGCAGAATATTTCACCCATTTTACATCTAATCTTCAAGATCATGGCAGTTGGTCAATGAGGTAGACATTTGGGTTCTCATAGTGCCTTGCCATTCAGTATGTCTTGTGGGACCACCTGATAGACCGGACAAAGCTAGGTGGCTTTCTGGTCTTCAGTGGCCATGTTAGATAATATTACATTAAAATATTACATTTTTAAGAAGGCCTATAAAATAAAGAAATTTATAGAGATTATGAAGTTAGCAGAATTCATATAAAATATAAATAAACTTTGCCTAAGTCACAGCACACAGTCTAGAATCTTTGAGAAACATCACCCAGAGCTTTGTGTAGGAATCCTGAACCAGTGAATACATAAAGATAGGCTATCTGTATGAATGAATACATGGTGACGCAGCTAACCCATCACTGTACCATCATTTTTTCTGAACTATGGTGCCATTAAATAAATGAAAGTCTGGTTTGATGGGTTTTAAAAGGAATATATTACCTTACTAAGCCTAATTTTGTATGAGGGAGAGTGGTAGATATTCTCCAGGATAGCAACCAAGACCCTCATCTTCTGATGTTCAAGCCCTTCTTAGTTACCTTCACCTTGAATATGGGCATGACCTGTGTTTGTCTCTAACAGAGAATACAATAAAGGTGATAGGATGCATGTAACTGTATATGGTTTTCACATAATACTGTAGGATCTGTCTTCCTGGAGTCCCTATTCTATTTTGCTGGATTTGAAGAACTAAGTGACCAACTTGGGAAACCTTATGTGTGTGGTCTCTAGAGCTAGGGCCACCTCTTGTTGACAGCAGGCAAGCACCTGGGGCCCGCAGCCCTACACTTCAAAGAACTGAATTTGTCAATGTTCTGAGTGAACTTAGAAGTGGATGTTTCCCCAGTTCAAGCCTCAGAGTAGACCACAGCCCTGGCAATGTCTTCATTGCAATATTACAGAGAATGCAGTTAAACTGTGACAGGACTCCTAAGTCATAGAAGTTGTGATATAATAGAGAAGAACCATGTAGTATCCTATGTCTGTTTTTTTTCAACAAATAATAAACAAAATCTATAAATCTGTAACACATACCTTGGCTACTCAAGAGTGGTCTTTGAAATTTGCATTCTTTCTTTTAGCTAATTTTTTTTGAGTTCCTAAGCTATATCAAGTATTTCTTCAGCATTTTAAATATATTTGCTTTAAGCCAAAACATATTTACATAGGCATGCATTCTTCATTTACTGGTGAAATTAAATATTAAGAAGACTATTACTTTCCGAAGTTCACTCAAGTGGAAATCCAGGTTTGCAAAACTCCAGAACCTGTCCTCTCAACATTCTGATGTATCTCTCAATCAAAGTGTCATTTCAAATAACTCTTTTGTGAAAGATATTATGCTTGTAACTTTGATAAGTTTTCTCAATGAATCCTCAAAATTCTAAGTGCATTTCTCTTTACAAAGCAGGAAACCTATTTAGAGAGCTTTAGTAATGCCACACTAAAGTGGCCTACCTGGGAGTCAAACTTATATCTTCTATGCCACATTTGCAACACTTCTACTATGCATTTTGTACCCCATACTGAACATTTCATATCCCCCACTGAAAAGAGTTTTGCATTTTGTGGCAATTTGTGGGGTCTCCCCATCATAAAGCATGCAAAGCGACAATCAGATGAGTGCTATGTGGGTCTGGATTTGTTTGCTGCACTAGAAAAAAAAATAGGCCATCTATCGAGATATGGGATAATTTGATATCTGTTTAGTCAATTTCAAGTGTTTTGTTAAACAAAAGAAAAACAAACAAAGAAAAAACAGCAATAATCTGAAAAATCAGAAACATGACCAATTGCAGTAATAGATTTATTGAGTGGAAATTAATTATAATGATGGTTCAAATAAGTCTAAGGCTTAAAACAGGGAGAGTTCCAATTTCAGCATATTCTCTCCAGCTAGTTCTGGGTAACGCTGATGAAGTCAGATGTATCCATACTTACTGTTCAGACAATACAAGAAACACAGGTAAACACACAGACAGTCACATGTCAGAGGACATATTCTAAATTTTTTATAATGACCACTATTGATGCCATAAAAACATAAAAAACAACTGAAACTTGGGAATGTGCATGGATATTAAAAAGACCAAAATAAGTCATTCAGATGGTTAAAAATCAAGACACTATGTAAATCTTAAATATGTTTATTTTTTGCATGTATTATAAAACAAATAAATACAAGTTTAAAAGATAACTAACTTCACAAATTACATAAAACAGACATTTGAAGTCCTTAACTGGGTTAGGAATAAAGTTCATTCATTACAACCAACCTTTGTTGAGTTTTAACTATGCTGTCTGTAGAATGCAAGGCATGGCATGGAATTCAGAACAGTATGGGCCACAGTTTCCATCCCTAAAGATAGTGCAATCTAGTGGAGAAGACAACACCAAGATTTACAAGACAGAATTGATCTATACAAAAAGAATTCTTTTTCAGGATTGAGTTTCAGGGAATTGATTATGAACACAATAAGAATTCAGAGAACGGCCCTTCAGTAGGACTTCCTTGTCTCGTCTTGACAAGGAAGATTTTAAGAAGATGAATGAATTAAGGTCTTGAGAGATGAGTAAAAATTGTCTGAGAAGAGATGCAAATGAAAAAGTCAGGTTGAGGTATATGAAGGAAGCCAAGAGGACAGAGACTAGAAAAAAACAAACTTTTTTTCTTAAACAGAGGACAAAGAAATTAAATAAGTAAAAGTCAAATTAAGAAGGACTAGAAAGATAGGAGAGGCAGCCAGCCAGAAAGAGTCAGTCAAGGGAGAACCTTTGAGCAAGGAATTGACTTGACAAAATTGGCTTTGAATAAGTTAATGAAGAGACTGGAGCTAGAAAAGTAAGCCAGGAGATAATTGAAAATAAGTTACAAGTCAGGAAGCTAAGCAAAAGTGTTGCTGCAGGGGTTGGTGATGATTTATGCAAGAAAAGGACTCATATGAAGGAAAAGCTAAGAACTGTCAGTGTAGTATATCTTCAAAAAGCATATATTGATACACTAAAACTTAGCTTCTCTTGGGACTCCTTAATAACAAAATAAACATCCAAAGACAGTAAAAATGAAAAATTGTGCACCTATGTGTATATTTAAACAGCAATTGACTCAGCCTAAGGAATCCGTTTTTTTTAAAATACGTATATTAAATGAATAAGAAAAATGAGAGAATAAAGCAGGCCACCTCAAGAGAAATTCCTAGCTAGTTTGATGAGTGAAATATTTGAATCATACACATCAACAACAACAACAAAAAGAGCAAAATCAAAGTGCCAGCTTCTGGTTCAATGGAGTGAGTTGCAGTTTCTAGTCTAGTTCTTTGCCCTCTCATATCTTTATTACAGGAACTTTATTAAAGGAACCTTTCCCCCCCCTCTTCTTCACCTACTTGTTTCACTTATCTTACAAGATTAGCTCACATTAACTATTTACCCTCCGCACAGACTGAAGCAGGCACACATTTTCTGTTTCCCAGCACTATCACAGCACTTTCACATTTTATTGTAATTTTAGGTTTACTGATCATCCCTTTATTATATGGTGAGCTTTCTTTTCTTTTACATTTCAGAACATAATTAACAAAAAATCAGGATAAATGAACCCAAAACAGAGTGTTGAGTAAACGACTAAATGGAAAAGGCAACTTCTGAAATTAGGAAACCTGTATTTGATGTTCACATAGGGTAGGAAGAAGGATAGTAGTAGTGGTCTCTGAAAGGAGGTCTGTGTGCAAGTGTGCTAAGTAGCTTCAGTTGTGTCGGACTCTTTGCGACCCCCTTGGAATGTAACCTTCCAGACTCCTCTGAAGGGATTCTCCAGGCTGGAGAATACTGGAGTGGGTTGCCATGCCCTCCTCCAGGGGATATTCCCAACCCAGGGATCAAACCCACATCTCCTGTGGCTCCTGCATTGCTGGTGGATTCTTTACTGCTGAGCTACCAGGTAAGCCTAAAAGGAGGTCAGAGATGTGATTATTGATAGAAATTGTGCACAATGAAAATGCTTAGCTTGCAGATAATTCCCAATCAAGTAAAGACTTGCATATACCCATATATGAAAAGTGAACATATATTTGCCTTAAGTGTTTTGCCTCTTTCAAAATCTTTTGTGATCTGCTTTAGCAGAGGTCAAGAACAACACTCACCCCTGCTTTCATGGCTTTTCTTTTCTCTGCTCATTCTATCACTATTTCCCTGATAAATGTCTTCCATGAATGGAAATACCTCAAGGTCTGTGTATCTTCTCCTTTGATATCCCTCATTGGGAAATAGGATGAATAGAAATAGATTTCATGGAACATGGCAACTTCTCAAATCAGGTCCTTTCCTTACACTGAGAAAGTGCCTCCAGTTAAAATAAAATTGCAATGTGTGAAGAATAAAGCTCTCAGGTAAGTTGTGAGGTTAACTAAGAATGCATCCTGTTCTTAAATATGCAGTAAGTAGTTTGAAAAAAAGAATCCTAAAATCCAAATTTGATAGTGCTAAAGTATCTAGTCTGCTTTGAGTGCCTATAATCAGTGTGGCTTCCTTCCGTCTTTTGAAGTTCAAACAAACTGCTGCGCTTCACATTTTGGAAGATGCAGAGCAGGAAGCTCAGCTACAAGCCTGGGGTGATGCCTGTGGAGTACCTCTCTTTTATCAAAGCGACTTTGGAAAACCAACTTCCTTCAGTGGCTCCTGGGGAAAAAAGCTAATTGATTCTTCGGGGTGGCTGTTGTTTTAACTTGTTCATTTTAGAGTTTTGTGTGACACATATACATCCAGGGAGCACAAAAAGAT
Organism: Cervus elaphus; assembly: GCF_910594005.1. Lineage (NCBI taxonomy): Eukaryota > Metazoa > Chordata > Mammalia > Artiodactyla > Cervidae > Cervus > Cervus elaphus. The sequence continues at coordinate 39,383,846 of NC_057831.1, forward strand.
GGAAAATGTGCACCAGGTAAACATGCTCATTTCCACTGGAATAAAATGGAATGAAATTGCATTTCAAAAGCAAAGACAGTGTACTATCTGAGTTTTTTCTCAAGAAAACTCTCAGCAATGTATAATGCTTATTTTAATCCTCATTTCCTAGGTAAAGGGCTTCCCTGGTGGCTCAAATGGTAAAGAATCTGCCTGCAATGCAGGAGACCCGGGTTCAATCCCTAGTCAGGAAGATCCCCTGGAGAAGGGAATGGCAACCCACTCCAGTATTCTTGTTGGGAAATTCCATGGACAGAGGAACCTGGCAGGCTACAGTCTATGGGGTTGCAAAAGAGTCAGACACGACTGAGTGACAAACACACTCCTAAGTAAGGCGGCCATCAACCCCAAACTGTGTGACGGTCAATTACAGGGTCTTATTTCTCACTCCCAGTACGGCTGTGGGTTGTACGGGACTCAGGCTTTCTCACTTCAGAATTCAGGCTGAAGGAAGTGCCACCACCTGGGACCTGCTATTCTGGTGGCAAGAGAGAAAAGCAAGAGAACTGCATAAACATTGATAAACATTTTCAATTACAGCCCATCAGCCAAAGTGAGCCACCTGGCCGGGGCTGCCACTGAGGCTAAGAAATATACTGCTCCCGAGGAAGGCACTTAAAATTATACAGAGACTAAGAGGAAGGAATAATGTTCTAGTAGACAAAGGGAGCGCATAACTGGAAACTTATCCATAGCAGCTGTTTATCTAACACCTATTTCTTTTGGCCCTCTTTCATCTCCCATTTTCCCTGTCACCTCTTCCTTCTTTTCCTCCTTTTCTATCCTTTTTCTTCTGACAGAAGAATTATTGTAACAACACTCTGATTCAATATTGGTCAAATATGAGTAATGTAAGGTACAATTTTACAGGAAAATTACACCTGTGAACTTCTGCCATTGAATTACTTTTATCATAATGTTAATGTTTTAATGTCTATAGCATATAATTTTCTTGTGCTTATATCTCTTTTTCAAGCAGGAAAGAGAAACATATTTTTACATTAGATACAAGACTGCAAAATATTAGAATTTAACTTCAAAACATTAATTTATTATGCCCAGTGATAGATTTTTACATAAACTACCTCACCTATGTCAAGCTAAATTGTGGGAGAAATATTATCTGGCCCAGTTCAGGGACAGTGATGTAATAATGTTAATGCAGAAAATGCCTATTTGCATTAAAATGTATAAAAATGACATGAATGCATCTAATTTATCTTTGTATCCTCCAGACTTGCCAAGGTACCTGGTTAATAGCAGATGTAAAAAACAAAAAACACAAGTTATAAAACAAACTTTACTTAGCAGCTAATGATAATCAATCACCATATTTAACAAATATTTAAGAAAATGATATCTTAGTTGTTTGTTTAATAAGTGCCAGGCAACCTGTCAGGCATTGAGAATATGATGAAAAGCAAAACAGATTCTTTCTTACCCTGCAATGAATAACGGGGGGGAAAAGTGGGAATTACCTGTTACTCCGGAATATTTCATAGGATAATTAGTCTAGTCAGAGAGATCAGCGATGATTGAATGACCATATGAAGGAAAGGAAGAGTTAACTGTGCAGTGGAGGTGAGAGACAGAAGGCATTTCAGGCGAGAAACGATTGTGAAGTTCTTGTGATAGGAGGAAAAACAGTGCATCAGATAAGGTCAGTGTGTTAGACCCAGAGCGGGCATGGGGTATCATATTGCTGCAGGGATGCATTAGATTAGTACTGTGAAAGCTCTTATTCCAAGAAAAAATAGAGGCTACTAATATGTTTAAAGCAGAGAAGAATGACCAGTTTTATATCACAAAAATAAGTGACTTCAGATTATGGTCAAGTGAGAAGGTAGGAAAATCCTCTCCTCATAAATCTGGGAGGAAAAAGTGCAAAAAAATGCAAACCACACACATGCAAAATCACATAAAGCCCCAAATACCTTTTTAGTGATTTGGAAATTGATGAAACCAAAGGCATAAAATGAAAAGTACTTTTGCTTAAAAATACACAAACATGCTGAACTTAAAAGAGTGAACATCAGAAGATTAGAAATCTCTGACACTCAGGCTCAAGGCTGTTTCTTCGCTCACTCACATTGCCGAAAGTTAGTGGACATGAAAGTTCTGCAGAGACTCTTCATGTATGTGTGTGTGTGTGTGTGTGCGTGTGTGTGTGTGCGTGTGTTTGCTCAGTCATGTCTGGCCCTTTGTGACCCCGTGGACTGTAGCCGAACAGGCTCTTCTGTCCATGGAATTTTCCAGGGGAGAATACTGGAGTGGGTTGCCATTTCCTACTCCAGGGGATCTTCCAGACCCAGGGGTTGAACCTGCATCTCTTATGTCTCTTGCATTGGCGGGAGCATTCTTTACCACTGCGCTACCTGGGAAGTCTAGAGCAAGCCACAAGGAGAAGCAGTTTCTACTGCCAGCAAAGGGGGCGCTCTCATTTTGTAGTGATAGCGATGTTCACTCCTAGTGGCAAGAACGATTAATGGCTCTATTAGCTTGATGTGGTAGTTGTTGTATACAGTAATATATTTGAGGCTTGACTGAGGCAAAGACAGAGGACCTAAGGCAGTCACACACTCTTGACCAAAGCTGAGGATGCTCATAGGCAGACAGAAAACTAAAAATGGCTCAATAGAAAGTAAAATTTGGAGTATATATAAAAATAACCTGAATTTGAAGGCACTTTCTTATACATGCAGATACATCTGATATGTAAATAGAAGTCTCATGGACTTGAGGTGGATGAGTGTAACCTCAATTATTGGTTGATGACTTCATGGATTGGAAGACTCAATATTGTTAAAAGATGATTCACCCCTGATTGATCTATAAACTTCATGCAATCTCTTTTAAAACCCCAGTAGTCTTTTGAAAAAACTAATGACTAGATTCTAAATTTCATACAGAAATACATAAAAACAAGAAATCTATCACACTTTTGAAACAGAATAAAGTTGGAGGATGCACAGTATTTGATTTCAAGGCAAAGTATAAAACCATAGTAATCAAGCTAGTATATTGTCACAAAGATAGGTATATGGATTAATAGAACAAAATTATGGGTCTGAATGATGCTGAGACAATTGTAAATCCTTGTACAAAAAGAAGAGCAAGGAAGAGGAGGAGGAGGAAAAGGAAAGGGAAAGGAGGAATTTAAACCTTTAACTCACACCATAAAAAAAATGAACTGAAAATTAATCAGATATCTAAATATAAGAGCTAAACTATAAAACTTCTAACTTTTTAGAAGGACACTTTTTAAGAAATTTTTAGTAGGACAAAATCTTTGTGACCTTAGTTGGGGCAGCATATTCTAAGAAGTGATGAGCTAAATAAAATGAATAAATGGGACTTAACCAAAATTAGAAAGTTGTGTGATTCAAAAATACCATTTAAGAAATCTATATGCTAAAAGAAAATAGGTTTCATGTCTGAAAAAGAATTGCATCCACAATACACAATGAACTTTCAAATTATTATAAGTGGATCAACAATTCAATTGAAGTGGGCAAATTCTCTGAATAGATTCAAATTCACTGAAGATTTAACTATCAAAAGCTAAAAAACACAAGAAACTTTTTTCCACAGTATTAGCTATTAGATAAATGGAAATCAAAACCACAATAAGTTGTCAGTATACACCAACATAAATGGCTATAATCAAAAAGAGATACAATACCAGTATTTGGGCAAAATGTTGAAAGCTGAATTCTTTGTACATTGCTGCCTGAAATGTAAAATAATACAACTACTTTGGAAAACCATTTGGCAATTTAAAGTTAATGTTTCCATGAGACCAAGCTGTTCAATCCTAATGATCTACCCAAGAGAAAAAAAAATCTATGTGCCCCCAAATGAAATGCATACAAATGTTCACAGCAGCATTATTCATAATAGCCAGGATTTGGAGACATTCCAATTCCCACCGGCTGTTAAATAAATAGACAAGATGTGGTAATATCCATACTAAGCAACACTATTGATCAAGAAAAATAAATGAACTACTGACACATACTATGATATGGTAGAGACTTATACCATTATGAAAAGTGAAAGAAGCCCTACACAAAAGACTACTTATTATTTAATTGAATTGTTATAAAATGCTCAGAAAATGCAAATGATATAAAGACAAACAGAGATAATAAGCTAATCAGTGGGATCGGTAGTGTGAGTCAAGATTAAGTGTATACAGGTCCAAGAGAGATTTTGGAGTTTATGAAAATGTTCTAAATGGTGATGACTATTAAATTACTCTATAAACTTGCTAACAATCATTGAAATGTATAATTACAATGGGGACATTTTATAGTATGTGAATTATGTCTTAATAAAGCCATTGAAAGATGAGTGGCTGTAGAGGAGAGAACTGTTTGGTGGGTGGTGAATAAGAGATTTGATCCAGAGGATTAGTTAGGAATACATTGCACAAATACAGGTAAAGGAAGATTAAATGAAAGTGCCATGCATTCGCTGATGCACAGAGTTAGAAATGAAAGTTACCCTAGAGATCTTTGTTTTCCCATGCTACTGGATTTTAAATTAAAACTCAATAAGAGTAAGTGAGTTTTCCCATTTCAAATAACTTTATTGGAAGAGCCAAAAGTAGATCTTAGGTCTGTTGAAATATTCAACACTCATTATGTTGTTCATTTATTCAGGAGCTGGTAAAAACTCAGCTGAAACTGTTAAAAGCAAAGTTTTATCTGGAAAAACATTATTGTTCTTTAGAATTGGCCCAAAAAAGTAAATGCATTTGTATGAACTGTGTTACAATGGGGTTCTAAGTATGTATTGAGAATAAAATAAAATAAAACTAGCTAAAGATGTTATTCAGGATTTCTAAAAAATTTGAATGCAATTTTAGAAGGAAACATAATGAGCACCAATTTGTCCAAAAAAAAAAAAAAAAAACCTATTAACATTGGAACATATTCGAAAGTAAGCTATTTCCTTAAATCATAAGTGAGATAGAATTCTGATCATATTTGTTCAACTTAGAAATTGAGGTTGGTGGGCGTAGATTCAGGGGTGGGGATGATACCAATGAGATCAGTTAACTCAGGTAGTAAAAATTTGGTATTCAAATCAATTCATTCATTTCAGAATGACTGTTAGATTTTTTTGATTTAACAAAAGGCATGAAGATTCAAAGAGCCACGATTTCCGTAGAAATAAGTAAGCAAATTCTAGTTCATTTTACCTGAATTAATACTGAATTACTGAATTTATTTCTGGAAGGAAAAAAGTGATTCATGTTCAATATCTCTGCAATTTCAAGGTGACAAGCTTAGCCTATAAAACGCCTCATGCATGGAAAATCAATCCAAGGAAATTTTTTCCCTGTGAAGCAGGTATTAATATTTCAATAATTAACCTACCATCAAGTGACACCTACTATAATAAGAATAACTTTCTTACAAGGATTATGAAAAGCTTAATATATAGTGCTATTTTTATTCTATGAACACTAGTTTTGATGAGGAGTGAATCTAGAGATTGTTAATGCAATACCAGCTGATGGAAGGCATTGTATAGATTCAGATCTTCATATAAATGTTGTCTGTCTACACTGATCATGATCTAAGTTCTCTAGTCCCTCATCTTTCATGGTAAAACTTCCATGGTAATATCCCTAATTGTTCCTGTTTTAAATTGTTTTAAATCTTTGAGCCCTGATATTTTCTATTATATAATAAGAGCAATTGAACTTCCCATTCCTATCTCTAAAGATCTGTATTAATCAGTTTAGGCTAGGCTATGTTACAGTAAAAATTAAAATAAAACAACACTCTCATGTGTGTGGTTTATTTCCCACTCATGTGAAATTCAATCTAGATTGTTGGACCTCCTCCGCCTTGTAACTATATCATCTGGAACATGTGGTATCCAAGGTATACAATGTTAAGGAATGGGAGAGATATAAAGAGCCACCTACTTCTCAGTTGCATCAGTCTGGAGTGATATAATTGTCCATCACATTTCATTTACGGGTAGTAGTCACATGCTCCCAATAAATTACAACAGGACCTGGAAATGTGGAGGACTACCTGATGAGCACTGTCATTGCACAGTATCATTGATTACAATAATGATAACATTATAACTTACATAGACATAATTTCATGTAATCTATTCTACTATCTTTTCCTAAAAGAACTGTCATGTTGACATTTTAGGGATGAGAAAACAGAAGTTTAATTGTTTTATTATTATTTTTTTGTTTGCCCATGTTCACATTGCTACTAAATGTTGAAACTGAAGGTGACATTCAAATATGTCTGATTCCAAAATTTCTCCTGTAACCCATTATTCTATACAGTATAGAGACACAGGAGGCAAATTTAATTCTCGTGGTGTTCAACAGCAAGACCGTTGTTGCTTTAACTTTCTCATTGTCTTTTGACCAATGTCTAGGGTCTAAATTCAAGCAGTGGATTCAGGGTCAATGAATTGTTGTGGAGCTTGGAAGTGAATTAGTTCTCATATAAAGCTTTTGGTGGCTTTGAAAGTGCAACAATCCCAACTGTCTTTGACCTATTACCATATCTTGTCACATGCTTCATTATGAGCCCAAAGCAGATCTTGAAAAATCCAACTTTATTCCTGTTGGGGCAGCTGGATCACATCAGGACATGCTTGTGACAGTGGTTATGGATTGAAAAGCAAGGACTACAGTGACAATGGCATGCTGATATCAGAAAAAAAGGAAGAAAGAGCTGCAAAAATTGAGAGAGGTGATGTTGAAAACCAAGCTATCTCTTACCTCTGAACTTTCTCTTCACATTTAGAAATGGATATGCTATAAACTAAGTAAAATTTTTCAGGACATTTAAGAAATGGCAACCCACTCCAATATTCTTGGATGAGAAATCCCATGGACGGAGAAGACTGGCAGGAGAAGACTGGCAGGCTATAGTCAATGGGGTCACAAAGAGCCAGACACAATTTAGGGACTAAACAATAACAACAGGGAAACCAAGTGAGAGCAATTGAGTCTTCATCAAAGAGCTGGTTATACGTCACCTGTTTCTGTACTATTTTGGTCCTTTAGCTTCTGGATCTAACCTCTAGATAACTCAAACCATTATAAGAGCTGGTTAAGTTTTTGCTTTGAGGAGTATTTGCAAAGACTAACAATTTTTAAATGAAGGTGTTTTTATATCTCAAAGTTAAATATTGTTGATGTTGCTTATGTTAATTTAAATAAATTGACATTAGTTGATGTTCACAAAGATATGAAATGAAAGAATTTTAATAACATGATGATTGACAACCAAAGTAAGAGGCTAATAAATATTATTCTCTTGATACAGTACTTTATATATACAAATAGATACTATATACAATTAGATTATAATGCCTACCATTTTAATCTTTCCAAATAAACCCTGGACTCAATTTTGCCTCTTTTCTTTAGCATATAACAACTCTCATTTATGCCAATAAATGGCATCTGTCTTCAGAGATTACTAAACAATGATATATGCTTTAGTGAACATACTGCTGTGTTGAGAATATTATAATAGAGAAAGCATACTGACTATAATATTAAGCAATCTACAATTCAGAATGGTAAGCTGTAAATGACTAAAATACTCCTTGCTATTTATTTAAGTGTAACTCATTTTCCCAGACATTCAATGTACAAGGAATGCCCTTTATATAAATGGAAAGAAGAAGTTAGCAAAGAGATATAAATTTACATAAAAACTGGTCCATTAATAACTTTGCCTAACAGGTTGAGGTCAAAAATTCAATTAAATTTCATTATAATGATGATTTTTTCTATTAGAAGTCTGATTTTCATCTATCCTGACAATAGAATGACCCAAACTTGGGAATTAGAAGTGTCAAGAGCAATTAGATTAACATGTTTGTATTTTGTAATAAAAACATTGGAATAAAGAATGCTTTGTAAATCATTACAATTATATTAAATTTGATTGAATTGTAGAACCAATTTCTGAAATGTTGTCCCTACACTTACAATTCATTCTAAAAGCTTTACATTATGGAAGATATTTGTAGTGAGATGAATATGTTTTTACTATTTTTTTAGGAGTGATTTTTTTTTTGTTTGTCTTTCTTCCTTTTTATTTTTTTGGTAAACAAAATGTATTCTTTCCCTAGGCTGTACTTGTAAATTAGCATTTGAATTCAAATGACAGCATGTTCCTTTTCTTTTCCTGTACAATTCTTGTCACAAATGTGCTATTTTTAATGGCAAATCAGCTAATTAGAGACAGTGTGGTGTGGAAAATGAATGGAGTTAATTGAATTAGTATTAAAACACTTAGTAATTAATCACTTCTTGCATAGCTATTATTCAGAGCTTAAAATTGTTGGCAAAGCTTATTTTTATCCACATGTTTTCTCAATATCCCTAACATTAAAAAAAGAAACACATTTTGGGCATATCCTAAATACACAAAAGTTTCAAAGTAACCATTTCTTCATTTAAGGTTCATATACAGAATTCAGTGTTATTAACTCCTTCTTAAGATTCTATATTTAAATGCTAACTTTCCTATAAAGAGTCAACAGATATTGAAAAGAAGCCTCTGGGATAAAATATTACTATAAGTACTTGTTTCAAATCATTACTTTTCCTTGTAACTTATGGACTGCTAACTAAACCCCAGGTGCTCTTTACTCTCACCATCTCTGACTTCTGGGATAATACTGCCTTCAATCTCAGGCCTTTCAGTGATATATTTTTTTTCTCACTCATCCTGCTTGCCTGAAAATTAACAACTAACTCACATCTTGTAACCTTTCCTCTAACTTGTGAGTCAGCTTAGAGAAAGCTTCCTATTCTCTAAAGTTTATACTTTCCTCTTTTGATATACAGAAATATAGGGAAAGATGATAATACTGACAAATTGGATAATTGAGAATGAAAGTTTGGCATGAAAGTATCTTAATTTGAATTACTGTTTCAGTTCTATTGTAGAAAAGCTTTAAATTTGGTTTCACAAATTTAGGTAATACGTTAATTTCTATATAAATTTATGATGCTAACTTTTATTCATTCATTCACGTATTTACTCGCTTATTCATTGAATCAATAGTTATATACTGGTGTGACTCAATTCTCAACCCTAATGGAAGCTCTGAAATCTCTTTAGGCTATTTTCAAAGCAGACAAATCTACTGCCATTGGAAGTTACATTGATTTTATTTTATTTTTTTTTCCATTTATTTTTATTAGTTGGAGGCTAATTACAATATTGTAGTGGTTTTTGCCATACAATAAAAACGCTTTATTAACCATCAAAAAAAAAAAAAACCCCAGACAAATCTACATTCTTGAAGATTCTTCACCAGTAAACCTGCAGTGGATTCAGACCAAATACATTCAGTTCTGTTCAGTTCAGTTCAGTCGCTCAGTCGTGTCCGACTCTTTGCGACCCCTTGAACTGCAGCACGCCAGGCCTCCCTGTCCATCACCAACTTCCGGAGTTCACCCAAACCCATGTCCATTGTGTCAGTGATGCCATTCAACCATCTCATCCTCTTTCGTTCCCTTCTCCTCCTGCCCTCAATCTTTCCCAGCATCAGGGTTTTTCAAATGAGTCAGCTCTTCGCTTCAGGTGGCCAAAGTATTGGAGTTTCAGCTTCAATATCAGTCCTTCCAATGAATACCCAGGACTGATCTCCTTTAGGATGGACTGGTTGGACCTCCTTGCAGTCCAAGGGACTCTCAAGAGTCTTCTCCAACACCACAGTTCAAAAGCATCAATTCATCGGCGTTCAGCTTTCTTTATAGTCCAACTGTCACATCCATACATGACCACCGGATAAACCATAGCCTTGACTAGACGGACCTTTGTTGGCAAAATAAAGTTTCTGCTTTTTAATATGCTGTCTAGGTTGGTCATAACTTTCCTTCCAAGGAGTAAGCTTCTTTTAATTTCATGGTGCAATCACCATCTGCAGTGATTTTGAAGCCCCCCAAATAAACTCAGCCACTGTTTCCACTGTTTCCCCATCTATTTGCCATGAAGTGATGGGACCAGATGACATGATCTTAGTCTTCTGAATGTTGAACTTTAAGCCAACATTTTCACTCTCCTCTTTCACTTTCATCAAGAGGCTTTTTAATTCTTCTTCACTTTCTGCCATAAGGATGATGTCATCTGTATATCTAAAGTTATTGATACTTCTCCCAGCAATTTTGATTCCAGCTTGTGCTTCTTCCAGCCCAGCGTTTCTTATGATGTACTCTGCATATAAGTTAAATAAGCAGGGTGACAATATGCAGCCTTGACGTACTCCTTTTCCTATTTGGAACCAGTCTGTTATTCCATGTCCAGTCTAAATGTTGCTTCATGACCTGCATACAGGTTTCTCAAGAGACAGGTCAGGTGGTCTGGTATTCCCATCTCTTTCAGAATTTTCCACAGTTTCTTGTGATCCACACAGTCAAAGGCTTTGGCATAGTCAATAAAGCAGAAGTAGATGTTTTCCTGGAACTCTCTTTCTTTCTTGATGATCCAATGGATGTTGGCAATTTGATCTCTGGTTCCTCTGCCTTTTCTAAAACCGGCTTAAACATCTGGAAGTTCACGGTTCACATATTGTTGAAGTCTGGCTTGGAGAATTTTGAGCATTACTTTACTACTGTGTGAGATGAGTGCAATTGTGTGGTAGTTTGAGCATTCTTTGGAATTGTCTTTCTTTGGGATTGGAATGAAAACTGACCTTTTCCAGTCCTGTGGCCACTACTGAGTTTTCCCAATTTGCTGGCATAATGAAGGCAGCACTTTCACAGCATCATCTTTTAGGATTTGAAATAGCTCAGCTGGAATTCCATCACCTCCACTATCTTTGTTCATAGTGATTCTTCCTAAGGCCCACTTGACTTCACATTCCAGGATGTCTGGCTCTAGGTGAGTGATGACACCATCATGATTAAGTGGGTTGTGAGGATCTATTTTGTACAGTTCTTCTGTGTATTCTTGTCACCTCTTCTTAATATCTTCTGTTTCTGTTAGGTCCATACCATTTCTGTCCTTTATTGTGCCCATCTTTGCATGAAATAGTCCCTTGGAATCTCTCATTTTCTTGAAGAGAGCTCTAATCTTTCCCATTCTACTGTTTTCCTTTATTTCTTTGCACTGATCACTGAGCAAGGCTATCTTAACTCTCCTTGCTATTCTTTGGAACTCTGCATTCAAATGGGAATATCTTTCCTTTTCTCCTTTGCCTTTCACTTTTCTTCTTTTCACAGCTATTTGTAAGGCCTCCTCAGACAACCATTTTGCCTTTTTGTATTTCTTTTTCTTGGGGATGGTCTTGATCCCTGTCTCCTGTACAATGTCACGAACTTCCATCCATAGTTCATCAGGTACTCTGTCTATCAGATCTAGTCCCTTAAATCTATTTCTCACTTCTACTGGTCATGGTGGAGAGGTCTGACAGAATGTGGTCCACTGGAGAAGGGAATGGTAAACCACTTCAGTATTCTTGCCTTGAGAACCCCTTTGAACAGGATGAAAAGGCAAAAAGTAGGACACTGAAAGACGAACTCCCCAGGTCTGTAAGTGCCCAGTATGCTACTGGAGATCAATGGAGAAATAACTCCAGAAAGAATGAAGGGATGGAGCCAAAGCAAAAACAACACCCAGTTGTGGATGTGAATGGTGATAGAAGCAAGGTCCAATGCTGTAATGGGTAATATTGCACAGGAATCTGGAATGTTAGGTCCATGAATCAAGGTAAATTGGAAGTGGTCAAACAGGAGATGGCAAGAGTGAACATCAACATTCTAGGAATCAGCAAACTAAAATGGACTGGAATAGGTGAATTTAACTCAGATGACCATTTGTATCTACTACCATGGGCAAGAACCCTTTAGAAGAAATGGAGTAGCCATCATAGTCAACAAAGACTCTGAAATGTAGTACTGGGATACAATCTCAAAAACGACAGAATGATCTCTGTTCGTTTCCAAGGCAAGCCATTCAATATTACAGTAATCCAAGTCTATGCCCCGAGCAGTAATGCTGAAGAAGCCAAAGTTGAATGGTTCCATGAAGGCCTACAAGACCTTTTAGAACTAACACCCAAAAAAGATGTCCTTTTCATTATAGGGGACTGGAATGCAAAAGTAGGAAGTCAAGAAACACCTGGAGTAACAGGCAATCATATTATTAAAGCTATATAGAATATGAGATGATGATACACACCAGAGTAAAGAACCACTCTTCTAGATATTATTCTAAACACAGGGAATATAAAGACTAATAAGAAACAGTCCCTGTAGTAGCTTTCAGTCTAGAATAGTTATGAACCACTGAGTAAAATGAGAGTAATTTGTCTCTCTTAACATGTGACATCGAGAATGAACAGTGACCATAGAAATATATCCAATGACCATAGAAATATATCCAATGGCCAAGGAAATTTTTCCTAGAATCATTTTTATTTGTAAATTATTGAGTTTAGAATACAATAAATAAATTCATCTTATTATATACACAAAATATTTGGGGCTGATTAGAACTGACATCAAGGAAAGTGATGCTTTCTCAATTATAGTAATAGACTGTAGATTTAGAATTAATATTCAAAGCAGCATTTTTTAAATCTATCTTCTATGGCATATGCATATCAGGTCCACATTTTATTCATCATTTTATTGCAAGATTAAAACAGTGAAACACACAGAAATCACTCTATAAATTTTTGTTGAATTAATGACCAAATAAATGAGTAATGTTTCTCTGAAATGATTATATTGCTAATTGTTTTGCTTTGACTACATTAATTTCACCAGTGCCACCCCTCCCCCCTCACTGCTGATTCTCCCAGTGAATGTCAAGGAAACCTTTTAAGTATTATGAAAGGAGTTTTCTGAATTGCTTCCCCAAATTATGACAGCCATAATGGCTAACAGAAATAATTTTCTCACCTGCTGAGCAAAACACCTTACCTCTTTAACAATCTGTGCGAAGTCAAACGCTATTGCTGCCAAGATGGGATTTTGATTCTACAAATCTTGGATCCTTATTCCTAGAATATATCCAAAACAAGATTTGTGAAACTAAGGAAAACACTGCCAAGGCAATTATATTGTTGCTTTCCAATTCCTGACTGTTTGAGAAGGCAAATAGCATTGGGAACAAAATTCTGTCAAGAATTAATTATCGAATTAGGTGATAATGGCAAAGTTAATGGAGAATTTGAGCCAATTTGGAGAATTATCTGAATAATTAAAACTACAGTAACATGGCAACAATTGAGAGGATTTATTGTACTTACAGTATACCATTTGCCTCGGTTTCAGCACTTGAGTAAACAATGAAAAGTCTGAAACTCTAAAGATCAGTCTCAGACAAAAAGTTAAGAGAACTGACTTATCAGAATCAACTCCCCAAAATAATAATACCTCACATTTATCTAACGCTTTTTGTACCATGCTCTAATCTGATCCCTGCTCTCAGCATGTCATGAATACTGACCCTTTAACCTTTCGAAAACCCTATAAAGCAAGTATAATTATTGATTTTTCTTCCTAACATTTTCATGGATGAGACAGACAGATCTTTTAAGTGTCAGAACCAGGATTTGAACTCAACCTTTCTGGTTCTAATATCTTATGATTTTAACCACTGTGATGAAAGAAAAGAATTTCAAAACATCTCATTTTGAACAATATGTTCTCTTGACATTTCTGTCCTTGAATGTTCAGAGACAATAAGTGATTTTATTTATTATTTAGTTTCCAGAAAATTTAGCCTTATTTTCAAACCCTCTTCCTTCTGTTACAACAGTGGTTCTTCATTATTGAAAAGCCATCCTAGCTATCATTCATTTTTGCTCCAAAATATAGAAATATTGTTAGATTTACTTTCAAGAAGGACCTGCTTAAACCTGAAATATTTGAAATACTAATGTTTATAATAGGCTCTTGAATAAACTGCTTGGATTTCAAGACTGTGTAAAACACTCAGCAGTTTCAGTGATGATATTTTTGACAGTGCATTACTGGTGGGGGATTCTTTTAAATTATACCACAAATATATTTGTAAAACATCCCTATGTTTCAGGATTTAAACTAAGAGGGAGAATTGCTAAATGAAAACAATAATTTAATGGATCAGGTTGGCTTCTGAAAAAAAGAAGTAACAAATTTAATATAAAACTAAACTCCACTCATGTTACTATCTCAGATCTCTTTGAATAGCAGAATTTCAATTGTTACCAGACAGTCTTGTCACAAAAACCAGTAAGAATTTTTATCCTCTTCTCAAGTCTTGTCAGGCAGCCGACTTGACCTAGAGCTGAAAAATATATTCCTTTTCCTCTTTGAATTAACCAAGAAGATAAAACATGTGGGTTTATAAGCTTGTCATGATGTCTTAAATTTTGAAGTTTGATAATTCTAGGCTTCTTTCCAACCATAGCCTTGGTTCTTGGTTGTCTCCTTCATGCAAGAAGTGCCATTTATTAATTCAGAGGAATCATTTTCCTTTCTACTAACAAGTATATAAAATCTTAAAAAGCTTGACATGATCCTGGCACCTCCCAGCTGTAGTCAATAATAACCTTCACCTGCAACTTAGTCCAGCCAAATTCCTGAACACTTGTGAACTTCTGATCAGCAGCAGCTTTGACATCTGGTTCTTATGTCTCTTCTTTTGGCTGGATTTGTACATTCAGGCTTTCGTTTCTGGGTTCAATGTTCCACTGCCCATTTTGGATGGAAATCTTTCCTTGAGTCCTATACTTACTCTTTGCCACTTAAATTTCCTATTTTTGATGCTCATGGTCACTGGAATCTATGTGTGAATATTTTAAACTTAATGAACATACACACTTTAACTCTGGCATTTCTAACCATGTGTCATATCCATATAATCCTTGATCACTGAAGGAAAGGCAATCATCTTGCAAAGTGTCTGACTTCCTATTTAATATTTGATTGTTGACATCTTTCAAGCTCCACTACTACCTTCCCCTTATACCCCACATCTAGAAAATCTGATGAGAAACCCACTTAGTTTCTCTTTTGATTCCAATGGGAAGATCAAACCCTACAAACTCCAGCTAGTGCACACAGCTTCTCAGCCTCTTTCTGTAACAATCCTAAAACCCCATTAGTCTTCTTTCTTTGTTCTCTCAAGCCCTTCTTGCACCAGTTTAAGAGCTCACCCCATCCTCCCTGGAAGTCTCTGGGTGACTAATATTATTTCATAACTTCTTGGTGTATGTATGACATCACTAGGATGGCAACCAGATCAGAATTTGGGTTTATTCTCCTTCTTTGGAGTGACCAAAAATAATAGTTGTCATTCCTCTTAAGACTTTCCTCATTCTTTTTTTTTTTTTTGCTATATATTTCCTGCAACCTGATTCCTTTTGATTCTGACTTCATTTCCAAATCCTTTCAATTTTTTTTTTTTTTTTTCTGGAAAAAGAGGCTTTATCTACCTATTTCCTCATCCTCTTCATGGACTTTTTTCTCTGCTACTTTGCATTCTCTTAACCCTGAGAAGGCAATGGCACCCCACTCCAGTACTCTTGCCTGGAAAATCCCATGGACAGAGGAGCCTGGTAGGCTGCAGTCCGTGGGGTCGCGAAGAGTCAGACATGACTGAGCAACTTCACTTTCACTTTTTACTTTCATGCATTGGAGAAGGAAATGGCAACCCACTCCAGTGTTCTTGCCTGGAGACTCCCAGGGATGGGGTCGCACAGAGTCGGACACGACTGAAGTGACTTAGCAGTAGCAGTAACCCTGTCTATGCTTAAGGACATCATTTCCTCTATAGGACTCAGCAATGGAGAATGTTCATTTTACCAAACCCATCATGGATAGTTCCACATGGCTTTTACTATTCCGATTATGTGTCATTCTCTTTCCACAAACTCATATTAAAGGATTCTGTGCTTGGTTTAGATTTTCATTCTTTATCGTAGATGTTTTCACCTTATATCTGGGAAACATCAGAAATCGTGAACAAAATCCATCCAACTAACCAGGTCCCAAATTCCTGGACTTCCTCCATTTACCGGCTTCATCTGTACTCTGCTTCATTATTTTTCTTCGTACACTGTTTCATGAAACTTTTTTTTTGGTTAGGCAGCACACCACAAAAGAAACCATAAAATTAAACAGCATTACTCTGACCACTAAATCTTGTCCTTCCAAGAATCTCACACCTTCACATTTACTAAACTCTCTAATTAAAGTACTAAAGCCACTAATATTTTTGCCCTCTATCTCTCCTTTCTTAAAAAGCTCAGCCTTATTTAATCAGTATCACAGATAGTAACTAGACAGTTCCTTAGTTTGCATGGAAAATAAAGTTATTATGTGTGGTCACTCTCAACTTCCCTCGTCTCCGTCTGCTTGCTCCTTAGTTTCATTACTTCCTATACTTACTTTCTTTTCTGTAATTCCAGAAAACGAGCTTCCTCTTCCTCTTCTTAGGCAATCTCTGCCTCTGTCTGTGCCTTTGACCTCATTAACCCCCGACTCTTTCGGTTTCATGTCCTGTCAGTGTTGCATCATCTACCTTTTGTATCTTCAACCACTTCTCTCTTCAAGACAGTCCTGATAAATATTTACTAGCCTAAATTATCTCATCCTTGAATCACATGACTCCCAAGTTATTTTCCTTTCCAAGCCTTTCCAATCCATGACTTCAAAATAATCAATTATAGTCTCTATCTCTGTTTTTTTACCTCCCACTCCCTCCACAATAAATCATAAGAATTTATTTAAATTGTTGAAAAACGTGATACCAATAACATCAATTCTCAAATTTAATGAACATTTTCTTCTATTTTCTTCCTTAACCTTTATTCTATATTTAATTAACAATACTTTCCATCTTGAAAAGCTGTTTCTCTTTAATTCTGTAACATTATTCTCTCCTGATTCTCTTTATAGCTTTGAAGAAACCTTTTCTATCTTAGCCACTCCCTCTTTCTTCTATCAATTAGGCCCTTCTTACTCATATGTTTTCCCATTACAAAGGCATCCAATTGTTTGGTCTCATGCTAATCATACTCATCTAGATTGATCAAGTAACCTCCACATTTAAATTCTGCTGAACCCCTTCACCTGAATATGCTCCAAACTGTATATATTCAATCTCTTTGTACCAGTTAAATCTCCAGCTGATTCTGTACCATTTGAATTGGTCAACTTTAAATCATCTCTTAAGAACTTAGGTGTCATCTTCACTTTTTTTTTTTACCTTCAGCCACCACTTTCAATCATTTACCAAGCCTAAATATTTTACATCAAATGTATATATATACATATAAAGTAAATGCATATTTTATATCATTTGTGTATTTATATCCATTTATATTTATCTATCTAGGGCTTCCTTGATAGCTCAGTTGGTAAAGAATCTATTAATCTATCTGTAACTCAGCTGCTTTCATTTAAGTCTTTCTACATTAGTCATCTGCCCCAAATCTCAAAACTGGATTATTACACTAATTCACTAGGTAATCTCTCTGCTTCATTTTTCACTTTTTGGATTATGCTGGTTCCAGGATTTCATTAGGACAATCCCAACTGTGGCACTACTATCAAAAATTCTAGAGTTATTTCATATTTCCCAACTATGGTTACCAAGCATTGTAGGATTTGGATTTACTCATGCAGACTTACTTCCTGCTATCTTTCTTTAGACCTTTCATACTCAAACAGCAATAAATTGCATATACCTATAAGCAATTCTCCATACCTCAGTCCCACTCCTACTATAGCAGATTCCTCTTGTTTATGTTTATCTTTGCCTAGCTGGACCTCTTCCTATGCATAAGCCTCCCGTGCCTCCATTCCCCCAGCCTAATTGGAAATCTTCTACCCCTACTTATCCTTTAAGACTCAGATTAAAGGTCTTTCTTTCCAATGCTTTTGCTCTGAACTCTCTAGGCTATATTATTCGTCCCCTTTCTGTATGCCTTTTACTTATTACATCCTATAGCAAGTTTTGTGCCTACCTTTACCACTAGACTGTGATGTCCTTTAGGGCACAGGCTACGTCTCATAAACTGTTGTAACTCCAGCACCTAGCAAAGTTCCTGACACATGGCCAATAAACTTTTATTGCATAGGGAGTCTTCAAGCCATAAAATGATTCACAGGAGAATTCATGGAGAAGTAACACAGTCTCAGCACTCCTTTGGGAATCAGTACTCTGTGTGATGTTGGCGAGGTCACTTAACCTTTCTGCGCCTCTATTCTCTCAGCCAAAAAGAGACCACCTATGTATTCAGGTTCTTTCCAGCTCCATATTTCTATGAAATGTGTACTCTTCATGCTGCATTTACGTTTTTGATTATAGAAATTTAACAACTCCCTTGAGATATTTGCAGACACTCCACACAGTAACTACACTGAAGTTAAGAAGCTATTGTGAGCTAAGTCATTTATACAGATAAAGTTCCCCAGGAAAGTAATGTAAGTAGATGTGGATTGAATAAATAATTAATTTTTTGACTTAAAAAATTCTTGAAAACATTATATATTCAATGGGAATACTAAATGTATACATATGTGTATATATTTATTCAATAAATGTGATATATAAAATCATACATTTCAAACAGATATATTTCTCTTCCATGCTTTTTTTTGCTTCTGTGACCCTGGTCATTTTTTTTTTTTTTTTTTTTTTTTGATGTTGGAGTCAGAAGGCTCTTTTTTCCAAAATGTTTTTTTTTTTTCCTCTGAGTCCAACCCAAGCTCATTTTACTTTAAAGAAATCAGCATCAAGTCCTCCTTTATTCCATCATTTCCATCCAAGAACTAAAAAGAAATGTCCTTGACCTTCTGTACTTCAACAGTGTTAGAGACTGACTGACATTGAGATCCCTTTGCTTTTCCCAATTTCTCTTTCCTTTTTTATTCATCTCCCTTCTTTTTCTTCTTCATTGCTAATACCACTAGCCAGTCTGCCCTCTGTCGCTTCTGGTCTTTTCCAACTTTTCTGAAAGATGGACCTTTTCTTGCTGAAGTAGGCTCTAAATTTTTCCACCTCTTCACTGGTGAGAGAGGAGTCCTTGACTCAATTATTTTATTGAATTGACTCACTACCAATTCTTTGGTAGGTTGTTTCTGCATTTTCTGAAGAAATCTTACTTACAACAAGACTAACAGACAAGGCACATTCAGGATAGGTAACTTGCCAACATCAAATACTTTTTATCCTTTATCATATATACTGAATGCAGTGAAAGCGCTAGTCACTCAGTCATGTCTGACTCTTTGCAACCTCATGGACAGTAGCCTGCCAGGCTCCTCTGTCCATGGGATTTTTGAGGCAAGAATATTGGGGTGGGTAGTCATTTCCTTCTCCAGGGGATCTTCCCTACCCAGGGACCAAACCTGGGTCTACCTGCATTTCAAGCAGATTCTGAGCCACCAGGGAAGCCCATACTGAATGTATATAGAGGACAAACCACCTTTGACCTTTCTTTTGAATATTGATTTTGGGCTAAAAAAATTCTGATTTTCTTCTAGATGTGTATTAAGTATTTTCTAGATTTATTTTGATTTTTTTCACAGGCACTTTCTTCTAGAGAAGCTGCTGTATCCTCTCTTTTCCATCTGAGGGAAGCAAAATTAATAAAGTGTCACCATTCTCTTTGTAGCTGGAAATTTTGTGTTGGCATCCTATGGACAATTAAACTGAAGAACCCAATTCACAGCCAGGAAGTTCAGCCCCCTGGATATAATATCAGTAGCAAAGAGTACTGTAGCACTCTCAAGGACAAATACATTATAGTAACTTCCATTTTCCTCTCTGCTGCTGTAGAACATGGAAGGTGAGGATAGAAATAGCAGGAGGACAAAAAGCTGGCAGATCACTCTGCATAAATATTCAGTTCAGTCGCTCATTCGTGTCTGACTCTTTGCGACCCCGTGAATCGCAGCACGCCAGGCGCCCCCTGTCCATCACCAACTCCCGGAGTTTACTCAAACTCATGTCCATGGAGTCGGTGATGCCATCCAACCATCTCATCCTCTGTGGTCCCTTTCCCCTCCTGCCCCCAATCCCTTCCAGCATCAGGGTCTTTTCCAGTGAGTCAACTCTTCGCATCAGGTGGCCAAAGTATTGGAGTTTCAGCTTCAGCATCAGTCCTTCCAATGAACACCCAGGACTGATCTCCTTTAGGATGGACTGGTTGGATCTCCTTGCAGTCCAAGGGACTCTCAAGAGTTTTCTCCAACACCACAGTTCAAAAGCATCAATTTTTAGGCACTCAGCTTTCCTCACAGTCCAACTCTCATATCCATACATGGCCACTCGAAAAACCATAGCCTTGACCAGATGGACCTTTGTTGGCAAAGTAATGTCTCTGCTTTTAAATATGCTGTCTAGGTTGGTCATAATTTTTCTTCCAAGGAGTAAGCGTCTTTTAATTTCATGGCTGCAATCACCATCTGCAGTGATTTTGGAGCCCCAAAAAATAAAGTCTGACACTGTTTCCACTGTCTCTCCATCTATTTTCCATGAAGTGATGGGACCAGATGCCATGATCTTAGTTTATGTTGAGCTTTAAGCCAACTTTTTCCCTCTCCTCTTTCACTTTCATCAAGAGGCTTTTTAGTTCTTCTTCACTTTCTGCCATAAGGGTGGTGTCATCTGCGTATCTGAGGTTACTGATATTTCTCCCGGGAATCTTGATTCCAGCTTGTGCTTCTTCCAGCCCAGCGTTTCTCATGATGAACTCTGCATATAAGGTAAGCAGGGTGACAATACACAGCCTTGACATACTCCTTTTCCTATTTGGAACCAGTCTGTTGTTTCATGTCCAGTTCTAACTGTTGCTTCATGACCTGCATACAGATTTCTCAAGAGGCAGGATAAATATTAAACGTCCTTAAAACTGAAGGAAAATATACTACTTATTTTCTTCAAGTGGCTTCTCAAAAAGGAGTGTATCACCCCTTGTCCTTTTTTTTTTTTTTTTACTGCCACTCAAAATCTCTTGGACTGCAAGGTGATCAAACTAGTCAATCCTAAAGGAAATCAGTCCTGAATATTCATTAGAAGGACTGATGCTGAAGCTGAAGCTCCAATACTTTGGCCACCTGATGGGAAGAACTGACCACTGAAAAAGACCCTGATGCTGGGAAAGATTGACGGCAGGAGAAGAAGGGGACAACACAAGATGAGATGGTTGGATGGCATCACTGACTGGATAGACATGAGTTTGAGAAAGCTCTGGGACTTGGTGATGGACAGGGAAGCCGGGCGTGCTGCAGTCCATGGGGTTGCAGTGTCAGACATGACTGAGAGACTGAATTGAATTGAATGATCTATGTACTTTTTTTTACAAAGTGACGGGGTGATGTATGTTGCTTTTCCATAAATCATACAAATACATATGATTTTAGCCAAAAAAAAATATAAAGCCTAATGAAATATCTATAAGTTTTTATTTTGGGAGGGGAGGAGTATGAATAGTCCTGGCAAGCTATTTGCTAAGACTAAATCATTCTTCATTTAACCAACAGTTTTTTTTTTTTTTTAAGAATCTACTAAGCACTGAGATGTTTATTATATACAGTGTGCAGTCTAATTGTCAATGACAATTATATCAAAATTATCAAGTTAATTCTTTACATACCACTAAATACTTAGTTGATGTGTGTGGGGAACTTTCTTGCTCATCTCTTCTATGTTCCTGGTAGAATATAAGTTCTGAAAATCCATTATGTGAATTAAGATTTTGGCTCTCCATATCCCACCTGTGTGACTTGAGGCAAGATATTTGAATTTCCTGTAGCTTAGATTCCTCTTTCATGAAAAGGAAAGAAATATCAGAGATCCTACACATAGATTGTATCAGATATATTGAATGAGTTACTACATGCAACAGAAAACCAAAAATGTGTAAAATTAAACAGCTTAAAGTAACATGTAGTGCTTAATGTGCCCCAAAGTATTATTGTAATACATACTTACTAAATATATGGTGGATAGCATTAAGTTGACAAGGTATATAGATAATAAAAACCTAGAAGATAAACCATATATAGAAAAAACTAACAAAAGGTAAAAAAAAATAATATCCTTATAGAGAGATGAATTGTATTATATGGATTCAAAGTTAAGATATATTACTGAAACTTACATTTAAAAAAATATTCTTTTAAAAAATATCAAATATGTGATGCATAACAGATATGGTGTCAGGTGCTGGAAATAAAATGGGGAAAAAAAAAACATGGTTCATGTCCTGTCCTTACAATGCTGTCAGTGGAGAGGCTACACATTGAATAATTGTTTGCATGTATGAAATATTAAAATGATAATGTTAGATGTCCTATAGCAGCTTGTAAAAAAAATAGATCCAATATAATCTGTGTGGAGCATAGGGAGGACATTGTGAAGGAACTAAATTTTTGGCTGAAAACTTGAAAAGTAAATAGTAATTGAGTGCTACAGGAGGTAGAACTGAGAAGTGGTGAAAGAAAAGAAACACATTTATTAAAATGAGAAATATTAGCAAAAAATAACCTGACCCAAGTTCAAAACTCTTTCCATGCTACTCGTAATATTAAACACTGAACTTATTTTCCACCCTGAAATCTCCCTTTATAACCAGGGTAGCTTGTGCATACTCCTGTATTATGATTACATGGGCTCCTCCAGAATGTGCTTTGGGGAATCTTCCATACCACTGTGTCGGAAAGTTATCATGAATAGCATAGTACTATTTTATACAATGCTTTGCTGTGCTGTACTTAGTCACTTAGCTGTGTCCAACTCTTTGTGACCTCATGGACTGTAGCCCACCAGGCTCCTCTGTCCACAGGATTCTCCAGGAAAAAACACTGGAGTGGGTTGCCATGCCCTTCACCAAGAAATCTTCCCAACCCAGGGATTGGATCCAGATCTCTGGCATTGCAGGCTAATTCTTTACCATCTGAGTCACCAGGGAAGCCCTTTATACGACGAGAGTAACCTGAATATTTATATCAAACAAATCTTATTCACACACAGTGTCTCACTTAAATTTCAAAGTTACTAGTGTCTTGTGTATGATTTTTCTCATCACAAAATAGGGGAGGAAAGCTGATGGGCTTGTGTAAACTTACACAGCTAGTGTTGCTAAAATTCAGGTGATTAAACTAGATACTAAAGATGATATAGCACAGAAACTCAGATTTTTTGTACCGATCAGGACTTAATCTGCAGAGTGAATAAGAGGGAGAGCCATTGATTTAATAAATACCTAATGGATACTCAGCAAGCACCAGGGACTGATTAAGGTGTTATAGATAAAGCAATGAAAAATATATGCGTCACAGCCCTATCTTTGTGGAGCTGATCTAGCTGAGAGAGGCAGAAAATAAACAAGATTAAAGAACAAAATATGTAATATGTTAGCAAGGACTCAGAATAAAAATAAAATAGAAAGGGGGGGTGAAGAGTGACAATGTTTATTTTTGAGTGGTCAGAGAAATCCTCACTGGAATGATAGCATTTGATTAAAGAATCATAGAAAAAGAAGGATAAACTGCACTGAGATCTTAGAGAAGGACTTTCCAAGCAAGTTTCAGTTCAGTTCAGTTGCTCAGTCATGTCTGACTCTTTGCGACCCCGTGAATTGCAGCACGCCAGGTTTCCAAGTAAAGGCAATTGTAAAAAAAGATCCCAGGTGGAAGGTGCCTGGGCCTGGTGTGTGTGCAAAACAAGATCAGTATGCCTGAGCAGAAGAAACAAGAGTAGAGAGAAAGCTAACAAGAAACCGGAATTTTTAAGACCTTATAGTCTACTGTAAGAATCGGGGGTATTAGATTGAGCGAGATGGGCAGTCATTGCAGGGTTCAGAGCAAAAGAAAGACAGTATCTGGTTTAAGTTATAAGACCACCCAGGCTGTTGTGCTGGGTTGCAATTCTGTTGATAAAGCCAAATATACAAAGGGCAGTTAGGAGGCATTGAAGCAATCAGTGATGTCAGACATGGCCAATGAAAAGATGACAAAACTGGATCCAAGTCTTGATTTTTTTTAAGGTTAAGGTGACAATGTTTGATTTAGGACTAGTTGTGGGGTTTGAAAGGAAGAGAGGCAGCAATGAATAACACACATTGAAAAGGTAATAGGCTGCCCAGGTGGCTTAGTAGTAAAGAATCCAACTGCTAATGCAGGAGACACAGGAGACACCAGTTCGATCACCGGATTGGGCAGGTCCCCTGGTAGAGGAAATGGCAACCCACTCCAATATTCTTGTCTGGAAATTTCCATGGACAGAGGAGCTGAGCGAGCTGCAATCCATGCAGTTGTAAAGAGTTGGATATGACTTAGCAGTTGAGCGCAAGCACGAGGTTGTATATAATCCTTTTTCTTTACTGTTGGCCCTGTGGGGGACGTGCTGCTGAGTCTGCTGTTGTCTGGTTGTTGCTGCTGTTGGTATATTTATTAGTTGTTTTTCATGAGTAACTTGAGGAAGTATCAACAGAAAGAAAGAGTAAGAAGGGTGAGGAGAATTAATTGGAATTTGGGATAACGTTGAAGGAACTTTACTAACTGTATTCAGAGCGGTAAAAATATCATTAGAGAAGGCAAATTTCCATTGCTTATCTTGTTTATTACCCTAGAAAATTGTTATTGTTACATGGGTAGAAATTGGGGAAAAAATGGCAGAATTGAGTTACCTTTTCAATGGAATTTGCTTAGTGTAATAGCATTAACAAAAATCCTCTCTACACAGCATCCTTTAAGAGATAATAAGTGTGGCTACTGAAAACTCTTCTTTGAAATGTTATTTGTTTTCAATAGTATTTCACATGGAGTAAAAAAATAAAGTTATCATGTTTACACATTGCTTATCAGTCTGCCATTTTTTTCAGACTTGGAAGTCAAGCTGCTTGAGAGCAAATACCTTGAGGTGGATACTTGGAAGGTATATTTAGGGAGTAACAGGACAGATATTAATGCTGAACAATTACAAGTATGACATAGGTGCTAGACTTCACACTGAAGGGTCACTACATTTGTTATTTCACAATGGCTGCCTCAGGAGATGAGCTGACATAACCACACACTGCCAATGCCATAAACAATTGCCAATTTCTTTTTACAGGAGTCGCATGGGTGAGTTGAACCAGAAAAAGTGATGAGGTAGGTGAGACTGAATATGTATGACTCACCCAGAGCTGGTTTATTAGGCAAGGGGCACTAGGACAGATGCAACATTAGACAGCCCAGGTTCGAATCTAAGCCTGCCATTTATTAGTTGCATGACCTTGAGCAGACCACTGAGCCAATTTGCTCACATTAAAATGGAAGAAATTGATGTAGACTTACACAGGAAATCATGTGAATCAAATGAGACAAGGCATGTGTAAAAATGGTTTAAAACATTGTATAAATATTTCACGTTATTATTGAAAGGACTTTCCTTTGAAAAATGAGAGTAGGAATGCCTTAGCAATTATTGAATACTCCCTGTGGTTTCAGGAATTTCCCACCTGCAACAACAATGACATTATCTACCTGTCTACCATCTATCTATCTATCTACCATCTATCTTTCTATCATCTATCTATGCATCCATCCATCCAAGAACTCTATTGCACATCTTGTCCAGTGTCATTGTGTAGGTTAGAATCAAGATCCAAACTGAAGTCGATTTTCGTGTCTAAGCCTGCATAATTCCTGTTATACCAATTCATTGCCTGTGCATTTTACACTGAGCCGCACTGAGTCAGAGATGGACAAATTAATAGAAATTATCTATTGAAATTGTTTTCAAATATGTAGTTGCAAAGCCCTACTGGGAAGCTCAATATTTTCTAGAAGTAGAGCTGCTCCTGACAAAGCAGTGGAACTCTGAAGTTGCTCCTCCTCCACTCAGCCCTCCTTCACTTCTCTGGGACAGTGAGTACTTTGGGATTTGAAAAATGTTAATCTAGCCCATTCTCCTCAGGTTAATGACTGAAAAAGAGCTTCAGGGGTCTCAATGACTTACCCCAAACCACAAAACTTTTTAATAGCAATAAAAAACAAGGAGCCCAGATCTGGTTTCCTTGGTGTGTATGCCCAGTGGTGGGATTGCTGGGTCATATGGCAGTTCTATTTCCAGTTTTTTAAGGAATCTCCACACTGTTCTCCATAGTGGCTGTACTAGTTTGCATTCCCACCAATAGTGTAAGAGGGTTCCCTTTTCTCCACACTCTCTTCAGCATTTATTGCTTGTAGACTTTTGGATAGCAGCCATTCTGACTGGTGTGCAATGGTACCTCATTGAAGTTTTGATTTGCATTTCTCTGATAATGAGTGATGTTGAGCATCTTTTCGTGTGTTTGTTAGCCATCTGTATGTCTTCTTTGGAGAGATGTCTGTTTAGATCTCTGGCCCATTTTTTGATTGGGTCATTTATTTTCCTTGAATTGAGCTGCAGGTGTTGCTTGTATATTTTTGAGATTAATCCTTTGTCTGTTTCTTCATTTGCTATTATTTTCTCCCATTCTGAAGGCTTTCTTTTCACTTTACCTATAGTTTCCTTTGTTGTGCAAAAGCTTTTAAATGTTACGTGTACCCCAATGTTCATCGCAGCACTATTTATAATAGCCAGGACATGGAAGCAACCTAGATGCCCATCAGCAGACGAATGGATAAGGAAGCTGTGGTACATATACACCATGGAATATTACTCAGCCATTAAAAAGAATTCATTTGAATCAGTCTAATGAGATGGATGAAACTGGAGCCCATTATAGAGAGTGAAGTAAGCCAGAAAGATAAAGACCAATACAGTATACTAACACATATATATGGAATTTAAAAAGATGATAATGATAACCCTATATACAAAACAGAAAAAGAGACACAGATGTACAGAACAGACTTTTAGACTCTGTGGGAGAAGGCAAGAGTGGGATGTTCAGAGAGAACAGCATTGAAACCAGTACACTATCAAGGGTGAAACAGATCACCAGCCCAGGTTGGATGCATGAGATGGGTGCTCAGGGCTGGTGCACTGGGAAGACCCAGAGGGATGGGATGGACAGGGAGGCAGGAGGGGGGATCGGGATGGGGAACACATGTAAATCCATGGCTGATTCTTGTCAATGTATGGCAAAACCACTACAATATTGTAAAGTAATTAGCCTCCAACTAATAAAAATAAATGGAAAAAAAGAAAAAAACAAGGAGCCCAGTTCTTTGGAACTTTTGTAACATATACTCTAATATGCTTCCTAAATTTTTCCTACAGTATCAATATTTGAAAGGCCTTATATCTCCCATCAAATTCTGAACCAGCTAAGAGATACATAAAGAAGTTTATCATATGGAGGTAAAAATATAACTCATATAATTGATGGAGTTTCCAGAGAGCACAGCTCACTGTGTGATAAGAAAAGACTGTTCTCCAGAATCTGGGCTCACCTTGTCACAGGTAATACCGCTTCCCCCACATGGACTGAGCCTTAACTAGTAACCTTTACCATTAGGGACAAAGAATACAAGCTTCTTGGAGGCCAGACTAAAGCTGAATGAGTAGTAGGTTGAAATCTATCTACCTAGTTCTTCTCCCTAACTACTAGACCACTCATCTTCAATGGGAATAAGGAGTCAGTGAGACTCCAATGCTACCTTAACATAAGACTCTTGATATGAAATAAAACATCAGGAGAATGGTCTTAGTGACTCCACCTAATGGAGTATAAGAGGAAGAAGTTTGATGAAATCACGCATCATAACATATGGTTTTTATTTTGTTTAAACTTCTGGTTTTAACTTTTTGTTTGTTGTCCTATTAAAGATTAGCAATCTCATGAACATATCTCAATGTTTGAGTACCTGTCAAATTTATAGATGTTATATATTTTATTGTGGTTTTATAATTTATAGACAAACTTACTTATTTCTGAAACTAAAAATTATTGTAGTGAGAGGTTATGTGAGGCAAAACCAAATGTGGAAAAATTTTTGAAAGAGTATTTTCCATTATTACCCTGAAAGAGCAGAGTAGGAGTAATTGTCATATGTTCAAAATAGGAGATATACCAAGGATAGGGTGGAAATCAGTGAGACCACTCAGGACATTTGAGAATCAAATAAAGAAGCTGTGAATAGACCGTCACTGATAAAGGAAGCTTAGAGATAAAGGGGGGTTTGAAGCACATACATTCCACATAGTAATGTTAAAGAGGTGTTGAAAAATTTAAGTGAAATTCCAATACAACTTGAATCTATGATCAAAATAAGATTGCTGGATATTTAACTTAAAATAAATGTTCAATTTAATTTAAAAACAAGTTTAGCATTTGGAACATCAATTTCAAGAGATTCATTGAAAAGTCAGTGTACTCCGTGGTTATGAAAATCATCTTTCTGTGTATAAAGTTAAAGTATATGGTTTCAGTATATGGTTTCAATATTCACCTTCAATAGCAAGGTGTTCAAAATTAATTTAAAAATTAATATAGAAACTAGCTTCAATCATCTCAAATGAGAAAATTTCATATTCCTTCCCATTATTCTCCACTGATCTTGGAATCTCAGATCTAACTTTTATCAGTAGGATGCAGATCATGCCAGGGAAAGGCTTGTCTCCACTGATGCTGCTGTCATCACCAACTCCAACTAATTTTCTGATTCTCAGTTTAAGCATCATTTCTGCAAGTAGATTTCACATTATCGTCAAATGAAAATTAGTTCCCTAGTTGTGTCTCTCATACTACTCTAAGATTCCTCCTGTCTCTTTTCATAGCATCCCTAGTCTTGTTTATTTGATCAGTCAAAAATGTTTATTGAGCATCTATTACCTGTCAGGAATGTTTCTAGGATCTGGATATACAATAATGAGGAAGACAAACTAGATTCCAGCTCTTGTGAAGTGTATATTCCATGCCATCAGGATTCTTAGTGTTTTTGTCAATTTTCCTACTGACATTTGCTGAATGTCTATAATAGCTGTTAGTTATTTTATATGTGCTCAATAAATAGTCAATGAATAAATAAATGGGAGTTATTGAGAATAAGTTAATGTATAAATATATAAGACATTGATCAATGTTCTGCAGAGAATTCATGTGTGTGTGTTAGTCAGCCAGTCATGACTGACTGACTGCAACCCTATGGACTATAGTCTGCCAGGCTCCTCTGTCCATGGACTTCTCCAGGCCAGATACTGAAGTGGGTTGCCATTCCCTTCTCCAGGGGATCTTCTCAATTCAGGGATCAAACCCAGGGTCTCCTGCATTGCAGGAGGATTCTTCACTTTCTGAGCCACAAGAGAATTCATACTGGGTGTAAAAACTGAGAGTGGCTGACTTACCCTAGATTAGTTGTTCATGGAAGATCTCTCTAAAGTTTTAACACTGAAGCTGAAATATGCATGAAAGAAGTTAATTTTATCTACTTCTTCCCAGAAACAGCCATGCTCTGAGAAGTTCAAGCAGTGGGGAGAGGCCTAGAGTTTGAGAAACCTCAGAGGGAGAGAATGAGTGTGAGGGAGAAGGAAAGAGGATGAGGGAAGGTGGAGAGAAGAGAAGAAAGAATGAAAAAGAGGGGGAGACAGAGACAGAAAATTAGAAGTGAAGAGAGGAAGAGAGAGGTAAGTGGCAAGGTGAACCAAGAAAACAGTCATGAATGATGAAAGCATTTGGAAATGGGTAGTCTAGCCATAACTACACCATGTGCATTGAAGATGAACCATCCAAATTCCTTTCCACAAAATTGAGAGCCAAAGTAAAATGGCTGTTTAATTCCCTATGTCTCATAGTTGTAACTCAACCACAAATAATTGAAAAAAATGTGTCTTTTATAGTTACTGTAGCATCACAAAATTCAGTTATTGGCCCGTACAAGGTGAGTCCCCCCCCCCAAAAAAAAAGGGGGAGGAAGAATCACTCCATGATCCAGACAGGGACCCTTTTACTTGGCTGCTAGACCACACTCTACATCTCTATAACTACCTTTGCTGCTGACTATTCAGGAGTACTTGTGAGTCTGCCAAATAAGTTGAAATTCATAGTCAAGAGAAGCAAACCTGGAAGTTCTTGGTCAAATCTTTGTGGTAGGGAGAATTAGGGTTTCCCAAAGAGATCCTCTGAACATGTTGGGTTACAAGGCAAATAGGGAAACAGAGTTGCAAATATAATTAAGTTTACTATCAGCTGACTTAAAGATCAAGGTGTTATCCTGTATTATGTACATGGGCTCAAGGTGTTTCTGGGCAGGAGTGTATACAATTAATTTCTATCATGCTTATTTCAGCTTCAATGTTAAAATCTTAGAGAGATCTTCCATGAACAACTAATCTAGGGTAAGTCAGCCATTCTCAATGTTTCCACCCAGTATGAATACTCTGGTGGTTCAGAAGGTAAAGAATTTTCCTGCAATGCAGGAACCCCAGCCTCAAGGGATTCCAAGAGGATTCTTTAACTTAGAAGAAAAATGATTTCTCTGACAGTCCAGTGTTTAAGATGCTACACTTCCACAACAGGGGTTGTGGGTTCATCCCTGGTTTGGGAACTAAGATACTGTATGCTGTGTGGCATGGCCAAAAGAAAACAAAAATATGTATATATATTTATATATAAAAAGAAAGGCAGAAGAAGAAATCATACTCAGAGAGAGATTTGAAAATATCATGTTGTTTTCTTTGAAGTTAGAGGAAACATTCACAAACTAAGAAAGGCAGCTGTCTCTATACTGGAAAAAGTAAGGACCAGATTATCTCTTAAAATGTTCAGCCCTGTTGACACCCTGATTTTAACTCAGTAAGACTCATTTCTGACAGTGTACCTCTAGAACAGTTAAGATAACCAAGTCTGTTCTGTACATCAGTGCATTCATGTCAATGTATGACAAAAACCACTACAATATTGTAAAGTAATTAGCCTCCAACTAATAAAAATAAATGGGGAAAAAAAATTAAAAAAAAGATAACCAAGTCTGGTATTTTAGGCCACAAACTTTGTGGCAACATGTTCCAGTAGCAATAGGTGAAAAAAAAAAAGTCCCGTATCTTTTACTGATGACTGATAGGAGAAATATCAAATCACTTTAAAGAAAGAGCTCAACAGGGGATTAAATTTATCCTATGAATAAACACACCAAGCTGCAGTAATATAGTTGTCTTCCTGTAAAAGATAAAGCCAACAAACTAGTATGATTGATTCCCCCTCTTTAAACCACTTGCATCTATTCTAGAATATCTTCCAAATATACTGACATTCTGAGGCAAAACAACAAAAATGATACCCATTTATTGACTATGCCTTGGAAATACAGCCTTCTTTCTCTTTGGTAGGGAGAGAATATCTACTAAGAGGAAAAAATCCAATTATCTTCAAATAAGGTACAAACTTGGGACATCCCAAGTGTCTCAGTGGTGAAGAATCAGCCTAACAATGTGGGAGACCTGGGTTTGATTCCTGGGTCAGAAAGACTCCCTGGAGAAGGAAATAGCAACCCACTCCACTATTATTGCCTGGGAAATCCTATGTACAGAGGAGCCTGGTGGGCTATAGCCCATGGAGTTGCAAAAGAGTAAGACATGACTTAGTGACTGAACAACAGCTGCTGCTGCTGCTGCTGATGCTAAGTCGCTTCAGCAGCAAAGTACAAACTTAATTTAAACTTAATTTACTCTATAAGATTATAAACTACCCATAGGTAATAAATAAATAAGTAAAACAAGCCTTTTTGTATGCATCACAGTCCCAGATTTATGCCTTATGAATAATAACAATATTTATGCCTTGCTACCTCAATACTATAGCATTCTTGTTTCATTCTGTTGTCAAAGAGCTCTGATTGATGGCCATTCCATTTCTGACTCTCTATGGGATCTAACAAACTTGACTGGCACGTAATTCCCACTGCATCACTGTTGCTGGATTCATTAATTAGCATTAAGAGCTTTTTGAATTGACCCAAAGGACTTCACAATTTATAAACTGGTCTAAGAATGAGATTTTTGCAGACCATATCCTTTTTAGAGATAGTTCAGGCATAATGGGCAAGCCAAGGATAAGGTAGTAATATTAACATTTTCACCATGTTAAATTGCTGGGATGATAAAAGATAATCACTAAAGGGAGAAAAATATCTGCAGGAACAGTTTTAATAACAGGCTGATATCTCCTAAAAATGTATTAAAATGGATTGGCAATAACAATGTACATTGAGCATTTGATTATTTTTAACTGTTTTCATTTTATTCATTTTTCTGTGCAGTGTTCTAGAATAACCTTCTACCAATATTTTTTCTTTTCTTTAGATCTACGAATGTAAATGAATTTAATCAATATGCTCAGAGGACTAATTAGCTATCATATCTTCAAGACTTTCAAAACTAAAAATAGTACAGTTAAAAAAGTGAATATACTGTAAATGATATTCCAGGAGTGTTATTACAGGAAATAAAAGCTGTTTAAAAGAAACAGACATTTCGGCAATTGAATACACAAGGGTTTCACCTTATGTTACTTCTTGGTTTGACTAAGTTAAATTTTCCAAGTAAATTAATGACTTAGCTGATATAATGCTCCTGCAAATTCTCATTTGCTATTTCCAGTCCTTGAACACTTTAGGATCTCTAAGACTTGCAGGACTCTGTAAAATACTATATGAAAAAGGCAAGTAATGGTGGCCTGGAAAACACAAGGCGACTGAACTCAAATTTGTGAACAGCGTTATTGTGGCTTAAACTTTCCCTATAATGTATACAGTTAAATTGTTTCAAACAAGAGCATTCCTGAATTTATAAGATGAATGCTACACCACACGCCGTAAGTGCAGGGCCACATGAAATGAGACAAAAGTGTGGCACTCAAATATTTTGTAAAGAGAGATATTTATTCTCTGTGCTCATATACAAAACATGAACGAACCACAGATTTCAGTAGGAAGGACATGCACAGGTCTTTTTGAACTGAGGTTGCAACTGTCCAGCACCAGGTCACAGTAGGATCCAAACAGCTGGGACTTCAGGGGGGAGGCAGCAGGTTTTACTGCACAGAGGCCAGGATTTCTGAAAAGAAGGCAATCTGTAAATATATATGCGGACTGAGACCTTGGAATGTACTTAGAAGGTTTGGCACCGCATCTACTGGGAAAACTGCAGTGAAATACGAAATGGAGAGTGATTCTAATGCCACTGGACAGTACTCACCTTGTGGTGCTCATATTTTGCTTAAATCATGTAGGGATGTTAACAGAAAGTCATGAGACAGAACTCGTGTGTGTGTGAGTGTGTGTGTAATCATTTTATCACTTGCCTGTGTGTGTGTGTGCTCAGTTGCTCAGTTACTTATGACTTTTAGTGATCCCATGGACCCTAGACAGCCAGGCTCTTCTTTCCATGGGATCCTGCTGGCAAGAAGGCCAGAGAGGGTTCGTATTTTCCTACTTTTCTATTCCAAGCTGTCTCTTCACCCAGGGATCGAATTCACATCTCTTGTGTCTCCTGTATTGGCAGGCAGACTCTTGACCACTGCGCCACCTGGGAAGCATTTTGGCTCTTGCCTGTATCACTTAGTAATTTAGGCAGGTATTTTAACGTCTCTGTGTCTCATGAGAACATTGAAAAGTAACTCTCAGAGTTGGATTTTGACCGAATCTGGAAAGATTTTCTGATTACAGCAGTGACCTAAGGAGTGTAGTTGGTTTCTAATGCATTGTTTGCCATCAGAAACAGAAGAAACTCACTGAACTGAAAGAAAGGAAGGGGACATGCTATTTCTCCTCCGTTTTCTATCCTGGTCTCAGAGACTGAAAAACTAGATATACATTTTAAGAAGGATCGAGTATAGCATTCTTCCTTTCCATTAGTACCTCTTATTCTAAGAATATTTAGTGACTTCCACTTAAAAATTCAGGATAAGCAGGAGGATTAAAGGTAGAAACTAACTGGTTCATTGTATCCTTGAAACATGCATTTCCAAAAGAAGAAAAATTAGGGAAGCAAAAACCCAAAGCATTCTAGATGTAGTGTAAGCTGTGGAGTGTAACTTATGGAATATATGTTTTAATGTGAACAAAATGAGGGAGTGGGGATAGCAAATGATCCCACTTTTTTAAGCTGGGCTTTGTTAGTTTAATTTCTTACAGTTGTCATAGGTTTTTTGAGATATAATGGACCTATACGATTGTGTAAGTTTAAGGTGTACAATGTGATGATGTGAAACATGCTTATATTGAGAAATATTTACCACAGTAGGGTTATTTAGCACATTCTTCACCTAATATGGGCTTCCCTGTCAGCTCAGTCAGTAAAGAATCCACCTGCAATGTGGGAGACCTGGGTTTGATCTCTTGGCTGGACAGATCCCCTGGAGGAGGGCATGACAACACACTCCAGTATTCTTGCCTGACGAATCACCTGATATAATTACCATTTTATTGTTGTTATGGTGAGCATGTTTATACTCTACTCTCATAGTAGCTTTCAAGTATATAATACAGTGTTGGTAACTGTGGTCACCATGAAAAAGAAAAAGGCTCTCAGTCATGTCCGACTCTTTGCGACCCCATGGACTGTAGCATGACAAACTCCTCTGTCTATGGAATTCTGCAGGCAAGAATACTGGAGTGGGTAGCCATTCCCTTCTCCACAGGATCTTCCTGACCCAGGGATTGAACCTGGGTCATCTCCTGCATCATCAGCAGATTCTTACCTTCTGAGCCACCAGGGAAGCCCTGATGTACGTTATGTTTTCAGAATTTATTCTTCTAATAACTGGACATTTTTACACTTTGATCAACATCCTATTTCCCACACCTCCCAGCTACTGACTAATCCCCATTTTTCTATGTTCCTCAATTAGGAGTACACACAAGCTTATGCAGTATTTGTCTTTCTCTGTCTGACTTATTTCACTTCACGTAAGTTCCTCCAAGTCCATCCCTGTTCTTACGAATGTCAGAATATCCATACTTTTCATGGCTAAATAGCATTCGTGTGTGTGTGTGTGTGTCCATTCACTGTTGGTGGATATTTAGGTTCTTTGTCTTGCTCATTATGAGTACTGCTGCAATGAACCTGGTGATCAGATATCTTTTCAATAACCTGCTTCATTTCCCTGGGATAAATACCCACAAGGGGAATTGATAAATTATTTTGTAGCTTTATTTTTATGTTTTTGAGGAGATTCTATACTGCTTTCCATAACGATAGTATTAATGTAATTCTCAACTACAGTGCTCAAGTGTTCCCTTTTCTCTGAGACTTGCCAATATTTACTGACGCTGTGTTTTCTAACACATGTAAGGTGATATTTCATTATGGTTTTGATTTGCATTATCCTGAGATTAGTGATGTTGGTCACATTTTCCTCTACTTGTTGCCCATTTCTATGATTTCTTTGGAAAAATGTTTATTTAGGTAGCTTACCCTTTTAAAATCTAATCATTTGATGAAATATTAAGTTATATGAGTTTCTTATATAATTTGAATACTAATCCCTTATCAGATATATGATTTGCAAATATTCTATCATATTCTATGGGTAGCTTTGTCATTTCTTTCCTTCTTTTCTTTTTTTTTGCTTATTAGTTCGATGTGATCCCACTTTTGTTTATTTCAGCTTTTGTGGATTGTACTTTTGGTGTCACATACAAAAATTATTGAAAAGACCAATATCAAGGCACTTTTTCTTTATGTTTTATGCTACTCCATGGACGGAGGGGCCTGGTGGGCTGCGGTCTATGGGGTTGCACAGAGTCAGACACGACTAAGCAACTAACACACACGCACTGAAATTGAAAATTATTTTCTTTATTTTTTGGGTAGCTCATTGTTAGTGTATAGAATGCATCTTATTTTTGTATTTTTACTTCATACCCAGAAAGTTTATTGAATTTTTCTATTAGTTATTTGTAGAGCCTTAGTATTTTCTATGTTCATGATTGTTTCATTCTTTCTTCCCTTTTTGTGTATTTATTATCAGGTAATTTTGTCCCAATCTGTTGCTGAAAGTGGAAATTTGAACTCTCTTGGAACTATTCAGTATTTTCACTTATGAATAGTCGTGTCATTTTTAATTGTTGTGAGGAATGGAGACTGGGATCTCCTTTTTTGCTGTATTGGCTACATCAGATAAATTTTTGGAGAAGGCAATGACACCCCACTCCAGTACTCTTGCCGGGAAAATCCCATGGACGGAGGAGCCTGGTAGGCTGCAGTCCATGGGGTCGCAAAGAGTCAGACACGACTGAGCGACTTCACTTTTACTTTTCACTTTCATGCATTGGAGAAAGAAATGGCAACCCACTCCAGTGTTCTTGCCTGGAGAATCCCAGGGACAGTGGAGCCTGGTGGGTTGCTGTCTATGGGGTTGCACAGAGTCGGACACGACTGAAGTGACTTAGCAGCAGCAGCAGATAAATTTCTTTTTGAAGATGGTTATAGGTTTATCTTCAGAAATGAAATTTTCTGTACCTGAGATCTGAAAAACAGATTCTACCTTAAAAAGCTATGGGACAGTAAGGCTGACAAGTCCTATTGCGCATCACCCATTACGCATCAAAAGTGTTTCTCAGACACTAATGTGCCTATGAATCACTTGTGGATCCAACAAAAACATGGATCTCAGGACAAAGTCTGTGTTGGTGCATTTTGAATAAATTTTCAAGTGTTTGCTGCTGGAGACCATGCTTTGGTTTGGCAAGCCACATTAAATTAGTTGGACACTGTCTTGGGATGAATAGACAAGAAAAAAGCAGGGTATATAATAAATATTGTGAGTTAAGTGACATGCCACATGAGAAATACCTAAAGTAAACCAGAAAAGAATGACATGAAGTTTAAAAGTTAGGAAGTCAAGAAAGAAGGAAGAAATAAAGGAAGGAAGGAAGAGAGGAAGGCAAGAGAGAAAGAGAGGGAATGAGGGAGGGAAGAAGGTAGGAGGGAGGGAGAGGACAAACGGAGGGAGAGAAGGAAAGAAGAGAAGAAGATAAAGGAAAACGATATAAAAAGACCAAGAGAAAATACAGTCTGAGAAAACTAAAAGACAACCAAAGAAAATTGTACCTTTCCAAAGGATGTTTCATTAAAGTTTAGAATGTGTTAAGACACTAATCTAAAATAAATAAGTAAATAAATAAGCACTTCACAATGAGATGCTAAAATGAGGAAATAGGCTGAAAATCGAGACTATAAAATAGAAATTCACATAAAATATTGTTATAGAACAAACCTGTAGATTAGACACAGCACGGAATAGGATGGACACAACCAAGAATGGAAAAGAAAAATTTCAGGATATGTCCTTGAATCTGCCTGAATTTGAATCTCAGCTCAGCTACTAAGTAAGCACATGGCCTTAGTCAATTACCAAACTTCTCTGAGCTTCTATTTCCTTGCTGGGATAGTGGCAATAAGAATAGCAACTTCTTCGTTGGGCATTGTGGGAATTTTTAAATAGAGATTCCTAGAGACAGATTTAAAAGAGTTAACACGAGCATTAGTTTAATTCCTGTCACTTTTTTGCTGATAACTTTCAGTGTTGTCTCATCAGCCCTGGAGTACAAAGCAAAGCCCCTGAATGACCGTCCTATGTGATCCAGTCTCTGCTGAGTCTCCGTTTCCCCCACGGGAGTCATTCTTGCTCGTTATGCTTCAGGCACACTGTCCTGGCACATCCTGACTCCAAGTCCTGACAGACTCTTCCCTCTGCCTGACACGTGTTTCTTCTGTTGCTTACACGGCTTCCTGGCTCATCCTCATGTCTTTAGACAGTGTTTTCACTGATGGCCACTCCCTCTAAAGTCCTCAATTGACCAGTTATTTCTAAATTCACAGCCCTGCCCACCTTGGCCCCGAGGGCACTTGGCCTCTCTTGTACCCTGATTAGCATTGTCACACACTATGTCACTCTTCTCTGTCACCTGCCTCCCTCTCACTGGAATAAAAATTCTCTGAGGTTGAGACCTTGACTCTTTGGGTCACTGTTGTCTCTGGCACCTAAACAGTATCTGAGACCCAGTATATATTTGTTGAAAAGATGGATTTCATACATCAAGTCAGTATTAAGATTTTAAAATGAGATGAGGCCAAATTTTGTGACATACATATATATAAGCAAACAGACAGTCATATATTGACGACAGATGCTTTTTACACATTATTTTACTTAGTATAATAACAAACCTGAAATAGAGTTTATTGTGCCCATTCTTCAATTTTAGAAACTGAGTCTCAAAATAATTAAATATGTCATGAGTCACACATGTAACAATTCTTTTACCTAGATCTGCGTGATTCTAGCCCATTCTGCTCATCATGCCTTGCATGCCTGATCCCTGTACTTGCACTTGACCTAAAAATGAGTTAATACATCCACTCAGATTCTATAAATTATCTGTCCCATTCACATAAATAATATGCATCCATTTAAAAATGAGCCTTGACTGGTTATGGCTTTAGAAGCTTACTTTGATTAGAAATATGTAAACAGTTGGAAAAGAAAACAAAATGTTAGCTTATTTTACAATTGTTTAGATATTTAAAAAATATTTACGTTTTTTTTTATAAAAAGGAGCATGTTATAAAATAGCAATTGGCATTTTATGTGAATTATCTAAAAGTAATAGTCCAGTAGAAAGACATTTCACTTTTATCTTTTTTTTTAGTTTATCAAATTCTTAGAATCATCACTCTGATTTGACTGTGGCCCTTGCTCACTGATATGACAGGTCTAATAATCACATGTCAGTATTCCAAGAGCCTCCTGTTTAACAGAAAAGCAGTGTTCCCTGGAATACTCCAGTCCCCTCTCATCTGCTGACCTTTCCCCTGAAAACATTTATCACCAGTGACACTGACTGATGAACAGCCTGATCTCTTGACCTCCAATTTATTCATGCTGATGGTCTTGACACTCTTCGTAATCTCCCAGGCTCCACACAGCTGCCTAATATCATCAGTGGATTTTTACTTTCCAGAAATACTTACTATTTCCTCACTGTAGAGACAGTATTACTTTCTCCTCCATCCAGCATGAACTGTCACTTTTTTCTTTACTTAGTGCTTTTCAGAATCTTCTCCCATCCCCACTGACATTTTTAGGTCTCTCATTGGGCTAGCTACAATTTGTCTAGAGGGTCATTTTCTGAGCAAAGGAGTACTCTTCTTGGTAGAATGTCCTTACCAATTGGGTAGGAAATTCTATATCAGTAATAATGGGACAAATCAACCTCAGCTTATCCCTCTTGTCTTTGGATCACAATAACCATTTTCATGATCTCACTTAATAATAACTACTATAATTAATTCCATATCCCATCCTTTGAAGTTTCAGCAATTAATACTGCTTATAAATATAATATCACTATTAATAGTAATAACTACCATTTTTGTTTTTATACTATTTTTCAAAAAAGAATAAATGAAGAAAGGAACAAATTTAACATGAATATTTTTATAATAATGTTTTGCACACTTACCATGTGTTCAAAACTGTGGTCAGTAGTAAGTATTACAGGTATTCACCACTTTACAGAAAGTTTGCTCTATTCTATTTCACTTTTACAAGAGATCTACACTAATAGTTGTTTTCACTAACGTAATAAATCTGAAGAACATTTTCACTTTTATAAGAAAAGGTGAAAAGGAAAAATAGCATTTGTTTTGCAACAAGCCCTCATAGACAGCATGCACCCCAACAGTCAGGGGACACCACCAAGCTCCTTCCCCAGAAACTACACTCTGCATCTCAGCATCAAGCTGTCTTAGCTTTGAACTGTGTCTTTGAGCATCTGCACTTTATCTCAATTTTCTTTTTGCATCCGTTAGCAAGATATGTCCTCAGATAATTGCTTCTTCCTTTTATGCCATTTCAGCTTAGAAAGTTTTCGTAGGAATGCTCTACTTTCAGATGGTTGGGGAAACCTGTATATCATTTAACCCTTTCTTCCATCCTGTGAAATAAATGATATTACCATTTTTATTTTGGAAAGAAAATTGAAACACAGTAAAGGAATCAATGGATAAATAACATGCCCAATGTCACATTGCTGTTCACTGGCAGAATGAAGATTTTGTTTTTGATCCAGTACTTATTTTGGATTTAAAGATTTCGTCAACCCAATCTGCATCAAAGGAAAAAATGGTTATGATAATATTGATGATGGCGATAATGAGAATGATCTTGATGAAATAACAATAAAAGCTGTTATCTATGTGGCGATAATGTTCTGTGTACTTTTTGTGCAGATTTTTTCTTGTTTTAGTTTCTACAACAACTGAACAAAATAGTTATCATCATGCCTATTTTATGTCATGTGATTGAAAATTGAAGAGGTGATGTATTTTTCCTGAGATAATGGTACTGATTCCAAGCAATATTTTTGGCCATCTGAATGCTTGTTTTGGTGCTCCATGAGTGTCCGGAAAATGAATCTTTACAAATGAGAAAATTCTACCAGCAGTAACAACTTATGAGCAGTTTGATCAAAATCTCATTACAGATATGCATATAATATCCTCATCTTTCCCTTAGATGGACTAGACATTTCTTGACAGCAGGTATTCTGTGTTATCTGAGAATCTAGTCATACTCTAAAGATCACAGACAAGGGTGCTCTTATCACCATACCTAATCCACACAGAGCTAGAAATCCTTTCCAGAGCAATTAGGCAATAAAAAGTAATGAAAGGCATCCAAATCAGAAAGAAAGAAGCAAAATTGTCTCCAATTGCAGATTATATGATATTATGTATAGAAAATCCTGAAACTCCAACTAAGAACTGTTAGAACCGATAAATTCAGAAAATTAACACATCAAAAGCAATTCTGTTTCTATGCACTAACACTTAACTCTCTGAAAAAGGAAGAAAACAATTCCATTTGCAATAGTATATATATATGTATAATACTCGTAAAATTATAAAGAGGAAATTGTACCTTTTTCACCAACATGGGTGACATAAGGACATTATGCCAAGTCAGACAGAGAAAGACAAATACCATGTGGTCTCACTTATATGTCTTCTCCAGTGAGCTGACTCTTTGTATCAAGTGACAAAAGTATTTGAACTTTAGCTTCAGCATCAGTCCTTCCAATGAGTATTCAGAGTTGATTTCCTTTAGGATTGACTGGTTTGGTCTCCTTGCTGTCCAAGGAACTCTCAAGAGTCTTCTCTAGCACCATAATTCAAAAGCATCAAAGTACAATACATGGTGAAAATTGGTATGTACAAAGTGCTTATCAGTAAGTTTACCAGCTTCACCAGGCTTTGGGTTTAAGTAGAGTTCTTCTGACAATATATTACCTCTACTAAGTTGTGACTAATGCTTAGGAGTTATCTAGGTGAGAGAGGATGAGGAAAGTAATCCAAGTTGAGAAAAACTGCACTTGGAGAACCTATGTAAGAAAGAGTGGATGTTTATGATGACTTTTAAGTAGGTCTTGGCTGGAACAGAAGAGTGAGGAGTTAGTGTTTGAAGACAGCAGTGGAGAAGAGTTTGTTATCAAGGCTCTACTGAACCATTATCCCGAGGGTA
This sequence comes from Cervus elaphus, assembly GCF_910594005.1. Classification (NCBI taxonomy): domain Eukaryota; kingdom Metazoa; phylum Chordata; class Mammalia; order Artiodactyla; family Cervidae; genus Cervus; species Cervus elaphus. Next base: position 39,425,345 of record NC_057831.1, read on the forward strand.
CCAATGACCATGGAGAGTATAAGTTAAAAAAAGTGACTCACTGGATTAATTTGGTTAAATATTTTGGCGAATTATTGGAGCAAAATATTATTCTCACTATAATTTAGCATCTGATAAGTTTTTTGTGCAATATTGTGGCAAAAAATCTAAGGTAAAGTCTATGATCTTTTCCTATACATCTTAATTATACTTGGGATGTGAATAAGAAAATAGAAAAATATACAAGTGTCCCAGAATAAGGAATGGATATCTAGTAGTAAGAAAGAAATCAATCAAGGTTAATTAATTTAATTACTCAATCAATATTTATTTAATTACCATTATCTGGAGGAGGGCATGGCAACCCACTCCAGTATTCTTGCCTGGAGAATCCCCATGGACAAAGGAGCCTGGTGGGCCACAGTCCATGGAGTTGCAAAAAGTTGGACATGACTGAGTGGCTAAGCACAGCTCAGTATGTGCTGGACATTACACTAAAGTGAGCATTCAGTGATAGATGAAGGAGATATGTTGCTGTTCTCTAGGAATCAAGGTCTAGTCGGTGAGGAAAAGAACCACTAACAGGCGCTGTGTGTAGCAGACCTTCATCCAGAGGTGTCACGGTTGCCATGATCATAAGACTAATGCATGAAGTAGCCTTGGTGTTAAATTTCTTTTCCTGGAATCAAGATTAAGGCATTACTAATTAAATTCTTTTTTGAAATATTATAGAAAAAATATAAAAGCTCAAATCAAAGCATGCTCATTACTTGATATCTAAAGTCTCTGGTTATATGAATATGTGAGGGAGGCTTTACAATGCCCATCACAGGAGCTCCATGACCCTGGATCACCGAGATTGGAGGACAGAAGTATACAGGGGCCTCCTAACAAATGCTTTTGGAGAATAATCACCACATCATTCAGAGAAAAAGTGTCCTTTAGAGAAACAGGTTTATACTGTACATCAGCTCAAGAGAGCAATTGAGAAAATAACAAGAAAAAATAACCATCTCTTCTAAGACAATAACATGAATCTAAAAAATATACAGTAGGAGATTTATAACAATGATATTTGTAATGATGATTAAGTGAAGAAAATATAACTGTCTGAAAACAGTGACCTGTTTAGCTAATGTATGGCAGATACCAACTGTAGGATATTATGCTGCAGTTGAAATTCTCCTGCTCCAAATTCCTTTATTATAGCTGGGTTGTAAATAAAGCATATGTTGTCAACCTAATTTTCTAACTTGTACCAGCCTTTTTTCTCTTCAGACTCCAAGGTTGCTTTTGTTGTTTATTTGTTTTGTCTTATGTTTATTGTCAATAGCATTTACCTATGCACTTTTCTTTCATCCTCTTTGCCCAGTATCTTTTTGTTCTAGAAGTCTCTAAATCCCTCTCATGAAAGTTAAAGATTTATTTATCATTGTCTCCTAATAACTTACCTGTTCACAGAGAATTACATCCTAATAGGTGTTAAAACCCTTAGCCTAATATGAAAGCATTAGATACCAGGGAATAAAAGGAGATAGATTTCTGAAGGTTAGGTCTATACCACTGAATCTGAAAGACCATAGCATGCAGGTGATTTTGCACAAAACTGGCCATCCTCATTTCCCTTTTATAAAACTAAAGTAAAATTGACATAAAACATTATATTAATTTTAGATGTAACAATTTAGGTGTAACAATTCAATATTTGTATATATTGCAAAATGATCATCATAGTAAGTCTATTTAATACCTGTAACTATACAGTGTTACATTATTTTTCTTGTGATGAGAATTAAGATAGACTTTCTGAGCAACTTTCAAATATGCTGTAGAGTATTACAAATTATAGTCATCCGTCTGTACATCACATCTCCATGACTTATCCCACATTCCTTTGTGACCATCATTCTCGTTTTATAGATAAAGGAAGTGGGACAAAAGGAGAATTGGTACAGCAGAGAGCCAAACTCAGGCAATCTGCTTCTAGACTTGCATAGAAGCAATCTGCTTCTATACTGCTTCCATTATACTCCTATGACAGCATGGGACCTCCATTCATTTTTTCTGCAATCATTTCTGATTATACCTTACTCTTCAAAAGTGATGCTTGGTGTTGTTGGCCACAGTTCTGTTCACCTTATTTCAAGTTTTCTTTTGTGCACTCTGATGCTTTGTACTGCCAAAGGCAGTGTCTCTTTCTAGACATTTTCAGCATTCTGCATCTCAAGTCTTACGTTTATATTCAGTTGCTATAGAGATATTAAAAAGGAACAGTAGACCTCTTGGAAAGAAAAATCATACTGTTTAAAAGTTGCTTGGGCTAGTCTTATTCCATTTGGGTTAAAATATCCTCCATCTCAATAGCTTGTATTTTCCAGGAAATAACTAAACAGCACAGAAGAATCCTGACCATGGACATGAACAACATTTTTGCATTTTTGATACCCAATTTATAGTTTATTGATATCATGATATTCATTTCATCTAAAAACAACTGTCTGAAATAAATATGCATTCTAAATAAGAATGGTATCACCATTTTGATAAAGTAAAATACATAAAATATTGTCTCAAAATCTAACTACTGATGCCAATAAAAATAGAGACCAACTCTTAAATAAAAAAAGCACGTGAAATGACAGAGATTGTTTAACTTGGTAAGAAAAAGGATACATCTCCTGAAATAATAATAAGACCATGAAAATTTGAGCAATCTTTGTCTTCATTTGTAATATGTATTTTCCTTGAAAACACCCTTTCTTTTTCTTTTCCAGTTAAATTATTATCTTCTATGAGGATTAAATTCAAAATTAACTGTCTCCTTGTACCTTTTACTATCATTAGGAAGTTCATCTTCACATGAATGATTTAGTGATAGCTTTCATGTTCATGTTTGACTGTATTGATTAACCTTCAAGATGGAGGCTATTATGTATATGGCAGATGTTGCCAGTGCCCATTGGAATTTTTTCTCCTGGGTTCATAAGAAGATGTCTGTCCCTGTTTCAATCAGTTAGGAGTGGCCATGGGATTATTTGAGCCGGTGATTTTTAGGTGGAAATGACATATGTCATTTCTAGGCCAGAGTATTTAATCTCAAGAACGAGATTCTATAGCAGCAAACATTTCACCTGCTGTCATTGACAGTTATGTGAGCATCGAATAGCAATCAGTAGTCAGGACGAGGATTGACACTCAGAGTCCCCCTGGAAATCTGCTTGACCCAAAGAGTAAAAACAAGATAAAAACCTTTATTTTATTGTATGTTGCCTTTTTGTTTTCTTTTTTATTTTGCTTTATGTGTTTTAATAAAATATTATTGTTTGTATTGCTTAGGCTGTTCAGAGAGATAGTGTATTATATTAATCTTTGATTTCACCACAATACAACACTTAGTGTTTGAATATGCTAAGTATTAAAGACTTGGAATTAGTATTTTTCTCACATTGTGTCTTTTCATAATTATTAATTAGCTTGTACCGTGAACTAAATTCTAGTGAAGTTGTTTTGAAAATTAAAAAAATATTATCAGCATACAGGTATTTCTTTTAAATGCCATAGTCTATATATTAATTTCTTTTAATGGAAGTACATGGAATTCTTTCGGTGAGAATATTACCCACCCTTGTCACCATATTGAAAAGTGCACATAATACTTCAGGTTTTGTATGTATTAAAATCCAGAAATTGTTTTCAGAAATAAGAAAAAGAAAAAAAACTTTATTTCAGATCAAAATGTTCATAGCATTTTATCAGACTGCAAAATATTTCACAGTAAAATTCAGCTTAATTTAAAGAAACAGCAAAGGCTACCCCCTCCAAAATTTTAGAACCATGATTTGTTTTAAGAGTTAATCTTATTGATGTATTCAGGAGGGAAGTCACTGTGTTAAAATAGGAAAAGTTGTTTAGATCATAATTCATATGGAAAATGTACCCTGTGTCTTTCTACTGTCCACCATGCTTGGAAATATTTTGTGTATGACATATACTAATTAAAATAAGATGTGTTTCATATGGCCTATATGTAGGAAAATAAAATTCATTAAATATTATAGTAAGTAAAAAAAGAGTTAATCCTATTGAGGCTAAGAAAAACTCCATGTGCGTGGAAATGCAGGATGCATATACATATACAAATTGAAAAACAATCTTGATGAATTTAGGTAATCAAATACTCTAATAGGACCTCTGGATACTGTATGTGGGAGGTAAGGTTTCTCTAACTGGGGCACTAGGTATAATCTTCAAATTCACAATCCCATAGGGAGAACATTTATTATCATAAAAAGAACTATAGCGTTTGAAATCTGAGGTTAAACATTTACTACAAGGTTTATGAGGAGACTATGAATCTCAAGTGAATTCGCTGCATGAGAAAAGTGAATTTATTATCAAGGGCATGAAAGGAATCAGTCTTCTGAATGCTTAATACACTCCGTTAAATCTTCATAATAAACTGTTCACCTCATTGCATGCTATTCCAAAGTCTACAATGCAAGACATGACTAACCTCTAAATCACAGGCCTTTTAAGGCCCTGCCAATAAGGTAACTAATTCACGTGGATTCATTATGGAAATATATGCCAAGTAGTCAGCATTATGCTACTGACTTTTCTAAAATATTTGGTAGAATGTGTGTGCATGCTTAGTAACTCAGTTGTGTCTGACTCTGCAACCCCAGGGATTGTAGCCCACCAGGCTCCTCTGTCCATGGAATTTTCCAGGTAAGAATATTGGAGTGAGTTGCCATTTCCTACTGCAATGGATCGTCCCAACCCAGGGATCAAACTCATATCTCTTGCATTGGCAGGCAGATTCTTTATCATTGATTAAGCTGGGAAGCCCTATTTGGTAGAATAGATTCTAGATAATATCTAATGTAGAGAACTTAACTTTCAACACATAGACAAAATATTCTAAATCTTAAATATCAAAAATATCAGAAATAAAGTGATGGGCAGATTTGACAATTTTTCAAAACATCTTGGAAGACACAAAATATGTATTTGGATGCTTCACAAACACTGAACTGGTTACTGCCTAAATACTGGATTTTAAAATGTATCACTGCCTCAAAATCTCACCTTAGGAAAGGTTAATGAGACTGAACTGGCAACATCATGAGATCTCTGATGGAATCTAATTAGCACTAAGTTCACATTCTGAAAACATTTTGTTAGACTGACAAGAGGATAGAAAAGAAACAGGTGACACATGAGAAAGGTCTTTTCCTCCCTAATATATGAGTATAATTTCCATTATGGATAATTAGAACTTCATATATGGAACAGTAAAAGAATAGACCAGACATATTTTCTTCCTTAAAAGCCACTATTTTAGCAGCAATGGAACAGACTGTTGAGGTCAGAAGGGTCCCAGAGCTAGACAGTGTTTACGAAGCCAGGGAACAGGTTTTTGTGTGAGAGAAATCCCCCATAGCCAAATGATGGAAACATAAGGAAATTATTCTGATGAATATGAAACATGTTAAGCATTATTTACTTTTCACCATAAAATAGTATAATGGGTTTTCATTTCACTACGTGTAGCTTTTGGAACATACATTTCTCCAACAAATAACAAACGGGAAGGCAAATTGGAATTAAGCAAGTTCTCAGAATGGCATAAGGTAAAATGTCCATCCAAGCTGTGAGTTTGCAGTTGAATTGATGCTACTACCAAGTAAATGGAAATCAGGAGATGAGACGGGGCGGGGGGTGGGGGGGAATGGAAAGAAATTTGTAAATACGTTTAGATGACTCTTTTTGTCCCTGAATTAGAACCAAGGAAGCTTTTCCTTCAGAAACCATGTTATCTCTTAACAAAGAGGTAAAATGGGATGAAAGCAAGTAGCAATCTATTCAGAAGAAGAAAGGAGATGTTCATTCTTCTAATTTATATGACCCACAAATACCAGACTTGCCTATTAATTGTCCTTATCTCTGTAATAACTGTTTTGATGCTCTATAGCAATTGTTTCACATAACTTCTCTCTACACAGTGATCCTCCTGCAGAGGCGTCTGGTGCAATAACTGAAGCACAGTAGACTTTCAACTTAGGCTTGTTAATCAAAATGAGTTAAATATATTTAATCATTTGATTTGAAGGTCTTGATAGACAACAATGAAAATAAAGGAAATGTTAATGCCTTTCATGCCACATGATTTTATGCCATGTACCATTTTTCCTATAGAAGAAAAAAAGTTTAATTAAATGAGGAATGAGTTAAACAAAGGAGACTTTAAAAAAAAAAAAATCCAAACAAGTTGTTGTGAATGCAGGATACTATGCTTTTTCAAGGACATTTTTCTACTAGAATTCTGCTCAAAAGCATCATGTTCTACCAAAAACTCTGTAGTCAGGAAATAAAACTTGAGGGTGAAATGAGTGAGAAAAACATTTGTTAAATAGAAGAGTAAAATGGCCAGATTGAGACCAATACTGGAGTTGGCCAGGATACTCAGCATGACACTTTCCTAGTGTTGTCAAGGTGATCAAAAAAGAAATGAAAGGTAATCAGGTAACCAATACTGAGACTAATTTGAAGAACTAGAGCCCTTAGTCTTGTTTTTTGGCCATGCACAGAAAAGGAAATTGAGTCTTAAGAAATAAAACTGTAGGATACTACTAAATAGGTGGTAGAGGATATTACACCCTAGTTTATGTAGTAGAAATTCTAAAAAATATAGTTTGTAAAGTGTGAATATCCACAAGCAAGACTTATATAAAACTAGGCATATATTTGGGCCTAGAATTAGAAATGGGTATCAGAAGATTTGAAAAATACAAATAGAGTGGCTCCAATAAAAAGTGCAGAGTCAAAACATCTTGAAACCAATCAGGTTAAAAACTGAGTGCATCAAGATAGTACCAGGGTGAGGCAGAAATCTTGACAGCTGAAAACAAAAGGTGACCATGAGCTCAAGTATATCAAGTTTCATACACAGGAGTGGCAGACGTAGGCATACAATTGTATGTGACCACCATAGCGTTCAGGTGAATTATTCTGGAGAGGTGATTTTTGCCCAGAAATGTGCTTCCGTTACCATTTTGGTTTTGCTCTGTTGCTTTTGCTCCCAACCCTGTGGTGCTAGAAGGATTTCCTATGGTGAATAGAGTGTGGGAAAATCTGATTCCAGAATACATTGATTTAAGGAGTAATGAACTGCAGCATGTCAAAAGAGAGTTGTGTGAGAGAAAATAAAGTATGGGGGACGGGTCATCTAATTTCCTTCCCTGAAACTTTAATTATCTTTAGAAAAGAGATTTTTTTAAAAAAATTGAAAGATGGGAGAGGAGACAAGATAACATTAGCTTAGAAATTGGAAAGCATGTGAATGTATGCTGTGATTTATGGTTGAGTGATAATTGGTAGTACCCCATTCCTCTGGTTTTGGGGCAGGTAGGGAAGAAAGTTTCTAAAATAAGGGCATGGAGGGGGTGACAAGGAATGGCTGAAGGTCCTGGAGAATCCACTACAGCAATGTATGTATCAATTATAGTGTGTGTGCTCAGTCACTCATGTCCAACTCTTGCGACCCCATGGACTGTAGCCCACCAAACTCCTCTGTCCATGGGATTTCCCAGGCAAGAATACTGGAGTGGATTGCCACTTACTCCTCCAGGCAATCTATAGAGTTAATCATAAATTAGAACTACCCTAATTAAAGAAAGTCAGAGACACTAGTCTAAATCATTTTAATAAATTTTGCACATGACTCTTACTGGTTAGGTTATTTATCTTGACCAAGACACAGAAGCAATGTAAGTGTTCATCAACAGATAAACTGATAAAGAAAATGCAGTATATATATAAAAAGGAATATTAATCAGCCTTAAAAAGAAGGAAATTCTGCCATTTGTGAGGACATGGATAAACCTGGAGAATATTATTCTAAGTGAAAAAAATCCAGACACAGAACAACAGATACTATAGGATAACACTTATATGAGGAATCCAAAATAATCAAACTCAGAGAAGCAGAGTGGAATGATGATTTCCAGGGGCAGAAGGGGCAAATAGGGAAGTATTAGCCAAAGGATGCAGTTTCAGTTATACAAGTTGAAAAAGTCCTAAAGATCTACTACAGCATAAAACCTATAATTAAGCACACTGCATGTATTACATACTTAGAAAGTCCCAAGAGGATAGAGCTTATCTGAAGTGTTCTTAAACCAAAAAACAATGAAAGCAATAAATAAGAAGTGAGAGGAAACTTTTAGAAGAAATCAATATGTGTGTGGCATAGAGTTGTAGTGATGGTTTCACAGGTATATATTCATCTCCAAACTCATCAGGTTGCATGTATTATTAATAAATGCATACAGTTGCACATGAATATATTGGTATAATTAACTATTATAATGAATATAAATGACAATTATATTAATATATTTATATGATACTATATATTAAGGCATTAACAAATATATAGTTTTTGTATGTCAGAATAAGTGAATGAGTGAGTTAATCAAATAAAAAATTAAAACCAGGTTTACTTTTCTCTAGGAAATAGAACTGCTGTAGTCACATAAAATAAGAGCATTAAGGAGCATCAACTGACCAAGTGGTATAGAAGGAAGGCAGTTGTGGGATGTCTTCAGTTGTGACCAATAGTCTGCATTGTCCTTTGCATCATTCATCTTTCAATATAAACCCTGAGCCATGAACTAGAGTTGGGAGAAAAGGTGTACAGTCAAGGCTATGATTTTTCCAGTAGTCATGTATGGATGTGAGAGTTGGACTATAAAAAAAGCTGAGCGCTGAAGAATTGATGCTTTTGAACTGTGGTGTTTGAGAAGGTTCTGGAGAGTCCCTTGGACTGCAAGGAGATCCAACCAGTCCATCCTAAAGGAGATCAGTCCTGAGTGTTCATTGGAAGGACTGATGCTGAATCTGAAACTCCAATATTTTGGCCACCTGATGCGAAGAGCTGACTCATTTGAAAAAACCCTGATGTTGGCAAAGATTGAAGGCAGGAGAAGGGGATGACAGAGGATGAGATGGTTAGATGGCATCACCAACTCTATGGACATGAGTTTGAGTAAATTCTGGGAGTTGGTGATGGACAGGGATGCCTGGCGTGCTGCGATTCCTGGGGTCACAAAGAGTTGGAGATGACTGAGCGACTGAACTAAACTGAACGATTTTTAAAAATTCTTTCAACTAAGATGGTTTTATAAATTTCTAACACTTGATAATGTCCTTCTGACAATTTAGATAATCCACTACATAAAACTCTCATTCCCTTGCAAGCTTGGAAACATGAGGTGTCACTCTTTATGAGCTCCTTTAAGGTAGACTACCTCGAGCTCAGCACTACCCAAGCATTGAGGAATTTACATGCTGAGAAACAGAAATCAGCCAAAGGTCCTGGCACATATAAGATGTACATGAAAGGGAATCATAAACCATACCCATATTTCTCCTGGGAAACAAACCTTTGGCTAGAGATGGGAAATACCACAGTTGTTAAAATTTTGCTGTTGTGTTAAGGTTAAATTATTAATATTAATACATGTATCGGGAAATTTTTAAGTGAAATGATCAACACTTGTCTTAAATATGAATTTTAGTGTGCTAAGGCTATGAGAAGCATGGCTGAACACTCTAATTTTCTGCTGAAAGTCACTAATTATCACAGAGGTTTCATAAAGAAAAGTCAGATTTCTGACCTCTATTACCCTGAGGTCAATGTACCCAAATAAAGGAGGAGGGCAGGGTATACTCGAAAGTATTTGTCTTTTTAAAAAAATTCCCTCCCTAGAATCATCTTGCAATTAAGACTAGGCCAAGGGGATTAGGTCAATTGTCATAGATAAGAGGCAGACAGACATTGCCTAGGGAAAAAAAAAATGTGTTCCGCTTCGAACTTCAAACTAAATGTCTCAGGTTGGGTTCTTTGGAAGCAGATGCCGACACAGTTTAAGAAAGAAAGTGAAGTCGCTCAGTCCTGTCTGATTCTTTGCGACCTCATGGACTGTAACCTACCAGGTTCCTCCATCCATGGGATTTTCTAGGCAAGAATACTAGAGGGGGTTGTAATTTCCTTCTCCAGGAGATCTTCCCAACCCAGGGATTGAACCCGGGTCTCCTGCATTGTAGGCAGACGCTTTACCATCTGAGGCACCAGGGAAGTCCCTTGAGACAGTTTAGCATGTGAGAAATTTATTAGGGATTCACACCTATGGGAAAGAGTGTGAGAAAGTAGATCAAGCAGGGAAAGAAGTGGAATTGCCATGTGAGTCAGAGAAAGCCTTGGATAGCTCAACTTCTAGAGAACTATGGGTGTAAAGCCCCTTGAGATTTGTGTGTTCATAACGCATGGAGGGAAAAGAAGCTGAAGCTGAGGCTGCTGCTGGTAAAAAAAAAAGTGAAAGTTGCTCAGTCGCGTCCAACTCTTTGTGACCCTATGGACTGTAGCCCGCCAGGTAATAATAATAATAATAATAATAATAATAATAATAATTCTGTTTATTTTTGGCTGCACTGGGTCTTCCTTGCTGTGTAGGCTTTTCTCTAGTTGGAACGAGGGAGTCTCCTCTTCATTGGAGCGTGCAGGCTTCGCATTGCAGTGGCTTTTCTTGTTGCAGAGCATGGGCTGTTAGGACATGCAGGCTTCAGTAGTTGCAGTGCTTGGGCTCAATATTGCACTTCTCGGACTCTAGAGCACAGTAGTTGTGGTGAATTGGCTTAGTTGCTCCACAGCTTATAGGATCTTCCCAAACCAGGAATTGAACCCGTGTCTCCTGCACTAGCAGGCGGATTCTTTACCACTGAGCCACCAGGGAAGCCCCCACAGGCTTTTAATAAAAACTCAACTGCAAAGTTTTCAGCCTTGTTTCAAATCATATAAAGGAGATTTCTTGAGCATCCTAAAACTGGGTTTTTACATTTCACAACCTTGTATTAGAAGATTCATCTCAGAGTAAACTAAGAACTAGAGAGAATGGGATCCTTAAAGTGAAGGAATTTACCACACCACTGAGAAACTCTTTCCAAGAATAGTGAGGATAGAGAGAAAGGAGAGAGAGGATTTTGTCATGATCTCTTGCCATAACACTCAAGAGTTTTTGGAGACTCTCTCAAAACCTCAGTGCTAGTTCTGTGCATCCTGACCTAGCCTGCAGATTTTGGCAGCCCCCGGGAGAATCTCACTGAGCTCTTTGTGACCCCATGGACTGTAGCCTACTCCGTTCCTCCATCCATGGGATTTCCCAGGCAAGAGTACTGGAGTATGTTGCCATTTCCTTCTCCAGAGGATCTTCCCAACCCAGGGATCAAACTCATGTCTCCCACATTGTAGGCAGTCACTTTACCGTCTGAGCCACCAGGGAAGGTAGTCTTAGTTGGAGTGTAGGGCTTCCTCAGTGGGAACTGTCCACACCAGCCTCTGTAAGGAAAGGAGGAGAGGCTCTATTCTCAAGAGTTAGGAATCAGATATTCTGTGAGAAACAGTAGATATGAACAGAGCTGGGGGTCAAAAGAAGGTCACTCACACAAGTATAAGCAACACCATAGTCATTGAGTTTAGATCTTAACAACCTCTAAATGATGAAGGGAACTTTATTCCTCAGCAAATACCAGCACTAAGCCTCTAGATGACCAGAAGCACTAGTTACAAAATATGAGTGGACCCAGTTATAAAAGAAAGGGCTCTGGAGAACAGAGCCCGAGATCCAGAGTCAAAGGATAATGACCCACTCCAGACAAGAATCAGATGTCATTCCCACAGTGCTATGAGGATACCCTCACTCTCACTGCATTCCTACTCTTAGACGCCATCTTGAAGTTAGGATAGAAGAAGATGCGCTAGGACAGAGCATTCTTGAGGACAAATTCAGGAGGACTTAAAATGGGTTTAAGTATGAGAGATGGATTAAATTTAATGGATTTAAGCAGGAAGAGCTAAAACTGAGTCAAAATGGTAGTCACTAGACACATGTGACCAGTTTAATGAATTAATAAAATTAAATTAAGATAAAATAAATGAAATTAAAGTTGAGTTAAATTAATAACTGATCAATTAATAATTATAGAATCATTTCATTTGTTTTCTCACCACATTTCTGGAGCTCAAAAGTGACAAAGGCTTGTAGCTACCATATTAGACAAGTTATACACAGAATATTACCTTTATCACAGAATGTTCTATTGGGCAGGGCTGCATGAGAGAAATGTGAGATTATTTATTTCAAAAATATATTTTTTGCATTTTTAATCCTAATGTATCTTTTGATCATGCCAAGTGAAGAAACAATTTTTCAATCGTGATTAGGGCTAGAATGACAAAAAAAATTGTTTTTTGAAAAATAGATTGCAATAGGGTCAATTTTGTCACTCTCCATGAAAACATCATATTCACTATAACTCTTATGTTTTCATCAATTTGCATTCTGTTCCAAATTTCATATATCTAAAAAATCTTTTAATAAGTCATTATCTTCACAAAGCCCTTCCTTACAGACTATATGATCATTAAGTATTATCCATCGTTTCTACAATACTCAAAGCAATATACAAATAATTAAGCTTGTCTCCAAAGGCTTTGCGTCAGTCTTCTTTTGAGGTTCTGCATGAGCATACTTTTGAGGTTCTTCTACTTTGTAGCAGGCATCAGTGCTTCATTTCTTTTTATGACTAAAAATATTCTATTGTGTGGACATGCAACTTTTGCTGATCCATTCATTTGTTGATGGATATTTTGGTTCTTTCTTTGTTTGCTAACTGGTTAATATTACAAATATTTTTTGTTATCAAGGTACTTGTTTAAATATTAGTTTTTAATTTGGAGGGATATATACCATAGAAGTGTATATCCTATGGAAACACATGGAATATCCATAGAAGTGTGTATCTTATGTAAATCCTATGGTGTATATCCTATGATTGCTGGTTCACATAAGAATTCTGTTTTATATTTGGAGGAACCATCACATAGTTTTCTACAGCTTTTGTAGTATTTTCTATTCCCACCACCAATGTATGAGCGTTTCACTTTTTTTCCACATCCTCATCAACAAGTTGTTTTCCATTTTTTGTTTGTGTTTTGCTTGTTTGCTTTTAATACACACTATTTTAATGGATATGAAAAGGTTTATATATTTCCCTAACCAAAAATAATGTCGAGTATCTTTTCATTTGCTTGTTGCAGTTTTATATATCTTCCTTGGAGAAAGGAAGATATTTGAAAAACTCATTTAACATGTGAGAAAAGAGACACCAAATAGTTTGATTCCTGTGATTACGAACCAATAGAAATCATTACAAAATAATGATCTTTAGCTTCACCAAGTATATTAAGCTTTGCTATTTTTATTGAACTTTCTCAAGAATCTCTCATTTTACATATTTCTCCACAACAGAGTTATTAAGTAAAATATTTACTTAGGAATTTCTTTGTGATTCAGAACTCATTTAGCTAATATTATGTCCATTTTTAGAATTTCTATCAAATTTTGGCGTGCTTTAATATATATTTTAGGGCTTCCTTGGTAGCTCAGCAGTAAAGAATCTGCTTGCAATAAGGGAGACTCTGATATGATCCTTGGGTGGGACGATACTGTGGAGGAGGGTATGGCAACCCACTCCAGATTCTTGCCTGGAGAATCCCATGAACAGAGGAGCCTGGCGGGCTACAGTCCCCGGGGTCACAAAGAGTTGGATGCTACTGGAGTGACAGCACACAAGCAATATATATTTTAAGAATTCAGGGTTTTTCTCTTCTTCTTATTTTTGCATAATACCTAACCTTGTTTGTATCATTTTGTACTTCAATCAACAATGTATGACAGTCCCAAGTTTTGCACATCTTTGAAAACAGTTGGTATTGTCAGTCTTCTAAAATTTACTCATTATGCTTAAATTATCATTTCTGTGAAGACTAGTGGTATGGAGCAAATTTTCTGTTTTTTTTTTTTTAAATTGGCTATTTGTCTGTCTTTGTGACCTGTGAAACTATGTTGCCTGCTTCTATATTAGCTTTCTTTTTTTGCTTATCGATGTATCTTTTTTTTTTTATATGTACATACCTATGTCATTTGCCTAAGATATAGTTTATATAATCTTCTCATAGTCTGTGTTTTGCCTATTCCCTTACCTAATGTTTTATTTTTGAAGGCAAAAAAAACAAAAACTGAACTGTATTAACTTTGTCATAAATCAGGTGACTTTATTTTTTGGTTCTGTTTCTTACTAACATGCTTCATGAGTGTTTTGTCTAAAATTGGGCTATTACCACACTGGATTAATTATTGCAACATATAATGTCTTAAATTGTCTTCTTGGTCCTTTCATTTCCATATAAACCTTAGTATAGGCTTATAAACATTCACACACATACATACACATACCCGCTAGGATTATGATTTGTATTGTATTGAGTCTATGGATCAGTTTATACTTTATATCGTAAAAATATTGTTTTCTAATACATTAACTTGTATATATCTCCATTTATTAGGATGATTTAAATTCTTTCAAAAATTTTGGAGTTTTCAGAGTAGGTATCTTGTGCATATTAGATTTCTTCCTATGTATTTGGTATTGTTTCTGTACTCGATCATATCGTATTTTAATTTCAATTTTGCATTTGCTAGTATATAAGTAATACAATGCAATTGCTGCTGTTACATTTTTTTTGTAGATTCTTTTCTGTTCATTTATGAATAAGTACATTTCCTTCTTCCTTTTGATTATTTATTTTTCTTGTTGCATTGTCTAGCACCTTTATACAATATTTGAGAAGTTGTAATAGTGGAATTATTTGGCTACTTACTACTGCAAAGAAGAAAACACTTATTATTTCACCAATAAGTGTATTTTGTTAGTACATCAAATATAGTATTCCAGTAACTTTTGCCTTCTTTATTGCTGTGAAAAGTTACCTGTCATCCACTTGTCGCTGATCACTTGTCACTTGTCACTGATCCTTAAAAAATTGTCTTTTATGGTTTGCACTTTCACTGAGATATAACATATAAGAATAGTGAAAAAGCTAGCTTAAAACTCAATATTCAAATCTAAGACCATGGCATCCTGTACCATCACTTCATAGCAAATACATGAGGAAACAGTGGAAACAGTGGCAGATTTTATTTTCTTGGGCTCCAAAATCACTGCAGACAATGACTTCAACCATGAAATTAAAAGATGCTTGCTTCTTGGAAAAAAAGCTATGACAAACTTAGACAATGTATTAAAAAGCAGAGACATCACATTAGTCAAAGCTGTGGTTTTTCCAGTAGTCATGTATGGATGTGAAAGTTGGACTATAAAGAAGGCTGGACACCAAAGAAGTGATGCTTTTGAATTGTGGTGCTGGAGAAGACACTTGAGAGTCACTTGGACAGCAAGGAGATCAAACCAGTTAATTCTAAAGGAAATAAACCCTGAATATTCATTGGAAGGATTGATGCTGAAGCTGAAGTTCCAATACTTTGGCCCCCTGATATGAAGAGCTGACTCATTGGAAAAGACCCTGAGGCTGGGAAAGATTGAGGGCAGGAGGAGAAGAGGGCAACAAAGGATGAGATGATTGGATGGAGTCAGTGACTCAATGGACATAAGTTTGAGCAAACTCCTGGAGATAGAACAGGACAGGGAACCCTGTCGTGCTGTAGTCCATGAGGTCTCAAAGAGTCAGACACGACTTAATGACTGAACAACAAGAAGATATACCAAGGTGTGAATTTTTTAAGTGTATGAGTTTTGAATTGATTATGCTGTCCAAACTTTCAGATTCTTGGTTTTTATAAAAAAACAAACAAAAATGTCGTTTCTGGAAAATTATCAGCAGTATATTCCTCAAGTGTTCTTACTCAAATTCCCTTTATTATCTTCTTTCTTAACTCAAATATATAAAATTTTTTTCATTCTATTTTCCTATTTTTTAAATTTTGTCTATTTTCTCATTTGATAAAAATATACCTAGAAGTTAATCTATTCAGACTGGATCATTGCAGACATTACTTTTTTTCATTAAGTAAGAGTTTTTATGGAGAATTCTATTTTCACATAGTCATTTCATATAGGAACTGGGTAGAAAGTCAAAATTATTTATTATTGATTCAGTTAGGAATTAACTTATCAAGTAGGAAATAACAATGAGACCCATTTGTGGCAATCAAATTGATATAGTACAATGAATAAAGCAAATATTTGCTAATGTTTTCAGAAATAGTATAACTTTATCATACTTAATCTAATTCCTCAGTTTATATATATATATATATATATATATGGGTTTTATGTTTCCCAAGTTTATAATTTTGCTACTAAACACTTTTATGAGCTTCAAACTCATGTCAGAGTCCTGACATTTATACTTAAATACTTCAAGGTTAAACTTTCCCAAAATATAATTTCTAACCCCAACCCCCAATCCCCCCCCCCCAAAAAAAAACTCTGTTCCTTCAGAATTAATCTTTACTTTATTTTTGACAAAATCACACATCTGGTAACTCATGTCAAACCTTTAGATACTATATTTTTTTTCCTTTCCTTTGCACCTTATATCATCAAGTTCACTAAAGTCATGTTGGCTATATTCATAAATTGTTCCTGAAATTCACATTTTTTTTTCGCTTTCACTGCTACTCCTCTAAGCCAAACTGCAAGAACTTTTATGAACTTCTGCAATAACCCCTTTATTCTTCTGCTTTTTTTTCATTTTAGTCTCATAGCAAGCTCTGGGAGTTGGTGACCAACAAGGAAGCCTGGCATCTTGCAGTCCATGGTGTCTCAAAGTGTTGGACATGACTGAGTGGCTGAACTGAACTGATGAGCTCTTCTTGGAAACAGCCAGGATAATCCCTCCATAAAAAAGAAACTAGCTATTTTTCCACTTTTTATACTTCTACTTTCTGAAATGCTCTACTCTGCTTTTCAGAGTCTTCAAGGCCCTGATTGTCTAGTCCTCACTGCAGCCCCAACTTATATCACTTCTTCCTCATTGATATCTTTTAATAGCACCTGAGTTCTTATTGAAAGTGAAGTGAAAGTGTTAGTCATGTCTGACTTTTTGTGACCCCCATAGACTGAAGCTCTCCAGGCTTCTCTGTCCAGGGAATTCTGCAGGCAAGAATAATGCAGTGTGTAGCCATTTGCTTCTGCAGGGAATCTTCTCGATCCAGGGATTGAAACTGGGTCTCCTGCACTCTAGGTGAATTCTTTACCATTTGAGCTATGATAGAAGCCCCTGAGTTCTTGTTAAACCTTGAAAATACCTGTGTTTTTCCTGCTGAAGCACTTTAAAAATTTTAACCTCCTTTCCTCAATATTATTCTTGTCATGGGTATTTTAATTGTTCCCTCTTTATGATCACTTTTTAAAGAAATGCTTAAAGCAGTATCATGAGGACAGAGGAGGTAGCTTGAGTGAACTTTTATCACCCTTGTTTAGGGTAGTTTTGACATTAAAAATAATGGAAATAGTGGTTTATAAAATATATGTGTCCATAAAACAAAGAAAGAAAGAAATAAAGTGACAAAGCTTTTGTTTATAGTGGAATGCCAATTAGTAAATGCAGAAGAAACAACAGAGTTAAAACATTTATCATTGTTCAACTATCAAAGGAATAATTAGCTGCATAAAGAATCAGAAATGGAAAAAAAAGAATCAGAAATGGATGCTAAAGCTAGTGGTAAAAGTTTAATAAGGAACAGGATATTTACATAATTTTAATGTATGTTTCCATAAATCACTTGTCAATATAAATGGTAAAATAATAATGATATAGTAAAGAGACCTATCAAACATAACTTTAATCAAGCTATCAAAGTTAATTTCACTAATAATGGGCCAAACCAGTATCATGTACTTTTTTACATGATACTCTAAGAACACATCCCAGGTGGTGTTAGTGGTAAGGAGACATAAGAGACATGGATTCGATTCCTTAAATCAGGAAGATCTCCTGGAGGAGGGCATGGTGATACACTCCAGTATTCTTGCCTAGAGGACTCCACAGACAGAGGAGCCTGGCAGGTTACAGTCGATGGGGTTGCAAACAGTTAGACAAGATTGAGACAACTTAACATGCACTCAAATAGAACAAAATATAACTTTCTTTATATATGTAATCTGTCAGTATGCACAATCTAAATATCATCGTGGGAAAACATTAGACAAATGCAAACGGAGAAGCATTCTATGCAAACAAAACAAAGTGAAACTGGCCTGTACTCTTCAAAATGTTAATTTCATGTTGTACATAGATGTCTGAGAAACTGTTCCAGGTTAAGGAGATCAAATATATATGCAAAAAAAGTGGCATCATATCTACAGTTACTCTGAAATAATCCAGATGTATGTATATTGGACTAATTGTGAATCTCAAAAAAGTTTACTTTGGACTCAGCTCCTCCAGTTCTACCCTGATTCATTTGAAACAATTTCCACCTCCACGTTATATCTTACCTTTTGTGAATAGATTTCCAAAAATTCAATGAACCTAGTGCATGTTCTAAGAGAATTTTTTTCATTGAAAATGATTGATATGCCAGAGAGGTAAATCAAAAAATAGTCTATGCATGGAAGCCAAACATATGGCAACCACCTGAAAACAGGTCAAGAAAGTAATCACAAGTGTGACTATTGCTATAAGAACTTTAAAACTATCAGTATTACCTCTGGCCTATAAAAATAATGAAGGCTGGGAAAACTCGATAGTAAATATCTTGATGATTCTTATACAACTTTTATAACTCTCTTCTGTTTATAACTTCAAAGAAACTGTTTTTGGACTTTGCGATGCCTTTACTATTTTGTCAGTTGTAAATGAAATTCAGCTTTTCTATTGAAATTGCTGAGAGGCTAGACTATAGATCTTTGGAAGTGATTTTTATTAACTACATTGCATATTGAACAATGCTAAAGTTTTGATTTAAAAATATAAAATAAAAAGTGAGTTAAAAGATGTAGTCATTGGAAATCTTTTTTTGTTGTTAAATTGTTATAGAAAATATATAAGAAGGCTAAGAAAACTGAATACCTGCTCAATGCCATGCTGTTTTGTTTGTTAAAACATGTAAGAGATGTCATAGTATTTACTTAATGAAAATTTTACTTGATCACCAGCTCCATGTCTGTTCTGAGCTATTTGTTGGGAGTTGTGAGTACTCATGTGTGACCTGGCATGTGTGGGACTTTCTAAGCTGATGACAAGACTGTACTTTAGGGTCTGGAGGAGATGAGATGCTGTATCT
The DNA here is from genome assembly GCF_910594005.1 of Cervus elaphus. Classification (NCBI taxonomy): domain Eukaryota; kingdom Metazoa; phylum Chordata; class Mammalia; order Artiodactyla; family Cervidae; genus Cervus; species Cervus elaphus. The sequence goes on from NC_057831.1 coordinate 39,444,535, forward strand.
TTATCCTTAAAAGGCATTTGTGGCTTCCATTGTGAAATTTACAATTTTAACAAAGTTAAACAAATTGAAAAATTCCTCTAGAACAGTGTTCTTTCAGTTTCATAAAACTGTTGATGCATTAAGAGTACAAAAATGAAACTACATTTTTGTTTCCATCATGCTATTTTTAAAACTTTTTAGGTTTATCCAGATATAACATGTTGGTTCTCTAAGTTCTTTTCTTCTTAAAATTTTAGTCCCAGACATTTTTTCACGGAAATTCAATCCTTATGCTCTTCATTCCTTTCCACTTAACTCATCAAGTGGCTCTACATGAGATTTTGATATTCAACATAAATTTTATTATTATTTTTCTTAAATACAGGAAGCTGTATTTTGTCAAGGGTAAGCAAAAATATTTAATTTCAGTTTGACTTCATCAAATAATGTGTGTGCTTGTGTGCCCATTTATGTGTATGCTGCAGATGGTAAAACAGATTTTTTCCTCTTTTCTAAAAACTTTACTGACCTGATAACAAATAAATTGAAGAGTAGAAAAGAAAGAATACATATGATATTCACCATGAACAACTTAATCATCTTTGAATAAAAAGTTGAGGGAATAATGAGTTTACAACACACATAAATGATGAATTCATTCCATAATTCTTTTTCCTCCATTGTTTTCAGTTGCATTCATTGATACTAAATATTTTATAAATTAATGTTTCATGAAAAAATCTAATATTAGAAGCTATGCTATTTGTTCCATATATATTACATAGTTCTTAGTTTTTACATAGTCTTGAAAATTAAAGAATAATTATTTACATTATACAAATGAGAAATTTAAGGCACTTAAAGGTTAAGTAGTTTCCTCAGTTGGACACCTGTAATTAAGTGACTCAGAATTCATATCCTTTCATTCTGGATTGCAAAATCTATGAATTTTAGAATACTTTATACTTCCTCATTCTATTTGGCATAGAGGCCACTATTACCTTCTAACATTTTTAAATGAATAAATTAGCTTCATTTCTCTCAATATGCATTGCACTTCTTTTGCTGTTGCTGTCTAGTCCCTCAGTAGTGACTAAAAATTCGTCTACATATTTACCCAACTCAATGTTCCTCTTCTACAAGGAACAAGTTGCTTCAAATTGTCTCCAGTCAATGAAAGTATGTATTATTTAAGATTTTGCAATGAAAAGCAGAAGTGATTTTTAAACCTTAAGTTGAACTGTAAGAGGATAATTTCTGTGTCTACTTGTTTAACCACATTTAAATAAGAATTTAGCAGAAAAATACTTTTTCATAATTTTTAAGGAAACTTCTGGATGGAGAATGTTTATAAACTTAATGCTCTTGGCTCATTATTAAAAATGTCAATTTGGTATTTATGGTCTTATGTGTTGTTAATAAATTTAATAGTGGATTATATTTAACTTCAAGATCTTAATCATTGGTAAAGAAGAATAGTGTTTAAAAGTGAAAGCCAGGACTTTGAATAATTGTACTTAAATCAATCCCTTGATGCTATCACAAACTGCTTGTGAACATGTGAAGAAACATAAAATTTTACCAATAGGAGATTTTTACATGTTTCTAATATAAGTGGACTGAAAGTGCAATGCAGGCTTTCCTAGTGGCTCAGTTGTAAAGAACCTGTCTGCCCGTGCAGGAGCCATGGGTTAGATCCCTGGGCAGGAAGCTCACCTGGAGGAGCAAATGGCAGCCCACTCCAGTATTCTTGCCTGGAAAATCCCATAGACAACGGAGCCTGATGGGCTATAGTCCGTGGGATCATAAGAGAGTCAGACACAACTGAGGGACTAACACTTTTTCCTACATAGAGATAATTTCCAGTTAAACTTTAGAAACATTATGTAATAAAATGAAGCTACCTTAAAATAAGAAATGGGACACTGAGAGCATATATCCCACCTCCCAGAATAGCTGTATTTTTGACTGCCTCCATATCCTATTATAACCCTGCTTGGAATATATGGTGGTGTTTGTTATTTCTGCCTGCTGTATCTATCCTTCTCTGAGATAGAAGCATTGAGGTGTCCAGCTATGATAATGGATTCATCTGTTTCTCCTTGCAGTTGCATGAGGTTTTGACGCATGTAGTTTGATGCTCCATTGTTTAGCTGTGTGCACACAAAGGATTGTTTTGTTTTCTTGAAGAATTGACCTCTTTACCGTTATGTAGTGCCCTTCTTTATCCCTGATAGCTTTTCTTTAAATTGATATAACCACTTCTGCTTTATTTTGGTTAATATTAACATGGTGATGCTGGGAGAAGGCAAAAGGAGAAGAGGGCGGTAGAGGATGAAATGGTTAGATAGCATCATTGACTCAATGCACATGAATCTGAGGAAACTCAGGGACTCAGGGAGATGGTGAAGGACAGGGAAGCCTGGCTGGCTTCCATCCATGGGGTCACAAAGACTCAGACATGACTTAGTGGCTGAACAACAACAGCATATATTTTGCCGTCTATTTATTTCTAATCAATATGTACTTTTATATTTAAAGCGGGTTTTGTGTAGAAAATGTATAGTTGTGTCCTGTATTTTGTCTGACAATTTGCATTTTAACTGATGAATTTAGATCATTGACATTCAAAGTGATGACTTATATACTTGGATTAATGTCTCATATTCATTATTGTTTTATATTTGTTGCTCTGGTTCTTTTTTTCCTGTTTTTTCCCTTTTGTGGTTTTATTTAAGCAGTTTACTTTATTCCATGATTTATACTTTCTGAACACACTCAATTATAGTTCTTTTTCACTTTTTTTTAGTGGTTGCTTACAGTTTTCAATGTACATTTACAACTAATCTAAGTCCACTTTCAAATAACAACATAGCACTTGATGAGTAGTTTAGGTAACTTACAATAGCAAAATATCTTAATTCCTCTCTCCTGCTCCTTGTAACACTGCTGTTCTTCATTTCATTATATATAAGAATACTTATACATGTATAAATATATATCTGATACATACATAAGCATACTTAACCAAATACAAGGTTGCTATTATTATTTGGACAAATTGTTGCCTATTTGATCAATTAAGAATAAGAAAAAAATATATTTTCAATTTTACCTTCACTTATATCTTCTTCAATGTGTTTTCTTTCTTTAAGTAGGTCAGAGTTTCTGACATATTTTTTTCTCTCTAAAGAATTCGTTTCAATACTTCTTGCAAGGCAGGTCAACATATCCCTCGATTTTAATTTGTCTGAAAAAAACGTTATTTCTCTTTCACTTTTGAAGGGTAATCTTAAAGAGTGAAGAGATCTAAGCTGATGTTTTCTTTGTTTTGCTTTTTCTTTGACCCTTTAAATATTTTATTCCACTCGCTTCTTGTTTACATGGTTTCTGGGGAAAAATTGAATGTAATTTTCATTTGTGTGCCTCTGTAAGTAAGGTGTCTTTCTCTCTGACTTCTTTCAGAATTCTTTTTTCTTTTTATTTGATATTCTGTAATTTGAAAATGATATCCAGAAGTGCAGTTCACTGACATTTATCCTCCTTAGTATTCTCCGTGCTTCCTGGTCTCTGACATTAATTTACAGAAATTTTCAGTCAGTTTTGTTTCAAATATTTCTGTTCCTTTCCCCCTTTCTTCTCTTTTTGGTGTTTCCATTGAACGCATGTTACACTTGTAGTTGTTCCAGTCTTCATATATTCTCTTCTGCTTTTTTAGTCTTTGTCCTCCTTGCCTTTCTGTTTTGGAAAATTCTTTTGATTTATCCTCTAAGTCAAAGATTCTTTCCTCAGCCAAGTATACTCCATAGATATGTCCATCAAAGACATTCAAGACATTCTTTATTTTTGTTACAGTGTTTTCTTTTTTTTAATCTCTATCATTTCATTTCAGTTCTTTGTTAGGATTTTCATCTCCTCTGCTTATATTGCCCATTTGTTCTTTCTTGTAGGTTGTCTACTTTATCTTTTAGAGCTTTTAAAATATTAACGATGAAAGAAAGTGAAAGTCTCTCAGTCATGTCCAACTCTTTGCAACCCCATGGTCTGTACAGTCCATGGAATTCTCCAGGCCAGAATACTGGAGTGGGTAGCCTTTCCCTTCTCCAGGGGATCTTCCCAACCCAGGGATTGAACCCAGGTCTCCTGCACTGCGGACAGATTCTTTACCAGCTGAGCCACAAGTGAAGCCCAAGAATACTGGAATGGGTAGCCTATCCTTTCTCCAGTGGGTATTTCTGACCCAGGAATTGAACCAGTGTCTCCTGCGTTGCAGGTGGATTCTTTACCAACTGAGCTATCAGGGAATCCCTATATTAATGACAATTGATTTAAATTTCCAGTCTGAAAATTCCAACATCCCTTCCATGTCTGGTTCTGATGTTTGCTCTGTCCCTTCAAATTGTCTTTTGATACGGCTTGTAATTTTTTATTGAGAGCCAGACATGATTTATTGTGTAACTAGGACTTTAGTAATTTATAGTGAGATGTAGGGGGAGCAGAAGTATCATATAGTCCTCTGACAACGTTTCAGCCTTTCAGTGAGCCTATACTTCTTAGCTATTTACTTTGCAAGTGTTTCTCAGTTTTTCTCTCCCTCCTTTGGTGGGACAGGATGGCTAGAGAGGTCTGAAGAGTTGGTATTTTCTTTCCCTAGGTCAGTTTAGTTCAGTCACTCAGTCGTGTCTGACTCTTTGCGACCCCATGAATCGCAGCATACCAGGCCTTCCTGTCCATCACGAACTCCCAGAGTCTACCCAAACCTATGTCTATCAAGTCAGTGATGCCATCCAGCCATCTCACCCTCTGTGGTCCCTTTCCCCTCCTGCCCCCAATTCTTCCCAGAATTAGGGTCTATTTTAATGAGTCAAGTCATCGCATGAGGTGGCCAAAGTACTGAAGTTTCAGCTTCAGCATCAGTCCTTCCAATGAACACCCAGGACTGATCTCCTTTAGGATGGACTGGTTGGATCTTCTTGCAGTCCAAGGGACTCTCAAGAGTCTTTGCCAACACCACAGTTCATAGCATCAATTTTTCGGCACTCAGCTTTCCTCACAGTCCAACTCACACATCCATACATGACTACTGGAAAAATCATAACCTTGACCAGATGGACCTTTGTTGGCAAAGTAATGCTACTGCTTTTAAATATGCTATCTAGGTTGGTCATAACTTTTCTTCCAAGGAGTAAGCGTCTTAATTTCATGGCTACAATCACCATCTGCTGTGATTTTGGAGCCCCCCCAAAATAAAGTCTGACATTGTTTCCACTGTTTCCCCATCTATTCCCCGTGAAGTGATGGGACCAGATGCCATGATCTTAGTTTTCTGAATGTTGAGCTTTAAGCCAACTTTGTCATTCTCCTCTTTCACTTTCATTAAGAGGCTTTTTAGTTCCTCTTCACTTTCTGCCATAAGGGTGGTGTCATCTGCATATCTGAGGTTATTGATATTTCTCCTGGCAATCTTGATTCCAGCTTGTGCTTCTTCCAGCCCAGCAATTCTCATGAAGTACTCTGCATATAAGTTAAATAAGCAGGGTAACAATATACAGCCTTGGCATACTCCTTTTCCTATTTGAAACCAGTCTGTTGTTCCATGTCCAGTTCTAACTTGCTTCCTAGATCAGTTAGGCCCTCGCAATACCCCAGCAGGTTAGGCTTGGTTGCATATTAAATAGTTTCCCCTGAGGGTAGACCTTATTAAGAAGAACATAATACTCTAAAATGTTTCAAGATGGTTTCTTTTTCCATCCCCATGTTGGAAACCTGAAAGTTTACTCACACATTTTTTATGGAAACCTAGAGCTCTTTTTTTTTTAATATAAATTTATTTATTTTAATTGAAGACTAATTACTTTACAATACTGTAGTGGTTTTGCCATACATTGACATGAATCCTTCACTGGTGTACATGTGTTCCCCATTCTGAACCCCCTCCCACCTCCCTCTCTCATGCATTGAACCTGGACTGGAGATCTGTTTCACCCATGATAATATACATGTGTCAATGTCATTCTCCCAAATCATCCCACCCTCGCCCTCTCCCACAGAGTCCAAAAAACTGTTCTGTGCATCTGTGTCTCTTTTGCTGTCTCACATATAGGGCTATTGTTACTATCTTTCTAAATTCCATATACATGCATTGGTATACTGTATTGGTGTTTTTCTTTCTGGCTTACTTCACTCTGTATAATAGGCTCCAGTTTCATCCACCTCATTAGAACTGATTCAAATGCATTCTTTTTAATGGCTGAGTAATATTCCATGGTGTATATGTGCCACAGCTTTCTTATCCATTCGTCTGTTGATGGGCATCTAGGTTGCTTCCATGTCCTGGCTATTACAAACAGTGCTGCAATGAAAATTGGGATATATGTGTCTCTTTCAATTCTGGTGGAAACCTAAAGCTCTTTGAGGGTACATATCATAATATCATGAGGCCTCTCCTATAACTGACTCCTTGTGGAATACGTAATTCTCTGAGTTGTCCATATTCAGACTTCAGCATTTGATCAATTAAAGTACAGATTTTCCTATCCAGTCTGGTTCCCGTGGAGTTTTCTGCTTGTCTCTGCATTAGTAAGTTGTAACTGCCTATATATGTCTCTCTTTCTCTCCAATCTTAAGGACTATGGCTTTCACTGTGTCCTCTCCTCTCTCTCTCTTTTTTTCCCCTTTGTTTCAAAAAAACTTTAATAAGACATATTTTTTATTATTTTTTAATTTTTTTCCCATTTATTTTCATTAGTTGGAGGCTAATTACTTTACAATATTGTAGTGGTTTTTGCCATACATTGACATGAATCAGCCATGGATTTACATGTGTTCCCCTTCCCAATCCCCCCTCCCACCTCCCTCTCCATCCCATCCCTCTGGGTCTTCCCAGTGCACCAGCCCTGAGCACTTGTCTCATGCATCCAACCTGGGCTGGTGATCTGTTTCATCCTTGATAGTATACTTGTTTCAAAGCTATTCTCTCAGAACATCCCACCCTCGCCTTCTCCCGGAGTCTAAAAGTCTGTTCTGTACGTCTGTGTCTCTTTTTCTGTTTTGCATATAGGGTTATCATTACCATCTTTCTAAATTCCATATATATGTGTTAGTATACTGTATTGGTGTTTATCTTTCTGGCTTACTTCACTCTGTATAATGGGCTCCAGTTTCATCCATCTCATTAGAACTGATTCAAATGAATTCTTTTTAATGACTGAGTAATATTCCGTGGTGTATATGTACCACAGCTTCCTTATCCATTCGTCTGCTGATGGGCATCTAGGTTGCTTCCATGTCCTGGCTATTATAAACAGTGCTGCGATGAACACTGGGGTACACATGTCTCTTTCAGATCTGGTTTCCTTGGTGTGTATGCCCAGCAGTGGGATTGCTGGGTCATATGGCAGTTCTATTTCCACTTTTTTAAGAAATCTCCACACTGTTCTCCATAGTGGCTGTACTAGTTTGCATTCCCACCAACAGTGTAAGAGGGTTCCCTTTTCTCCACAGCCTCTCCAGCATTTATTGCTTGTAGACTTTTGGATAGCAGCCATCCTGACTGGTGTGTAATGGTACCTCATTGAGGTTTTGATTTGCACTTCTCTGATAATGAGTAATGTTGAGCATCTTTTCATGTATTTGTTAGCCATCTGTATGTCTTCTTTGGAGAAATGTCTGTTTAGATCTTTGGCCCATTTTTTGATTGGGTCATTTATTTTTCTGGAATTGAGCTTCAGGAGTTGCTTGTATATTTTTGAGATTAATCCTTTGTTTCTTCATTTGCTATTATTTTCTCCCATTCTGAAGGCTTTCTTTTCACTTTACCTATAGTTTCCTTTGTTGTGCAAAAGCTTTTAAGTTTAATTAGGTCCCATTTGTTTATTTTTGCTTTTATTTCCAATACTCTGGGAGGTGGGTCATAGAGGATCTTGCTGTGATTTATGTCAGAGAGTGTTTTGCCTATGTTCTCCTCTAACCAAGAGTTGTTGATTTCCATGCTGTTCAGCTATTTACTTGTTGTTTGGATACAGTGGCAACTTTAAAGTTCCTTATGTGCAGAACCAGTAAACGGAGTCTACTTTTTCACATCTATAGCTCTTTAATAAAACTATGATCTTCCAAAAAACAATGATTCTGTTTCATTCAACTCTGTATCCTTTAGTGATTCAAGTCTCATGAAACTTTATAAAAATTTTGCAAATTTAGAATCATATTTATTTATAATTGAAGTATTAAAGTTGTTTAATCATAATTATGCCTTCTTCCTTCTGCTCATCACACATTGCACAATTGTTTCAGTCTTGTCTGACTCTTTGCCACACTATGGACTACAGCCTTTCAGGATTCTATGTCCATGGGATTCTCCAGGCAAGAATACTGGAGTGGGTTGTCATTGCCTTCTCCAGGGGATCTTCCCAACACAGCAATCGAACCTACATCTCTGACATCTCCTACATGGGAAGGTGGGTTCTTTGCCACTAGCACAAACTGGGAAGCCCTGATCCCACATTATGAGACCAATTTTAATAGGACCTGTTTCGGATGCAAGTAAAAATTTCCTTGTTGAATGGTATGTAAGAATAGATATACAAGAAGCACTTAAGTATGTAAAGATTTCCCATAATGAACTCTCTCAGAAAAGCAACAAAATTACTGGCAAAAATGTCGAAATTACAGTTGACCTCTTTGATATAGTGAATGTGAGGAAAAAATGGAATGGCATATTTAAAGTTCTGAAAACTTCTCTCAATGTTGAATTCTATATCTAGTGAAAAATATCATTCAAATATGATGTTGGAAAAAGATACTTTTCCAGATAAATGAATATTGAGTGAATTGTCACCAGTGAACACTTGGAACATTGTCATAATATAATCCATTGATAAAACAAGAATATATAAGCCTATATTTATATAAGTAAATAATATCAATGTCAAAATAAGCATGAGAAAAAGGAACACTCTTTCTTACAGTATAGCAATTAAATTGAAGTCAAGATGAATTAGAGAATCATTACTTGATGCTAAAATTTGTTAGTGAAATATTGATGAGAAAGGATAATTACATAGCTTTGCAATTTTAATGGATTTTTTATTAATACAATGAGAAAAACAGTATCCAGTGGAGAACATTTTCAGATACTACATTAACTACATTATCAAATTTATCACTACAGTATGAGAACAGATCAATCTTGTTCCTCCTGCTATTATGTTGAGAAAGAAACATAATTTCTGTGGTATTTCTGCCAAAAATACATTACTTGAATCTCATCCTAAAAAAACGTCAGACAAGCTTAAAAAGTAAGACAGTCTATAAAATAAAAAAACTTCTAACCTTAAGGAATTTTAGCATGATGAAAAATAAAAGATGAGAAGATAATCCAGATTAAAGTAGATTAATGAGACACAACAGCCAAATGAAAGGTGTGATCACAGATTATATTGTGACGGGGAAAATGCTATACATCTGCAAAGTATGAGCTGTTCAAATATAAACTGATGGATACTTAGTATTGTTTTCAATACTAAATTTCCTAAGTTTAATAACTAACTTTTTAAAAGTGTTCTTTTCTCAGAAAAGTACTATTAAAGGATAAAGTAGTACAATTTCTCCAATGGATTCCCAATTGTTTACACACACACACACACACAAACACACACACAGGTTTACAATATGCATTTTAAACATCCCCACGCTACTGTCAAAATAAATTATATCACTTCATATATAATGTAAAATCCAGAAAAAATGCACATTAACTTCCCTGTCCTATTGTTTGTGTTAGCGTTTTTATGCATTTTACTTCTACATTCTTATAAACTGTACAGTTCATCTACATTATTTTTGTTTTAAAGCCAATTATTTAAATGATATAAAAATTCAAAAGAAAATATTTCATATTTGTGATGATCCAAGTTTTCATCATGTAGAATTTTCTTTCAATCTGAAGACTTTCCTTTTAATATTTTTCATAGGGCAGCTGGTGATAAAAGCCTTTGATTTTTCTTCTCTAAAAAGCTTTTCATTTTATCCTAAATTTTAAAGTACATTTTTGATGGATATAAAAAGTTTTAAGTAGATGTTTATTTTCTTTCAATATTTATAATTAGTCTCTCACTTTTGTTTATTCCCATGAGATGATAAACATCATTCTTATTGCTGTTGTCCTATGTAATATTTCTCCACAGTTGGTTCAGTTCAGTCACTCAGTCGTGTCCTACTCTTTGCGACCCCATGAAATGCAGCACGTCAGGCCTCCCTGTCCATCACCTGCTCCCAGAATTTGCTCAAACTCATGTCCATTGAGTCAGTGATGAGATCCAGCCAGCTCATCCTCTGTCATCCCCTTCTCCCACCTTCAATCTTTCCCAGTATCAGAGTCTTTTCAAATGAGTCAGCTCTTCACATCAGGTGGCCAAAGTATTGGAGTTTCAGCTTCAACATCAGTCCTCCCAATGAATATTTAGGACTGATTTCCTTTAGGATGCACTGGTTGGATCTCCTTGCAGTCCAAGGGACTCTCAAGAGTCTTCTCCAACACCACAGTTTAAAAGCATCAATTCTTCAGCTCTCAGCTTTCTTTATGGTCCAAATCTCACATCCACACATGACTACTGGAAAAACCATAGCTTTGATTAGACCTACTTTGTTGGCAAAGTAATGTCACTGCCTTTTAATATGCTGTCTAAGTTGGTCATAACTTTCCTTCCAAGGAGTAAGTGTCTTTTAATTTCATGGCTGCAGTCACCATCTGCAGTGATTTTGGAGCCCAGAAAAATAAAGTCTGCCATTGTTTCCACTGTTTCCCCATCTATTTGCCATGGAGTGATGGGACCAGATGCCATGATCTTAGTTTTCTGCATGTTGAGTTTTAAGCCTACTTTTTCACTGTCCTCTTTCACTTTCATCAAGAGGCTCTTTAGTTCTTCTTTACTTTCTGCCGTAGGGTAGTGTCGTCTGCATATCTGAAGTTATTGATATTTCTCCCGGCAATCTTGATTCTAGCTTGTGCTTCATCCAGTCCAGTTTTTCTCATGATGTAATCTGCCTATAAGTTAAAAAAGCAGAGTGACAATACACAGCCTTGACATACTCCTTTTCCTATTTGGAACCAGCTTATCGTTCCATGTCCAGTCCTAACTGTTGCTTCCTGACCTGCATACAGATTTCTCAAGAGGCAGGTCAGGTGGTCTGGTGTTCCCATCTCTTTCAGAATTTTCCACAGTTTATTGTGATCCACACAGTGAAATTTACATAGTCAATAAAGCAGAAATAGGTGTTTTTCTTGCACTCTCTTCAGATATTTCTACACATTTGATGGCTTTTCAGATTTTTCTCTTTATCATATTTTCAGCAGGCTTCCCAGTGGCACTAGTGGTAAAGAATCTAGCTGACAGTGCAGGAGACTTAAGAGATGCAGGTTCAGTTCCTAGGTTGGGAAGATCCCCTGGAGGAGGGTGTGGCAACTCACTCCAGTATTCTTGCCTGGAGAATCCCAGGATAGATGAGCCTGGCGGGCTACAGTCCATAGTGTCACAAGGAGTCAGACATGACTAAGGTGGCATCATGCACTGTTTTTCAGTAATTTGTTTAAGATGTGCTTTTACGTGGTTTTTCTGCGTTTGTTTTATTTCAGTTTCTTGGATCTCTGAATTTTTCAGTTTTATTCAAAGTTGAAAAGAAATTCATCTAATATTTCTTTGGGCTTCCCTGGTGGCTCAGATGACAAAGACTCCGCCTACAATGTGGGAGACCTGGGTTGATCCCTGGATTGGGAAGATCCCCTGGAGGAGGTCACAACAACCCACTCCAGTATTCTTGCCTGGAGAATCCTATAGGCAGAAGAGGATGGCTGGCTACAGTCCATGGGGTCACTAAGAGTCCTTCATGACTGAAGCAAATAAGCACAACACATTATTTCTTCATGGTATTATTTGACACTCTCTCCATCTGCCAATTTACCCTGGGACTCCAATTACATCATATATGACAACCCAGTATCTATCCACAGGTACTAAGTTTCATTCACTCTGATCTATCATTTTTTCCTCTCTTTTAAAAAATAGCTTACAGTTGTTTTGTCTTCATGTTCACTGATCCTCTCTTCAGTACAGTTTTATTTTTTTAAGCCCATTCCATGAATTTTTCTTTAAAAAAATCTTATATTGTATTTTCAGTTCTGGAAGATAAATCTGCTGATTTCTATAGGTTCAGTTTCTCTTCTGAAACCTCTCTGCTGTATGTTTCCCATAACCCTTAAATATATTTATAACTGTTTAAAATCCTTACTTTGTAATTCCAGGTTCTCAGTCATTTCTAATTTAGTTTCTATGACTGATTTTTATCCTAGCGTTCACATTCTTTGTTAGTTTAGTATCTGTTGACTGTTTGCCAGATGGTATGTTTGTTAGGTACTTGAATATCATTGTTATGTAGTGCCTTTAAAGCCTGTTAGAAGTTTGTTCTATGTTTTTATTTCTTTGTTAGATTCTTAAGTCATTTTCCATTCACCTTGATTCTGATGAAGTTTGATTTTAAATTTTATTAAGATACTTCTAGCATAGCTTTTGCTCTTCTGATACTTTAGTCTTACTATTAATACTAAGATGTGAGCTTCTGAGATCCCTACTGAATTATCTAAATGCTAAGCAAAGTCTCTCTACTGTAGGTAGTTAGAAAGCTAATGTCTTCAGCCCTGTATGTGTTTTGAGGATTTTTCAATATTTGCTTGATAGTTTTTGGTTGGTTTGTTGGTTTTGTCCAGTTCTGTAACAATTCTCCGTGCATGTATAGTTTAGAATTCAGACAACTCAAGGAGACTCCTGCAGAGTTCTGGAACTCTTTCTCTGAGTAGCTCCTTCATCTTTAGTACACTGACCCACGAATTTCAACCCTGTTGATTTCTCTGAACTCTGTTTTTCCTCAGCTCAATGAAATATCATCGCTTTTTATCATCTCTGTGGTTCTCCCCTCCATGCCTGTAGTTAGCATTTCTAAGAAAAAGGCAAGCTTTATTTATTTAGATATTTATTTAAGCTGCATTGCTTGGCTTGTGGGAACTTAGTTACCTGACCAGAGGTTGAACCTCTGCCACTTGCAGTGGAAGTACAAAATCTTAACCACAGAACCACCGGAAGCAACCCTGGGGTGGGAGGCGGGTGGGGGAGGAACAACAAAGCAGGAAGCATAACTCTTCCAGACTCCAGACAAAAATACAAAGCTGCAGCAGTCAAAATAGTGTGCTACTGGTATCAAAACAGACGTATGGATCAATGGAGCAGAATAGAGAACACAGAAATAAACTCACATATCTATGGTCAATTAATTTTTGACAAAGGGGGCAAGAATATAAAATGGGAAAAAAGACAGTCCCTTCCCCAAGTGGTGCTGGGAAAATTGGACAGTTGCATGTGAATCAGTGAAGTTAGAACACACCAAAATGACTTAAAAACTCAAACATAAGATGCGACACCATGAAACTCCAAGCAAGAGAGCAAAGGCAAAACATTGTGATATAAACTGTACCAATGTTTTACTAGGTCAGTCTCTCAAGGCAATAGAAATAAAAACAAAAATAAACAAGTGGGACCTAATCAAACTTACAAACTTTTGCACAGCAAAGGAAACCATACAAAAAAAAAAAAAGAAAGAAAGAAAAGACAACCTATGGAATGGGAGAAAATGTTTCTCCCATTGCAAATGATGCAACAGACAAGAGCTTAATCTCTAAAATACACAACAGCTCATACAACTCAAGAGCATCAAAAAATAAACAGCTCATCAAAAAGTGGGCAGAAGATCTTAATAGACATTTCTCCAAAGCAGACATGCAGAGGGCCAATAAGCACTTGAAAAAATGCTCACCATAACTAATTATTAGAGAAATGCAAACCAAAACTACAATGAGGTACCACTTTACACCAGTCAGAATGACCATCATTAAGATGTCTAAAACCACTACAATACTGTAAAGTAATTAGCCTCCAATTAAAATAAATAAATTAATTTAGAAAAGAAAAAGAAATGATGGAGAGGTTGTGGAGAAAAGGGAACCCTCCTACTGTTAGTGGGAATATAAGCAACCACTATGGAACACAGTGTGGAGATTCCTCAGAAAACTAAAAATGGAATTATCATATGTCCCAGAAATCCCACTCCTGGACATATACCAGGACAAAATTATAATTCAAAAAGATACATGCACCCCTATGCTCATAGCAGCACTATTCACAATATCTAAGACATGGAAGCAACCTAAATGTCCACTGACAGATGAATGGACAATGAAAATACGGTACATGGATACAAAGGATACTACTCAGCCATAAAAAGAAGAACAAAATAATACCATCTGCAGCAACATGGATGCAACTGGAGATTATCATATAAGTGAACTAGGTCAGAAAGAGAAAAATCAGTACTGTATGATATCACTTATTTGTTGAGTCTAAAATATGACACAGATGAAGCTATCTACAACATGCAAAAAGACTCACAAACATCGAGAACAGACTTGTGGTTGCCAAGGAGAAACGGGGTGGGAGAGGGAAGGACTGGAATTTTAGGATTAGCAGATGTAAACTATTACACGTAGAGGATGGATAAACAACAAGGTCCTACTGTATAGCACAGGGAACTATACTCAATATTCTATGATAAGTCATAATGAAAAAGAATATTTTAAAAAGATTGTCTATATGGGTATAGTTGAGTTACCTTCTGTACAGCAGAAATTTGCACAACATTTTTAACCAACCATACTTCAATAAAAATTAAATTAAAAAAAGAAAAAGGCAAGCTTTTTTTTTCATTCCCACTCTCAGGGTTCCAGTCTTGTGTTGACTATTGCTTGTTGGGACTCTGAGCGTGAAACTGTGGTCCCTCGGTATGTTGACGGCTGCAAATATTTGCTTTGAGACCACCCCGTCTTTGTTGCCTAACATTTGGCCTCTGCTTGATCCTTTGAACTCCATATACTATTTAATGTTTTAGAAATAAGCTTCTTCTTTCAGCACCTTCCAATGTTGTTTAGTGCCACATTTATTTGTGAACATAGAGTATGATTTTAAAATAAAAGTCAGTTTATATTTGTTTAAAATATTGTTTAATAAAAAAACATCCTTTTGATTCAATAAAAGTAAGGAGGCATATTCTCAGCTAACAAGAGCATGTGGACTTTTGAAGACTGCTTATTTTCTGGACTTTCACTGGGATCGTGCAGATTGTTTTAATTTACTTGGTAATTTACTTGGTAATTCTCAGCTTCATGTGAATCATGGCTGACTATGGAATTTTTGGTCTTCTAACAATCTACCAAATGTCTTTCTCCTCTGGTTGAATTTATTTAGTGACATCAGCTTGTTGTGCATCCTTGGCTTAAAGGAGGAGAAGAGAATGGGTGGTTAAATTACTAAATCTCCCAAGTTCTCAAAAGCAATCCCATTCATTGTTACTACTCTTCTAGGTCACTGGGAATGGCAATCCACTCCAATATTCTTTCATGGAACCATATGTATATATAAACCACACACACACACACACGTATATATATTTAGCTGTTTATATAACTTCTCTAAATATCAGAAATTAATGGCAAATATGGCAGGAAATTTTATACTGGCTTAAATATTAAGCTCCTCTCCCCTCACTTAATAACTGTTTTAATCTCAGAATGTGACCTAATTTATTTCTATAAAGAAATAGATTGTTTGAAGATAAATTAATAATTAGTTAAGGATATTGGGATCAAATAATCTTGGATTTAAGGTATGCCATGGAGAGACACACAAATAAGAAAACCAGGTGAACATCAATCAGAGATTAGAATTAAGCAACCACAAGCCAAGAACTCTCTGGACCAAGTATAAGTTGGAAGAGGAAAGGAAGGATCCTTTACTAGAAACCTCAGAAGAGTTTGGCTCTCCTGATACTTTGATTTTGAACTTCTAGCCTCCAGAACTAAAAGAGAGTAAAGGTCTCTTATTTTAAGCCATTAAGTTATGATAATGCATTACGAAAGCTTAGGAAACTCATATAGGTACATTTTTAAAAAATCATTTTAAGATATGGAAAGAAATTAATTAGGTGAGTGGGATTAACAGAAACATGCCATTATATTTAAAATAAAAGGACTTACTGTATAGCACAGGGAACTATATTCAATATTTTGTAATAGCCTATAATAGAAAGGAATCTGTAAAAAAAAATACATGTAACCAAATCACTTGGTTGTATATCTGAAACTAATACAATATTGCTAACCAGCTATAAATCAATAAAAATTAAATAAATAAATAACTGGTTAAAATACATTTAAATTATTTTATATGCTTTATATTAACATATACATCTTTAAGAATCACTTATAAAATATGCTTCTGATGACAAGATGTAGAAATAATATAAGTGGGCTTCAAGACATAATTAACTAAAACAATGGAAAACATTGTATACTTAAATTTTGGCCTCATAATTTGATGGTGGGTTTTAAGAACTGTTTAATGTCTGACTGATTCCATAGTTGAGGAGACCATAGTAAACCTACAAAAATGTTGAGATTGCCAGTCCATTATCATTAAAATTGTTTCTTCCCCAAAATGTCTTATGATCACAACTCTGATTACAGGAAATTTCAAAATGAATTATTTTTGTATGGAGTTTTGTATGGGTGAGAGAGTGGCTGTTCTACATTTCCCAGCTTTCCAAGAATGAAGAACTCTGTAATTGACTCAATCAACTTGGAAATTACTATATCAAATACTCTGGCTAAGTGCATCCCTTATATGATACTAATTGAAGAAGAAACTAAATTTTGGTACCAGCTCATTATCTGCAGTGAAGTGACCACCATCCAGTAGGATAATATTACTTAAATTGTGAGTTCCAGAAGAAAATAGTAGGTATTTCCTCCAATAAAATGTTCTGTGGTAAAAAATATGTAGTTAAATTTAAATATATTTCTTTAAGAAATCTTTATAGTCTTTAAGAAACTAGCATGTACTGTGAATCTTTTTTAAGAAAACCAAGCACTATTTCTCAAATTTATTTACCCTTTTAACACTATTTTCATAGAACACAGTATTTGTAGCAACTCCCAAGTATGAGTGTTCTGGGGAGTATAGTTTGGAATTAGCTCTCTAGCAATTGGCAGTATCATGGACTTTTACAGTAATAATGACATAATATTTATACTAATATAATACTTTGTTACTCTTTCATAATACATAAAACTAGCTCTTAAATTAATAGTTCCTTTGTTTTAAGCCCTGTTCTAGACTTTTAATTTTGTTACATGATGTAATCGTCTCAATAATCTTGTGAGCTAGGTAACACTATCTCCATTTAGCATACTTAAATAACATGCCAAATGTACCATAACTGTTCGTGTTAGAATAGGAATTTGGAATTCATGTAATCTAGTTACATAGTTTTTCATTTTAATTTATAAGCGTGGGCAAATATTAACACTTGATTTTGCTGTTCAGTCACTCAGTCCTGTCCACTCTTTGTGACCCCATGAACAGCGGAACTGAGTTTGTTCACACTCATGTCCATTGAATTGATGATGCCATCCAAACATCTTGTCCTCTATTGCCACCTTCTTTTGCTCTCAATCTTTCCCAATTTCAGAGTCTTTTCCAATGAGTTGGCTCTTCACATCAGGTGGCCAAACTATTGGAGCTTCAGCATCAGCACCAGTCTTTCCAATGAATATTCAGGGTTGATTTCCTTTAGGAGTGACTGGTTGGATCTCCTTGCTGTTCAAGAAACTCTCAAGAGTCTTCTCTAGCACCACAGTTTGAAAGCATTAATTCTTCAGCCCTCAGCCTTCTTTATGGTCCAACTCTCACATCAATACATGACAACTGGAAAAACCGTAACTTGACTATATGGACCATTGCCAGCAAAATGATGTCTCTGCTTTTTAATACACTGTCTAGCTTGTCATAGCTTTTCTTCCAAGGAGCAAGTGTCTTTTAATTTTGTGGCTACAGTTACCATCTGCAGTGATTTGGAGCCCAAGTAAATAAAGTCTGTTGTTCTTTCCATTGTTTTCCCATCTATTTCCCATGAAGTGATGGAACCAGATGCCCTGATCTTTGTTTTTCGAATGTGGAGTTTTAAGTCAGCTTTTTCTCTCTCCTTTTTCACCTTCATCAAGAGGTTCTTTAGTTCTTCACTTTCTGACGTTAGGGTGGTGTCATCTGTATATCTGAGGTTATTGATATTGCTCCTTGCAATCTTGATTCCAGCTTGTGCTTCATCCAGCCTTGCATTTTGCATAATGTACTCTACATATAAATTAAATAAGCAGAGTGACAATATACAGGCTTGACATACTCCTTTTCCATTTTTGAACCAGTCCATTGTTGCATGTCCAGTTCTAACTGTTGTTTCTTGACCTGCATATAGGCTTTTCAGGAGGCAGGTAAGGTGGCCTGATATTCCCATCTCTTTAAGATTTTTCAGTTTGTTGTGATCCACACACAGTCCAAGGCTTTAACATAGTCAATGGAGCAGATTTTTTTTTTTTAATTCCTTTGCTTTTTCTGTGATCCCGTGAATGTTGGCAATTTGATCTCCAGTTCCTCTGCCGTTTCTAAATCCAACTTGTACATCTGGAGGTTCTCAGTTCACGTACTGTTGCAGCCTAGCTTGAAGGATTTTGAGCATTACCTTGCTATCATATGAAATGAATGCAATTGTGAGGTAGGTTGAATATTCTTTGGTAGATGAGCACAATAAAGAACAAACTGTATGGACCTAACAGAAGCAGAAGATATTAAGAAGAGGTGGCAGGAATACACGGGAAAACTGTACAATAAAGGTCTTAATGACCCACACAACCACGAAATTGTGATCGATCACTCACCTAAAGCCAGTTCATTCTGGCATGTGAAATCAAATGGTTCTTAAGAAGCATTACTACAAACAAAGGTAGTCGAGATGATGGCATTCCAGCAGAGCTATTTCAAATCCTAAAGCTTGAGAAAAGCAAAAATAAGCTAAGGAAGCAAATCAGTGTTTCTCAACTATTTTAATGCACATTTGGGAAGTGTAAGAAAGTCAGAGAAGTATATGTATATGTTTTACAGAGCAGTGTCAATCTCCTGAAGTATCCAATGACTATGCGGTGGAGAACCACTTAAATAACATTTTGTTGTTTAGTTGCAAAATCATGTCCAACTCTTTGCATCTGTAGCCCACCAGTCTCCTCTTCTCATGGGATTTTCCAAACAAGAATATATTAATACTTATTGTTAAGTATTGAGAGTCCGACCCCAGAAACATGAGGCCAAGAATCCTGGCGACTTTTCATGTGTTAACAACAACCTTTCAGTATGACTAAAATTAATGAGTGTCACAAGCAGAAAAATCATGAAAGCAGATTACTGTGCGGTAGAAGCATATGAAACATTTGAGGCTGGGTTCTGGAAAATCAGTTAAATTATTCTGTACCATTCTACAGTATAGACATTTCCGGACAGATTCTGTTTTTGTTTTGACAATTCCTATCTTCATTTCCTGTTCTTTTGTTCAAAAATTCTTGAATAACTGAATATCTTTATTCTTTATTTGTTGTTCTGACAATTCCTATCTTTATTTTTTGTTCATTTACTCAAAAATCTTTGGATAACTGATTATCACTAATGTGAACAAAATAATTGTGATTTGATGGGGCAGGACAGGCCTCTAATTTATTTTTGCTCTAATTAAATCTATGTAATTTAGTGTTCCAATTTTAATGTGACTCAGTTTATTATTTGCAGACAAAAAATATGTTAAAATTCTGACTGATATAATTTTCAAATTAAAACAGTAAAATAAATTTTAAATAAATTTAAGCAGATTTTTATTCATTATTTAAACAAGGGAAACTAAATGAGTTTTTCTAATTTAAAAGTATTAGTAGAATAGGACTTGACTGTGCCCAAAGCATATAATTTATTTATAATAGACTATTTAGGATTTTCAGAATAATGGGTGAAATGTGGATTACTTGAATGTAGCCTAGCATAGTGAAATGATGTGGAAATGGGAGAAAGATAAGCCTGAGTTCAAAATAATTTATCTATTCAACAAATATCCATCAAGTCTGTGTTGAGTAGTATAACTTTATGCTACTGAGAGCAGAGAGATTACATTCTGCTTCCCATTGTACTCTTCAACTATTCTACATCTCAAATAGTTTACCATTTATTACTTGTCTTGCTTGGAGAAAACTCTATGTGCATAGAAGTAATCATTTTTACTTGCCTGATGATTTCCTATAATTACCTGTTCAATTTAAATCGCATGACAATATCCAGACAGCAATTCATTTGGGTCTAGCATAGTGTCTGTGGCTCAATAAGGGTCTATTAAATAATTGCATAAATGAAGAAACAGCTGTGTTCTGAGAGTTAATAAATATTAAAGACATCGTGGTATAATATCAGTGTCTGGTAGATAGCAATCACTAAAAATATATTCTAATTTTTCCTCTTTCACTTTCTGTATAATCTTACAAAGCCCAGAAAATCTTAAATTAAAAATAGAATTTCATGTGAATGATAGTTACTGAATTTGAGGTTAGCAAACACCTCTGGGCAAACAGTGTATTTTTCTGAAAGTCTCTTTAGTTCTTGCTTTACTGTTATAGTCAGTGTTCTCACATTATATGTTCATGAGTAAAGAAATAGTGATTTATCAAGTCCCCACTGTATAAAGAGCATTGTTTTGAGTTCCATGAGTACCTACTTCAAGGAAGAGCAAGTTCTTCTCAAAAGGAATAATATCAATATTTCAGAGGAGGCAAAGCAAGCTGAGTCCTGAAAAATACTAGCAAAGAAAAAATATATCCGAATATGGTTTTGCAGTGCCAAAAGGAATGCCGGAACAATTGACATGCCTAGAACCAGATGGGCTTACACTGAAAAGATTCATAGAGGTGGAATTGCTTTTTTCCCATGAAATAGGAGATCTACATTTTCTGTCACTGGTGCAGCACAAGTGGATTTACATGCGTTTTGTTTACTTCCCACAGTAACCTGCAGTAAGCATCCATTTCAGATAGCAAAACTGAAGCTCAGAGAGGTTAAATCTTTTTTTTTTTTTTTTTTTTAGGGTCATATATCTTAAAATAACAGAGCCAGAATTTGAGCTTGAGCTCATAACCATTGGTAGAAATCCCAGTAGAAACCATAAGTCTGGTAGAAATCTCAGAAGTAGAAATTAAACGCTTTCAGTTGAACAGAAGTGAAAGCCTGCGTCAAACTCACATACATGTTAAGAGCTGTATTAGTTCTACAAACAGGGGTTCTGGAAGTAAGGCAGCCTGTGTGATAGGTAGATACAATGGTTTAAAGATGTCTTAAGGAATTCAATATTTTCCTTCCTTTTTGCTTAGTTGTGCACTATACATATATATATATAAATGTCTGTCTAGTCAAAGCTTTGGTTCTTCCAGTAGTCATGTATGGAAGTGAGAGTTGGACTGTAAAGAAAGCTGAGCACAGAATAATTGATGTTTTTGAATTGTGGTGTTAGAGAAGACTCTTGAAAGTCCCTTGGACTGCAAGGAGATCCAACCAGTCCATCCTAAAGGAAATCAGTCCTAAATATTCATTGGAAGGACTGATGTTGAAGCTGAAACTCTTAATACTTTGGCCACCTGATGCGAAGAACTGACTCATTTGAAATGACCCTGATTCTGGGAAAGATTGAAGGTGGGAGGAGAAGGGGCCAACAGAAGATGAGATGGTTGGATGGCATCACCAACTCAACGGACATGAGTTTGAGTAAATTCCGGGAGTTGTTGATGGGCAGTGAAGCCTGGCGTGCTGCAGTCCATGGGGTCACAAAGAGTCAGACACGACTGAGCAACTGAACTGAACTGAACTGAACTGAACTTATATATATATATACAAGTATATATAAGTATATATATACACAAGTATATACATATATATATATATGTATAACTGAACATGTATGTGTATATATATATATATATATATATATATAAAATCAGTGCTAAAGATTTTCAAAGATAGAGACAGAGATAGTAAAAGAGAGAAATATTTCTAAAAGCACCCGATAAAAGCCTTCAGTCCCCTGTGCTTGAATCCCCTCTGAATAAATTCTAGTCACAAGAACCAATTATCTTAGTTCAAGAAAACTGAATTAACCACTAGGAACATGGATGGGGTTACATTAATTGTTTTAGACCGGTGAGGGTCTACTATAGATTTGGGAGTGCAGTCAATCCTACCCAACACCAGGGCAGCTACACAGGGTGAAAAGAATCAAATGGGTGGTAGGTAGGGAAAGAACCACTGACCCACTAAAACCACGATATACTTAAGTGAATATATGTGAGCATATGTGCTCAGTCATGTCTGATGCTTTGCATAGCCTGACAGGCTCCTCTGTTCATGGGATTCTCCAGGCAAGTATACTGGAGTGAGCTGCCATGCACGCCTCCAGAGGATCTTCCCAGCCCAGGGATAGAACCCATATCTCCTGCATTGGCAAGCAGATTCTTTACCTCTGAGCCATTGGGGAAACCTCTAGTTGAACACACTTATGTGCATGTTTGATTATTTCAAAATTAATACATCCAATGACATGAGAAACTGTCTCTGTTTTACTAATAGTTGTTTTTAAATAACTCACTGCTCTACATGAGGGTAACTTTTAATTTGGCACATAAAGGACCCAAAGAAAGACATATCTCTCTGGATTTATAAGTCAATGGCTATAGAACTATGAATCTAATTACGTGCTTTTTAGAAAAAAATGAAATAAAAGAAATGAGAGTTTTGCTTTGCTAAGGAGGGACAGAGTAAATTTGAACACTCTAAGGCAATTGAACATTTAAATAAAATTTGGGAAAGTAGAAGTGGCAAGCACATTAATTAATTCATTTCATCTTGAGATAGTAATATTTTTTTCTGTTATGTATAAAAGAACTGATAAAGCATTTCCCAGAATATAGATAAGTTGAATGTCGTAATGATATGGATTCAAATTTGCCTGTTCTCAGGTTCAGACAATGCCATTTCCTGGCTGCATTATTTTGGACATGTAACAGTTTATCTCTCACCCTGTTTCCTCATTTGAAAGTTACCTATAATAGTAGCTGGTCTCCACTGCTGTTGTAAAAAAAGACTGAATAAGATTTTGTATATAATCTGTATATATACATTTATAATTTCTGTAAAATGCCTTACATTTATAGGCTAAGTGAATGGTTGATATCAATTTTATTTAGGTTAATGAAGTATTAGGCTTCCTAAGATTGTATGCAGGCTTATTCTGCATAGCCCTCTATCTGCTTGTTATTTCCGATATTCTGCTTAAATTGCTCCTATCCAATGTCATTGTTTCTATCTGTGAAGACTTAAAAGAGGAGTGATAGGAACAAGGATAAACAAGTTATTTTGGCATTCTTGTAAACAGACTTTCATCTTTGATTTGCTTTCTCTTTCCAGGCATTTGTTTATTTGCATAAAGACAAAAAAAATAAAAGCTGCTAAGGGCTACATGCCATGCAATCAGTGGAAAACTTGGCATGACTTTGAAACTTAATGATCAAAGCACTAAGGATGTATATTAGGGGTGCCCCCAAATCTTTGGTTTTGTGAAGAGCTAATGATGGGCTCCATGAGATGTTAGCAGGCTTTAATTTAAAGCAAAATGCAGCATGGGCTAAAGGGAAATCTAACATAACATGTTCAAAGGTACTTGATCACTCTTACTTATTATCAAGTGATAGGTACTGATCTTCAACGGCTTCCCAGGTGGCACAGTGGTAAAGAATCTGCCTGCCAGTGCAGGAGATGCAAGAGATTTGGGATTGATCCCTGGGTCAGGCAGATCCCATGGAGTAGAAAATGGCAACCCACTCCAGTATTCTTGCCTGGAGAATTCCATGGACAAAGAAGCCTGGTGGGCTACTGAGAGGTCTCAAAGATTCAGACACGACTGAGCACACAGGCATTCACCGATCTTCAAACATAAAGAACTTTAAATATCTAGTAAAGGGTTGGGCAATTTCAAATCATCATAATAAGAGAGGCTTTTGAAATCACATGTACCCAAGTCCTTTGCTTCTGCCACCTTGGGCAAGCTGTTGATAACTTGGGGGAGGGTCCCATTTCCTCATTTAATAAATTGGTGTGAAAATATAGATCGCAGACTTTTTTGAGCATGAAGTATATAAAGCATGTGTGGCATAGAATAGGCACTTAATACTTAATATACTTTTTTCATTTGTTAATTTCTTCATTTATATCACTTGTGAAAAACAGGGACAAAGCAGTTAACAAGTATATATCTATCTTAATATACACATTTATAGGGAATGGACAAGATAGCAGAGTAGGAAGACATTGAGCTCATCTCCCTCAGGCACATCAAATTTAGAACTATTTGCAGAGCAATTACAGATGAGAAAGGCTAGAAGACTAGCAGAAAATAGCTTTTACAACTAAAGATCTAAAGAGTGAGTGAGCCACTTGACTTTGAATGCGGCCAGGGCTTTCTCTTTGGAGAGCCATAGGACTATGTGAAATAGTGAAGTGAAACGTGTTAGTCACTCAGATGTGTCCAGCTCTTTGTGACCCTATGAACTGTAGCTCACCAGGCTCCTCTGTCCATGGAATTCTCTGGGGGAGGAAATAGATTCCACTCTAAACTGGCGCACAAAAAGTTGCATATGTACCAGGACTCAGGGAGGAAGCATTAATTTGAAAAGAGCCTGAACACAACCACCTGATGATCTTGGAGAGCCTCCAAGAGGGGAGGGAGGCAACTGGAGTTCACCCAGAAGTCATAGATAGTGATGGCAGTCATTACGGGGAGCTTGTTCAATCTCAGGGGTACTGGTACTGGTCTGGCAAGTGCAATTCTGAGATCACCCCTCAGGGCCCAGCCCCATCCACCAGCCTGTGGCTTCAGTACTGGACACCTCAGGCCAAACACCTACCCAGGAAGGGACACAGCCCACCCCCTAGAAGGCCAGCTACCGGGACCTTCTGTGCCACAACCACTCTGGGACCCAGCCCTGTCCACCGGAGAGTCTAGGATCTGGCCCTTCATACCAGGACACTGGTACTAGCACTGTGACCACCTGGGCCTTGTAGCCAGAGACCTTGGGACCTTTCTCTGCTCACCAGTGGGTGTTCATTAGACCAGCTTCATTCACCAGAGGATAGTCATTGGCCCCAGGACCTCCTGGGCATTAGCTCCACTCATGAGTAGGCTGAAACATCAACCCTAGGACCCCCAGAGCCCCTGCAGCCAGAGGCCCCAGGAACCAAATCTACCCACCAATGGGTAGGCACCTGCTCCAAGACCACTATAATCATGCAGCCTATTGTATGAGAACATAGTCCACATACCAGCCCTGGGTCTGATGAACCTCAGCCCTGCCCACCAGTAGATTAACACCCACTCGGTGACCTTGGACCCCTCAGCCAGCCATCCCGGGATCCATCTTCACCCACCAGCCAGATAATGCAAGCCAGAGACCCTGTGACCGGGCTCTGCCCTCCAGTCGGCCAAGACTAGCCTCTGGACCCCCAGCCCAGGATATGGCCCCAGTTACTGATAGTTGTAGACTGATACAACCTCCAAGACACCCTGGACCTCTCAGTCAGCCAAATCTGGATCCAGGGTCACTCACCAGTGGGCCAGCACCAATTTTTGGACACACTAGATCCTATAGTCAGTCATGTCAGGAAGGCTGACACTAGATCCATGATGCCCCACCCCTAAACCCTGTAGCTACCCACCCTAGAGCCAAGCTACACCCACCACTGGGCCAGCACTGGCCTAAAGATCGCCTGCAGAGTACCTCTGCCTGCCACCTTCTGACCTGGCACTTCCCACAACTGGCAGCCTCTGCACAAGGCAGGGCTTGGCAACCAGCTGGACTGGGGCCTAGTCCTGCAAACCAGACCACCCACAGGAGTCAGCCCACCACAGCAGAAGAACACACAGTGCCCAGAGGGCAAACCTAGATCATATAGCTCTGATAACCAGGGAGGGGGAATGAACAGTTGGAATGCATAGGCAGTTTCTTACCAGAGGTCACTTCTCCAAGGTCAGAAAATATAAAGGGTCTGCCAAATACATAGAAATAAAAACAACAAATTAGGCAAAATGAGTTGACAGACAAATAAGTTCCAAATAAAGGAAAAAGATAAAACTGCAATACAATATCTAGGGGAAGTAGAGGTAAATAATTTACCCAATAAAGAGTTCAAGATAATGACCGTAAGGGTGTTCAAAAAACTTAGGAGAAGTTTGCATGAACAAAGAGAGAAGTTAGAGGTTTTAACAAAGAGTAAGAAAATAAAACCAATATTCCATTTATAAATATGAGAAGCAGACTCTGTCCTAAGAATATTCTAGGTATTTTATACATAACATTAATCCTCACAACATCCCTAGGAGTTAGGTATGTTTAAGAGCCTCATTCTACAGATAAGGAAACAGACATACAGAGTGGTTGTATACGTTATCAAAAGTCTTATTAAACTTCAAAAAATTTATTGAAACACATGTTTCAAGTTAACATTACATGTCTCCTTTATAATTCTGTTAATAATGTTAATAGTACTTTTCATACAGACTTTCAAAACAAATCTCTTTGGTATTACAGTCCTGGGGATCAACCAAAATTGTACAAATAACCTCCTATAGTTTTAGTACATTATTGAATTACCAAAAAATATAATTAATCCAGAATTTATTTTAAAATATGGTATAATATAGGGACTTAATTTTACTTTAATAAAGGACTATAAATACCACTAAGCTAAATGAATACTTCTCTGCTAATACAATGTCATTTAACTTTTGTCACTTTATATCATGTTTTTATAACTTAAGAAAATCTTTGTGTTGTTTTTAAAACTGTTTTCCTAATGTTTCTTCTATATTCATAGGCATAAATGAGTTTTAAAATCAATTTATCAAAATCCATTAAAAATAGCAAAATGTTTTTCAATTTTGTTAAATATATAAATTCTTTTCAAGAGATGGTCACTTTATTATATCATCATCCTGTTCAAAGACATTCTCTCTCCATTTATTTGCCTAATATTTATGTTCATATTGTCCACACTTGGTGAAGTTAGTTCTTAGTTTTATTTTTCCCCTTTTTATCACACATCTGATTTTTTAAAATTAAATGTAAAGTTATTACCAATTTTTAAGAAAGAAAATTAATTTTTGAGAAATTTCTGATAACTTAAGAAATTTTAAGCATTGCAGAAAATTATGGTATTAACTCCTATACTCAGACACATTATGCTGTTTTTTTTTCCTTAATTGCTATATAAATAACAATGATGACTATGGTCTTCCATTTTTATCTTTGATTTTACAGATTAACTTGCTTCTAGTTTTTTGCCACTATATACCATTTTAGCTCTTGATTTAAGACATTATTGGGGAAGGGGCAGCAGGTGCGGTTTTGGACCATGATGGTGGCAAGAAGTCCCTGAAGCAACCCCAAAGTAAGTCAAGGAGATGGATAAGGAGGATAAGGCAATCAAACAGAAACAAATGGAAAAACAGAAGAAACACAAGAACTAAAAGCAAAGGCTATAGATATAGGTCCCCTAGCCACAGGTGGAATTAAGGAATCTGGCAAAAGTAAGCTATTCGTTGTACCTAAGGCAATGATGATCTTTAATTCTATTCTTGATTAAACATCTGGATCCTCTGCCATAACATCTGCTGCTACTAATAGCTAGAATGAAGTGTTGTCTAGGAACCTAATATACATTTAGGAATAAACTTTTGTGAAGAAAAAAAATCATACAGTGGCTCATCTTGTCATTAGTTCTTCTCTACCTAATCATTATTTCTTTCTACCTTAGCTATGAGAGTCACATAAACACCACCCAGAATCCTTACAGTGTGTTCTTAAGTCCTTGATCCATCCTGAATTCTGTAACGCCTGGAATTAACTCAACTTATTTGAAAAAAAAAAAAAAACAATACATTATTATTCTTTAGTAACATTTATATAAATAAAATGGATATTCTTATAACAATAAAATATATTTTATTGGAAAAATGAATGTTATGAAAAGCTTTTGAATTTATTAAAACAATTATATGTTAGTTTTATTTCTGTTATGTATAGAACATGTTACATACTTTTGATAAATGGATTATAAAATGAATTCAAGATAATTTTCTTCCATGATATCAATGATTATCATATAAATTTCCCTTGATATCTTGTCCTCTTTTTGGACTAGTATTTCTCTACATCTGAGCATAGATCAGTTCAGTTCAGTTCAGTCGCTCAAGTTGTGTCCAACTCTTTGTGACCCCGTGAACCATAGCATGCCAGGCCTCCCTGTCTATCACCAACTCCTGGAGTTCACCCAAACCCATGTCCACTGAGTCGGTGATGCCATCAAACCATCTCATCATGGGTTGTCCCCTTCTCTTCCTGCCCTCAATCTTTCCCAGCATCAGGGTCTTTTCAAATGAGTCAGCTCTTCACATCAGGTGGCCAAAGTATTGGAGTTTCAGCTTCAACATCATTCCTTCCAATGAAAAACCAGGACTGACCTCCTTTAGGATGGATTGGTTGGATCTCCTTGCAGTCCAAGGGACTCTCAAGAGTCTTCTCCAACACCACAGTTCAAAAGCATCAATTCTTCGGCACTCAGCTTTCTTTATAGTCCAACTCTCACATTCATACATGACCACTGGAAAAACCATAGCCTTGACTAGATGGACCTTTGTTGACAAAGTAATGTCTTGGCTTTTCAATATGCTGTCTAGGTTGGTCATAGCTTTCCTTCCAAGGAGTAAGCGTCTTTTAATTGCATGGCTGCAGTCACCATCTGCAGTGATTTTGGAGCCCAGAAAAATAAAGTCGGCCACTGTTTCCACTGTTTCCCCATCTATTGGCCAGGAAGTGATGGGCCTGGGTGCCATGATCTTAGTTTTAGTTTCTGCATGTTGAGTTTCAAGCCAGCCTTTTCACTCTCCTCTTTCACTTTCATCAAGAGGCTTTTTTTTTTTTTTTTTCATTTATTTTTATTAGTTGGAGGCTAATTACTTTACAATATTGTAGTGGTTTTTGTCATACATTGACATGAATCAGCCATAGATTTACGTGTATTCCCCATCCCGATCCACCCTCCCACCTCTCTCTCTACCCAATCTCTCTGGGTCTTCCCAGTGCACCAGGCCTAAGCACTTGTCTCATGCACCCAACCTGGGCTGGTGATCTGTTTCACCATAGATAATATACATGTTTCAATGCTGTTCTCTTGAAACATCCCACCCTCACCTTTTCCCACAGAGTCCAAAAGTCTGTTCTGTACATCTGTACACATCAAGAGGCTCTTTAATTCTTCTTTACTTTCTGCCATAAGGGTGGTGTCATCTGCATGTCTGAGGTTATTGATATTTCTCCCAGCAATCTTGATTCCAGCTTGTGCTTCATCCAGCCCAGCGTTTCTCATGATGTACTCTGCATATAAATTAAATAAGCAGGGTTACAATATACAGCCTTGATGTACTCCTTTTCCTATTTGGAACCAGTCTGTTGTTCCATGTCCAGTTCTAACTGTTGCTTCCTGACCTGCATACAGGTTTCTCAAGAGGCAGGTCAGGTGGTCTGGTATTCCCATCTCTTTCAGAATTTTCCACAGTTTATTGTGATCCACACAGTCAAAGGTTTTGGCATAGTCAATAAAGCAGAAATAGATGTTTTTCTGGAACTCCCTTGCTTTTTCGATGATCCAACGGATATTGGCAATTTGATCTCTGGTTCCTCTGCCTTTTCTAAAACCAACTTAAACATCTGGAAGTTCACAGTTCACTTATGATTAGTGAGGAAAAATAACCACATATTTTTACTTCTAAATCACTACCAGTGCCAATATTGTAGACGTTATAGCAAATGAGTGTTTGTTCTTTCATGTTAATTCCTTTGAGACTTAGAACTAAATGACTAAACTTCATTGTTTTTAATAGTTCAACTGAACCCTATAAGTCCGGCAACCTCATAGAGAGAAATTTCTGAATTATCTCAGGTTCATCAAGACTAGAAGATCTCATTTATATAATTTCTTTTTAAATTACATATATAACAGATGTCACACAATAAAGAGTGAACTCATGATTGCTGAGGAGAAAGGATAGTTGGGGAGTTTGGGATTGTCATGTACAAACTGCTATTTTTAAAATGGATGGCTAACAAGGACTTACTGTTTAGCACATAGAACTCTGCTCAATGTTATGTGGCAGCCTGGATGGGAGTGATGTTTACAGGAGAATGGTTACACTTATATGTGTGGCTGATTCCCTTCACTGTTGACCTGAAAACATCACAACATTGTTAATCGTCTATACTCCAATACAAAAAGTTTCCTAAAGAAGACTAGATGATCTCATTACTTATCTAGTCACCTTTGTGTCATATGTCTTCAAAACAAATAGGCATCTCCACCCATCTGGAATGTGTCAATTCATAAACAATTGTAAATCCATTGGTATAGAAGAACTCTTCTGTGCTTTATAGGCTCCTCTCTCAAGAAATGTGAACTGCTTCCTCTGGGGCAATGTCAGAGAACTGTAAATGACAGCTTACAATCAAAAGTCTTCCATGTTAAAATCCATGGTATAGAAGAACATTAGTAATAATGGAGGGGATGCAACCAAATGTGTGGATTACAATTTCACTGTATATAATTTTACTCTAACCCATATCTCATAAAGCCATTTGAATATCTAACACTTTTCACTCCCCTTCTCCACTCTTTCTCATTCCATTTACTGTTGTGCTTAATTTTGTGTGTCTAATGCTCTTTCTCCTGCTATTGAATTGAATGGCTTCAAAATGCAGTTCTTTCTATTTCATTCACTACTGCCACTGATTATCTCACTGTTTCTACCATGATTTCTTTTGCTTGTCTGGAATGAAGATTTCTCTCCCCACCAAAGTCTAAATTTTTGTTCATTTCCCAAAGTTATGCAAAATATTTCTGTGCTTTATAGGCTCTTCTCTCAAGAAATGTGAGCTGTTTCCTCTGGGGCAATGTCAGAGAACTGTAAATGACAGCTTACAATAAAAAGTCTTCCATTTTTAAAACAGTAAATTGGTTTTCCAGGGACAGTTCAGGAACCCTGTCAGTAACTGACGTATGAAAGTATTTTCTTGTTATCTACCTTACTCATGACATCTGCTATCTCTGAATATCTGCTGTAAGCCTTGGAACCTGTCCCCTGCTTCAGGATCTTAATTTCTGTGTCTCAGTCCCTAATCACGAGTACTGGTTTTCTTTTGCTCTTTTTTCATTAGACCTAGTCTTCGTGTGTGTAGACCACATATTGGTCCACTAGGATAGCTTCATATTCCCAAAGTGGATTTACCAATTAAGATTCTTCTTTATTACCAATACTTAACCTTCTATTTATCCTGGTACACCTTTGGGTTCTTTTCTGCCTTCTACAAGTATTCTAAAGGTATTACATATCCATCAATAAACTAGATGGTCCAACAAAGTAATATGGTTTGTAGCTTTATCAGAGCCATGGTTAGTTTAATTATGATATGACTTTACTGTTGGAAAAACATAAAGTTTGGAAATGATATCATTTGAACTTCATAAGAGCACATAAAATTGTATTTCATTTCACAAGGGAAAATCAAAGTAAGCCTCAAGAAATACCCTATGTGACCTGCTTATAGTCACACTGCAAGTGAATAAAACAACTTGTGTTTCTCCTTAGGCTTTTTGTCTTTCATTGCTAAGAAATTCAATTCTCAATGTTGATTTTGGGACATGAGGCATTGTCTTGACTAGTTTACACATGTCTTATTTGAACCTAGATATTTTTTTTTAAACCAACGCATCCTTCTTCCAAACTAATTCCTTCTCTTATATTGTCAATATTCTCCTAGAAATCAGGGAAGTTTAATTTAACCTATTACCACACCCATCTCTACATCACACATCCATTTGTCATGGCCTAATAATGACTCTAAGCCTAAGTATTTCTGGAATTTATCTTCCAACACAACAACCTTACTTTCATTACACTAGTTCAGAACTCATAACTCTTCATGGAAGTCACTGCAGTGTCTTCCCAACTCGCCATCTTATTTCCAGAGATTTCCTCTCCTGTGCGGATCACAGTCAAAGCTTATTAAAATAGATGCAAGATTACTTATGAACTGACTGACCTCTTTCTCCCTCACCAGTCCCATCAGGTGGTATTCCCTGCCTCATGGTCTATGCTTTTAGAAACCCTGAATTACCTCTTTTCTCCTCAGGTTACCAAGCTTTCTCTCATCTGTGTGCTGTCTGTATTCTGCTCCTTATGTTAGAGATTTATTTTCTTCATTTTCTTCACATACCTCACTCCATTTTGTTCATACACTGTCTTCCTTGTGCCACCTTCACAGACACCTCAGATAACTCCAGTTATGATGTAAGGGACTCCCCGGTGTTGCTACATTGCCACGATACCCTGAGCATACAGCTATTACTGTACTTAAAGCATTGCTCGATGAGATTCCTATTATCTTTTAATTGACTTACATTATGTATTTATCTCCTTATCTGATAAATAAATATTAATATCAGGTATCTATCTGCTTATATTCTCTCTTCTCTAATTGCAAGCTTTTAAAGGCGATTGCTATCCCTCACTCACTTGGTCCAGCACACTATAAAGGAGTTCCTTTGTGGAGATAATGTAAAACAGCATGTTTATTTATTATTTAGCTACCTCATTAGGTCATTTATGATATAAACCATGGTCATTAGTATATATACACATATATCCATGAATATGAATATGCACAGATATGCATATATGTACCTATGCATATATGTACCTATGCACATATATATAATGCAGACCTACACAACACACACATAAAATATACAGGTGTATCAGATATACATTTGTCTTTTCTCTCTCTGAGAAAATATATTTTTCCATGAATTTTGAAGTGTGAAATATTGATTTGTAGAAATACTTATCCAAAATTCAATATCTGTTTCTAAAATTTAAAACCTTCCCTAGGGATATTGCTTGTGTGGGCCAGCAAAGAGGAACTGAGCCTGAATTAGGATAGAAAGGGGTGGAGTGAGTTGCATGTCTTGCTCAGCTCTTTTCTATTTAGGATAAGTTTGAGGGTTGCTTTGCAGATCCAGCTGTCTACAAGGTGACGTGTTTTCTGTCATCTTCCCTGCATTGTTTTATATCTACTAATGCATGTTAACTTCAGGAGACTATAAATGACCAAACTGTTAGAAATATAATCATAAAGTCTGTGCAGTAGAAACGTCTATGCATTGAAGCAAAATGCTATTAGAGTTTCTAGAATACAACTGAAATTGGTAATGGTGTTTCAAGTACCGAATATACACAGATATTTTGAGAATTGTTAAATAAGAGATAAATTGAATTTCTTGGAAAATATATTAGACTTTTGGATGGAGTGCCTGAGACATTTGACTCTTGTATGTATTTGGGCTTCCATGGCTCAGATGGTAAGAATCCACCTGGAATGCAGGAGACTCAAATTCAATCATTAAGTCAGGAAGATCCCCTGGAGAAGGGAATGGCTACCCACTCCAGTATTCTTGCCTGGAGAATTCCATGGACGAAGGAGCCAGGTGGATTATGGCCCATGGGGTTGCAAAGAGTCAGACACGTCTGAGTGCCTGAGCACAAAGCATGAACACAGATTATTTTTCTCATTTAAAATAAAGGGATACAGAATTCCACAATCTACAGTTTTGCTAACTCCTTTTGTTAAAAAATTTATGTTTGTACATTCAGAGGAATATGTACACCACACACACACACATAATTGCACATATTATACATACACCATATATGATCATACATATTTACATACATGTGTGCATATACATGTGTTTACATGTGAATATACAAGATAATATATAATGCACATATGTGTATCATATGAGCCAGAGCCATATTATAATCCAACTCTTTAATACTATTTTCCTGATTATATGATATGAATGATTTCAATGAAACTTAAATCCCTACTTATTAAATGAACCTACATTAGAATATTGTTCTAATATTTCTTTACTTTATATTCTAATTGTATATTAGAATATATATACCAATCATATTTTTATATCTGTGTCAATTTAATCATTTTTGTAGTCTCTTGTGATAAGAGCCTCCATCTTATGATCAAAGCATCTCCTTTTAAATTATATGTAAAGTATCCAAATATAGTCTTTTTGAGGTTATTTAGGGCTGTGGACTGGGGTATTATGTTTAGGAGAATGAAACACTTGATATTTCTTATTGTCTTCTACATTATCTGTAGCTGGGACCTACAAAGCCTTCCAGGTTTCTGAAAGACTAGAATAATGCATATCAAGCACCACTTTCTCCAAGTCAAAATTCTCACTAAATCTGAATGCCAAGCACCTCATCTGCTAATTAACGCCATCTGCAAATTCCAAGTCTAGAATTTCCTTTGATTTATTTCATGTTCAGGCTTAAACTATTCTGTAGGGAAGTAAGTATCCTCATTTCATCAATCCTAATAAAGCTCAATTTATTCAAATCCCTTGAAAGAACTTGAGCATCTCATATTTAAGACATAGTGATTATTCCTAATCCTTGTTAAGCAAATCACTATAACTGCTATACTGTTGACTTCTACAGAAGCATATTCAGGGTTGAGAGAATTCTTTTTCCCTCACTTGACAGGATCATAGTGTAGTGAATGCAACTCTAGATCAGTAGTTCTCGTACTCAACCAATAAGCAGAAGCATCAGAATCACTTGGAGACCTTATTAAAATGCAAGCTGCTGAGCCAAACCCCCCAGACTGTCAAAGTCAGTAAGTCTGGGGGTGCAGTCAAAAATGTGCATTTCCAACAAGTCCTTTCTTAGGAGAGACTGACCTGCTTTCCCCAGACTGTTCTTTGAGAACGGCTCCTCAATGTCAAAAATCTGACACTCTTCTTATTCTTTATTATTTTTAAAAATGTTTAAGTTGATCCCTTATTTTCATGGAGCTTCAAGTTTCTCATCAGCACTTGAAATGTAATATATGCTCATTAGAACCAAGTACTGCCAGGTAGCTTAGAAGGAGTGGATATACAAATGGACAATGATCAAACCATGTATAAGAACAGGACTCTGGAAAGGACTAAGTGTGTCCCTCTCAAATTCTTGTATTTAAATCTTAACCCCAAAAGGGGTGGTAATAGGGGGCGAAGCATTTTGGAGGTAATTAGATCAGGAGGGTGGAACCCTTATAAATGGGATTGCATGCATGCTAAGTCGCTTCAGTTGTATCTGACTCTTTGTGACCCTATGAGCTGTAGTCTCCATGCTCCTCTGTCCATGGGATTCTCCAGGCAAGAATAATGGAGTGGGTTGCCATGCCCTCCTTAAGGAGATCTTCCCCAGCCAGGTGTTGAACCCATGTCTCTTGTGCCTACCTCATTGGTAAGTGGGTTCTTTACTACTAGTGCCACCTGAGAAGCCCATAAACGGGATTGTGTCAGGTCTGTGCAACCCTGTGGACCATAGCTCTCCAGGCTCCTCCATCCATGGGATGCTCTAGGCAAGAATACTGGAGTGGGTTGTCATGCCCTCCTCCAGGGGATCTTCCCTGGTAAAAAGGAACTCAGAGAACTCTCTCTCCCCTTTCTGCCATGTGAGGACACAGGGAGATGACTGCCTGTGAAGAAGTGGGCCCCCAACAGACATGAGGTTGTCAGCTTCTTAATCTTGAGCTTTTCACCTCCAAATCTGTGAGAAAGAAATGTTTGTTTAAGTTACCCAGTCTATGATACTTCTGTTGTAGCACCTGAACATATAATGACAAACTTTGACCCAAAACCTCCATAGCAATCATCCCAGGAAGTCAAATCACAACCTCTGCACGAGTTAGTGAAGAATGTCAGGACTTGGGGACTTCTCAGGTGGTGCTAGCGGTAAAGAACCTGCTTGCCAATGTGGAAGGCGTAAGAGATGCAGGTTCAGTCCCTGGGTCAGGAAGATTCCTTGTAGGAGGGCTTGGCAACCCATTCCAGTATTCTTGCCTAAGAATCCCATGGACAGAGGAACCTAGTAGGCTACCATCCCTAGGGTCACAAACAGTTGGACACGACTGAGCATGCATGCGTACATGTCAGGACTTGGGCAATAACTCCAAGCTTTGCTATGTTTTGTCCCCGTTTCCACTGCAGGTCTAACTAAAGAAAGATGATCTCCAAACCAATCACCGAAAATGTTTGCTTTCTAGTTAGCCTACTTCGGCTTCCCCATGGCAACAGTCTCCAAACTGCACATAGCTGAAACCGCCTTTATTCACCATAAAACGTTCCCACTCTTCTGTCTGCCTTTGGGTCTTTGCCAAACACAATTGGTGGTGGCTGACTCTCCTGCTGTAATAAACTCTGTATCAATAGTCACTTTTTTCTTCACATTTGGGTGGTCTTCATTTATTTCCACAGCTAGAACTGAACCAATTATACCTCAATAAAAAATTAAACTTAAAAAAAATAAAAATAGACCTACCATATGATATGGCTATTCCATTCTTAGGTCTCCCCACAGAGAAATAAAAGCATATATTCAAGCACATATAAGAATGCATATAGAATATTTATTTATTCCTTCCCAAAGCAGAAATGCTCATAATGTCCTTCAACAAGTGAATGGATAACAAATTGTGCTATAGCTATGAAGTGGAATAATGTTCATAATAAAAAGAAAGAGTCTGAAACATATAACATAGATGGGATAATTATCAGTTCAGTTGCTCAGTCGAGTCCAACTCTTTGCAACCTCATGGACTGCAGCATGCCTAGCTTCCCATCACCAACTCCAGGGAACTCCGGGATAATTACACTAGTGAAATAAAATCAGAGGGAAGTAAAAGAATACATACTTTTATGTATATGAAATTCCATGCATATGAAATTCCAGAAAATGCAAATTAATCTGTATTGACAGAAATCTTACTTGCGATTGTACGGAAACAAAATAGGTTGGAGGTGAAAGACAAGAGGGAGTGATTATATCAGGTATCTAGGAGAACTTTAGGGGTGATATTTTCTTTGTTATGTTAATTGTGGTGAGGTTTTCACCTGTGTATGTGTATGTTAAAACATAGCAAATTGTGTATTTTAAATATATGAATTTTATTGTCTATAAATTATACCTCGACAAACAAATAATTACAAAACAAAACTAAATGTGATGGGGACTCCAGAGACTTTTTCAAATTATTTGTTTGATCTTGGCTTAAAACACTTGAACACTATTCTCTCAAATCTATAAAATTATTGCTACATAGTTCAGTCTTCTGTGTTGTCATGGGTGTATTTTCCAGGGAACTTTTGGTAAAATTCCATACATTATACCCCCCTGCCAATGGAGAAAGGGAGAAAGAAAAGAAGCGGGTAAGAGGCTAATTTAAATATTTGAAATTTACATACATATGTACAGACAGACTGCTTGAGATATATAGATAGGTAGATGGATAGATAGATATAAGACATATTTCAGGAGCATGGAGATCAAATAGTGGGACAGAAATTAGCTTCTTATTTTGTAAACTCACTAAGGAAAAATTCAGGATGAAGACAAATATTACCTAGTAATTCACGGTCTTTAAAAGGATAAAAATAATTTACTCTGCTTAATTGCAGATATAAAAATATCTATTTACCATAAAACTTCATATAGCCTCCCCCTCTCTAAAGTAATGTCTGCCATTAAAGCACATATAGGACCGGGTAAATACCGATATATGCTGCTAAAGATGCAGCATGTTTCCCACCATAGAAGCCAGTGAATACCATACAGCATTCAAGATTTCCCCCAAAGATGTTGTTAAAAATTACATCCTTCAGCTTAAGCACTGTAAAGATATCAAATAAAGAAAGGAAGCACAATGTCTCTTTTTCTTGATTCCTCCCTCCCCATCGTGATACTGAGGCCAGTGAAAAGTGTTTTAATTAAGTTGGATTGTGTGAATAATCAACCATTCCTTTTCTCTGCCTTCTGCACTGGCACATGAGATGTACTTGTCTCAGAGTGGATTTCACATTTCTTTTTGTCAACATGACAAAAGATGCAACTTGAAACCTAAGGCTCTTCCATGGAATGAGAAGGTGTAAAACAGTGTGTGGGGAAGGAGACAGAAAATGTTGAAGCTCTAAAACTTATGTTTGAGTCAATGACCTTTTGATACAGATGAGGTTTCCTTCCTGAAGGAGGAAATGACTCCCAAGATCACAGAATACATTAGAGAAAAGTCAGAAATGGAATTTAGGGACTTCCTTTCGTACAGTGGCTAAAACTCTGTGCCCCCAATGAAGAGGCCTGGTGTTTGATCCCTGGTTAGGGAACTAGACCCCACACACATGCCACATGCACATGAGTGCACATGCCACAACTAAAGATCTGGTACAGCCAAATTAAAAAAAAAATAAAATAAATGGAATTTATGTTACCTCCTGGAAGGCACCTAACTCAGGTCAGCTAGAAGATGTCCCCTGACAACATGGCCTCTAGTATTCTCTATCCAGATAAAGTGAAAAAGAAAGCCGAAGAATCAGTTCTTAGCCAACAGTGATACTTTGGCTTACTCAAACAAGCACATCTATTATAAACTCAGCAGATTTGCTCAGTTTATGAATAAGATGTTTTTAACTCTCTCCAAAAATTGGCAGTTCTTGAGAACTGCAAATTGGTAAGAGTTAAATCTGGATTTCTCAACCCTGGTATTATTAACATTTTGGACCTGATAATTTGATTTGAGGAACTGTCCTGTGTGGAGAAGGCAATGGCTCCCCACTCCAGTACTCTTGCCTGAAAAATCCCACGGACAGAGGAGCCTGGTAGGCTGCGGTCCATGGGGTCGCTAAGGGTCAGACACGACTGAGCGACTTTACTTTCAAGTTTCACTTTCACGCGTTGGAGAAGGAAATGGCAACCCACTCCAGTGTTCTTGCCTTGAGAATCCCAGGGACGGGGGAGCCTGGTACGCTGCCTTCTATGGGGTCGCACAGAGTCGGACACGACTGAAGTGACTTAGCAGCAGCAGCAACCTGTGCATTGTGAGACATTTAGCAGCATCTGAGCCTCTATCCTCTACATGACAATAGCTTCTCATTTCATTTGTGACAACCCATAATGCCTGCACACATTGCCATATAGCCCCTGAGGAGGCAAAACAGCACCTAGTTGAAAATTAGTGAGATGATTTGTGTGTGTGTGTATGTGTGTGCACACTCAGCCCAGCAGGCTCCTCTGTCCATGGGATTTCCCAGGCAAGAATACTGGAGTGGGTTGCCAGGGGGATCTTCCTTCTCTAGGGGGATCATCCCAACTCAGGGATCAAGCTGGGTCTCTTGTGTCTCTTGCCCTGCCATGCAGATTCTTTACCTCTAGCGCCACCTGGAAAGAAGCCCAGACATGAATCATATGTAAGTATTTATTTTCGATATGGCTTATGCTCATTAGTTTAAGTTCAGAAATACCTTTACTCATTTTGAGATCTTATATTTTTTTCTCATCTATTTTTAAATGATTTGATTTTTTCTATATATGACTGTAATTTTTTTCATGTATAATTGTCTAAATGCAAACTCACAATTTTGGTATAAACGTAAAATGTTTATTTCTTTCAATCATTGCTTTCAACTATCTTTGTTGATCACTCCTTTCATGAAGAAGAAAGAGTTACTAAATAAAGCTTAAAACTATTCCACAGGTTTTTGATCATTTTTGAAAAATTATGTCTTTATTTTTTAGAGGACATTTAGGTTAACAGCAAATTGAAGAGGAGGTATAGAGATGGTCTGTATAACACCTGCCTCTAAAGTCACAGTCTCCATCACTATCAACAATTCCCCACCGGAGTGGTATATTTGGTTCAAGTGAAAAGCCTACACTGATACATTATAGTAACCCAAAATTTATAGGAAGCATTAGGGTTTACTCTTGATGTTGTGTAGTCTATGGACTTGGACAAAGGTATAACAGCATTTATTCATCATTATGGTATCATATAAAATATTTTCACTGCCTTGATATTACTCTATGCCCCATCTGTTCATCCCTACCTCTCCCCAATCCCTTGCAATCACTGATCTTTTCATGATCTCAGTGTTTTCTTTTTCCAGAACATCATGTAGTTGGAATCATACTATAATAATGTATATAACCTTGTCAGATTGGCTTCTTTCACTTAGTAATATGCTTTTAAGTTTCCTACGAATCTTTTCATGGCTTGATAGCTCATTTACTGTTAGTGCTGAGAAATATCCCATTGTCTGGATGCTCTAGAGCTTATTTTGTCATTCACCCACTGAAGCACACCTTGGTTGCTTCCAAGTTTTGGTGATTATGAATAAAGCTGCTATAACATTCATGTGGAGGCTTTTGTGTGGACATGTTTTTAATTTACTGAGGTAAATACCAAGAAACATAATTGCTGGATCCATCAAATGGTAAGAGTGTGTTTATTTTTTTAAGAAACGGTCAAACTCTCATCCAAACTGTACCATTTTGTGTTATCACCAGCTAAGAATGAGACTTCTTTTTGCTCCACATACACACCAGCCTTTTTTGTCAGAGTTCTGGAATTTAGCCATTTTAATGTGTGCAGCAATGCCTCATTATTGTTTTAATTTGCATTTCCCTAATGATATAATATAAAAAATGGCTCCTTACTTGAAAAAAAAAGAACTTTCACTTCTCCACAGTTGCCCTAATTTATGTCTCAATAAGATGGAATGTAAGTCCTTGTGTGTGTCTCTTAATTAAAACAAATTAAGCCATTCCCTTGTCATCATGAGCTTCTTAATTATTAAGTCCTATTTGCTCTCGAACCATAGTTGGCAGTCTAACCTGATAACTAATTTTTGTATTGTTGGTCCTTATTGCCTTTCCAGCAAGTCTGCACTGCACATTTTGACCAGTTCTCCATGACTCTCAAATCAGAGCTTAAGAGCATAAGATTGATCCATTTTCTAAGAACCACAGAAATTTGAGAATGACCCTACATCTCTCTTTTAGGCTGTCTCACCAGGCGTCTTTCTTTAACATCTTTTTCTGATCTTCAGAAACATTAGACAATCTGCCAGGTCAATGAATTGCCAAATTTTATATGGAAGATAATTACAGTCTTTTATTTGGCAATGAAGAGACATTGTATACATTATTGACATAAAAAGTGAGTTTCTTTCCTTTTTCTCTCCCCTCATTTTTGGTAGGGCATTTTGATACTTTCAATATATACGTGTTAATACAAATGACCTTCCTGGTTGGCAGCTGTAAAGAAAAAAAAATCTGCCTGCAATGCAAGAGAAGTGACTGGTCACAGGTTTGATCCCTGGGATGGGAAGATCCCCTGAGAAGAAAATAAATGGCAACACACTCCAGTGTTCTTGCCTGGGGAATCCAGTGGACAGAGGAGCCTGGTGGGCTACAGTCCATGGAGTCACAAAGAGTCAGACACAACTTAGCAACTAAACGACAACAACAGTGCTGTATTACATATCAGTGGCTCTCTAAATGGGCTTCCCTCGTAGCTCAGTCGGTAAAGAATCTGCCTACAATGCAGGAGACCTGGGTTCGATTCCTGGGTCAGGAAGATCCCCTGGAGAAGGAAATGGCAATCCACTCCAGTATTCTTGCCTGGAGAATCTCATGGACCAAGGAGTCCGGCAGGCTACAGTCCATGGGGTCGCAAGAGTCGGACATGACTTAGTGACTAAACCACCAGTTTTCTAAATAGTAAACAGTACTTGAGTTACATTGCTCCTAAATATTTTAAAAGTCAAGTAATGTCTTTCATTACCTCTGTGATGATCATGTTTCAAATAATACTCTCAGTTCTCACGCAGTCGTGTCCGACTCTTTGTGACCCCGTGGACTGCAGCACACCAGGCTTCCCTGTCCATCACCAACTCCTGGAGTCTACTCAAACTCATGTCCATTGAGTCGGTGATGTCATCTAACCATCTCATCCTCTGTCATCCCCTTCTCCTCCACCTTCAATCTTTCCCAGCATCAGGGTCTTTTCAAATGAGTCAGTTCTTCGCATTAGGTAGCCAAAGTATTGGAGTTTCAGCTTCAGCATCAGTCCTTCCAATGAATATTCAGGACTAATTTCCTTTAGCATGGACTGGTTGCATCTCCTTTCTCTCCAGTATTCTAATTGATTACTTTTATAATCTGCCTTTTCTAATATTTTGTGTTTCATGAGGATATTTGAACCTCTAGCACCAAACACAATTCCTGGAACATAATATGTCACCAGTTATTGAACAAGTGAATACACGAATAAATGATTGATATAGTCTGTATATATATGTATGTTATTTGTCTTAAGTTTTGTTTCTATTTCTGATTTTCAAAATAGTACTATAGTGATTTTATTTATGTATTTTTTTTAACATTCGTTTGGGCTTCTCTGGTGGCTTAGCAGTAAAGAATCTGCCTGCAGGAAGGGCTGACAGGTCCTTGGAACAGAAAAAAAAAAAGAATCTGCCTGCAATGCAAGAGATACAGTAGAACGCAGGTTCGATCCCTGGGTTGGGACCATACCCTAGAGGTAAGCAAGGCAACCCGCTCCAGTATTCTTGCCAGAATAATCCCATGGACAGAGGAGCCTGGTGGGCTACAGTCTATGGGGTTGCAAAGAGTTGCACATGTGTGACTTAGAATGCAAGCAAGCACTGTTCTTTTAGTGGTTTATTCCCTCATGAGACTCTATTTTAAAATAAATGACACCTTTTTTTTCTTGCTGTTTATTTTCTAAGTGATATAACTTATCATGTTATAGAAGTGAATCAAAATAGCAACACAAAGGCCGATGAAAGGTGGAAGTAATAATAGATTTCCTCTTCTTGGGCTCTAAAATCATTGCAGATGGTCACTGCAGCCATGAAATCAGAAGATGTTTGCTTCTTGGCAGGAAAACTATGACAAACCTAGACAGTGTGTTGAAAAACAGAGACATTACTCTGGCAACAAAGGTCCATTTAGTCAAGGCTATAGTCTTCCAAGTGAACATGTAGGGTTGTGAGAGCTGGACTATAAAGAAAGCAGAGCACCAAAGAATTGATGCCTTCAAACTGTGGTATGGGAAAGTGGACAGCAAAGAGATCAAAGAAGTCAATTTTAAGGGAAATCAACCCTGAATACTCGTTGGAAGGACTGATGCTTAAATTCCTGTATTTTGGTCCTCTGAGGCAAACAGCTGACTCACTGGAAAAGTCCCCGATGCTGGGAAAGATTGAGGGAAGAAGGCGAAGAGGGCATCAGAGGATGAGATGGCAGGATGGCATCACTGATGCAATGGACATGAACTTGGGCAAACTTCAGGAGATGATGAGGGACAGAAAGGCCTGGTGTGCTGCAGTCCATGCGGT
The DNA here is from genome assembly GCF_910594005.1 of Cervus elaphus. NCBI lineage: Eukaryota > Metazoa > Chordata > Mammalia > Artiodactyla > Cervidae > Cervus > Cervus elaphus. The sequence continues at coordinate 39,487,947 of NC_057831.1, forward strand.
GACAAAGAGTTGGACAGGACTGCACAACTGAACAACCACAACAGCAAGCCATACCCATAGCGAAAGACAAAATTTTAAACAAAGGGAATCTCGAAGGCAAACGCCTGTGTGGTGGTGGGAAGGTGACTGGTGTATTTGAAGGACAATAACAAGGCCAGAGAGGTTGGAGTTGAAAGAGTTATTGGAAAAGGAAATGAGAAATAGGAGAGTCGAGTTCCAAGAGTTAACGCAGGCTCAAATGGAATGTGTCTTCTAGGCCACGGTAGGGACACTGAAAGCAACCTTTCATTCTGAGAAAGATGGAGTCACTAGAGAATTTACCACAGAGGACTGAAAGATACCCTCTTATATAAATCTTTGATTACATATTGAATTAATTCTTAGAGGAAGTCTTATCATGGTATGATCATTTCTAAGACTTTTAATATATAACAGTAAATTAATTTCCAGTAGTTGTTAAAGTTACCAAAAAATGCAAAGTTATAATGTCCATGTGTTCCTCATTTTAATTGTGACATCTGTTGTTTTTAACCAGCAAGTAAAATGTTGCCTTTTGTTTTATAAGATTGAGAAGAACATTTTTCCTTTTTCTAGACGTTATCATTAGTGGAATCTTTTATTGTATGGAATTTGTATTGTGTTCTTACTCAAATATTAATCTGTCAAATTCTTCATGTTCATACTGAGAGTAAATCTATTTTTTCAAGGTAGATTATTTTTTAAATACTGTGATAAATCCATTTTTTAGTGTTCCATGTATTAATATATTTTTCATTTATACCCATAAATAATGTTTTATATTTTTGTTTAATACTTCCTTTGTCAGTTATAAATGTGCTTCATAAAATAAAGCATACAATATCCCATCATGTTTAATTATCACAGTTTATAGAGTATATAAATTAAACTTTTTAAATTAAAAATTTAAATATCTCACCTATAAGTTTCCTTAGTTTGCAATATTTAGAAGACATTTCTTTGATAATTTTGCATTTTCTTCTATGGCTTTTATTTATTCATGTTTCGAAATCTTGTTTTGGTTCACTTTTAGTAAGTCTTTTCTCAAAAAAAGCTGTCATTCCATGAAATTTTCTAAAAACAAGTAGTTGTGCAAAGTATTTTCTCATACAAAGTTAGGCCATGATTTATATTTGTATTCCTTTTCTAGTCTAATTTTCCATATTTGTTTTCTTTCTCTCTTGAATTCCCTGTCATCTCCATTTTATAATTTTTTTTCAAAGAACCAGCTTTTTTTTTTCTTTTTCCTTTTTCCTTTTTCAAATTCCTGCATTTTTATTATGTTAATTGCGTTTATTTTAGTTTTTTGTGATTGTTTTTATCTCTTTCCTAAATACAGAACTGAACTTAAAAAAAAAATTACAGACTATTTAAAAATGATAAAGCAATGAATTCTGTTAAGGCCATGGTCATGATGAAGCATTTTTTGAGTTCATGACTATAATTCTTACACTCTTTTTAAATAAGGAAGTAGAATATTGCCATTATTGTGACTGCTTTGTTTGTATTTTGGTGGATTGGGTGTTGAGGGTGAAACTTTTAGTAGTGGAGTCCCAAACACTTTTTTTTTCTTCACTCAAAACCTTTGTGTATTTTCATGGTTTCTTGTAAATAGGAAGAACACAATTTCAAGTAGATTTATAGATTTATAGACTTTGACATAAATTATTTGGAAAGATAGGAAATAAATACATGTTTATGTTATCATTACTTAAGAGCTGTCATACCAAAATTGTAGAGAAACAGGAGCTTTGCCTTGAAAATTAATGGATATATAGTTGAGATTGTTTTATTATCAGAATATATGTGTGTGTACGTGAGTATAGATATATTTGTGTGTATATGGATAGATCTCACAGAGATATGATCTTCTATCTGAAATCTTATGTCCTCAAAAATTGGTTGCTGTATCATCTCTATAGCAAAATTAATTGAGGGATGAATTTCATGCCTTAGCAGTTGTGAGTCCTTGAAAAGATTATTTAACTTCTCTAATTCATGGTTTACAGTTCACATGATTAATTGAGGAACTGCATTTCAAGGCCTAGCACCTAGCAACTATAAACCAGTGCCTGGTTTATAGTTTTTAACTCAATAAATATTGTGGATGAAAGTACCTGGGGATATAGCACCATCCCTAGAGTTGCCCCTCCTCTTATCTCCCACCACCTAAACTCCAGTTTTCTTGTAAGACTGTTCTTGAATGAAATATGAGGTAGTTACATAGCTCAGTAAATATTCTGCACTCCAAGTATCCAAGAGCTCCTTTGTTCTACTTGTTAAGCTATTTCATTTCAGAATTATATCTTAGTACACATTTTGTATTAGATGAATAATTGGCTTATGTATTATACACATGATTGTCCTAGTGATTCAATGCTATAAGGAGGAAAAGACTATGAAGTCAAATCCAATAGAGTAGAATTCAAAGGCCAACTTCATTAACTCTCTCAGGATATTTAATCTGATTTAAGTTTTTTATCCTTATTTTCAAAATAATGCAGTCATAGTGCACAATAGGCTTGTTTGGGTTGAATGAGATCATGTAAGCAGAAGTGCCAGGCATGTATGACACCTAAGAAGAACTTTGGCCTGTCTTTCTTCGTTCATGTTGGTCATCTCTCTATTATAACCCACAATCTACTTTGGAAAAGGCTATATTTTTTAAGCGAATAACTCTACAGACAAGTGACAAGTACAGGGTTCAGATTCTTCTTGAGGAGCTGTACTTAATTTCTTAGATTTTAATATTAGAATATAAAAATTTATGTATTATGACTACTAATTACTATAATGAATAAAACTATATTTTAAAAGCATATATGTGTATTTCTTCTTTAACATTCATTCTGTGCTTAATTATCATACAGTGGTGTAATGTTAAAGTTGTTTAATTTTAAATGGGCTTTTAATTCTTGGGTTAAAAGTTCAGCAAATGAGAAAGTACTTTTAAATTGTTACTGCTGAATAATTGCTATGCAAGGAGATCCAACCAGTCCATCCTTAAGGAGATCAGTCCTAGGTGTTCTTTGGAAGGACTGATGCTGAAGCTGAAACTCCAATACTTTGGCCACCTCATGCGAAGAGTTGACTCACTGGAAAAGACCCTGATGCTGGGAGGGATTGGGGGCAGGAGGAGAAGGGGACGACAGAGGATGAGATGGCTGGATGGCATCACCGACTCTATGGGCATGAGTTTGAGTAAACTCCAGGAGTTGGTGATGAACAGGGAGGCCTGGTGTGCTGCGATTCATGGGGTTGCAAAGAGTCAGACACGACTGAGTGACTGAACTGAACTGAGCTGAAATGATTTAAATTATGTGAATGAGCTTGAGATTCTTTTTTTTTTTTCCTAAAGTTTCATTTGCAATTTTATTTTATTTTTTTAATTAGTTGGAGGCTAATTACTTCACAACATTTCAGTGGGTTTTGTCATACATTGATATGAATCAGCCATAGATTTACACGTATTCCCCATCCCGATCCCCCCTTCCACCTCCCTCTCCACCCAATTCCTCTGGGTCTTCCCAGTGCACCAGCCCTAAGCACTTGTCTCATGCATCCCACCTGGGCTGGTGATCTGTTTCACCATAGATAATATACATGCTGTTCTTTCGAAACATCCCACCCTCACCTTCTCCCACAGAGTTCAAAAGTCTGTTCTGTATTTCTGTGTCTCTTTTTCTGTTTTGTATATAGGGTAATCATTACCATCTTTCTAAATTCCATATATTCTTTAACTTATTCCATATTCTTTAACTTATTTCTCAGTTAAAGATGAGAAAAATTAAATTTCTACTTTTTGTATGGTGAACACAACCATGTATGGATAAGTGGTTATTTTTAATGAGCTAGGACAACATAGAACTTTTGAAACATACTCTTTATTGCTAGATCTTTCCCTTGATACAGATAACTTTAGTCAATTCTATCATTGACTTCAGTGCATATAGAGAGTTGGAAACTAACAGATAGTCAGAGGAAGAGGCATGGAAGAGATGAGTGAGACTTAGAGAGTTGAAGGACACATATACAGAGAGAGAACATTTGGAAGAGTAAAAAGATTTCCCCCACCATTCCATTAAGTGAGGTCTTGGAGTGACATTTGAAAAATGGTATTTGCTATTCCTTCATTCAACCTCATTCCCTTTTTGCTTTTTTTGCTGTCATTATGCAGCCATGCTAAACTTGGTTTCCTAGGGCCACAATTACAGTATAGAATTCCTGAAACTAAAAATATATTTCAAAAAGTGAGACATTCTAGGCAACATATAAAGTTGGATACTCGAGGCTTCCAAAACATTTCGTAATTGATATGTAAGATAAAGTAACTGGCACTACTTACTCAACATTACCTATGCTGTTCTAGTCAATCTCAAGCGTTGTTCCTAAAAATATTGTTACATTCATTTTAAATGTTAACTTCTGTTCCTCAATATCTTTCATTTCTTACATTGCAATGTTTGTGTTTTGTGGTTTCTCGTATATAGTCTTTTATCTCTTGTGTGTGTGTGTGTGTGTGTGTGTGTTTTGCTAGTGTTCACCCCAGAGAGTTTCATTTCTGTCTTATAATCTATTTCATCTCTCCTCTGATGTTTCATTCACTTTCTTTCCAGGGTACCTCTGAAATCTCACATATGGTTCAGCCGTTTTCCACTTCCTAAAACAGTTAAAGCCTGATTAAATAAATATCTGCTTAAAAGAGCATAAAAATACTTTGATTAATTACATAAACACTCAGAAATGCATATAGTTCTTATAAACACTTTATGTACTGTATTAAGTTTAAAATTGGTGACACATGTTTAATGTCACATTTGAAGAAATTCAAAGCTTAGCGTAAAAAAAGATTAAGTAAATAAATGTCAGAAGCACACTTTTTATAATGGAGCAGAACCTGTCACCTGCTAACAACAGTATGTATAAATTATTGGGCAGGATTTGTTTGTGATTACTCATTGATTGCCCGTTATTTGGAAAAGTTTTATAAAGTGTATCACTAATTCACCATGGAAAACCTAGCAAGCTCAAAATAAAAAGAAATGTCTTTATTTTGTTAAAGGCATTCATTGCTCCTTAAGAAACATCATGGTTAAACATGATATTTTGGAAATAGTCCTATTAAAATTATGCAGAAAGTAAATATACTCACCATTACCTATATTAATGAACTCCCTGGACAGTGCAAAATTTTGTATGACAATTGGAGGAGATAAAATTATCATTTATTTTCAGTAAATAGAATTTAATTTATTATAAAATTCAAGAATATCTATTCATTATTAACAGCAATACAATGACAGTAAACATGCTGAGGACAAACGAGGGCATAGAGTGTTTCTATGCATCATTAATAGCCATAAAAAATGAGAATACGTTATTACACATAATAGCAAGAGCTACCATGAAATACATGAGTAAATATAAAATAATTGAGTACAAGAATATTACAAAGAAATTTTAAATTTTATTAACCCATTTTTTAAGAAAAAGTAAACCAGATTAATATTCCTGAATGACAGGACCCAACATCATAAAAATGTCATATAACACTAAGTTAATTTGTAAAATCAATGCAAATCTTAATTGAAATCCTTCTAGGGTTTATTGGAAATTTGACATGTTTATCTCAAAATCCATATGTAATCATAAAGAGTTGAAAATATCTAAGATATATTTTAAGAAGAACAAAGTTGGGTAACTGGGTCTTTCATATATCAAAATTATTTTTAAAATATGTTAATTAAGGCCACATGATATAAAGGCAGTAACAGACAAATGGGTTACTAGAACAGAACAGAAAATTTGTAGAGTCACACACACAGGTGAGCGTGCACACACACACACACACACACACACAATTTATAAGGCAGAGGTTGCATTTCAACCAAATGAGGAACAGATATATTGCTCACTAAATAGTGAAAGGAACATTGATTTTCTTTGCATAAAGTAGATTGTTGTGTCATACCATGGACAAAAGTAAATTCCACATATATTAAAAACATAAATATTAAAATGAAACTATCAAACTTTTAGATGTAATTTTTAGTATTACATGTAGGAGAACAGCTTTTGACAATTAGAATGAACTATTCCATAGAAACTAAGAACAACTCATAAAAATAAGACTGATAAATATAATAAATAACTTCTGCTAAAAAGACAATATACACAAATTTTAAAGACCATCCATAGGCTTTGAGATGATATTTGCAATGTATATTAGACAAAGATTTAGTATCCAGAAAACATTATATCACCCTACTTATTATTATCTATTGAAGGTAAGCACCACCCCTACACATATACACACAGACAAACACACACAACATGGGTAAATCATATAAATAGATAGTCCACATAATAATAGAAGTGAACAAATAAAAAATTTTGTAAACATACAAACCTCACTAATAATTATAGAAAAGTGAGTAAAAAACAATGAAATACTGTCTCACCCATCAGAATTTAAAAAATTAGAGCCTGATGATATCAATGTAGGAGAAAGTATGAGGAAAATATCTCATCAACTCTAATAATTTATAGATGCATAGATTCTATATCCCAGTAATTCTACTCTTTAGTTTAATTACTAAGTGAAAGAAACGTAACTACCTGTTTTAGTTTCCTATAGCTGCAACAAATCACCACACATTGGGTGGCTTAAAACAACAGGAATATATTTTTTCATAGTTATGGAGGACGAGGAGTCTGAACTCAAGGGTTTGGCAAGATTGGTACTTTTGTGGAGACTTTGAGGATGAATTTGTCTCATCTCTCTTCCAGCTAGTGATGGGGTGGACAATCCTTGGAGGTCTTTGGGTTGTACATCACTCCAATGTTTGCATTATCTTTCTTATGGTGCGTGCATTCGTGCTAAGTCTTTTGTAGGTGTGTGTGTGAATTTCCCTCTTCTAAGGACAGTCATGGAATTAAGACTCACCTTAATTCGGTATGGCCTCACCTTAGTATGATTGCATCTGCCAAAGCCCTCTTTCCAAACAAAGTCACATTCTGAGGTTCTGGGTGAACAACTGGAGGACTCTAACCAATCTAGTACACTTTTTTGTTATTATTGCTCATTTGCTAAGTGGTGTCTGACTCTGCAACCCCATGAACTGCAGCATGCCAGACTTCTCTGTTCTCCACTATCTTCCGGAGTTAGTCCAAATTCATGTACACTGAGTCGGTGATGCTGTCTAACCATCTCACCCTCTGCCACCTTCTTCTCCATTTTTGCCTTCAATCTTTCCCAGCACCAGTGTCTTTTCCAATGAGTTGGTTCTTGCATCAGGAAGCCAAAGTATCGGGGCTTCCGTTTCAGCATCAGTCCTTCCAAATAGTCAGGGTTGACTTCCTTTAGTATTGCCTGGTTTCATCTTGCAGACCAAGGAGCTCTCAAGAATCTTCCCCAGCACCAAAATTCAAAAGCATCCATTTTTTGATGCTCACTGCAGAAGCAGAAATGTGTAACAAGAAATTTCATCATAGCACTCTTTGCCATGGGGAATAATTTTAAACAGCAAAATATCCACTAGACTAATTACCCATGAATAATTGTATAGATACACAATGAAGGTTATACAACTTTAAAACAAATGACTTAGACTTATGAATAACAAATTTGGGAAATTTTAATAATAACTTCGGTGGTGATGGTATAGTGGCTAAGTCATGTCCCAATTGTGACCCCAAGGCTGTAAGCCACTAGACTCCTCTGTCCATGAGATTTCCCAGGCAAGAATACTAGAGTGCGCTGCCATTTCCTTCTCCTAAGCAATAGCATATCATTGAGTGGGAAAAAAGAAAGTTATACGATATCTTATGGTGTGATACCTACTATATAGGCATGATACATATATAAAACAAATACAGTCATAGGGTTTTTTTAATACATATAAAATATAATCTACAAATATAGAGAGTTACCTGTACATCAATTTTAGGGTAGTGGTCATCTCTAAAGAGGGAAGGTGAAGAATAAGATCAGAATTAAATAAATGCTTAAAATATATGTAACAGCTTATTATTTAAAAGTGGAGGAATTTGGAACAGATATGGCAAAATATGGCCAAAAAAAAAATTCTGATACAGCTAAGTGGCGAGTTTAGAAGAAAATTCTCAACTTCTGTACCACTAGTATATGAGGCAATAATTTTCTGTTGGGAAACAGTCCTGTGCATTGTAGGATATTGAGATATTTAGAGGGCTCTCTGGTCTCTATCCCCTAGATGCCAGTAGCAAACCTCCCAACCCTGCTCCAGCTGTGATAACCAAAATGATGCCAAATATTTTTAATTGAGAAAAAAAAAAAAAAACTTTGGTTGCAATACACTGGTACAGAATACTTATTATATCCTTCTATTTATGATTTCTACTTGTTCAAAATACCTTATGATATACCGTAAAAAATAAAATCAGTTCAGTTCAGTTCAATTGCTCAGTCATGTTTGACTCTTTGCAATCCCATGGACTGCAGCACGCTAGGCTTCCCCGTCCATCACCAACACCCATAGCTTGCTCAAACTCATGTCCATCGAGTTGGTGATGCCACCCAACCGTATCATCCTCTGTAATCTCCTTCTCCTCCTGCCTTCACTCTTTCCCAGCATCAAGGTCTTTTCTAATGGGCCATTTCTTCACATCAGGTGGATAAAATGTGGGAGTTTCAGCTTCAGCATCAGACCTTCTAATGAATATTCAAGATTGATTTCCTTAGAATGGACTGACTGGCTCTCCTTGCAGTCCAAGGGACTCTCAAGAGTCTTCTCTAACACCACAATTCAAAAGCAGTTCTTCAGCACTCAGCTTTCTTTATGGTCCAGCACTCATATCCATACATGACTACTGGAAAAACCAAAACTTTGATTATACAAATCATTGTTGGCAGACTAATGTCTTTGCTTTTTAATACACTGTCTAGGTTTGTCATAGCTTTTCTTCCAAGGAGAAAGCGTCTTTTAATTTCATAGCTGCTGTCACCATCTGCAGTGATTTGGGAGCCCAAGAAAATAAAGTCCGTCACTGTTTCCATTCTTTCCCCATCTATTTGCCATGAAGTGATGGGACCAGATGCCATGATCTTAGTTTTTTGAATGTTGAGTTTTAAGCCAGTTTTTCACTCTCCTCTTTCACATTCCTCAAGAGGCCCTTTAGTTCCTCTTCACTTTCTGCCATAAGCGTGGTGTCATTGATATTTTTCCCGGCAATCTTGATTCCAGCTTGTGTTTCCTCCAGCCTGGTATTTCACATGGTGTACTCTGCATAAAAGTTAAATGAGCAGGGTGACAATATACAGCCTTGACGTACTCCATTCCCAATTTGGTACCAGTCCGTTGTTCCATGTCCGGTTCTAACTGTTGCTTCTTGCCCTGCATACAGGTTTCTCATGAGGCAGGTAAAGTGGTCTGGTAGTCTCATCTCTTTAAGAAATCTCCACAATTTGTTGTGATCCACACATTCAAAGGCTTTAGCATAGTCAGTGAAGCATAAGTAGATTTCTCCGGAATTCTCTTGCTTTTTCTGTGATCCAACAGACGTTGGCAATTGGATCTCTGGTTCCTTTGCCTTTCCTAAATCCAGCTTGAACATCTGGAAGTTCTCAGTTCACATACTGTTGAAGCCTAGCTTGGAGAATTTTGAGCATTACTTTGCTAATGTGTGAGATGAGTGAAACTTTGCTGTAGTTTGAACATTCTTTGACATTGTCTTTCTTTGGGATTGGAATGAAAACTGACCTTTTCCAGTCCTGTGATCACTGCTGAGTTTTCTAAATTTGCTGACTTATTGAGTGCAGCACTTCAACAGCATCATCTTTTAGGACTTGAAATAGCTCAGCTGGAATTCCATCATGTCCACTAGCTTTATTCATAGTGATGCTTCCTAAGGTCCACTTGACTTTGAACTTCAGGATGTCTGGCTCTAGGTGAGTAATCACACCATCTTGATTATCTGGGTTGTGAAGATCTTTTTTGTATAGTTCTGTGTATTAGTGCCACCTCTTCTTAATATCTTCCGCTTCTGTTAGGTCCATGCCATTTCTGCCCTTTATTGTACCCATCTTTGCATGAAATGCTCCCTTGGTATCTCTAATGTTCTTGAAGAGATCTCTAGTCCTTCCCATTTTATTGTTTTCCTCTATTTCTTTGCATTGATCACTTAGGAAGGCTTTTATATGTATATCTCTTATATACTAAGTTTTTAGACAAGTCAATTGTCAACACATAATCATAAAATATGCCTTGTCATATGTGAGAGGAATTTGAAAGGCATTAGTAACTCATACAATTTGTGATGAATTTTGTCTGAATTGTTCAGGAAAGACTACACCAAAAAAAATATTACAGTCTCACATTAAAGAATTTAAGATTTTAGTGAAAGTATTAAAAATGATGGGATAGCATCAAAAGTAGAAGTAACAGTAAGGAGGTCAAAACAGTTAATAATTTTATGCAATTCTTCTGTGAAAACCAAAATATAGGTCACAGGTGTCAAATTTAGTGTCTTCAGACTGGTACTCAAATATACGCATGGAGCAAATAGGTATTAGGAAACAGCAAAGTGTGGTCCAGTGAAAAATTGGGGCAGTATCTAGAATAAAGATATGAATCTGGCAAATAATGACTAAAGTCATTAAAAGATAAAGTCAATATTCCTGTAGAATGTTGATATGCTAAAAATTAAGTTGAGAGATAGACAGCTTCATGGATTGGAAGTTTTCGTACGGTTAACATTTCAATTCTCCACAAATTGATTTTTAGATTAAATGCAGTCCCAAATATAATACCAGCAGGATTTCATGAAAATGCAAAGTACCTAGACTCTCCAAAGCAATTTTGTAAAAGAATCAAGTGGGAGAACTTATATTACACATCTTTGAAATTTGCTGCAAAGCTATCTAATCAAGAAATGTGGTAGTGACTTAAAGATCAGTAAACAGATCAGCAGAATAGAGTAGAATGCCCAGCAGCAGACTGAGTCACTCTGTCCTTTGATTTCTACAAAAGATGCCAATGCAATCAGAGTTTATTTTGTCTTTTCAACAAATCATACTGGAATAAATACATACCATAACTTGTCCTTCGCATCACAAAATGTATCAAAATAATTCAACATGCATCATAAATTGAAACATAAAAGCTGAACCCTTAAAGCTTGTGTAGGAAAACATCAGAGGATTGCTTCTAATTTTAGGTTGTGCAAAGTTTTCTTAGACCAGAGACAAAGAAACAATTGTAGTGAAAAAACAATTGACAGACTGAGACTTCATCAAAAATTAAATACAAGTTTAATTTTTTCTCAATAAAGATATACTTTATGAAAAATAATAAGAATGCTACAGATGCAGAGAAAATATTTATAGAATGTGATTTATAGAATGTGATATATCTTCAGAGACTGGTATCTAGGATATATACATAATTTCTATAACAAATTAATAAAAAGACAAACCAATTTAAAAATGAGCAAAAATTTTGGACACTCCACAAAGCAATCTATAGGGACAACCAATAGATACTTGAAAATATGCTTATAATCACTGTAATCTATAAAATAGCAATTAAGAAAAAAGAAGAATGAGGTATCAGTACACACTCGACAACAATAAGAACAAATGTTGGAAGTAAGGGAACCAGTTGGAATTCTCACACTTTATTGGAAGGAGTATAAAAGGATGAAATCACTTTAGAAATATATTTTGTAATTATTTTTTTCATTTTTCCAGAACTATGTTCTTTATTATTAGAGAAAGATCTAAAAAAGAGATCCCTATTTCTGCATCACCATGAATATATTATGTAAAGCATTCAAATACTTCCTCCAACGGTGTTGTATTTACATGTTAGCTTAATGCCTAAGATCCTGCCTATTATGGAATTATGTGCAAGCTTTTAATGTATAACTGAGTTTTCATATAGTCTTAAGAATATTTCAAGATATGCAAAATTTTGATTAGAATTAATTTTTTCTGAGTACACAGTCATATTTGTATTATTATTTTTATTCATACATTGTACAGAATTGTTTGATACTATACATATGTTCTTTATTATATTCATATAGATAATGCAGGATAACTCTTTCCTTAACAATGTATGACTTTCAATAGAATAAAATTCCACAAGGGCAGATATTTTGTCTTGTTCACAGTTTTTCCTCAGTGTCTAGAATAATATGTAGCACATGATAAAAACTCAATGAATATTTGTTGAATAAAGGAATGTGATGGCCTGAGAATAATATTTGCAAGACTATGAATGTTTATGAGCATACAATTTGTGTGTCTTCATAAAATTTAGCATTTTAAGAGGCTATGTGACATGCTGAATATCTATAGTTAATATATATTATTTTACTAGAAATTAAATACTTTTAAAAAATCTGAGTAGGTTTCTTTAGGTGCTTTAGAATTTTACTTCAAAATATTCTGTAAAGAATGAGTTTGTATTTATATTTGTAACAACACTTGCTAAATTATAATTTGGGAACACAAAGGCTTATATAAATGCTTGGAGAATTTTATGTGTGCACATTTCCTATTCAAATAATTTTCACAGCTCATGGGGCCTTCTGCGAGATGCAATCACTCGTTAGATTTCATGGCTCTGGAATAAGATCCTCTGAGAGAGGGGCATTGTTCCTTTACCAATTAATTTCTCTCACTGTAGATCAGCACTTTTTAATACATTAAGAACTACCATTTGTCATTGTTGCTATTTTTTATATGTGTCATTTTCCTTAGTATTATCAGGAATCAGAATCTTTGGTTATTATGCATTTTTTTTATTTAGATATTTTTGGACAGATTAAGTAATTTTCACCTACTAAGTTTTCCTTTGAAAATTTCTACTAGTGCAAGTATTGAACAGTGATTGTAGCATTTTCTGAAATTAGGTATCCACAGGGATCTAAAATTAGATATCAGGAAGTTGGTTGTTTCGTCACTTTCTGTGGATTATGCACTCACAGAGATTGAATCTCACTTTTAAAAGTCAAATTCTCATTCTGCAAATGTATTTTCCTCTCCCTTTGTGTGATCAGTGAAGGTTTTTAGTACAAGCGAAGAAAGGAAATGACTGCTTTCAAGTTTAAAGACTTAGGAAACCTTTATCGGGCTTGAGACGTACCCAATAATGAATCTGCAAATAGCTGTTACAGTTAGAAAAGAAGGAATTAATCACAGTGTATCACATAAATATACTTCAAAAGTGAAATTCTAAAAATAGCATATTTCTGATAATTTAAGTAAAACATATTCATTATAAAAATAGAGGGGGAAAGAAATGGCATAGAAAAGAGGTAAAAGACCCTAGGTAAAAAAATAAAAAAGACCCTAGGTAAACCCACTGTTAACTCTTTGGTCTATATCATCCCTGTTAACTCTCCATTCATCTGGCAAATTAGTATCATATTATATTATGCTTCTATCTGAATATTTTGTCTTCCCTTTAGCAATGATCTAGAGTAACTAAATATTCATCATCAATTTTATTTTTAATGATATTTTAGTATTCCATTAAGTGGACATAAAAAGCAATTACTACTGGACATTTTAGCTGTTGATTGCAGTTAACATCCATGTCTCTACTTCCATATCTGACATCCTTTTTATAGGGTATTCTGGAGTAAAAATAGCACTTGCCACTAGCTCAAAATATTAACAGGACAAGCTGATAACAATGATCATTGTGATATAATGGAATAAGTATGGTGTGAATCTGGTTCTGATCCAAGTTAGCTAAGTAATTCTATGTTCTGGACCTCCGTTTCTTCTTCTGTAAAGGATGGACTGGACTCGATAATTACTGATTACCCTTCAAGCCCTTATATTCTTTGATGGTGTGGATGGTTTCTAAAGATTTGATAGAATACAATTCCTGAGTATACAATAGGAGGCAGGTTGTTCTTTTTGGGGGGGGGGGGGGTGGCTGTGCTGGATCCTCGTTGCTGTCCGGGTTTTCTCTAGTTGCATTGAGTGGGGGCTTCTCTCTAGTTGCAGTGCGCGGGCTTCTCATTGTGATGGCCTCTCTTGTTGGGGAACATGGGCTCAAGAGCAGCAGGGCTTCAGTGGTCGTGGCTCCCAGGCTCTAGAGCAGAGGCTCAATAGTTGAGGCACGTGAGCATCGTTCCTCTGAGGCCTGTGGCATCTTCCCAGACCGGGGTTGAACCTGTGTCCCCAGCATTGGCAGGTGGGCTCTTTACCACTGAGCCAGCAGGGAAGCACCAGGAGGCAGTTCTATTCATGATCTTTTGACTATCTACACAGTCTTAACCTACACACTACGCCATACTTTGAATATAAAGATCTTGGCAGAAATGAGTTTTCATCTTCAGATAAAATGAAGAATCATGAATGAAAGTGAATAGTACAAGTCAGTCACATTGTTCTAACCCATACTGGGTCACCAGCCACAAGGACTCCATCTTTTCAACAAGGCATCCCTCAGCAAAGAAAGCAAGGTCCACCTATATATCTTCTTTGCTTTTAAACATTTATATGCCTGGCTTTATTTTCCTCATTTTGGCTTTTCGCGTTTTTTTTTTTTTTTCCTAAGTTATGTTGATATTTTCTAATGCCCAGTAAGAAGCACTGGTAGCAGAGTTAAGTCACACCATGTAGTAACAGTGTATACTTCACCAAAAGCACAACTTAAAGCAATCTTTGTGGATCTCACAACTGTAATGCTAGATCTCTCATATATTTGAAAAGCTTGTGTTCAGATGACCTGAGTCTAACTCCTAAATCCCCATGGTCATCTGCTTTAGATGGTATACTTGATTTATTGGAACTGTGATCTTCCTAAACATCTTATATCATCTAGACCTTACGGAAGGTTTTTGCTTAATGTATTTCATGACTACAGATCTTTACACATTTCATAAGCCATTGGATTTTCAAGGCTGTTTGTGCCAATAACAAATCAGGATGGCCCTGCCTCTCTGCATGCCTTCTGGGAAGTTTTTCTTAAATTGTCAGGAATTATGTTAAGTAAAAAAATGTCTAAAAAGAAGAGGCTTTTTAAAACCAAGTTTCTCCTTACCTGAAGGCATGGACTTTGGTCATCTGGGGAACTGCTTGTGACAAAAATATACAATTGAACCAGAGTATTTTAATACAACTGTATTGTACCACTCGTCTCCTCAAGGAATGCTGATTACTCTTTCTAAGTAACTTAAGAAAAATAGCATTTAACTTAATAATATTCCGAACAGGACTGAACCCTTTGAGTGTATGTGCTAAGTCACTTCAGTTGTGTCAAACTCTTTGTGACCCTGTGGACCATAGCCTGGCAGGCTCCTCTGCCCTCTGCCCATGGGATTCTCCAGGCAAGAATACTGAAGTGGGTTGCCATGCCCTCCTCCAGGGGATCTTCCTTACCTAAGGATCCAACCTGTGTCTCTTTGTCTCCTGCATTGGCAGGCAGGTTCTTTATGCCACTTGGGAAACCCAGGACTGAAGCTTTAGGGTATCCTAACTTATACCTAATTTTACTCCTGTGTCCGGACTGCTATTAGAACCTACTTTTGTACACATGATCTACATGTCTACACATGTAGACATTCCTATTTCATAGAAATGGCTAGATATATTGTACCACTGAGAGGGGCCAGCTAATCAGAACCAGTTTGAGTCATTCTAATCATAACAGTGGCTTTAGGAGACACTTTGAAGTTCAAAAAGTATCCTTTATAATCCCTTCTTTTCATCAACATTCAATGCTGTTATACCATTACTCTCTTGTTTTCCTTGCTTGTTAAAAAAAAATTGCCAACCCTGTCCTAAACCATGCAGACAAACAAACTTAAAGAAAACACAGGAGCATAATAACTGGTGTTATTATACATTCATGATTCATAATCTTATCTTTATTGCTGTT
Organism: Cervus elaphus; assembly: GCF_910594005.1. Classification (NCBI taxonomy): domain Eukaryota; kingdom Metazoa; phylum Chordata; class Mammalia; order Artiodactyla; family Cervidae; genus Cervus; species Cervus elaphus. The sequence continues at coordinate 39,503,846 of NC_057831.1, forward strand.
CGGATATCAAGATACTTTATTTCCAAAATCTATTCTCTGTTCCGATCTTTCACTCACCATTTTCTATTGTCTCCTCAAACTTCCAGTACCTCCTTTTCCATCATCATTCACAAACATTGAACTTTTCTTTATGTACCAGAGAAAATTGTAAGAATCAATGGAGAACATCTAAAAACTCCTACCACCACATCTGCTCGCCCATCTGAATCTGTTCCCAGATACTTTCCTTTGCAGCCTGTGACTATGGATTAACTACACTCACTTTTACTAAGACTGTATCCTTCTCACAAACACACATACATGGCTCCAGCAATTCATGCCTCTGTCTTTTCTCCCATCTTAAGGAATCTCTTTCCTGTCTTGATCCACCACTCCAGCTATTGCCTCATTTCTCTTCTGTTTTGCAGTTACAAATTCATAAAAGGGTTAATTATGCTGATGATTCCAACTTGCCTTTCACAGTTTCTCTTGAAACCATTCTAAACAGACTTTTGCTTCCATAACTATTCTTCACAAGGTCACCTACTAAAACTAATAATCAATTTTTAGTATTTATCCCATTTGAGCTGTTGAAAGCATTTGATACAGCAGAACTGTGTGTTTTTATTGCCTTTGAAGAAACTTATATTCTTGGGTTTTATTTTTTCTACATTCTTAATGTTTGATTCTGGAATATACCTGCCTTAAAGTCTGCATACTTTCCATAGTTAAAACATCTAGTTTCAAGGCATTAGTACCATCTTTCTGCCTCTTCATTTTATCTACCTATGTATCTATCTTCCTATCTACCTACCCCTCATCAGTGTAGATGTATATCCCAGAATTCTGTCAAATTCCAAATTCATATTTCTAATTGCTTGCTAAAATTTCTTCATGTGAATACCTAACAGGCAATTGAACATTGTAAGTATACAGTTGAGTTTGTAAGTTTTTCTTTTCAAACTTGCTCAGTTTAATCTTCCTCATTTCAGTTAATAGTTAAACCATAAGCTAAAACTTGAGTCCATGCTTGACTACCCTTTCTCAAATTTTTCATTTAATTAGTCCACAAATCTTTTAGCTTTGCATTTAAAATACATCCAGAATAAAACCACTCTGAGGCCCTTCTGTTGCCAGGACCCTTTCCTAAGGGCAAACATCTCTCTCATGGATTATTGTAGTCATCTCTTCGCTTACTTTTTTCAGTCTTTAGAACAATCTCTCTCAAACAGCTCTATAACCCCCACCAAACCTCACCTCCTCACTCAAGCCTTTCCTGATCAACCTACCTGGAATCACCCTTAGCAATCCCTAACCCCACTGCCGGTGTTATTTTTTCCCTGGCACCAATCATATTACTTTAAGGCACAAAATAGAGCCTTATTACCTCTGAGACATGGGCCTTGGTCATCTCTGGACAAAAGCTATGACAAAAAAGAACAGATGAGATGAAGTCTCTCAATATTTGGTGTCCTCAAAGAGTACTGATTATTCTTTCCAAGTAAGTTTAGAAATTAGCATTTAACTGAGTAATACTCAAAGTAGTCACTGAACATATATTAACCATTAAGATAGAGATTCAATATGAAATGAACCTCTTATAGATGAAACAATTTATTTAAAATATTATTTTTGTTTGCCGATAACATTATTTATATAGACTCTGAAATAAGAGCCAGCTGGGTATCACTATTGGGCTTTATATAAGCTTTTTCATATGGTTATGAGAAAACTAAAAACACTCACATTGCTCATTCAAGATTTTTTACCTCTATCTCGCAGGGAGGAAAAAAAAGAATGATGAAGGGTGTTTTGGCCACCACTCATGTCTGCTAATTTCAGGAGGATATCTGTTAAGCTTCCTGGCTCCCTTGACTAAAATTTTCATCTTCCTTCCGGTCTTAATTCAGTTTTATGACAACCTGGACATGATTTGTCTTAACACTTGCATTCTCCCGTCAAGGCAAATGCAGTCTGCTCAAACATATGGGCTCTTTTGGACAATATTTTAACTATAACTTATTCTGCATACCCCTGAGACTTGGCAATCTCTAGGGACCTTGAAGACCTAGATTTGAGGCAGATCCGATGAAGGTCTTCTTGGACTCAATAGCTAATGTGGGGGGGAAGGGTAAATTGCTTACCATTCTTACCTAGACAGCATCATTAATCCAAACTGAAAAATTCATCACCAGCACTTATGGCTCTGAATGATAGCATATGGTGTTAATTTGGGAGAATTTTACCTTACTATTACTCTGTAGGCCAATGACCTAAATATTATTAAAGTGAAAAAATCAAACTTTTAATCACTAATCTTATGGTATCTCTTCTGTATGAGGACAGAGAAACAGTGTTTCTGAATTTTAATTCCAGGCATATGTATCTACATTTTTATTGTAATTTAATCATTAAAAAAGGAGAGTAGGAGGTCTTAAATAAGTGTGGGTACTTTCAAACCTTATTAATGACTCATTATTCATTTTTTTTCTCCCCATAATGATGCCATTTTCTAAGATAAATTGAATAAAGATATATAACACACACACCTTTGGAAATCACATAAAAGATTTACAATACCCTTTGAAATATCACCATTCTACATTTTATGGACACATATGAATTTAAAAAATAATCAAAGAAACACTGAATGGTATTTGGTGAATCACTAAATGATCAAACTAGGTGATAGGTATTAACAAATACTTGGTTTTATATAATTTTTTTATGAAGATGATTTCTTAAAATTTATTGAGCTATATCCTAGTCATTAGAATAAACAAACACATTACTAATTAGCCTATTGGGAAGCAATGCACTTATACAAATTCAAATTCTGGTCTGTTTAATAGTTTCACTGTAATTTGTAGTCACCCTGAAATTTCTGGAAAAGAACATTCAAAGATGTCTTCTTAGGATCAATACATGTATTATAATAATAGCAGTTAATATATGTTAGTAGTCTTCCTGTAACAGAAAATATTGCTCACATTTTTATAGACATCATTTATTTCTTTCTTTCAATAAACATGTAAATGTTTATTCTAGATCAAACATGTTTTAGGAACTTCAGTTCAGTCAGGTCAGTTGCTTAGTCATGTCAATGGCAATACATAATTTCATAAAAATTTGAAAGTGCAAGGAACTGTAAAGGCAAAAATAATCATCTTTTTATTTTTCCACATCAGTCTCAGGCTCAGTTCATTAGCCCAGTTGTGTCTGACTTTTGCGACGCTATGAACTGCATCATGCCAGGCTTCCCTGTCCATCACCAACTCTTAGAGCTTACTCAAACTTAAGTCCATCAAGTCTGTGATGCCATCCAACCATCTTATCCTCTGCCGTCCCCTTCTCCTCCTGCCTTCAATCTTTCCCAGCATCAGGGTCTTTTCTAATGAGTCAGCTCTTTGCATCAGGTAGCCACAGTATTGGAGCTTCAGCTCCAGCATCTGTCCTTCTAAGGAATACTCAGGACTGATTTCCTTCAGAACTGACTGGTTTGATCTCCTTGCAGTCCAAGGAACTCTCAAGAGTCTTATCCAACACTACAAGTTCAAAAGCATCAATTCTTCAATGCTCAGATTTCTTTATGGTCCAACTCTCACATCTATACATGACTACTGAAAAAACCATTGCTTTGACTAGACAGAACTTTGTTAGAAAAGTAATGTCTCTGCTTTTTAATATGCTTTCTAAGTTGGTCATAGATTTTCTTCCAAGGAGCAAGCATCTTTTAATTTCATGGCTGCAGTCACCATCTCCAGTGATTTTGGAGCCCAAGAAAATAAAGTCTGTCACCGTTTCTATTGTTTCCCCATCTAATTGCCATGAAGTGATAGGACCAGATGCCATGATCTTCATTTTTTGAATGTTGAGTTTTAGGCCAGCTTTTTCACTCTCCTCTTTCACTTTCATCAAAAGGCTCTTTAGTTCCTCTTTGCTTTCTGCCATAAGGGTGGTGTCATCTGCATATCTGAGGTTACTAATATTTCTCCTGGCAATCTTGATTCCAGCTTGTGCTTCATACAGTCTGGCATTTCACATGATGTACTCTGCATATAAGTTAAATAAGCATGGTGACCCTCTTAACATACTCCTTTCCCAATTTGGAACCAGTTTTCATTATTCCATGTCCAGTTCTAACTGTTGCTTCTAGGAACTTGGGATACATCAATCAATAAATAAATGAAATAAAGGTTCCTGCTGTCATAGAGTACTAGAGTGAGGGAAACTAATTAGACTAAGACTGTAATAGGCTAGTTTAGAGTACAATCTAAATTAGACTAGACTACATTAGATTACTAAATTGTTATGGATTGAATTTTGTTCCCTGAAAATTCATGTTGAAATCATAAGCCCCACTACCTTGGAATGTGGTCTTTACAGATATAATCAAGTTAAAATTAACTTTTAGGATGGGCTCTAGTACAGTATGACAAGTGCCCTTATAAAAAGGGAAAATTTGGAGACAGATACGCATACAGAGAAAATTCAGTGTGAAGATGAATGCGGAGATAATAGATTGCTTCCATAAATCAAGGAACACCAAGGACTGTCAGGAAGAGGCATGGAACAAGTTCTCTGTGAGAGCCCTCAGAAGTAACCAACCCTGCCGAAACCTTGAGCTCAGCTTCTAAGTTCCAGAACTGTGAGACAGTAAAGTTCTGTTTTCAAGGCATCCATTTGGGTTAATTTGTTATGTCAGCCTAGTAAACTAATATAAGTATGTAGGATCATATGGGAGAATGTCATTTAAACAAGGCCATCAACAGGTTCTATTCTCTCCGTTGGTATATTTGATGACTTTGTCGAAGCAATTATAGGCCTGACTAGATCATAAAGGCTGACCTCTTACAAGAATGAGAGAGTTCTTCCTCCCCAACTGCCCTTAAGTTGGGACATAGTTTTTTTCTGCCTTTGAAATTGAACTAAAACATCAGCTTTTCCTGGGTCTTGAGATTACTGGCCTTTAACCTGGAACTACATCGTTTCTCCTAAGCCTCTGGCTTGCTGACTAAAAATCTTCGGGCTTCTCCTCCATAATCATGTGATCCAATTCCTTAAAATAAATCCATAAATAAGTATCCTTTGATTATGTTTATCTGGAAAACTTGACTAATATAGATGATATTTTCCCATTTCTTATTAGTAAAACAAGTTAAAAGTACGTAATGAGGTTGCATAGAATGCCAGTGCTTCCATGCTAAAGATAAAACGCAGTTGATATTTATCTGAAAAAAGAAGCATTGCTTTTGTTACAGATGATGGGTGAATATGACATCTGGGGCTTGGAGAGCAATTTTAGAAACTTAGTCTAAAACAATGTTTTTAAAAAGCAAAAGAAACTAAACGTCCTGAGAGAGGCTGACTAATATGGATATGGTATAGCACATTGAAAGCATTTATGAGACTCATTATATCCAAATTGAGTTCTCCATCTAGATTTCTTTATAATTTGAAGACTTAAAAATAATATATTCATGAAAAATTAGAAAAAGAAAACAACATCAAGAGAAATGAACTATATATAACTACTCACATTAGGCGCCTTGCATTTTTTGTCATGAATTGTGTTCTTTCCTAACATGATAGCTGCATTTCTAAGTAAAATTGCATATAAAAAAAAAATTTTTTTTAAGAAAGAATAAAAGGAAATTGTGTAAGGAGTTTTGGATCCTACATAACAAAGAGATATATCACATTTGATTAAACAAAATGCAACCAATAAATAAATGCTCTTTCCTTTGTCCTTCAATCTTCCAGCTATTTCAGTTTCTGCTATTATCTTTTATCTTGACCTTGTAGTTTTGATTGTTGCATTGTTCAAAATCACCAAAGATAAAACCAAAGTAAAACTGCATTAAAGTTTAAAGGAGAGAATAAATAAATAAGAGGAGATGTTATCAAAACAATAAACTCAAAAATACCTCTGCGCTCCCAAGTTTTTCTCATGAGAAAATAAAATTATTATTCCCATGTTCCCTGGATCCAGATCTTGATTATATTGTAGCTAATAATAATCTGCATATGGCAAGTAATGCTTTCTTATTAGTCAAATCCCAATTATCCTACTCACTCTTTAAAATCTCACGCTGCAAGAAAAATGCCTCTACTTAAATTGCGCAGCATTTCCCTGAAAAGAGAAACAGTTTTTCTCCCACACATTTTTAAATGGAATTAGAAAATATATGGTTTGTGTTTTTCAGACAGTACTGTTTTCATAAACTGCGTCTTATAGGGTAAAAACAAACAAGCACTTTGTAACAGAGATTCCTCCTTGATGAAAAATTTTGTCAGTTTTATCTTAAAAAGCATGTGAGTGATGAACTAAGAAAAATTTACGTGGTTTTTATTATGTATTTGCTATATGACTTTGGTCATGTTACACCAGCTTTATAAATTTACATTTCTCTTGTCAATAATAATAAGACCTAATGAGAAGGGTTCTGGGAAGTTAAATGTAATATATGGAAAATAGCTTAGTTCATCTTGAGCATTATGATAACATTAGTTGTTATCCATGATACTGTTTTTAATATTATTACCATTATTATTTTCTTCAGGCAAGAAGAAAAGTCTCTAGTATTTCAATAATTTTAGTAGGAAAGAAACAGATGCTCTTGACTGTCTTAAAGTCCCTGGCAATGCCTTGGGTACCACATACACACAGGACCATGATAGAAGCACTGGTTTGCTTGATTCCAAAATTCATACCATCAATATTATAAAGACTGTCTCTCATTTGAAGAATAAAAAGGTTATATAAAATGAGAAATTCCAGACTTGATTTTAACCATGTATTCCATAAGTAATTGGACCATAATAATCCAAATTTCATGTGTATCCTGCTGACCCCTTCAATTTCTTCACATGGAAAAAGTAGATAATGATGCTAATTAAATTAATATTCATATTACAAGATTGCTATAGGCAACCAATAATACATGTACAGACACATACATGAACACATTTATGTGTTTTATAAATTGTAAAAGCAGTTTTAGTGACTTCCCTGGTGATCCAGTGGTTAAAACTTTATCTTTTAATACAGAGGTTATGGGTTCTATCCCTGGTCAGGGAGCTAAGACCCCACGTACCTCACAGGCAAAAAAACAAAATAAAAACTGCAGAAGCAATACTGTAACAATTTCAACATGACTTTAAAATCAAAAAGAAATTTTTTTTTTAAAGTTGTTGTACAAAGCTAATGGAATAATATAGCAACTTAATTGTATATAATACAGGAATGCATTCATATTCAATAAATGAAATAAATGAAAATATGAAATGAAATAAATGAAATTCATATTCAATAAATGAAATAAATATTCAATATATGAAAGATGAATAAGTCTAATAGTATAAACTGAGTTTAATTAGCTAAAAAGTTATGATTCTTATAAGAAATGAACACATATTTTCCACCACATTGTTTTTCTGAAATTTGTTTCAGGTAGTACTCTAGTCTTCACATTATGCTTGCAGATATTTATGTTTTAGTCCATTATAAAATTATATTTCAATTCAGATACATTATTTTGAGAGCTTTTCTTTTACCAGCCGTGTGTGAAAAGACTGTGGTATTTTTTCAGCAAGATAATCTTTGCAATCATGAACAATGATAGCTCTTAAAAATGACACTACTGTGACATTGTTACTGGCCAGATACTAATCCTTACCACATGGAAAGTTTCAACCTAGCCGGAGATTTTATCATTAGTTACTGTCTTACCAGGGAAAGCCAGATTTGAGAAAAGTATATAAAAATTCTGACACCCATCTAAATAAATTATACATGTATAAGCAAATGTGGAAGCCATTTACTCTAGTACAAAAATCATCATAACTACATCCAGATAGAATTTTGTAATCTCTAAGCAAAAATGTGCCATATTTTACCTGGGTCTTTTTTTTAGACCTGGCAAAGACTGTTTCTGTAGTTACAGGTATTTCTTAGTCTAAGCAAATCTGTGTCCCAGTCTTTGAAAGTCACTTTTGAATAAAGTTTGCTTAACAATTTAACTTGCTCTAAGTTAGGATCATGGTTAGTTTGATCTAATCATAGTAGTTACTATTAGGAATAAAATAATAAGATAGTAAATCAGCCTGAACTGTGCCTAGTATATAGTAAGAACTGAATAAATTATACTTTTATTATTAATAAGCCAAACTATACTGTAAACACTAAAGAGGAAAATTTCCTCATGTCTAACAGGCCTTGATTTTTTTATATCAAAATAATATATATGTACTTAAATATTTATATATAATATAAGTAATAATAGCTATGAAACTGAGACTCAGTTTTCTTATATCTTCACAATGACTCTAGGAAGTATTTACAATGATGCCATTTTTCAAAACAAAAAGAAACTGAGGCTGAGAGAGGATACAAATGTGTTCACCAACCTGGCAGCTTTCTGAACCCTATACTTTAGGGATTTTAATGGAAGTTTCATCATATATGCTCTGTGCTTAGTCGCTCAGGCATGTCCTACTCTTTGTGACCCCATGGACTGTATGTAGCCTGCCACGCTTCTCTGTCCATGGAGAGTCTCCAAGCAAGAATACACCAGTGGGTTGCCATTCCGTCCTCCAGGGGATCCCAAGCAGGGATCGAACCCAGGCTTCCCACATTGCAGGCGGATACTTCACCTTCTGAGCCACATCAACTCTATTTCCCACCTCTCTCTCCATCCTGAAAAATCAGAGGTGGGAGTGAAAGCCTCAAGCTTCTAACCATGGCTTGATCTTTCTGGTGACCAGTCTCTATCTATGAGTGCAGAAAGAATTGCCTCATTAGAACAAAAGCTATTCCTCTTACCCAGGAAATTTCAAGGGTCTTAGGAGATCTGTGTCAGGACCAGGGTTAAATACTTATTATTAATAGAACAAAAGATTCTCTTAGCACCCTTCCTTACAAGAGTTTTAGGACCTCTGTGTCAGGAACTGGGGACACATGTATATCTCTTAATTTTCTGATTTCACAGGCAGAAAATACAATAGCTTCTAGCAAGCCTTCAAGTAAATATAAATTTCAGTGGAGAAAGGGTAGTGGGGAAGGAACAGAGGTAATGTGTGTGTGCGCTCAGTCATGTCCAGGTCGTTGGGACCCCATGGACTGTAACCCACCAAGCTTCTCTGTCCATGGGATTTTGCAGGCAAGAATACTGGAGTGGGTTGCCATTTCCTCCTCCTCAGGATCTTCCCTACCCAGGAATTGAACCAGCGTCCCCTGTGTTTGCTTCATTGCAGGCCGATTCTTCATTGCTGAGCCACCAGGGAAGCCCGGGCAGTGGTAGACATAGGGCTTTCATCTCTACAAGCTCCCAAAATCTCTATTAACTTTATTGGCTCCCACTAGCAAGAGACTGGTTGTCATAAAATCAGTGCTCTGGACTTTTTAAAATACATATATCAAAGAATACTCAACAAACTATTCAAATACAACAAAAGTATTTCCTTTAAATAGGTACATTTTAATGGAAAATAAAAGATATTAGTAATAATGTGAAAAGCTTTATAAAATATAAAATATAGCAAAAAATATAACTCTTATCATGTTGCTATCTACCTCTGTAGGTCAAATCTTTGCTTCTGTCCTCACCCTAGTCTATAATCAGTTTCCCTTATTAAAACATGATTGATCACATCTGCCTCAAAGTCTTATGTTCTTTGCATCCATATATGTTAAGTTTACACTTCTTACATTGGCATGAAAATCTTTAATGAGCTGGCTCTGATTTACCTAAACCGTTTCATTTTTTAACTTCTTCCCATGTATATCCTGGGTTTAAATCAGACAGACAGTCTCCTGAAAGTGACATGTGCTAACTCTTTGGTGTTTCAATGTGATTGTTCCACCTCCCTGGAAGAACCTTCTTCACCTTATCTAAATAATAAGCTATTCAGATATCAAGACTGCCTATTTGGTCTTCTTTACAGTATCTCAAAACATTTTGCTTGTTTTTTAAATTATAAGTTTAAAATGTACTTATTTAAAAATAAGTTAGTTATAGAGGTCTATAGGGGAGAAATTTCAAGATTCTGTCACCTCTCTTGACAAATTGAAATTATAATGGAGTAATCAGTTTAGACATACAAAAATAGAATTGGGCAGATATTGGGGATCTGGTCTCAGACCTTTCTCTATAGCACCAAAAACTTGAATTTTTTTGAACTCTGCCAGATTCAAAGACATTTTCTAAATGCAACCTTAGGGTCCCAAGGTCTCTTTTGGTAACTATGCAACAATTTCAGATCCCAACCAATCCTTACTTCTTGCCAGCTCCAATTATTATTAATTATTAATAAATGATTATTTATAAATAATTATTAATAAATATTATAAATAACTGTAATATTATGGCTTTATTTATTTATAATTAATATAAATTAATATAATTATATTTATTGTTTATAATTATAATTAAATATTATAAATAATTATTAGTAAATAACTATAATCAATGTTTCATTTCACATTTCCTCTTATAAGGCTCAGATCATAGCATCCTGATTTCACTGTTTGCTTAATGACACACCTGAGGCTTAGTAGGATGCTTCAACACTTACAAAGGCACAAGGATATGTCAAAGTCAGGCTTTCTACCAAGGTCTTTCCACAATTTTGTGCTACTTCTTTTGACATTGTTATTGGTCAAAAAAATAAAAATTGAACCATCTTAAACATTCTCAGCTAGTTAACTTTACTTAGAACAAAAGATAAAATCTATCCTATCTGGGTAAGGTAGACATGTAGTTCAACAGATACAGGTGATATTACCATTCTCCTGGAACATGAATTAAAAGGCTCCCACATGTTCCCCTAGGCACATAGGTAGAAAAACTCTTAACACCTAGTGGTTTCTGGCCAGAGCTTGGGTGTTACTGGACTCCCAAGAGCATTGTACCCTGGTCATGTTAGAAGATAATATTTTGAAACATCTATTGTTTGTGTTATAAGATATCCTACTTAACTGGATCACTATTGTGCTTTAGCATCTGGTACAATTACCAAGCACACAGCAAGGACTCAATAAATATATACTGAATGAGTTTGTTGAATGGATTATGTTTTTTATGAAAATGTGTTAAAGAAATATTTCATTCTATGGTGTTACACGTCTGTACCATGCAAATGATATTCATTCATTTATTTATTTAATCATTCTTGCAATTGATTATTAACTGATAACTTTCATGTTCTAGATTCTATACTGACATAGAGCTTATCTTCTGTGTCTTCCTTATATGCTTAAAACTATCTACTTCATTGTTATCCACAAGTCTTTACCACGTTTATAGGTTTTTTCATTATACCAGTGTATTTTGATTAATCAACCTCTTTTAATTCAATAATTTAATTCAGTCACTTTATCACAACTTTCACATGGTAATTATTCTTTCCAATAAATAACATTAAAGTAAATATATTATTGATATACTCATTATTTTATTACTTGAAACTATTGCACAGACACAGATTTATCACATACATTTAGAGTTAAGATACTAAAGACTGTGGTAAAGTACTGACATATGAAGGTCAAAGAGGTGGTTCATGGCAGTAAAAGCCAAAACATGGGTTTTCTTTTAGGAATAACAATGCCATAGGACACAATAAACTATGGAAAATTCTAAAAGAGATGGGAATACCTGTCTCTTGAGAAACCTGTATGCAGGTCAGGAAGCAACAGTTAGAACTGGACATGGAACAACAGACTGGTACCAAATAGGAAAAGGAGTACGTCAAGGCTGTATATTGTCACCCTGCTTATTTAACTTATATGCAGAGTACAATCATGAGAAACGCTGGGCTGGAGGAAGCATGGAATTAAGATTGGGAAGGAATCAAGATTGCTGGGAGAAATATCAATAACCTCAGACATGCAGATGATGCCACCCTTATGGCAGAAAGTGAAGAAGAACTAAAGAGCCTCTTGATGAAAGTGAAAGAGGAGAGTGAAAAAGTTGGCTTAAAGCTCAACATTCAGAAAACTAATATCATGGCATCTGGTCCCATCACTTCATGGCAAGTAGATGGGGAAATGGTGGAAACAGTGGCTGACTTTATTTTTCTGGGCTCCAAAATCACTGCAGATGGTGATTGCAGCCATGCAATTAAAAGACTCTTACTCTTTGGAAAGAAAGTTATGAACAACCTAGACAGCATGTTAAAAAGCAGAGACATTACTTTGCAAACAAAGGTCCATCTAGTCAAGGCTATGGTTTTTCCATTGGTCATGTATGGATGTGAGAGCTGGACTATAAAGAAGGCTGAGCACCAAAGAATTGATGCTTTTGAACTGTGGTGTTGGAAAAGACTCTTGAGAGTCCCTTGGACTGCAAAGAGATCCAACCAGTCCATCCTAAAGGAGATCAGTCCTGGGTATTCACTGGGAAGACTGATGTTGGAGCTGAAACTCCAATACTTTGGTCACCTGATGTGAAGAGCTGACTCATTTGAAAAGACCCTGATGCTGGGAAAGATTGAGGGCAGGAGGAGAAGGGGATGACAGAGGATGAGATGGTTGGATGGCATCACCGACTTGATGGACATGGGTTTGAGTAGACTCCGGCAGTTGGTGATGGACAGGGAGGCCTGGAGTGCTGCAGTTCATGGGGTCTCAAAGAGTTGGACATGACTGAGTGATTGAGCTGAACTGAACTGAACATCTTTTTGAATTAGTGTTTTCATTTTCTTCAGATAAATATCCAAAAGTCAAATTGGTGGATTGTCCCCTGGTTCTATTTTTTAAATTTTTTTTTAGGGAACTCCACATTGTTTTCTGGGTTTCCAGTGGCTCAGTGGTACAGAATCCACCTGCAGTGCAGGAGACACAGAAACATGGATTCCATCTCTGGATTGGGAAAATCCCCTAGAGAAATAAGAGGAAACCCACTGCAGTATTCTTATCTGAAAAATCCCAGACAGAGGAACTTGGTGGACCACAGTCCATGAGGTCCCAAAGAGTTGGACGTGACTGAACAACTGAACATGCATGCTCACACATTGTTTTCCATGGTGAACGCTCTGATTTACGTTCATACAAGTAGTGCACAGAGGTTCCTTTTCCATATCCTTGCCAACACTTCTTTTTTCTTCTCATTTTGGTAATAGCCATTCTGACAGGTGTGAAGTGATACCTCACTGTGGTTTTGACTTGCACTTCTTGGTAATTAGTGATGTCAATTTATACTTTCTTGATGATTATATTGGGCATTTTTCATGTGCCTCTTAGTCATCTGTATTTCTTCTTTGGAAAAATGTCTATTCAGGCCCTGTGCCCAGTTTTTGAATTGGATTGTTTGGTTTTCTTAGGAACTGTTTTAGAAACCATTAAAATTTCTAGGGACTTCTTTGAATTTATACTATACTATGCTAAACTATTATATACTATACTGTATTTATTATATATATTACTATAAAGCAAATTCTCTGCAATTTTAAATTTTGGTGGGGATATAGACATATAGACATAGTATTCACCAACTGTGGGTTCCATAGTCTGCCTACATTCAAATTTTTGACCTATTACTTACCAACTTCTTAATATTTGAAAATTAATTTAACTTTCCTGGACTTCCTTGCCTTCATTTATAAAAAGAGATAATAATACCTATCTAGAGGCAGAGCTGTGGTCAAGAAATAAAATAATTGATGCTGGGTGTTTCAACCTGGCACATAGCAATAGGATATGTTGAGTATTAAATTTATGATAATTGAATATTTTGATGAATAATATTGATCTTCTTCCATGAAAGCTATTTATTTGTACATAAAGTCAAAATATCAAATACAAAATTGTCAGTATTTTTTTAAACCTCTGAAAACTTACCCTTCTAGCTTAAGTGAGAGATCTACTGATATTTTTAAAGGTTCAAGTATTAAAGAAAAAAGAATTACACTATTTCTAATCTTGGTTATTAAAAGCAAATCAGCCATCAATTTGCTAAGTAAGTAAATGCAACAGAATTTGAAGAAAAAGTATATATACTGAGCAGCAGAAATCTTCCTACAGGAATCTTAATAATGTATGACATAAGCAAACTTTAAAAATATATGGTGCAAGTATATTGTTGATAAAAGAAAATATATTTACTTGGATTATTGAGGACAAAAATATGGAATATAATAGAGGTAGAGAATCCACTGAAAGTGAATATAGCATCTCTATGGGTTAAGGGATTTGTTAGATGGAGAAAATGACCTTAGTTGTCTGAAGCTCCAATATTTTCCTTGTTTATTTACAGTGCTTGCATCATTGCTGAGAGGATTTAGAAAAATAATAGGTAGAGTGAATGTTAGTGACTGTTTTATGAAGCCAATAGTCTTTTAAAAACCAACATTCATAGATATGACACTACACTGATAAAAGACATTTATCTGTTGATGACAGGAGAGGGACAGAAAAGAAATGGTAATAAAAGTTTTCATAGGTCACAGTCTTACTGTGGGGAAGAGGCTTGTGTAACTAAATGAAGCTATGAGTCATGCTGGGCAGGGCCACCCAAAATGGATGGGTTGTAGTGAAGAGTTCTGACAAAACCTGGGCTGCAGGAGGAGGAAATGGCAACCCACTCCAGTATTCTTGCCTCTAGAACCCCATGAACAGTATGAAAAGGCTAAAAGACATAACACTAGAAAAGGAGCCCCCCAGGTCAGGAAGTGTCCAGTGTGCTGGTGGGGAAGAGCAGAGGGCAATTACTAATAGTTCTAGAGAGAAAGAAAGACTGGGCCAAAGCAAAACAACACTCATTTGTGGATATAAAGTCTGATGTTGTAAAGAACCATACAGAATAGGAAGCTTAGGTCCATGAATCAAGGGAAATTGGACATTGCCAAGCTGGAGATGGAAAGAGTGAAGATCAACATCTCAGGATTCAGAGAACTAAAATGGTCAAGAATGTGTGAATTTAATTAAAATGGCAACTGTATCTACTTCTGTGAGCAAGAATCCCTTTGAAGAAATGGAGTAGCCTTCATAGTCAACAAAAGAGTCTAAAATACAGCACTTGGGTGCAACCTCAAAAGTGACAGAATGATCTCAGTTCATTTCGAAGGCAAACCATTCAACATCACAGTAATCCGAGTCAACGCTTTAACTACTGATGCTGAAGAAGCCAAAGTAGACCCATTCTAAGAAGACTTACAAGAGCTTCTAGAGCTAACACCAAAAGAGATGTTCTTTTCATCATAGGGGATTGGAATGCAAAGTAGGAAGTCAAGAGATACCTGGAATAACAGGCAAGTTTGGTCTTGGAGAACAAAATGAACCAGGGCAAAAGCTAACAGAGTTTTGTCAAGAGAACTTGCTATTCATATCACCCAACCTTTTCCAACAAACCAAGAGATGACTCTGCACATGGGCATCACCAGATGGTCAATATCAACTATGTTCTTTGAAGCCTAAGATGGAGAAGCTCTATACAGTCAGCAAAAATAAGATATATTGGTGACTATGGCTCAGATCCTCAGCTCCTTATTGCAAAATCCAGGCTTAAATTGAAGAAAGTAGGGAAAACCACCAGGCCATTCAAGTATGACCTAAATCAAATCCTTATGATTATACCATGGAGGTGACAAATAGATCCAAGTGATTATATCTGGTAGACAGAGTACCTGAAGAACTATGAATGGAAATTCATAACATTGTACATGATGCAGTGACCAAAATCATCCCAAAGAAAAGGAAAAACAAGAAAGCAAAGTGGTTGTCTGAGGAGGTTTTACAAAGAGCTGAGGAAAGAAGATAAGTGAAAAGCAGAGGAGAAAGGGAAAGATACCCAACTGAATGCAGTGTTCCAGAGAATAGCAAGGAGAGATAGAAAGGTCTTCTTAAATGAACAACGCAAAGAAACAGGGGAAAACAATAGAGTGGGAAAGCCTAGAGACCTCTTCAAGAAAATTAGAGATACCAAGGGAAACTTTCATGTATAATGGGCAAGATAAAGGACAGAAATGGCAATCACCTAATAGAAACAGATGAGATTAAGAAGACATGGCAAGAATACACAGAAGAACTATGTAAAAAAAAGGTCTTAATGACCCAGTTAAACAAGATG
Organism: Cervus elaphus; assembly: GCF_910594005.1. Taxonomy (NCBI): domain Eukaryota; kingdom Metazoa; phylum Chordata; class Mammalia; order Artiodactyla; family Cervidae; genus Cervus; species Cervus elaphus. Next base: position 39,519,892 of record NC_057831.1, read on the forward strand.
GTGTGGTCACTCACCTAGAGTGACATTCTGTATGATATCAATGCTTAGCAAGCATTACAACAAACAGAGCTAGTGTAGATGACAGAATTCTAGCTGAGCTTTTTAAAATCCTAAAAGATGATGCTGTAAAAATGCTGCACTCAATATGCCAGGAAATTAGGAAAATTCAGCATTGGCCACAGGACTGGGAAAGGTCAGTTTTTATCCAATCCCCAAAAACAGTGATGCAAAAGAATCTTCAAACTACCGTACAATTGTGCTCATTTCACATGCTAGCAAGCTAATGCACAAAATTCTTCAGGCTCAGCAGTATGTGAACCAAGAACTTCCAGAGGTACAGCTGGATTTAGAAAAGGCAGAGAACCAGAAATCAAATTGCCAACATTCATTGGATCATGAAGAAAGCCAGGGAATTTCAGAAAAATATCTACTTCAGCTTCATTGACTATGCCAAATCCTTTGATTGTTTGGATCACAGCAAACTGTGGAAAATTCTTAAATACATGGGAATACCAGACCACCCTTCCTGTCTCTTGACAAACCTATATGTGTGTCAAGAAGCAACAGTTAGAACCAGATATGGAAAAATGGACTGATTCCAAATTGGGAAAGCAGTACAAGAAGACTGTATATTGTCCCCGTGCTTATTTAACTTATGTGCAGAGTACATCATGCAAAATGCTGGCCCGGATGACTCACAAGCTGGAATCAAGATTGCCGGGCGAAATATCAACAGTTTCAGGTACACAGATGATACCACTCCAATGGCAGAAAGCAAAGAGGAACTAAAGTGCGTCTTGTGTCTGTTAGTCACTTAGTCATGTCCGACTCTTTGTGACCCATGGACTGCGAGGGTCCTTTACCCATGGAATTCTCTAAGCAAGAATACTGGAGGGGGTTGCCATTCCCTTCTCCAAGGATAAGAGCCTCTTGATGAGGGTGAAAGAAGAGAGTGAAAAAGCAGTCTTAAAACTCAACATTAAAACAGCCAAGATCATAGCATCCAGTTCCATCACTTCATGGCAAATAGATGGGATAAAAATGAAAACAGTGGCATATTTTATTTTCTTTGGCTCCCAAATCAGTATGGAGAGTACCTGCAGCCTTGAAATTAAAAGTCATTTACTCTTTGAAAGGAAAGCTGTGACAAAAGTAGACAACGTATTAATAAAGCAGAGACATTATTTTGCCAACAATGGTCCCTATAGTCAAAGTGTGGTTTTTCTAGTAGTCATGTACAGATAGGAAAGTTGGCCTGTAAAGAAGGCTGAGGATCGAAGAATTGATTCTTTTGAATTGCGGTGGTGGAGAAGACTCTTGAGAGTCCTTTGGACTGCAAGGAGATCAAACCAGTCAATCCTAAAGGAAATCAGTCCTGAATATTCATTGGAAGTACTGATGCTGAAGCTGAAGCTCCAATACTTTGGCCACCTGATGAGAAGAGATGACCTGTTAGAAAAGACCCTGATGCTGGGAAAGATAGAAGGCAAATGGAGAACGGGGCGACAGAGCAGAGGAGATGATTAGAAGCGTCACTGATTTAATGGGCATGAATTTGAGCAAATTCCAGGAGACAGTGGAGGACAGAGGAGCCTGGCATTCTGTACATGGGTTTGCAAAGTGTTAGACAAAACTTAGCAACTGAACAACAACAATAAAAGTTGATGAAGGCACATGGTGAAAGAAAAAACAAAAACAAAGAGAAGCCCTGTCTAGACTGTTAACATGCTGAAGACAGGGAAATACAAGTAGAAATAGGAGACAGCTTTGGAACAACTATATAGTGAGAAGAAAAGAACCAACCAGAAAGAAAAGAATCTAGGAAGTTCTCAGGATACTTCAGCTTAGCCACAGGTAATTCATAGATATAAAGGAAATGAACTTTAAGTGAAAGCAGAAGAATTTAACTTGATAATCATTATCATCTGTTACAACGTAAACAGAGGTATCAGCTTTAGTTAGACTATCAGATGCAAAGTTCTAAACTGGAAATGGAGTACTGGTGTATAGATTGTTCAAATGAGAAAAGAAGACATTAAGGATAAACCTAAACTGGAGCTAAAAGTACAAGCAACATGGATTGCAAATTTGTTTAAATATTTAAAAAACATAAAGTTAATATCAAATTTTAAAATGCTTCCAAAAATTAACTGGCTGATCATGAAGTAGAAGAAAAATTATGTACCAAGAAAACATTTTAAAAAAAATAGATGTGTGTGTGCTCAGAAAATAGAGAAATCAAATCATAGAATACAGAAATATCTTTTTTTGTCTTCAAATATTGTTGACATATGTGTTCTCCACACTTTCCATTAAAATAAACTCAGTGATACAGTAATGCTTTCTCAACAACAAATTTCCCTTTTTGTGGATAAAACATAAGATACTGAAAAGGTTGGGGAGCAAATATGAGAATTCAATTTCCTTTATACCTAAGATGTGGGCTTTGCCTCTTTGGAGTAATTCTGGTTCAGTTGCTAAGCCGTGTCCAACTCCTTAGGACACTATAGGACGCCCGGCTTCCTTGTCCTGCACTATCTCCCAGAGTTTGCTCAAATTCATGTCCCTTGAATCAGTGATGCCATCCAGCCATCTCATCCTCTGTCACCAGCTTCTCCTTCTGCCCTAAATCTTTTCCCAGGTCTTTTCTAATGTGTCTTGGGAGTATGAAAGGGAGCTAATTAGAGGCAGGCTAAAGTGGACACTGTTACAATTCTTAATGGAAGAAGAAAGGTAGTGGGAGACAGTAAACTCAGCTTTGAACTACACAAACTCAACTGCTCAGAGGGGGAAAGTATGAATACGAGAGACCTAACAGGCAAGACCTTTTCCTATATCTTAGGAACTCCCGAGAGATGGGAGGTCAATGTCCATAAGGATGATAATCAGAAAGCAGTGGGATTTTGGATGGACAACCAGATGTAGAAAAAGAATGCCTTGTAATTAAGTGATATTGATGACAAAGCTCACTGATTTACAAGCAACTTATTGCAGCTGTGCAAAAAGAAAAGCCTGCAATTGTCATTAAGAGAAAAATAAATGGGAATTAAGGAAACAGTCTCAATTTATTGATTAAAAAATACAAGGTATAATTGATACTCTGTTTACTTATTGTGCTGTTTAGCTTCATTGAATAATTTAGATAGGTCAGGGACTGGGTTAGGTAATTTCGGTACCTTGTCTCTTAATTAGGCAGGAGGAGAAGGGGATGACTGAGGATGAGATGATTGGATGGTATCATCGACACAAGGGACATGAGTTTGAGCAAACTGCCAGAGATAGTGAAGACAGGGAAGCCTGGCATGCTGCAGTTCATGGGATCCCAAAGAGTCGGACATAACCTAGTGACTGAACAACAATAACAACAACAAGGTAACAATCTCTGAAAAATTAAGTGAACATATTAAAACCATAACCAGACTAGTGACAAATCCACAACTGATAATAACCGTTAAAGTTAACTGAAGTAATACTGCATGCCTGATACTGAGATACATTGATCATTCATATTATCTCATTTAATCCTTATACTAATCCTGTAAGAAAAATATTAACATTCCCATTTTATAAATAAGGAAATTGAGGCTCATAAAAAACTTGCAAGTATAACACAACCAGTAAATGGCAAAGTCTAGATTTAGACACATACCAACAAAAGATATAATTCCAGCTTTAATGTTTTAGTTACTGCATCAGTCAGGTTTCAATCAGAAAAGCAAAATCACCGAGAGTGATAAATAATAAATGGTTTATTGAGTGACTATACTGTATGAAATTTTGGGAAGACTGGTTAAGAAGTTATCTCTTGTATTTTGGTGTTGGTGGATATGGACAATCCATAGGTCAGCTGGGCCAGTAGATGGAAGGAAGAAATCAAGTGGAGAAACCCATGAGGACAAATAGGAGCCCACGTCTGTCTCTTACTATCTCCCACCTTGATAGTACAGGTGACCTGAAGGAGAATCTGTTGCATTGTGCCACAGAACTTGATCATGCATCTGACCTAGGATATGGAGAATTTGTTGAGAGAGACCTGCTGGTTGGGAGGAACTGTGGGTTTTTCGGGGCAATCTGGTCTATCAGGTGACCCAGTACATCAAGAGAATGCCTGAAAAATGCCATGGTGCCAAGGCCCCTGTACCTGCCTTCTGAATGTAAAACCGATCCCTCCTTCAGTTCTTGTTAAAGCTCTTGCAGATCTCATGTATAGCCCCCATCATTTGGAACCACATTGAGGAGGAATTTATGGGAAAAGTAATTCAGTTGAAAGGAGTTCCCAGTAAGTAGAAACAGTAAAAAGTCACATCATGACAGATGCCTAGTTGGAATGTGTTAGACACACACTTACACACACACTCACACTTAGGCGTGTGTGTACTCATGTATGTTTGCATGTTCAGTCACCTCAGATATTGGTCATATCACTTTTTCCCCATTAGTTATGAACTTCTTCATTCTCACGTTCCTCAATTCTCTTATCATAGAGGTTTTCAGAAATTTATGAGTAAAGTGGGATTACTAAATATAACATTTCCTGTAAAAGTCAGGTAGTCATAATAACATTTGTTGGTGGAGGTTTAGTTGCTAAGTTGTGTCTGACTCTTGTGATCCCATAGAGCCCGCCAGGCTCCTCTGTCCATGGGATTTCCCAGGCAAGAATACTGAGTTAGGTTGCATTTCCTTCTCCAATAACATTTTAAATATTTCAAAAGTTTCAACAACCAAGAGTCATTATTATTATTATTATCCAAGACAGATCTCTAATCCAAATAATAATAAATAAAATCATTATGTAGTTTTAGCATAGATCCCAGATGTGAAATGTGACATATTCAATACAACCTCAGTCAATCTGTAGTGACTGCTGCAAGTATTGCCTCAAGACAACTTCCAAGAAGCCCTAAGCTCAGTGGATTTAAGGGTCACGATACCCTAACATTGTGCTTGGTGGACACTAATCAAGGAGTACAGGCATGTACCCTGCACATTAGATGTGGCAGACAGTTTTTAAAAAAATCACGACATATGTATAGCTACCAACATCCATCTCATGCTCTATTTAGTAGTAATTCAAAAATCTCACAGCTTAGCCACTGTGATTGCTTTTTTTGGTCTATAGCGGAGTATAACAAAAATATTGCTTCCTGTGATCTGATAATTTGTCTAAACTGTCTTTTTGGCAACCACAGATGATCGTTAAATCCCCAGAATTGTGACTGCATGTTCTGTTTTCAAACAGAGACGTCATCATCTTGTACTTACACAGTTGAGTTTCTGAAGCAAAACAAAGGACACATTGGATATGTTTCCATGTGTTTATTTTTTTTTTCCATGTGTTTATTTTGACTCATTGTTTGTAACAGGCTAAGAAACATTGTGAGTATCAACTTTGTCTTCTGGGTATTTATTAGATATTCTGTGTAATCTCTAGAATCACTAAAATGAGTTTTGCTTTCCAAGTAAAACTGTTTAAACATCCCTGTGAAGTTATAAGAATAGCATTTTCTAGCTGGTTTTCCCACTTCTGGGCTGAACTCTTGCATTTCCTTTTTGAAAGTACTTATGAAACTTGAATCAAATTTTAGTCAGTATACACATCCTTGAGCCTCAAAGTAAATTTAACATTATATTGTAACACCCCTCATTATATGGATCTTTGAAGAGAAAGACTCTTGAGAGTCCCTTGGACTGTAAGGAGATCCAACCAGTCCATTGTAAAGGAAATCAGTCCTGAATATTCATTGGAAGGACTGATGCTGAAGCTGAAACTCCAATACTTTGGCCACCTGATGCGAAGAACTGACTCCTTGGAAAAGACTCTGATGCTGTGAAAGATTGAAGGCAGGAGGAGAAGGGGACAACAGAGGATGAGATGGTTGGATGGCATCACTGACTCGATGGACATGAGTTTGAGTAAGCTCTGGGAGTTGGTGATGGGCAGGGAAGCCTGGTGTGCTGTAGTCCATGGGGTTGCAAAGAGTCAGACACAACTAAGAGACTGAACTGAACTTAAAGAGAAAGGATTTTCTTCTTTCTCTTTTGCCCTGTAATGCACTTCCTTCCTTCTTATATTTGAACACTTTTTCTTAAATTAACAAACCTGAGAAATTACTGTGCTGTCCTTAACTGCTCAGTCATTTTTGACTCTTTGCAACTCCATGGACTGTAGCCCACCAGGCTCCTCTGTCCATGGAATTCTCCAGGCACGAATACTGGAGTGGGTTGCCATGCCCTTCTCCAGGGGATCTTTTCAACCCAGGGATCAAACCCAGCTGTTCCACATTGCAGGCAGATTCTTTATTGTCTGAGCCAAGAGGATAACCCAAGAATATTGGAGTGGGTAGCCTATCCCTTCTCCAGGGAGTTTCCTGACCCAGGAATCAAACCAGGGTCTCCTTCATGGCCAGCGGATTCTCTGCCAGTTGAGCTACCAAGAAAGCTCGAGAAATCACTGACTCACATCAACTTCATATAAGCATTCCATTATCTATATAACTAGGGTATTACTTGCCTTTACCACATAGATTTGTTGTGAAAAAAAAGTCACAAAATAATTCATATAAGCCACTTAATGTAATGCCTGGAATGCAGAATATGTTCAGTTTATCGCTATCTTTACTATTATTACTATTCATGTGGTTTAATCCGTCCTCTAGATTCCTCTCTGAGTTTTTTTCCAGGTCCTAGACTTCATCCCTTAGACAGTTACTTTGTTTCTTTTCACTTCACTTTCCTCTGTCCTCATTATACTGGAAGGTAGAGTACATAAGAGTGAACATGATCTCAGCAAAGGAGAGACATGATAGGTGGTCAGTGGGCTGAGATGGTTTTGTGGCATCCAATGATTTTGAAAGAAAGTTATATTAACTCCATATCAGGTTTTGTGAAATGGATAGAGGCATTTTGATCATCACAATATCCAGTGTGACTGATATTTTTATCCAGGAGACAGAAGTATTAAATGCCTTGCACTAAAAAAAAAAAAAAAAAAAATGCCTTGCACTGAAAAGGACATTTTGGCTCAAATGTCACAATACTCAAATGAAATCAATGCAATGAAAAACAAGTAAAAGAATCATGAGGCTAATTCAAGGGAGACATGGAAAAACAGTGAAGAGTCATAAACTGTACAGAAGCATTTTATACAAATCAGAGATACAATTTTATAATGTAATGTAAAGACGTAATTTTATGTGCCCAATTTGAAATTATGTGATGCTCCCCAAATCTTCAAAATTCATTCAGTATCATATAAATTCCAATCTTAAAATTCAGGTAAACCTTATACTGTACTTTAGTATTGTTACAAGGAAATGTCACTTACATGTTAAAGAGAAATGGATGGATTTTACTGGAAACAATGGATGATATTACTTGGCCCACACAATTGTTTACCTATATTGGACCTTCTGTAAATGCTTTAATGATTCAAGTTTTGCACTTAAATTATTCCCTGTTATTGTGACTTAAAATCTTCCAAAAATATTCTCTAACAGTGCCATGTAAAAGCTAGTGATGATGCAGTAAAATGCACTAGGAAATCAATAACCTGTAAAGGAAGTTAAACAAGGTAAAAATGCCACAAAGAAGCCCAAATGACCTCCATAATACGTCATACCTTTATTTTAAGAGTGAATATTCTGAGAAGTATTAGATAGAATTCCAAGGAACCATAAAAACATTGTTAAGTAACTACACCTTTAATTTTCCAAAAATAGTCATATAAATGGGCAAGGATAATGAGAACATGCTGGCTGCAAGATCAATGCTACTGAAATGTGCTTCCAACCCAAGTCACCATCTGTTCTAAGGTATAAAGTATTCTTGATGATGTTAAAGGAGATGGTGCAATTCAATATAAATACTTTGCAAACATATACTGTGCTTAGGAAGTATGTCCATATGCAAATATATATCACAATGTTTTTAGATGTATGTGCTTTAGAAGACATCTCCCCTTATTTACATTTATTCAATGAAAAAGCAGTCTTAAATCTTTTGAGTCTGCTATTGTTGCATGAATTTAGGAGTCTGACAGGCTTCTCCATTTTACCACTATAAAACTCTGAGCTATAAATCTCTAAGGTCTGTTTTCTCAAAAACACAAGCCTCCAGAGTTGACTGGCAAGTAAATGAGATAATGTGTGTTAAGTACTTAATATAACACAGGCTCTCAACCTTTGTCACTTATCACAATAGCAGTAGAAAATATTTCTATAGCACTAACCATGTGCCAGCCCCTGTTCTAAATGCCTAGTATAGGTTAAATCATAAAGACCTCAAAGTACTTCTCTGATTTAGCTACTATATCATCACTCGCATTCCACAGATGAGGACATTAAGCAACAAAAAGAAACTTTCATTAGTCCCCATTGGTCTTCCCTGGTGGCTCAGAGGGTGAAACATCTTGACTGCAATGCAAGGGACCTGGGTTCAATCCCTGAGTCGGAAGATCTGTAGAGAAAGGAATGGCAACTCATTCCAGTATTCTTGCCTGGAGAATTTCATGGACAGAAGAGCTTGGTGAGCTACAGTCCATGGGGTCACAGTCAGACACAACTGAGTGACTAACACTCACTCACTCACTCATAACTAATGAAATAGCTAATTTAGAAAATGGCTAAATTTGGATTTGAACCTAAGAAGTCCCATTTTAAAGCCTACGTGCTTCTTAATTAGTGCCTGCCATTCGCTAACACTGGCCCTTGATTTAGTCCCAAGGCACTTATGATAAGAATGTCTCTTCAGCCTAGATTTCCACTTATGTATTAGCTGTCCAACCAGTATTCAAAATGAGACAAAATTAGATATTCAATGCTGGTGCTGATGAGAGACTGTCAGCAGAGCAGTCACTAGTTTGAGTTTGGGATGATTTCCTAGCCAGATGCATGCTCCAAAGATAACTATTCCTCTGATTGTTTAAGGAGAGTTGAAAGAATCAGAGGCATAAATTGATGGAATAGGCTCTAAAAAGATATATTCAAAAGGGGGATGACATTCTTCTAATGGTGGTAGTGGTTGGGGATATGGGGACATCACAGTAGCCAGGGGCCAAGGAACATCATGATTCTAATGAAATTATAAGACAGCTAAAACTTAAGGCATGGGTGATATGTGCTTGAAAACTGCCTGGCATTTTACTGGAGAGTCTTTCTACTGTTAGAGAATATTAAAACATACAACAGTTGGCCCTGAGCCAATCACACATGACCACCCCATGCTGCCAGGAATGGTAAGGTTGTTGTTTCTACCTGGGGTAGAGCTGACCAGGAAAATGAAATCCTTTAACCACTTTGCTCTTTAAACAGTGTTAGGGGGGGTTAGACTCAGAGTGAACTCACTAAAACCACCTGTGTTTTTATTTTACTTATATAGAAATGCTCTTTCCAAGCTCTAATTAAAATCTGCTGTTTATACTAGCCTTTAATGTGGTGGGTACAGCCATGAATTATGTGATCCTTTAATGTCTTGGGGAGCCACTGCTGTTGTTCAGAGAGAGGACAAGAATATAAAGAAGGTAAAAAATGTTAACTTGCTTCTGCCTAGTGGTAAATATTTGAAATCATGGAACTTGTATTTCAGAAAATCATTACATAGAGAATAAATTGATATGAATTTGACCTCATTCAGACTTGGAGCAGTTGCAGGCATCATGTAATGTGGTATTATGGAAGGCAGATACTTCTCTTTTTTTCCCTAAAACCTGGTATATACCTAGTATAAACCAGGTATATCCCTGGCACAATATTATAAAAATTCTTAAATCTTTATACCCTAATTATCTTTATGACCACATGATGTGGAAGTAAGGGCAATATCCCTGAAAATGACCTGAGCATTAATGAGATGGACTCATATGGAGGGGGGATATAGTTCCTGATATCTAAAAAGCAGTAATCTTAATCCCCAGCTTCCCCAAGCCATTCAAATTCAGAAGGCTAACACCGCAATGAATGAGAGAAACCTGAATTGAAATCCTAGTTGGGCTCCATTTCCTGTTAGCTCTGGGACCCTTAGTTCTTAACTTCTCTGTGGTTATGAAACTACATAGACATGTTGGAGGACACGATCTAACATGTATAGTGTGATTCTAAATAAATAGCAAGCATTCTTTATGGTTTAGCTCAACTTTGCCTCCTCAATAAAGATCTCACTGAGGACCCAGCCCCTTGTGGACATTTTATCCACCACGTCCACTTCTTGAATTGGTTATATTGTGTAATTAACAAAACAGCAAACCAAATGCTATAGTCTAAGCATTGCGTCTCTGCTAAGGACATCAGCATCGTTATTCATTTAATTTCTGTGAAGTACAAAAGAAAATATGCTCCCCCTAACCCCCTAGAAGAGATTAAACTGACAGTTTAGACCAGGGATTAGCCAACTAGGGCTCTTAGGCCAGATTCTACCTACTGTATTTTTCAGGGACTTTGTACTTGCTGTTTCCTCTGATTAATAAGCTCCTCCTCTATGTGTAGCGTGTACACTATAGCACAGGAGATGCTCCCTCTGACTTCCTTTAGGTCTTTGCTCAAGCATCACATGAGGAGGGAGGGCTCCCTACTGTTACATAAAAGTGTTCACAGCATCGTTAGCCACCGTACATACTCTTTATTCATGTCTTAAGTTCCTGTCTGCCCCTTCATATTCATACACTAAAAAAGGAAAATAATCCAGATAAGTTTATTCTGCATTTGTGTTATTAACTGCCATTTCTCTAGTGTGAAGAAAAATGACGGGCAGAAAGCAGACCTTTGATAAAGTCTGGCTGAGTAATTGAATGAATCAGTGACTAGCCAAGACCAGAATCAGTGTAGCAGAGACCATGAGGGAGAGGTACATGAGATGAGCCTGGAGAGAGAGTGCTGTCAGTGCTTGAAGGACTTTGCAGGTCACAGGCAGAGTTTTGCTTTTCCCAAGAGCAGTGGAAGACACTGAGGGCTTTCAAAGAGACCAGAGTCCTCCATGATCATACAGGGGATTTGAAGAGAGAGATCACTCTCTCTGGAGTTTAGAAAATAGATGAGAAGGAGGTCTGAGTTAATTAAAGAGAACTGTGGTAGACTACTGCACTCATTTAGGAAGGAGATGATGGGTAGCGTTGCAAGGCTGGGCTTTAGAAAGAGTGCTGGTCATTTTCCAGGTTGCTCTCACTTTCACGCCTCAGCCTTGCTCTGCTCTGCCCTAGAACAGAGCTTGATGTACAGGCTGTGGGTCCCAGGACCCCTTGCTAGCTGGCCCCTGGCTTGGTTCATCAGTGGGGAGCCCTGGGAGGAGACTTCACAGTGAAAGGGAGGGAGAAACTAGGTGTTCCCCCCACTTCTCCCTGACATCAGTTTTTAACACAGTGGCTGTGTCTCCTCCGTTTTTCCAGTTCTGACTTCCCTCGGCTCCTCTTTCCACTGAGGTCAAGGTTTCCACGGGGCAATCGCCCACCGTGGATCCAGCCTGCACAGGGAGCCTTAAGTTCCTAGTGGTGTCATGTCTTCCATTCTGTCCCGTCCTAAGAGTGGGAGCTATTCCTGCTATTGTTCATCTCTGGGTGGCCTCTTACTGTCCTATTCAGTTTTCCACCATCAACTAACTGATCACCTCTATCACATTACCTACTTGGGGAAAAACTCAGAACTTTTTATGTTTCTCTGACTGGCCACCAACAGAATCAGGTCTATATATTTGAACATATCAATACATTTGTCAAAAATTATTATTAAAGAAATAGTAATATAACTATTATTATAAAATTGGTATTATACATATTTCCTGTAACACAATCTCCCCCAGAAATAAAATGCTACTTTTAAAATGATGACTTGCATCACAAGCTTCTCGGAAACAAGGTTTATATCCTTTTATCTTTTTATTTTCCACTTGCCAGATCCAAGTTTGCATTGCTTCAAGCCCAGAGCAATGTCAGAATTACGATGACGTTGCACACATGGGCGCTTGGAAGCAAAGATTCCAGTTGTTGACTTTCTTATGCTGACATCGCTCTGAATAAAATGGACATTGTCTTATTATGTTTTTCTATTTTCCATTAAAAAGATAGATCTTATTACATCATATTTCTGCCTCAAATGAGCTTAATAGCAGTTATCATAGTATATCACTGGTGTGGCCCAGCTGCTATTGTTTTTATTGCACTCTTCCAGTGCCTCAGGGTAATTACCTTTGAGACCCCAAATGCATTCTTATATGTAAAACCCATTCTTCCCGGTTTGGTATTTTGAGGCATATATCCTCAGTGTTTGTTTTATTTTCTCCTATTTATTCATCTACAATGGCCATTCCGTAATCAGCTTTAGATGTTCTAATATAATTCTCAAGGAGCACAGCCAAGGGCACACAAAATGAACTCCGTGTCTTTCAGAGCGGGAGAGGAATTTAACACTTTGGCAGGAGTCTGGGGCTGTGTGGGAGCCATGAGTGATGATTCTAGCTCCTGCCTTTGCATGCATTAACTGCTGGTCGCCTCTGAATAATTGGCTAAGAATATTGGTTAACACGTCAAGTGAAAATATATGTGGCGGTGCCTGTCTCCATCATCCCAGGAGAACATCTGTCCACTTCCCAAATCCACTAAACAATTTGGCTTTGGTTGGCGTGACTGGCAGCCTGTCCCAGTGAGGCCCTTTTCTATAAAGCAAGGATGGGGGAAGTTTGGGCTTGAGTTGTTTTGGCAGGTTTTGTTGAAGCACTTTGGAGAGTAATTTTACAAAATTTGCCCGCTGGTGGTATTAGCCCTTTATTTTTGTGAAAGTCAGAGGGAAAAAAATCTGCACATTGTAATTGCTTTGGGAAGTAGCTTGTTGGTTCTGTTCAGGTTATTCTGTAAATGTGTATTGAGCCCCTCCAACCTGGAGGCATGACCCATGCTCTAAAGGAATTCAGTTTTGCAAGGGGATTGTAACATTTCTTTCTTTGTTTTTTTTTTTTTTTTTAAGATACATGTTCTTATAGGCATGCATACAGAGTATCTGAGGGTGGAGGCGATTGTGTCCATATGGGGAAAAAAAAGAAAACAACAGAAAAATCCAACAAATTAAAAAAATGTCATAGCACAATTTGATTAAAAAGAAATAGAATAAAGGACAAAGTATATGACTTGATTTGAGACTATAAATCAATGGTAAACATTGAATTTGCAGCTCAAAGACCCCATCTCACTCCATTCTGTTTTGCTTTGTTTTGTATATGTTGACCATACGCGGACATGCCATAATAATAATCATGAAGCTATTAGCCTCTTTTCTCGAAACAAACACTGCCAAAGATTATCTTCACTGCTATAGTCAGCATATGGAGTATTTTCTACTAACCTGTATTTTCTACTAACCTTGGAGCTTCTTCTATATCATACATTTCCCAGTCCATTTGTTCCCTTTATTAATTGTCTATTCTGAGCTTTGAAGTTACTACATAGACTAGATTCCCAAAAGGAGCAAGAAAGGCCCAAATGACCAAATAGGTTTTTTCATCATTTTTGACTAAAGTTTTAGACTTCAGCCCAAATTTCTGTGGTTTTCCAGACCTGGTTCTCTAATTCGTAAGCTTTCCAAAGATGATTTCGGTCTATCTAGTGTAAGACATGATTTTGCAACTAACTACAACAACAGAGTATAGGACTTAAGTTTCTGTCAGTGACACAAATTACTGATTGGAGCTTTCAACTTCTTAAGGCATCAGCCTTTTCTCTTCATGGGGATAAGTTTCAGATTTAAGTGTAGGTAAGTAGTGAGTCAACTCCTCCTCCAAAATAATAGACTAAGAAGTCAGATAACACTGTGGGGACTGTGATTCCAATAACATGAAAAGCCTTAAACATCTTTACAAGGAAAGTATTTATACCTATGTCTCCCATTTAAGGAAAGGATTTGATAAAGATTCCAGAACGAACTTAAAGACACAAATTTGCATCTGGATATATTAAAAATGTGTTCGAGGCTCTGAGTTTGGTTTGTACATGTGTTAACTTATGAATGGAATTGGTCACACAATTTCAATATCTGTGTCACTTTTATAGTGTTGCCAGACAACAGAATTCGCTCTACAGAGTTAGCAAAAATGGCGTCATCATTTCCACCACCTTATCAAGTTCCTGTTCCATAGATCCCTCTGAAATTATTGAAAATGTATTTTTACTTCAGTCACTGTGCATCCTTTTACGTACTCACTGTTGGGTCCCTTGTAAAATGTATTTTACCCCTACTACTTTCTTAAAATTATGGCTTTGCAGTAATAAAACTTTGCTGTAATTTAGACATGCCCATTATTTTCGACCTTTCTCTAGCATTCATCACTTTTGTCATTCCTTTCCTTTGTAATGTCACTCCTGCCTGAATCATCATTTTTGGATCTCTACTATTGGTATGTCCCTAGATTCTAGCACAAGCTGGAATCAAAATTGCCAGAGAACTACCAATAACCTCAGATATGCAGATGACACCACCCTTACAACAGAAAGTGAAGAGGAACTAAAGAGCTTCTTGATGAAGGTGAAAGGGGAGAATGAAAAAAGCTGGCTTAACAGTCAGTAAGTTCAGTTGCTCAGTCGTGTCTGACTCTTTGTGACCCCATGAATCGCAGCAGGCCAGGCCTCCCTGTCCATCACCAACTCCCGGAGTCCACCCAAACCCATGTCCATTGAGTCAGTGATGCCGTCCAACCATCTCATCCTCTGTCGTCCCCTTCTCTTCCTGCCCTCAATCTTTCCCAGCATAAGGGTATTTTCAAACGAGTCAGCTCTTCGCATCAGGTGGCCAAAGTATTGGAGTTTCAGCTTCAACATCAGTCCTTCCAATGAACACCCAGGACTGATCTCCTTTAGGACGGACTGGTTGGATCTCCTTGCAGTCCAAGGGACTCTTAAGAGTCTTCTCTAACACTGCAGTTCAAAAGCATCAATTCTTTGGTACTCAACTTTCTTTATAGTCCAACTCTCACATCCATACATGACCACTGGAAAAAACATAGCCTTAACACTCAACATTCAAAAAACAAAGATCATGACATCCAGTCCCATCACTTCATGGCAAATAGATGGGGAAACAATGGATACAGTGACAAACTTTATTTTATTTGACTCCAAAATCACTGCAGATGGTGACTTCAGCCATGAAATTAAAAGACACTTGCTCCTTGGAAGAAAAGCTATGACAAACTTAGACAGTGTATTAAAAAGCAGAGACATTACTTTGCCAACAATGATCCATATAATCAAAGTTTTGGTTTTTCTAGTAGTCATGTTTGGATGTGAGAACTGGACCATAAAGAAGGCTGAGCACCAAAGAATTGGTGCTTTTGAACTGAAGTGTTGGAGAAGACTCTTGAGAGTCCCTTGGACTGCAAGGAGATCAAACCAGTCAATCCTAAAGGAAATAAATCTTGAATATTCATTGGAAGGACTGATGGTAAAGATGAAGCTCCAATACTTTGGCCACCTGATGTGTATAGCTGATTCATTAGAAAAGACCCTGATGCTGGGAAAGATTGAGGTCAGGAGGAGAAGGGGTTGATAGAAGATGAGATGGTTGGGCGGCATCACCAACTTGGTGAACATGAATTTGAGCATGCTCTGGGAGATGGTGAAGGACAGGGATGCCTGGTGTTTTGCCGTTCATGGTGTTGCAAAGAATCAGACATGAGTGAGTGACTGAATAACAAGAACAAACAGATTCTATTAACCCTCTTTTCTTTTCTTCTCTAAACTCTCTCCCTCTAGACTCTCATCACCGTATGTTCTTTGACATTCTTCTACATTGACAGCCTCATACTGGTTTCTCTGCCAAGCAACCACCCCCCATTTGTAACTGATTGCCAATCATTTCATCCTAAAATTCCTGCTAGAATCTTTTAACTCTACATATCAAAAAAATGAACTCATCCTGCTAAGAGCCAGAATAGCTCTTCTGCCTGACCTCTATACTTTGACTATCACACACTTTCTGTCACAAAGGGTTAAACCCTGGGAGCTATCAAATGTCCTGCTGTTGTCTTAGTTCAAGCAGGGCCCTGGGAATGAAGCCCCGGGATGTTGCCACATATATGGAATACATGTCATCCCCTCCATTTCTTCTGCCTCAATCCAGGTGCTTGTTACCTGTCATTACTTCTCTGGTGGATCATCCCAGCAGCTCTCTTATCTATAAACACCCTCCTTATCTATAAGCTTTATTCACCCAATGATCTTACCTAACAAGAATTGGTTAAGGGAAATTCAAAATATTAAAATGACTTCTCATCATTCTAAAAATTATCTTCTAATCTCTGGGCATAAAGTATTTTCTAGTGCAATCTTCTTGCACATATGTTCTATATTTGTGCTAAATTGGTCCACCCATCAAACCACAAAAATGCACTCTGTCCTCTGCCTGTCCTATTTGTACTGCTCTCCCTCTTAGTAAGCCAAACCCCATACCCTCTTGTCAAACACTACCCATCCTTCAAGGACTAACTCATATGTCACCTCCTTTATGAAGACTTTTAAATGCCCACTCTTCCTTGAAATGCTGTGGGATTCAATATACTTTTATTACAACGCTACCACACTTTGTAGTTACTGTATTTGTATAATTAACTTACAGAATTTTGTATTCCTCAAGTTTGAAACCTCCTCATGTTCAGTTTCATGTAATTAGCAGTACCTGACACTGATTCCCCCTTACTGATTTAAATGATGACAAGTTGCTGATACAAATAAGACTAACAACTATAGTTTTGATAATATTATCTTCAAGTCTTAAGTTTACCTACACACATAATAATTCTAGCATTTTTAAATGCTGTTTGACTCAGTTTTGAACTTAAAACTGGATGTAATAATTTCATGTGGCATAAAGCAACTTTCTTAAGATATAAGCCATTTAATTTAAGCATTAAATTAATTCCCATTTCTGCAGCTAAATAAATGGAAGGTTATCATTTGATGAAGTATGAGAAATGTAGGAAGACATATAAATAGGTAGAAAAACACTAATAACACTGTCAAGAGATAGTTATTCTCAAAACTCATAAAAATAATTCATCTAACTCTTAGCCCAGGTGGCTAGCAGTCATGTCAGGAGACAGGATAGATGTTGGATTGTATGAAGCTTTTATTTCTACTAAGCACTAGATTTCTGTAGAAGTCTTGGTTGATTAAAACACATCACATTTTCTTCAAAGTGGGTTGCTCATAATGCAAACTGAAATGACTATTTAAATTTTAAAACTTGATTGATTATTGACTTTATGAAAAATAGTAGCTAAATAATATAACTAAAAGGCTAATTTTTAGCCCATATAATGCCTGACCAAGTCTTTCAAATAAATTAAAAGATAGTTAGGGACACCGGACAAAAAATAAATTTTTAGTTGTGTTTCACTGTCAACATATTGCTTAAGACTTGCACAGATAGAGTTGAAGGCTGAGATAGGTCATTGCTGCATTCTATCAAAAATGTGCTACATGTTGCTGGATATTATCAAGGAGAGTCAGAGTCAAACACCAGTGAAAGTGATAAAGATAAATTTTATTCAGTAACTATTATAACAGGGGAAAAAAGATTTCAGTATATAACCAAACTCATATAATAAGAACAAGTAGGGATTTATAGCCAAGGAGCAGACTGAGGAAATTACTAAACAAAGTTATCAAAGATAGGGGAATTTTAGATAACTTAGTTTAATAGAATTTTTGCTGATGGCAGGTCAGGGTGATCAGATGCTGGGGTACTTTTGTTAAATGACTTAGTAGGAGTCTTGCCATGATGGGACCACTCAGGTGGAAAACAGGGCTCAAGGATGAGCCTAAAAAAAAAAAAAAAAAAAAAGACTCAGAGCATGCACAAAGTTTGGTTAAAGAGAAAGTCTCTATTGGTGTCTATATTCTTTCTGGGGTCCCCAGGTGGCTCACTGGTAAAGAATCCACCTATCCACCTGCTAATGCATGATGCAGGTTTGATCCATGGGCCAGGAACATCCCCTGGAGAAGGAAATGGCAGCCCACTCCAGTATTCTTGCCTGGGAAATCCCATGGACAGAGGAGCCTCGCAGGCTACAGTCCATGGGATTGCAAAGAGTCCGACACGATTGAGCATGAGCACTATTCCTTCTACCCTTCAGATGGGAGGCAATAGCACCACATGACCCATCAGAAGAGGCAATAATCTCTTATTAGAGAATGACAATAATGCCTCAGCATTTTAAATGCTAATTACTTTTTATGAATAAAAATAAAAGCAATATTTTTTTAGAAAAAGTTCTACCCAATGTTAATTTCCGATTCCTGCTCAACAAGTTATCACAGACTTAGAGGCATAGACCAACAGCAAATTTATCATCTCAAAGTTTTTGAGGTCAGAACCTTGACACAGGTTTCATCGGGCCAAAATAAATTGTAATAAGGGCAACACTGCTTTCTGGAGCCTCTAGACAAAAATTTGTTTCATTTCCTCTTTGAATTTTAGAGAAAGCCCACATCCCTTGGCTCATAGCACCTTTCCTCTGTCTTCAAAACCAGCAATGGTTGAGTCTTTCTTTCAAAGCATCACCCAACCTTTTTTCCACCATTACAGCTCCCTCTCTCTCTGCCTCTTCTCTCCTTCCTCCCTCTTCTGCTTTTAAGGACTTTGTAATTATACTGGAGACACTGAGATCATTTTAGATAATCTCCCTTCAGCTGATTAGTGACCTTAATTCCTCTTTGCCTTATAACATACCATACTTACAGGTTCCAGGAATTAGGACTTGGACATCTTTAGGGGCATTATTCTGCTTACCTGTGAACAATTTATACAGAATCTAAATATAACAAAATATGTCAACAATATAAAGAGTTTAAAAAATGGAATTATTTTAAAATAAGCAAAAGATTTGCATGTTCCTCCAAAGAGAATTTCAAATCCCACTTATTATATCCCCTCATATACAAAGTGTGAAAATAACTAAATAATAGGCCATCTCTTAGAGTGGATAATATCATGGCAAAAAGCATTGCAGTAGACAAGGGCTGTTATTTTAAAATAAAAAAATAGAAAACCATTATCCCATTTATGGATGTCTAGTGTTTGTGTTTTGTATGTCCTGCTCCTTGTATTAGACTGATTTACTTTAATTTTACATTTAACTAGAAGAATATTTTTTTTTTTTGTTTTTCTGTCTCAACCCTAAAGCAGTTTAAGAGATCCACTAACTGATACTTTCCAACTATGAGGAGGGTTGGTATTGGCAGTTTTCTTGCATTCTTTCCTTACCTGCTGTGCCCATCCTCAAACTAATTTCAAGTCAGCCTGGGCAGACTCCTGGATTCATGCCTTGTTTTTAGGCAAGAAATTTCTGTGACCTGGTATGAGTCTTCCTACAGGGAGTCTCTCACTTTCTATCCTAAATGGAGATCTTCAACACCCCATAAGGTCTGTTGCCCATCTTTGATAGAGGATGACTGTGGCCCTTGTGGATTAAACAAAGTAATCCACAAAAGAGGCTTAGGACAGAGCATGTCACACAGTCAACATTCTGTGCAGTGCTTCTATTTAACATTCTTTTCATCTGCTTCATTGAATTCAGGGTGCACTTGTTATCTCTGGCATTTAACTCTCAACTCCCTCAGATCAGCTTTATTTTGGATACACTTCTACCTTTGGTAGCTTTGAACTGCCTTGGCTGTTAGGGCCCCTGGGAACTCCAACTTTGGCATGGGATGCTTGCCTATTATCCCAGCTGGCTTATATTCTCCCATTCTTCACGGGGGATGGGAGGACCCAAAACTATTTGGAGTTCAGCTGCTTCATAAATCACATTGCATTTCGGCTTATTCAATATTTTATGAATAATTGTGTGGAGACAAAGGAAAGAAGGGCATTTATATTACTTAGGCAGCTTAGGGGGTGTCTGTGATGTTGCGGTTACATTGCATTTAGGGAAATTCAACTCTGGTCTCATGTGTCTGCCAGGTCTGGACAAAAGACGTCTGTCATTCCCATCCAGACGAAAGAACATCAATATCAACAATACATGTAAGCTTGGAGTCATCTGAAGCCAGTGCATTTGTCTTTTCAGCCAAGTTTGAGAGAGCGGAGGGAGTCTGCAGTGCCAAACATGTGGGACACACAAACATTCTCTGCAAGTCTCTTCTCCAACCTGCTGCAATCTGGCCCCAGCCTGAACTTTAGACCAGAGCTACGCTGAAGTGTTCCTGGATCAGCTCCTATTACACTTCCTGGCACCAGCATGGCTAATCCAAACACTAAGCGCAGAATGGTGGGCACTGTGTTCAGACAAAGGAGTGACCTTTGGAAATTTCTTCATGCCTCAGTTTTCTCATCTGAAAAACAGAATTATTAAGGTTGCTACTTTTAACAGTGGTTGTAATGAGTAACTAGCTAATTCATATAAAATGCCTAGGACATTGACAGGCACGAAGTAAGAGATTCATAGGTGGGAGGTGCTGCTATTTCTTCTTACTTAGTGATGGCCGTATGCAGTCATAATTGATAAAATTCAGAGCTGTGCTGTCTGGACAAAATGGGAGAAAAAGAAGTTGATGAATGTTGCTGGGCTCCTTCACTCACTCAGTGATGGTTGCTTTCTCCAGTTTATCCTTCAGTCCTCAGTAATCCCTATACACAATCACTCCCAGGAAATTATCTGAAATTCGTTTGCACTGATATGGAAAGATTTCTAGAAACTCAAAGTGAGACCTCCCCTAAGAGGAATATTTCATGTTTTAGAGAATAAATATAAACTTTGGTTAAAGAAATAAAAAGCTGTAGCTTAAAGTTCACTAATGGGGTGATTCATTCTTCAAAACTTTCGTAACATCACCCGTTGCCAAGCACCCTGCTATGTACTCCCTGCTACAGAGAAGGTTAAGACAGGGTCTTTCAAAACCTGGTAAGGACCATATATCCATAAACAGATAGCTAAGTATCAAGCACAATGACTGATACAATGACTTATGTGTAAAAAACTTCAAAAGAGGAGTTTTATTTCCAGTGAAGGAAAATAATTGGATTGGAGGGAAGAATTTATGTATTTCAAAGAATAGGAAATCAAATCACCTGGGCAGTTGTTTGTTTCTGTTAATGGAAAGAATGCCTTTGGATACCTGATAGCTGTTGGCAGGAGATATATACATATATATTCAAAATGGATAAAATAAATTATAATTTTTTTTCCAGAATTCCTCTAATTTCTACATAAAACTGGTTTGAGGCTTGATACCAGGTTGGAAAAGTGGGCTGGGAGTGTGTCTTCAAGCTCTGTTTGCCTAGTGATCATGCATTTTGTTTAGATTATATGTTTACTTATAGTGATTTGTGGTGCTGAGGAAAGTGCCGTGATTGTATTAGAATTCATGGTACCTTTGAACTATCCCTCTTATTATGAAAATTGAGAATTAATAACTGAAAACTGGATATCCCAGCTTCAACCTCAAGTTACATAAAAGCTGAGTAAGCAGCTTCCAGGTGACTGATTTTGGTTTCTCAGTAATTAATGATTATATTCTATATGATTTTCTCTGAAACTAATTCTATTTCATATGTTTTTTTAAAAAGACTCCTAATAATACTGGTTACTAGGATCAAAAAGATGTTAGAAATGCTTTGTAAAAATAAAATTTCATATGCTATGTCCTCGCCTCTTTCTAACAATTGTGATATTGGCATGATCACTTCCATTTTACAGATGGGGAGATTGAGGTTCTGAAAAATTAACTTTTGTAACCCAAGATATACAACTAAGGAATTTGGAGTTTCAAGTCTAGGTTTTCTTGGTCCAAATCTTCTCCCTTAAGACAATTGGATTACATTTTATCAAGGAAAATAATTTGATACATTTCATCAAGGAATTCCAAATTCGAGTCATTAATATTATGGAATATTGATTTTTCAAAAGAAAACAGAAAATTTAAGTGAGCAATATTACAACACTGTTGGGTATCAGAAAGAAAATGAGAACTCGTATCTCCTGTCTTCTCCATTAGACTGAATTGCCCTGCTCTTTCTGACCATCAAGTTCAGAAACAATCAAGACAGATTTCCCTCCCCATGTATTTTATTCCACTTGATTTCCTATCTGTTTGAGTTAGCAATGGCTTAGGTAAGAGGAAATTCTGGAGTCAATTTAAGTCTGCTACTAATTATTTCTCTGAATTTATAAGAAAATCGAATTAGAGCATATAGCTTGGAGATATGAAAAATGTTTTGTTGTTGTTGTTGTTGTTTAAATCGTAGCCACTCGGTTCATCATCTGAGTTTAGAAGGAGGAATTTTGACTAGAAGCTACAGTTAGAAACCTGTGGCCCAGGAGAGCTGAGCCTGTTTATTGAAGATACCAGTGCAAAGTCAGAATCAGAAAACCGAGTGCTAAGGAGGCCCTGCATCCTGCAGCAGGGAGGGGAAGGGCAAAAGGTGAATTGTATTTTTTAAGCCTGTCACTTTGAAAACTCCCTGCCTCAAAATGCATTTCCAGGATTGTCGACTTCACAGCAGCAGTGAAGCGGGAGAAGCAAAGGCATCTTTGGAAGGAATGGCACATAGCAGCACTTAATCTCTCCCCAGGCTTGTGAGAACCTGCTTATCTGGCAGGTTTTTCCAAGCGTGCTCTGCTCCATGGACAATGGAGTTGGCAATCTGGAGACTGTAGCTTCATAATAGAGAGGCTTTGGGGAGAGAAGCTTCCTTTTAAATGGATCTAAATGGATAAGTATTAAATGACTTCCTTGCAAAAAAAAAGTTCAAATAGTTATTGAATATATTCAGGTTCTGTTCTGATCTTTTTCTTTGAACACTTGAACCCTTTTTCATTGGGTATTATGCTGCAATTTTATGGTAGGTTAAATGATGCCACCATGTGCATTGAAGTTATTCTTAAAATGGCTATTATAGCACTTCTTCTGTAACATTGAATAGCTCATCAATGAATGACATCTCTATTTTCCAACCATTTTTGAAATAGTGTGTGGTAAGCAACCAGAAAAGCTGATAGAGCTCACCTATGTTCTGGT
Source organism: Cervus elaphus (assembly GCF_910594005.1). Lineage (NCBI taxonomy): Eukaryota > Metazoa > Chordata > Mammalia > Artiodactyla > Cervidae > Cervus > Cervus elaphus. The sequence goes on from NC_057831.1 coordinate 39,542,879, forward strand.
TACAGTTGCATCACTACTGAACCCTATTATGATTTTAGTCAAAGATTTTAACTTTAAAATATATCACTAACAGCCTATGTTAAGGCTAATGCTCTTTGTAAGGAGTAGAAACTAGTAGAGTAGTTTTTTAAAAAGAGAGAGTCTTGTTTTATGAGAATACAAGAGAGAATCATACACACAAAATAATAGGTTGAATTTAGTTGGGCTGCATGAAGACTGAGTCACTTGAGATTTAAAGATCAGAACATAAGATGACATGAATTAAGACGCTTATGGTTATTAAGATATTGTATGCTCAAGAACTATGTGTAGAAAAAATAAGGGTATCTTTTATCATATATGTCAAGAAATCTAAAGATACTTTGGCTGTAGATTACTTCAAAACTTAACAAAATGACCAGAGGCCAAGGCTCTTTTCTTGAGAGGCTCTTTCCACTCTATCATCTTCAGTGTGGTGCTTCAGTTTGTCCCCTCAGAGTCACAAGATGGCGGTTATATTTCCAGACATTAGATCCTTCAGTTCAGTTCAGTTCAGTCGCTCAGTCATGTCTGACTCTTTGCAACCCCATGAGCTGTAGCACGCCAGGCCTCCCTGTCCAACACCAACTCCCAGAGCCTACCCAAACTCATGTCCACTGAGTCGGTGATGCCATCCAACCATCTCATCCTCTGTCATCCCCTTCTCTTCCTGCCCTCAATCTTTCCCAGCATAAAGGTATTTTCAAACGAGTCAGCTCTCCACATCAGGTGGCCGAAGTATTGGAGTTCAGCTTCAACATCAGTCCTTCCAATGAACACCCAGGACTGATCTCCTTTAGGATGGACTGGTTGGATCTCCTTGCAGTCCAAGGGACTCTCAAGATATTCTCCAACACCACAGTTCAAAAGCATCAATTCTTCAGCTCTCAGCTTTCTTTATAGTCCAACTCTCACATCCATACATGACCACTGGAAAAAGCATAGCCCTGACTAGAAGGATCTTTGTTGGCAAAGTAATGTCTCTTCTTTTTAACAAGCTGTCTAGGTTGGTCATAACTTTCCTTCAAGGAGTAAGTGCCTCTTAATTTCACGGCTGCAATCACCATCTGCAGTGATTTTGGAGCCCCCAGAAATAAAGTCAGCCACTGTTTCCACTGTTTCCCCATCTATTTGCCATGAAGTGATGGCTAACAGCATTTAAGGACAAGAAGAGCAGCTGTTTTTCTGATGTCCCTTTCAGACCACAATAAAAATCTTTCCAAGAAGTCCCCCATATCTTCTCTTGGAGTTTTTTTCAGCATTATTGGGCCACATGCCACTCTTTAGCTACATGGGAAGCTGATGAAGTGCTATCTGGCATCATCAACTTGTAGAATAGGAATCATCTCTGCCAGAATGGGAAAATTGAAAAGGGAGATAGGTACTTGAGAAATTGCTAGTGAAGTCTGCCATTACTTTTCTCTTTCTCAGAGACCACTTTGATGCTCTCAGTATTTCTTTCTTTTTCCACGAACTGTTGATAAGTTTGTTGGGCTTACTATGGTACGTGACTATAAAGTGATAATCTCTACCCTAGATTCTGCAGGAACTTCTCATACTCACTTAACACTTGTCTTTAAGTACTCAAACTTCAAATTTATGAAATTCTTAATAGAAGAAACTTAATGATCAACTCAACTATTCAAGCTACTTGATAAATGATAAGTGAATGCCTTGGTTAGATTAGATTGCTTGAGGATGGCAAAGAGTAAAGCTACATGGTCCAATTCAGATTCAGCAAAGTTGTAGATAGGGGTGCTAGACATGTCTAGTATTCTCTGAATATAGATTCCCATGGTTTACAGACCCACTTCCTCTTTTAGTATGCTAGTGATGTTATAGCATATTATTCTGACTTTGGCATGTTATTCTTGTTCTCATCCATTCCATATCCTTATTTTCAATATCAGCATCAGTCAGTAAAGACAATCCTTATGCTACTTATCAAAGTAGCATTTTTGCTAAGTATATACACTTTTGTAAATACCATTAAATAATGCATATGAGTGTAATAATTTGAAAAGTTAAAAAAATCTGCAACAGCTATAAATTATTCTAATTGCATAATTAGAATAACTAGTTCAATCATCCTAGCAATTCTCTAAACTATAGGCTAAAGCATTTTTTTAATGTATCACATAATAATGCAAAATGTACAGGATCTTCTGCTTTTGCATTCTTTAGAATATGGATATTGTTAATGAGTAAGTATCAACATCTATTATATGTGCTTGCACATTTACCAGAATTTCATCTGAATTAACATAATGTTAATTTTATCGGTAAAGCCTGTGCCTACAATGTGGGAGACCTGGGTTCAACCCCTGGGTCGGGAAGATCCCCTGGAGAAGGAAATGGCACCCCACTCCAATATTCTTGCCTGGAAAATCCCATGGACTGAGGAGCCTGGTAGGCTATAGTCCATGGGATCACAAAGAGTCGGACATGACTGAGCGACTTCACTTTCACTAATTTTACATGATATTAATATATCAGTTATATAATTGAAAAGTGACCACAGTAATGGACTCACTATATTGTATACTTAAAAACTTGAATTTCGCCTCAATATATTTGAAATAAATGACCTAATAATTTGAAATGTATTAATTTCATCCCTGTTTAAAAACTCTCCCATAATTTATTGAAACATGCAAACAGCTTCACTCTACTAGATTATTATCATCCACATATTACTCTTAAGGAAACCAGGAGCCCTATGAAAAGAGCTTCCAGATAATAGAAAATAATTAGTGAGAATATCAAAGTAAAATTATAGAATCTATTAAAGGTCATTTTTTTTTTACAACTGAAAAATCTTTATTTGACCAAACACTTAGTTGATTTTGATGAATACAAGATGTTTTGATCCTCCAGTTTTCAAAGTCTTATTTTAATTTAATCCATAGGTATTCTTTCTTCATTCTCTTGACCTCTAAAAACCTTCTCATTGTATGATTAATTCAGACATTCTTATTAGAATGAGAGCAACATTTCAAACTCCTTCTCTATAGGGTACTTGCTAGAATTTTATTATGCTAATTTAATTTTTGAATCAAATACCTATGAGCACATGTAGAGTGAAACAATGTTATTCCATTTCCTTTTTCATTGTATTGGAATTATTTTATTAAGTTCTTTTCTACATAAACTTCACATCAAATACTTAATCCATCAATCACTTTTTAAAAATTCCACATGAAATAGGATAAGTTTTCCTTTTTGTATTTCTATCAAGTCCAATCTTCTCAATTTAAAACTTAAAAATTTTTTTTTCTTTAAGATTTTATTCCTCCATTATTTTTTGTCCAATAACAAATTTTACTCTGTACAATTTTAGCTATTGTGAATTTCCTCATGTTAAGAATGAATGACACATTATTTCTAATTATGTCTAATTGTCCCCCAGTGTTTATTTACCATATTCAGTGTTCCTAAAAAATGTTTCTTTTTTTTTTCTTTTTCTACTTTTGAAAGCTATTCTTAAGGGAAACCAACAAGTATCTCAATTTATAGAACTGTATTCTTGCCATCTTACAGAACCAGAATCTTACACAGTCTATTCAGTGCATATTATTAAACTGAATAAAATACAGACCATGATTTTAGTGTACATGGACTTCTCATTGCACTAGATCTTACTAGATGCAGTGAGTAGTTCAGTTCAGTTCAGTTGCTCAGTCGTGTCTGACTCTTTGCAGTCCATGAAGTCACAATGAACTGCTCATTGCATCTAGGAAGATCTAGTGCTAGACTGTGTTTGAGGTTCAAAGGGTAAGATGATATTTCTTCCCTCAGTGGTCTTTCAACTCAGGTGAAAAAATGCATTGTGGATAAATGAAAACATAACCACAATCAGGGCTGTCTGTAAGAGTAAATAAATTTGTGATACCTAAAATGAACACTTAAAAATTCCAGAGAAAGTATTTGTTATTCTGTGAAGGACTCAGTAAGTTATAAGAATTCACATTATCTCATTTCTAAGCCAAAAAAAAGTTGCAGTAGGACTTACTAAGAGTAAAAGTGTTATACAAAGGAATATGAAGAAGATGGACTAGCTCAGGTTGGCACCCTAATTTGAACTCTTCTCTCATTCATTCCCTGTATCTTCTATCTATCCATCCATCCATCTATTATTATTTCTCTTTAGTTATACCTAACTATGATCAATATATCTACCTTTTCACTTTTCTGTCATTTGGACTATTTGGGGACTCGATGACTGTAATTAACCTTGCAACCAGAAAACTGTACATATTTTCATACATAAAACTATGGAATCAGCAACTCTGAATCCTACTCATGCACCTACATTAGGCTCATTTCTTCCAAGCAGAGTAATCTGGGTATTATTTTAACTGGAATCATTGGTTCCAATACCTCTGAGCCTTTTCTTATACATCCTTAAAAGCACAAGAGAGTAGGTGATCAGTAGATACTAAGGTTCAACTTAACATAACCTACTGAGAGTAAACTGTGGAAATTCTGAAAGAGATGGCAATACCAGACCACCTGACCTGCCTCTTGAGAAACCTGTATGCTGGTCAGGAAGCAACAGTTAGAACTGGACATGGAACAACAGACTGGTTCCAAATAGGAAAAGGAGTATGTCAAGGCTGTTTATTGTCACCCTGCTTATTTAACTTATATGCAGAGTACATCATGAGAAATGCTGGGCCGGAAGAAGCACAAGCTGGAATCAAGATTGCCGGGAGAAATATAAATAACCTCAGATATGCAGATGACACCACCCTTATGGCAGAATGTGAAGAGGAACTAAAAAGCCTCTTGATGAAAGTGAAAGAGGAGAGTGAAAAAGCTGGCTTAAAGCTCAGTATTCAGAAAACTAAGATCATGGCATCTGGTCCCATCACTTCATGGGAAATAGATGGGGAGACAGTGGAAGCAGTGTCAGACTTTACTTTTTTGGGCTCCAAAATCACTGCAGATGCTGACTGCAGCCATGAAATTAAAAGACGCTTACTCCTTGGAAGGAAAGTTATGACCAACCTAGACAGAATATTAAAAAGCAGAGACATTACTTTTCTAACAAAGGTCTGTCTAGTCAAGGCTATGGTTTTTCCAGTGGTCATGTATGGATGTGAGAGTTGGACTATAAAGAAAGCTGAGCACCGAAGAACTGATGCTTTTGAACTGTGGTGTTGGAGAAGACTCTTGAGAGTCCCTTGGACTGCAAGGAGATCTAATCAGTCCATCCTAAAGGAGAACAGTCCTGGGTGTTCATTGGAAGGACTGATGCTGAAGCTGAAACTCCAGTACTTTGGCCACCTCATGCGAAGAGTTGACTCATTGGAAAAGACCCTGATGCTGGGAGGGATTGGGGGCAGGAGGAGAAGGGGACAACAGAGGATGAGATGGCTGGATGGCATCACCGACTCGATGGACATGAGTTTGAGTAAACTCCGAGAGTTGGTGATGGACAGGGAGGCCTGGTGTGCTGTGATTCATGGGGTCACAAAGAGTTGGACATGACTGAGTGACTGAACTGAATGAACTGAACTGAACTGAGAGCTTTAATTTTTTAACACTTCTGTTTTTTAAAGAAATCAAATAACTTTGTAATATACAGTACCTATATCTGTTTTTCGCTTGCTTGCTCAGTTGCTTCAGTTATGTCCAACTTTTTGCGACCCTATGGACTATAGTCTGCCAGACTCTTCTGTCCTCTGTCCATGGGATTCTCCAGCAAGAATACTGAAGTGAGTTGCCACGCCCTCCTCCAGGGGATCTTGCCAACCCAGGGATCAAACCTAAGACTCCTGCATTGCAGGCGTATTCTTTACCACTGAGCCACCAGGGAAGCCCCTATAGCTGTTTATCTACACATAAAATCACATTATGAATTATTTGCCATCTAAAAAGTTTGTTTCTACAAACTATCAACATGTTAGTGAATATTACTGCCCTTCTTTGCCACACACCCTGTGGATGTAAGAAGTAGATTGAGAACTACCTGGTAAAGACTAGATTCAGATTATGCTAAATGTTTCCTCCAGCCTAACAGAAAAAAATCCTTCACAATCTGACCTTATTTGGTTATGTCTCTTTCTTATCCTTGCCCAGAATTGAAATATCTACTCCAGACTCAAGTTTCCAGAACTCTGTCCATTCTCCCCTCCATGCCTTTGTTCACACTACAGTAGCTACTAAAATGCCCATGCTCCTTTCCCTGTGCCATCTCTTGTTCATCCTTTCAAACCCAATTCAGTGTCTCTTCTTCTGGAAGCCTTTCCTAATCTGTGAAATCTCCAACTGGTGTTACATTTACTCACTGCTCATTAACCATCTCTTCCTGAGTCTGTTCCCTCTGCTAGCTATATTATCCATATTCTTATCTCCCTTATATTCCAGAATAATGTCTGGAATGCAATGGATGCCCAGTAAATGTTTGTTGAAGTCAACTCAGTTAAGCATGGTAAAGCACACCTGAAAATTTCCAAGGACAATGTTGAGAAGAGAAAAGTAAAGTGTTGAAAGATGTATGCTAGAATTAGGGAAAGGAGGTATGGGTAGAGACCCTGCAAATCAATTAGGAAGCCACTAGGATTGCCTGTTGTTCAGGAGTGGTTGATACATGTTCGCACTATGGTGTAAATAGTGGAAATGAAGTGGAAGAAACAACTTTAAAAGGCAAGCCTTGTAAATGAGAGTGAGGGAAAACGAGGGTCGATGTTACTTCTGAAGTTTCCAGACAAAATGATGAGAGTGGAGGAGTCCTTAGTTTGATTCTGATGGGAGCAATAATGAGCAGAAATCATGTCAAAAGGAGAGGATGAAAGCTGAGCTCAGAGGTCAGCTGCAAATTGCTTTAAATACTGGTGGGAAAATATGAAGACCACTTGCAAACCAACAGCCTTCCATCATCAAGGAGAGTCAAGCTGAAGATGAACCTTGTAGTGACAGCAGGAGAAAAAGCAGGTATTCTCTTGAATGAAGCCCCATTAGACACTGTTACACAACTGTTAACACAACTATTAACTATTAACACAACTATTAACTATTAACACAACTATTAACAATGAAGCTAAGACAGGTTGGTGGGGATGGGGCCTACAGAGGTTTCCAACTACATTCACACTCCCAAAGCCTAGCTAGGCAAACAAGCATCATTTCTAAGAACAGTGTTCCTAGTATCACCCCCTTTTATGCCATTGTGCTTAGTCACTCAGCTGTGTCCAACTCTGTGATTCCATGGACTGTAGCCCACTAGGCTCCTCTGTCCATGGAATTTCCAAGGCAAGAATACTGGATTGGGTTGCCATTTCCTTTTCCAAGGGATCTTCCCGACCCAGGTTTCAAAACTAGATCTTCTGGAAAGGCAGATTCTTTATCAGACGTCTGAGCCACCAGGGAAGCCCTTAATGCCCTGCGTCTATAAAATATAAGTGTTCATTTCTCTTTAATGCCAAGTTTTTAAATGACTAACTTACTTGTGTACTTATTATGTAATTCCAGGCATAGAAACAGAACACAGGTAAAAACAATGAGTTAACACGAAGCTCCCCCAAGTAGCCTTACTATTTATATTGAACTAATTCGACCCAGAAAATAATTTCTTTCAAGGCCAGTAACTTTCTTAACTGGAAACTAAATTGGTGGATGCAAAGAAACAGCTGGCTGCCATGGGCTAGTTCCAAATGACAGCTCCTGCCTATTATGCATTAGGGTGTTAGCCTCTGCTAACGATCTCCTGAGGGCCTCTCTGTCTTACCAGCTTCCTGATCATGTCTTCTTCCCTCCTGGACTTATGAACAGCAATCTCAGCTGGGGTTTTTCTTCGGTAAGCCTATGCCAGAGCTGGCCTTGAGCTGAGACTAGACAGTCTCTAAACATGTGGACTGTTAGAAAAACAGCAATAAGTACTCTTCGGAGAGACTTAAATTTGTTTGCTCATTCATTCATCACTTGTTCATTTACACATTCATTCATCCTCCAACTCAGGCATTCTCTTTTCTAGTCAACATCTCTTGAGTATATTTGTCTCAGCCATGGTATTCACAACGCTTGTCAGACTTGAAGGATAATCGTGGGAGAGGATATATATAGGATATATATATATATATATATATATCTTTGCGACCCCATGGACTGTAACCTGCCAGGCTCCTCTGTCCATGGAATTCTCCAGATAAGAATACTGGAGTGGGTAGCTGTTCCCTTCTCCAGGGGATCTTCCCAAACCAGGAATTGAACCCAGGTCTGCCACATTGCAGGCAGATTCTTTACCATCTGGGCTACCAGGGAAGCAATACACACACACACACACACATACATATAACAAGAATACAGGAAACAAAGTGGTAGTCAAGGTATGTTCTGTCACCAACAACCTTAATCAATATCATTTAAAATGCGTTTTAAAAATTCAGATTCTTCAGCTCAACCCCTGATTCAGAATCCCTAGAAAACTGAGAAATTTACACTTACAGCCAAATGTTCTCACTGCTCACTAAAATGTGTGAACCACTGCAACAGAGAAAGAAGGAGTGTTTATTTTGAATATTCCCTTGGAAGACTCTAGTGTAATTAAAGATTAAGAACTAGTTTTGAAGTAAAAACTGAGCTCACCAATAATATGTAATGTTTAATCTTTAAAAATGTTTTGTTTAAGTGTCTAAGATTCTGAGAAGAATCTTGAAGATCATGTGGCTTCTTAGAAGTATAGAGCAGGAATGGATTCTCTTATTTTACATATGAGGTGAAGTAATTTGTTTAATGTTGTAGAACTCTGACTTCTCATAATTGTACTTCCAAACAAGAATGAGATCATGCCTGGGAAACTGTATGATCATCTTATCTGCAGAAGAACTACCAAACACAAAATTAATATTTGTTGTTATAGCCTTTGTATTTGGTCACTAATTTAGGAAAAAACTCTACCCATAAGTAACATGAATTCATATATCAAAATATTTTTAAATCTGTGTCTAAGCTTCCAAGGATATAAGTTTTATTTGGAAAAGCTTAGGTAACAGTGGTATTGTACTTTTCTTAGGCATTGCAAGTGATAAGTGGGTGTCACTTTGGTGTTACTGCTCAACAAGGTGAACTCAGCTTAAATTTGGTGATGTATTAACAACAACCCCCCTTAAAAAAACAACATTAAATGAGGACTACTCCAGATCCTGGTGGTATTGTGTGATTGACTCATGGCTTCGGGCTTCTGGAAGGAGATAGATGAACAGCTAAATAAAATACAATTGGTAAATAAGGTGATGGAAGGGTGCAATGGAAATCATCTTGAAGAATCTGATGGTTCAGCTAAGTTTTGAAGAACAACTAGATATTAACCGGGAAAATCAAGTGTATTTGTGGGGTGGGGTGTGTGTGTGGGAGGGTGTGTGTCTGATGTGGAGGAAGGAATGAGAATGAGAAATGGAATATTTCTTCTAGATTCCATCTCTGTTTTTCACCTGTCCATAAGGCAGCTCACCTACTCTTCCATTAATCTGGTCCAACTTATGAGTTTGGCAACACAAAAACAACCACAAAACACCGGGTCACCCTGGTCTCCAAATACCCTTCTTTGGAAATTTGTCTCAATGGTGAGATCTTTTGTCCTCGGTTCTGGATAATCCTCTAAACCTTGCCTAGATTCCCAGCACTTGTGTGTGCTGCCTAGGTGACTAATTTTCTCATATTTGGATCCTATCTGGCTTTTTGCCTATTTTTTTTTCTGTTGTTGTTTGTTTTATTCTTGGGTCCTGCCTGCAGTCATGTCTGATTTTTGCCTTCTAAATTCTGTCTCACTTTGGTGTTTATAATCCCAACTCCTATTCTGTTGTGGAATACTAAGTGACACCATTCAAATTCTAGCTGTTTTTGAGCTAGTAATGAAAGTTACATATACTTTCCCCCTCAGGCATGTTGTTGGATGAGTTCACTCATATTTGTTCTACTTCAAGCCAGTCTGTACCAGGCTTCATCTGATTACTTCATTCTGCAAGTGAGCCAAATACATAATTGAGTAGGTGTAACCACTGAGTTGCTAAGACTCCAGGGATTGTCATGTCTTTGGGAAAATGAGAGAAATGCACTATTGAAATATAACGCACAGTATTAATGACACATACAATGGTCCTCCAAATCTGCTTTTTCCTTTCTGAAACATAATCGAATGCATCAAAATGGCAGCTTCAGCTTTTTTTGGATGAGACTTGCTATAAAGACATTAAGATTAAACATTAAGATACTTTGATTTCTAATTGAAATTGTCAAATTGTTGAACTATCAAAGAAAGCTTTCCTAACTGCTCTTTTGACCTAACTCAGCCATCCAGCTGCGGCCCAAAAGTGAGAATTCTACCGAGCCAAGATGAATATTTATCATTTTAAAAGTTGAGGGCCCACCCTCCCTGGGTCCACCCTCCCTCTTCTTCTGATAAACAAATCCTCCCCACTCCTACTCTCTTACTCTGGAGTTGAAGGAATCTACCCCATTCTCATTTTAAGTGTCTGGCTCATGGAATATATATATTCCTATTTGGGCTAATGAGAGTGAGATCTAGGACTTCTATTTGAAGTTTTAAGAAAGAATCACTTTGTTACAGACTTGGGTTTGGAAATCAGTATGTGGCTGGAAGCCATTCTACCTGAAAATGCATGAAGCTACCAAATTGTGAACGGAGAAGAGAGCTGAGAGATAGGGAGTCCTGATGCCGTCTGACCTGTGGTCTGCCTGTCTCTGAAGTCAAAGCTCTCCTAGATTCTTCAGGCACGTGAAACACTGGCTTTGCTTTATGCTTCCGTTTTTTGTTTGTTTTTGGAGTTGGTTTGGTTTAGACCTTTTAAAGAAAATTAATCTAAAATATCTAGCTCAATGTCTATACTTGGGAAACCCATTCAATCCTATCTTTAACATAGTAATATTTCTTGGTTCTTAATCACCAACTCATTTTCTTATTGTGATGTATTTTTATGTCCTGTTAGCTCATCTTATATAGTTTGTTTTATAGGATAGCCACGTTTGCATAAGTCTCTTTAGTAACTTCTGACAAAGTGGTACGTAAGGACTAGGCATATCCATTCACCTTCATGCACAGCCACACACTCATTGTTTGAATAAAATAGGTACTTTGCAAGGGTTTCTTCAACTACAATGAATTAATTTATTGGGCCTCAACACTCAAAGTTGATTTTCAGTTCTGACTTGATGAGAATCTTAACTGCTGCTTAACTTTGTCATTTGTTGTTAGTTTTATTTCCAAAAGGACTGTGATTTGAGGTTTTTCCTCTAAGCTTCTGTGATGGAGATGAATTTATCAAAGGAAGGTTGGGGGTGTTATACTGTCATTTTGAGGAACATTAAAACCAAGTCATCAGAATCAAGAACTACTGAGAATCAAGATCGATTTTCGAAAAAAGGAAAATAAAAGCAGAACTCAATTTGTCTTAAACATTAAGGTTCTTAGGAGCTCATTCGGATTGATAACTAGTGAATAATATAGATCTCATTTATGGAGAACTGTCTCTGAGTCAGTCATCTATAGGTATTATTTATAACTCCAATGTAACACTGGAGGGTAGTTATTATTTAATCTTATTTTGTGTATGTCAATTAACTTTGCTGTGTAACAAACAACCCCCCAAATTAATGACTTGAAACAATAAGAATCTCTTATGCCTCAGAATTCTGTGCATTCAAAAATTAGATCTTCTATTATGGGTTAACTCAGCTAATCTCTGCAGTCAGCTGATACCTGGCACTAGATTGTCTTTAATGGCTTCACTCACATGTTCTGTCATTGGTAGGCTTTTGGTCAGCGACCTTCAGCTTTCCTCCATGTGATTGCTCTGAAAGTCTAATTTGGGCTCTTTCATGTTGTGGAGTGAAATTTTCAAAAAAAAAAGAAAAACAGAGGAAAAGTCTTAGTGAGGAAATACTTTTCAAATCTCTGCTTGTGTTAAAATTTCTAATGTCCTGTTGGCCAAAGCAAGTCACATAGCCATGCCCAGGTCCAAGAGAAATAGAGCTATATTATGACAGGAGGAATAGCAAAGTTACATTTCAGAGACATGTGCTTTTGAGAGGAGTTATTGTGGTTATTTTGGGGGAAAAAAGTAAACTGAATGAAATATCTATCACAGGAAAGAAAAGTAACTTATTTAAAGGTACAGAGCTCAGACCAAGGCAAGAAAGTTTGACTTAAAAAACATGGTATTCAGCCTTGCCTGGTGGCACAATGGATAAGAATCTGCCTGCCAGTTCATGGTACATGAGTTCGATCCCTGGTCTGGGAAGATCCCACATGCAGTGGAGCAACTAAGCCCATGGGCCATAGCTATTGAACCCGAGCTCTGAAGCCCAAATACTGGGCCCACATGTTGCAACTACTGAAGCCCGTGTTCCTAGAACCCATAGTCTGCAACAAGAGAAGCCACTGCAATTAGAAGACTGTGCCCTGCAATCCCACTCGCCACAACTAGAGAAAGCCCGCAAAGCAATGAAGACCCAGAGCAGCCAAAAATAAATAAATAAATAAAATAGTATCCTATAATCCAAGAGACTAACAAGCTAAAATAGCTAAGGCAGAAGTGTAACGCATCCCGCAGAGAAGATCCTTACATACAGCGTGCTTCCTAGCCGCTATCTTTCTTCCACTGCACCTATGTTTATGCTTTCTCTGAGCAAATGAGAATCTCTATATCCAGATCACTTGGTTCACACAGTCTTTGTTCAAAACCTTATCTGCAGTGTTGTTCAAAGCAAAAATTCCATAAAGAAGACCCAAGCTCAAGTACTTGAAAGAGTCAGGCAGGTAATATAAAGTGTGAGCCTGACTCACACTTTATAAGGATGTGGAGTCTGGAGTAAGATGAATTATATGACTCATCTAAAAGTATCCAAGTTAAGGGAAAATATAATACTATGCTGCCCCCATGAAAAAATCTGCCTCTGAGTCAGACATAGCCAAGGGCTACCTATTTGGTTTGTGACCTCTTTGCTGCTGTTCAGTCATGTCTGACTCTTTGCGACCCCATAGGCTGTAGCCCACCAGGCTCCTCTGCTCATGGGGATTCTTCAGGCAAGACTATCAGAGTGGGTTGCCATGCCCTCCTCTAGGTTATGACCTCTGCCATATATTCATAAATCCCTGCCTATCTTTAGCTGGAATTAGCAACATTCCAGAAGTAATAATTCCACCGGAGTGCTGCCCTTGTACTGCTGAGATGGTGATGTGTAAGAATCTCTCCACATTGTTTTCAAAAGAAACCCCAGCGGGTTTCTGATAAGGATGAGGTCACCAGCATATCTACCTCTTCCCAGGGTCGTGGAGTTTGGTGCCTCCTGAGGAGGGACTGTCTGCCCAGGAGGCCTGAGGGATGTTCGGTCTGCCTGAGACTTCACTCCTAGCCCTGGAAGTGAGGGGTTGGATGTCCTGAATCCTGCCAGGTGGAGGGAAAGCCCACAACAGAAAGAACTGAAAGTTCAGTTTCTCAACAGTCAAAGGGCAATGGAACACTGAGTATTTTTTTCTGTGAAACTGTGAGAAAACCAGGCATTTAATACCACCGTTTTAACTTCAAACCAATCAAACATTGGCAGTTTGGAATTGTTTTATTTTGAGGTTTTAGCTTATCTCTCTGGGATAAAAGCCTTTCCAAACTGGCTTTAACTAAAAATGTCATCAATCCCAGCTGCTCACTGGTGAGCAAAAACCGTGGTAACAGAAGGCCCCTTTTGATAGCCTTCTTCCATAATATCATCCAAATTTGCATGGCAAAGATGTGGGAGCTATTTATATGTTGATTATTACAGTGCTGCAGTTTATATTTTTCCCAGCACAGTTGAAAATTATATTTAGAAAGGCTGACATCATCTTTAAATATATATTATAGCTCTCATTTGGTAGAGATGGGCTGTCGAAATACATGCCACCTACTCAACTTCTCAGAAAAACGGCATAGATGTTTCACACATGGTTATATATAAACGTGTACACTGGCAAAGAGCTGCACTGGGACCTATAGGAGTGGAAGGGAGTTTTGTGGGCTCTGGTTTTTGCCTTCTCAGTTTGTTTTCTATTTAAAAAGAAAGACTGGCAATGTGATTTCCTTGTGAGAACATGGAATTTGTAGCCAAAAAGTTCTAAATTCTGAATTCTAGCTCTGCTACAGAGTGGCCCTCTGATCTTAGAAAACTGGGGCATCAGTTTGTATTCTTACCTTTGAACTCAAACTGAAATATCAGCTATTCCTGAAGCCCGCTGACCTTCAGATGGGAACCACACCACCCACTCTCTGGTTTTCAAACCTTCAAACTCCAACTGGAACTTAACCACTGACTCTCAGGTCCCCAGCTTTCTGATTCACGCTGCAGATCTTGGGATGTGTTCTCCTCCATAATCATGTGACCAAATTTCTTACAATAAATCTCTTTCTACATCTACACATCCTACTGATTCTGTTCCCCATACATTCCTGTGTATGCATTCTTACTCATACACAGATTAACTGATTATGTGTTAAATTACAGACAATAACTTATTGAGCCAGAAGATATTGTTCTCTTAGCTCCATTTTACTTACCCCAGTCAACAGATGAAGAAACAGACCTCCAGAAGCAAAGTCATGTATGTTAAGATCAGAGACATTTATGGTGGAAACAAGATCTGAAATTTAGAAACATAATGCTATTTTTTAACCCTTTTAACTCCTCTTTTTTATTCTCTAGAGGTTACATGTTAGATAAAAGTTAGCTGATGATCCAGTCCTGAGAAGCTTTGGGAAATCTGATGGTCACAGTGAAAGATAATCAAGAATATGACAGTACACCAGAGTATGCCAGGGACAGGGCGTAGGGGAAGCCATGGAACCTGTCGATGTAATTCTGTGGAGTGTAGTTGGGACTGGGAAGTGCTTTATTTTCCCTGGTCTATAATCTAACCTCCACCCATCATCTAAATTGGACCTGGAATCTGACTGCTGATACCAATCAGATTTGTGTTTGCAGTTCTGTGGCATATCTGAGTGACCCTGGCCCTAAAGGGATATCCATGACTGGAATGGCATCTAAAATGTTTGAAATTTATAAGAAGACAAAATTAGGACTGCATTTCCCTTACTAGCTTTTAAGTGTCAAGGTCCAAAATTTCACCAAAGGAGCTTCATGGCTTAGAGTGATTAAAATTTCACTTTGTTAATACAATAGGCCAATTTTCAAACTTGAAATAAGAAGAGTCAGATTTTCAAGGTCAGTGTACCTTTTTGAAGGATTGTATGACCACCATCTTTAATAACTTGAGGCCTCTAAGTGACACTTAGATATTGTATTTTGCCGAATTTAAGTATTATGAAAAATTCTTAGAAAATCATTTCTCCAAGCATGGAAATGAAAATACAGCTGCAAGTGCTAAGAGTAGTGAGATGACATTTTATTCTTTATAAGTTAGTTGGCAAAAATTCAACTTTTACAAGCACATATGCCTGTCTCAAGCTTTTAAGGAGTCAGTTTTATGTTTCAGACTATTCTTTCTTCTTGCCTATTAAGCAAGCCTCAGTTTGAGCCAAGATCAGTTTTTATATGAAGCTCAAAGGTAAGTCATTTTATATAATATTTGCATAGGCATAATTGTTTCCACACACTCTCTCCCAAACCACCCCTCCCCCATAGCCTAGCACTGTAAAACTAATCGCTTTGAAATCTCACTCTAACCATGTCACACCCTTGTTCAAGAAAAAAAGTTCTGATTCATTAAACCAAAATGCTTCATTTTGGTACTCTTAGTTCTCAGTAACCTGACCCTACTCTCCCTGTTAGTTATAATGAGAATGATACACTTTTTAAAAAGGAGTATTTTCTGTTTATCTTTCATTTTGACTGCCAAAAACCAACACTTCAACAAACAACCCTATCTTGCTCTCTCTAGCTCAGAAACAATTGAGAATTCAGATGTGGGAGCCATCAAGATTCTCGTAAAATATCAACATTATTACTAAAAAATCGACACGGAGAAAAACATGGCTTGTAATTGCTGCTGTGTATTCAAACTTCTTCTCTCTCCCTTATTTTAACTTAATCACTTCAACTGTAGATACTTTCTTGGAGGGGCAGACCCAACCCTGGGTAGCTCATCACCAGGTGAGCTAACAAAAAAAGACCAGAATTTTCCATCTCAAAAGAAAGCTGACCCAAGTGTGAGGAAGGAGCTAAGTCAGTCTTACCTGCTTGCTTCTCTCACACTCACAAATGCAAGAAATACACATGTGGTAGGTGTGGATTGAAAGATAACAGGAGTGTTTCTAATTATATCTCTGTATTAGCTTTTTATTGCTGAATAATAACTTTTTAAAATGCTGTAAACTTAGAGGTTTAAAACAACACCTGTTTATTAACTATAAATTATGTGAGTCAGTCCTGCTCAGGGTCATCAGGTTGAAATCAAGTGTTGGAAAAATCGAATTATTATCTGGAGGCTCTGGGGGGAAAAATAGACTTCCAAGTTCATTCTTGTTGTCAGAAGGATTCATTTCCTTGTGGTTGTAGGACTGAGGTCCTGGCTTCTTGAAAGCTGTCAGCCAGGGACTATACTCAGTTCCCAGAGGTCACCTTCATTACTTGCCACATGTTCCCTTCATTTCATATCAGCAAGGAAAGGATATAAGAAATATATCTTATGCTTTGGATCTTTTACTTATCTGTCGCTAATCTTTAGATTTTAAATAAACTTTTCATTTAAGAACAGTTTTAGATATATAGAGTCGTGCAGGTAACACAAAGAATTCCAATATACTCCACACTCAGGATTCCTAATTAATATCTTTCAGTAATATAGTATATTTGTCATAATTAATAAACTTGACATGCTGTTATTAACTAAAAGTGAAAGTGAAAATGTTAGTCGCTCAGCCGTGTCCAATTCTTTGCAATCCCAGGGACTGTAGCCCATCAGGATCCTCTGTCCATGCAACAACACTGGGTTGGGTTGCCTTTCCCTTCTCCAGGGGATCTTCCCCACCCAGGGATCGAACCCTGGTCTCCCTCATTTCAGGCAGATGCTTTACCCTCTGAGCCATCATAAACTCTATACTTAGTCAGATTTCTTCTGTTTTTCTCAAATGTCCTTTTTCTGCTCTGGAATCCCATCAAGTATCCCACATTACATTCAATCTTCTAAGTTTCCTCCTGGCTGTAAAAACTTCTCAGTTTTCTATGTTCATAATGACTTTGGCAATTTTGAGGATTACTAGTCAGGTATTTTATATAATGTCCCTCCATAAGGATTGAACTAATGTTTTTCTCGTGATTAGACTGGAGTAGTGAGTCTAGGGGTGGAAGATGACAAAAGTAAGTTACTATTCTCACCGCATTATCAAGGGCAAAAGCTATAAATATGATTTGCCTATATTGATGTTAACTTCTGTTGCTTTGTTTGAGGTTGCTATTGTCAGTAAATTTACCTTGTACTATCCTCTCATTCCATACTATAGTGTTTGGAAGTGCCTTATTCTCCCTTTTCTTCATAGCATGGATCATTCTCTGACATTAAATGATTATTTGTTCAAAATCTGTCTTTCCCATTAGAATAGAAGCTATTTTCCAACCTATATGAAATGTACCTTTCATGGAGCACACGCTAAAAAAATATTTCTTGAATGAATTAGTAAAAACTTTTAGTTTGTAACAATGGTCACCAAAGTATTGCTAATTTGATCCACACATTTTACACCAGATTATAAACAATGTGAGCTGCTATTAATGTTTAATCTTGTCTCTGTTGTAAACTTGCCACTGGAAACAACATAATAGAATAGAAATGACAGACTTTGGGACCATACAGCCTTTAAAATTCAAACTGCTATGCACTACTTTTGTGATCTAAGAAGTTAATTTCTCTGAATTTCAATTATAATACCAGAGAACAGTGCATGATTTTCATCAGGTAGATTTGGGTTAGATCTTAGACCCACTACTTACTAGTATGATTTTAGACTATTTTCTAAATAGTTTCAGTGACCTCAGAAACTTCTGGAGTTTCAGTGACCTCATCTGTAAAATGGGAATAATAATAAATTTTCCCACAAAGAGTAGTCATGAGGTTAAATGAGCAAATACATAGAAAACACCTAGCTTGGTGATGGGCAATCTATTTGCATTCAGTTGGTTTTATTAATGCCAATACCTTTATGAATATCAATAGAATAAAATTATTACATCATCAATATCAATACAAATTTTATGGTACATACTATGTTATTAAATGATATACACTATCTTTCTATATTTTTTATCCAGACTAAGCATAGAGCTAGATATAACAATAATAATAATAGTGATAATTACCTCCTATGGGAAAATTTTATTACAGGTGTTAAACAACTTATCATAGCAGATGATCAGGAAGCAGGTGTTGACATTCCACACATAGCTGACTATTCTGGCTAACATTAAAGAAAAATACATAAATTACTATCCATGAGTAACTATGAGGAGTCGCTGTTCAATGGATATAAAGTTCAGTTATACAAGACGAGACAGTTCTAGCTATCTTCTGCACAACATTATGCTTATAGTTAATACTGTTCAGTCCACTTAAAAATTTGTTAGGGTAGGTCTCACATTATGGATTTTTTACCGCAATAAAAAAATGCATATACAGAATATTTTCTTTATTTTTATAAGATTTTGCTCATAGCACCTCACAAATGATGTGTTCCTGTTGAAAGATAGTTTAAACAACAAATTAAAAGACGCATTTTTATTATTAAGCAATATGAAATGCTTATAAAATTATGACCAAAACAAAATATTTTCTCTTTCCTAAACATCTAATTATATAGAGTCTATGAAATTCTCTATTACAATCTAAAATACTAATTATGTAAAAGTCTAATCTGAAAAAGAAAAAATGCAAAAATTCTAAATATATCTTATTACAGAGCTATGAATTTAGAAACACATACATTTTAACACAGTGCAAAATAAAATTAAATGGCACTGTAAATAAAGCAAACTAAAAATTGAAATAGAAACCTGGTGACATTACCACTCAGAGGAAAGAATTATTTGAATTGATTTTAAAATATACAAATTTTACTATTCATCCATAGTGGATATAGTCTAAGAATAAAAATACAGCCAAGTAGTCTTAAATGACATTCTCTAGTCATTCTATCACTGTCCTATTGAGATCATATATGCATGTATGTGAGTATGTTCACAACAAAAATGTAAATAAATAATTATGCTGATAGGATGGTTAATATTCTCTCATAAAAAAATAAATAGAGAAATGTCTGTTTAGTTCTTTGGCCCATTTTTTGATTGGGTCATTTATTTTTCTGGAATTGAGCTGCAGGAGTTGCTTGTATATTTTTGAGATTAATCCTTTGTCTGTTTCTTCATTTGCTATTATTTTCTCCCAATCTGAGGGCTGTCTTTTCACCTTACTTATAGTTTCCTTTGTTGTGCAAAAGCTTTTAAGTTTCATTAGGTCCCATTTGTTTAGTTTTGCTTTTATTTCCAATATTCTGGGAGGTGAGTCATAGAGGATCTTGCTGTGGTTTATGTCGGAGAGTGTTTTGCCTATGTTCTCCTCTAGGAGTTTTATAGTTTCTGGTCTTACATTTAGATCTTTAATCCATTTTGAGTTTATTTTTGTGTATGGTGTTAGAAAGTGTTCTAGTTTCATTCTTTTACAAGTGGTTGACCAGCTTTCCCAGCACCACTTGTTAAAGAGGTTGTCTTTTTTCCATTGTATATCCTTGCCTCCTTTGAAGACATACAGATGGCTAACAAACACATGAAGAGATGCTCAACATCACTCATTATCAGAGAAGTGCAAATCAAAACCACAATGAGGTACCATTACACGCTAGTCAGGATGGCTGCTATCCAAAAGTCTACAAGCAATAAATGCTGGAGAGGGTGTGGAGAAAAGGGAACCCTCTTACACTGTTGATGGGAATGCAAACTAGTACAGCCGCTATGGAGAACAGTGTGGAGATTTCTTAAAAAACTGGAAATAGAACTGCCATATGACCCAGCAATCCCACTTCTGGGCATACACACTGAGGAAACCAGATCTGAAAGAGACACGTGCACCCCAATGTTCATCGCAGCACTGTTTATAATAGCCAGGACATGGAAGCAACCTAGATGCCCATCAGCAGATGAATGGATAAGGAAGCTGTGGTACATAGACACCATGGAATATTACTCAGCCATTAAAAAGAATTCATTTGAACCAGTTCTAATGAGATGGATGAAACTGGAGCCCATTATACAGAGTAAAGTAAGCCAGAAAGATAAAGAACATTACAGCATACTAACACATATATATGGAATTTAGAAAGATGGTAACGACAACCCTATATGCAAAACAGAAAAAGAGACACAGAAGTACAGAACAGACTTTTGAACTCTGTGGGAAAAGGTGAGGGTGGGATGTTTCGAAAGAACAGCATGTATATTATCTATGGTGAAACAGGTCACCAGCCCAGGTGGGATGCATGAGACAAGTGCTCGGGCCTGGTGCACTGGGAAGACCCAGAGGAATCGGGTGGAGAGGGAGGTGGGAGGGGGGATCGGGATGGGGAATACGTGTAAATCTATTGCTGATTCATGTCAATGTATGACAAAACCCACTGGAAAAAAAGAAAAAGTTCTTTATTTTGTGAAAAAAAATAAAATAAAATAAATAGAATCAAATACTCTAAATAAAATCATGTTATGGTAAACCCGAATTTGAAAATATCCAGTGGACTCAGAATTATTTATTTACATATTTAATTTTTAAGTAACTTATTTTTTTAAGTAGGTACTTCCTGACTGTGCCTATTAGAAAAGCCTTAAAGCTCTGATAACCCAGTAGCAATAAGGATACCTAGCACCCAAACTGTGTTCCCTCTAAAAATACTAAAAAGAACCAATGCTCCTTGGGGAATAATACATTCAAATCTCAAGCAGAAAATATCCAACATGAATCTGAGATTTCACGCTGTACAAAATGCAGTGAAGTTCTTAAAAACTAATCGGTCAGTTCAAAGAGCCCAGGAGCAAGCAGGAAGAGTCTCTTGTTGGTCATAATTGAGAAATTTAAGCATACAGTAGCAATAGTAATAATATAGACTAATTAATACAATAATTAAAACATTGAATATATTGAAACCCATGGTGTTACTCGGAAAAGAAAGCCAGGAGGGAAAGAAGGGAGGGAAGGAAACCCATTTAACTTTTAAAATGACATAATGTCTATGATATTCTTTAAAATACATAGATACATAAGATTATAAAAAAGACAAAAAGGATAAAGTAAACAAATATGATAAAATCTTGGTAATTGCTAAATCTGGGTAATATGTGGCAATACTTTGAACTAGTTTAACTCTCAGGTATGTTTGACAAATTTCATTAAAATTAAAAAGAAAGAAATAAAACCCCTTCCTCTCGGGAGACTGAACCTATCACTAGAGGGACATTCACTGTTCTCAGGGACCACATATCTGATTAGAGGATCCAGATTCAGTCCTAGATCTGAATCAAGACCAGGCTCCCCATATTCCTCACCAGGCATCTTATTTTCCCATCTTTTCTTTAGTCCAGGAAACCATATACTTACATAGTCGTTCATTCTACTAATGACTTCATACTGATCTCACATCTTGACTATCTGAGTTGTCATGAAGGCATGACATTGCTCAAAACAGTCCTGATTTCTGCTCCATGTACTCATTCCAGGGCTAAATCATGGACTATGATAATCAAGGAAGAATTTACTGAAGACCTAGAAGGGTAGAATAGTTTCTGCCTCTAGAGAGTCAGATATTGTCATTCCAGATAGAAGAGAGAAAAACAATCACCCAAATGCATCCATGTGTCCAAATACAACTTAGAGATAACCAAGAGGCTTATTTGTTTATCAATTATAATAAATATGTTACAAGCTAATATTAATTGAATTCAGTTTACACTAGGCACAAGGGTGAGGCCCTTACATTCATTATCTCATTTATTTATTGCAATAACTCTTCAAGGTGGTCATTATCAATGTTTTTATTTTACGATGCTTAATTAGCTTGAAAAAGCACAATAAGTACCAAGTGAAGGAGTCAGGATTTGACTCCAGAGGCCACATTCTGGTAAGAAATAGAGAAAATAAAATTTAAAGGTCTCTTTTATGTATAGAAAGCTTTTTTTTTTTTTTCTTAAAGAATAAGGACCTTTTTTTCTTTCATTTATTTGACCATTATTGATTCATCATGTGCTATGTGTCAGTTCCAAAGCCAAGATTAGAAGGAAAGTGGTAAATATGATCTAGCCTCAGCTTTCGCAGAGGTCAAAATCTAGATGGTGAGACTGATACACCGATAGACAATCAGAATGCTATACTCCAGGTGTTAAAATTGAGGCATAGAAAGTGGTTGTTTTGATTGCTTTTGCAGTTTGCCTGCAAGTCAGACTTCGGTATAAGGACTAAAATGGAAGTATTTATGAAAGGTGTAACTGAAGCAAACATTAAATGGTAGTGTGACGTAGAGTTGGAGAAGATAGTTTTAAGGAGACGGCATAGAGTAAGAAAACTCAGTAGGACCTCAGCAAGACAGATAGTGGCAGAAATGAGTAAGAAAGAAGGGTCTTTAGAAGTCAGAGCTCAGAAGGTGAGGAAAAGCAGGGAGCTGTCGCTCTCAAGGTGACCGGGGAGCTGATATTGATGGTTTCACCCAGGACATCCTATCCCTGTTTTATAAGTCACAGGAAATACTCAGCCAGACAAATTAGAAGAAGGTGGTCATTTGCACAAAACCTTGCTACAATCTTTTGGACCAGTGTCCAATATTGAGCATGAACTTTGGAATAAACTATTAAAAGACAACATTTTCTTGAAACAATGTTTTTTTTTTCCAATTAAGGGTTAGCATCCATATACATGGTCTCTATTTTTGTCTTGGAATTTGAAAGGAATACAAATCACCACATGGCTTCATAAGTAGTAGTCCCTTCAGGATGCCACCTGAGTCCTTGGCAAGCACCGTGACTGCTTCTGATGCCAACCCTGGATGCAGTAGATAGAGAGACTAATAGGAATTGCTGTTTCCAACCCTCTTGAAAGTTTCCAAGCTGTCTTTGGCATCTGTTCCATGCACGTTCCTTTGGCAGCTAGGGAGTAAGGGATTTTGAAGATACTATTAACATTTTTTTGTCAATTAGGAAATGTGTGATCAAATAATTGCTCTAAATTCTTCAAGATGTCCTAACTCAAAGAGCTGGAACAAAGCAATGGAAGTCTAGCTATATTCACCATAGGAGTACGGCTTATTTATAGAATGGTGTTAAACCAAAAATCTAAATTTTGAAAGTTCTAAGGTGTTTGTTTGACCACATGACTCAGAAAAATCTGCTTATTTGTAGATATTTTATCCACACAGGCTCCTGGCAAAATAAACCATTCTATTTTCTCCATATGTACTCTGGGATGCCCTACTTCAGGGCTTATAATGATGTTCTTTCTTCCACAGAGAAGCCTGTTTATTTCTTCTCAACATTTCTAAATGTTGCTTGCTTCATCCACACCTAGATTAATTCTTAACTTTTCCATATAGCAGTTAGGTGACCTTGGCCAAATCTCTCAACCTCTTTACAACCCTAGCTTCCCCATCTGAAAAATGTACCTGACATAGAATCACATAAGGATTAAATGAAGCATTTACTAATAATAAATGCTCAATAACTATCACCTATTATGTTAAGTTACTGTGATATTAATAGTGTGTTCTATTTTCATTACTGTCATAGAGTCCTTTCTTATTCTCTATGGATCAATCACCCTTTGCCTACTCTAAGTTTACATTGCAATGTACCTGCACCCTTGTCTTGGAATGTATCATTTCTTACTTTAGGTATCAATTAATATATACATGTTTTATCTCTCCTGTAACTTGTGGAGATCAATATCCATGTTTGATTCACCTGCATGTCTACATTTTCTAGAATGGTGATATGCTTAGGGGAATGACTGACAGCCCTTAAAAATACTTATTCATAGATATTTGATCTCCACATTTTGAAAACAATTACCAAATAATATGTCCAGGTAAGTTAGGGTATCTCAGTGGGACCACCAGCTATTCTTGTACAGATGGTCCTGAAATCTCCTGTCTGACTTCCTTGACCCCAAGCCTGGTCCCTCCAGCCACACTCTCTGGACAGAGTGATTTTCCAAAGGCACGAATCATGAAGTTACTCACTTTATTTCTTTCAATGGCATTCCACGATCACTGCAAACGTCAGTATTGATATAAGAGAAATTTCATTATCTTCTGACTTCTACTCTCTCTTTTCTAGCCCCATCCCTCACCATTCTCTTTATTTCTTACAATACGAGGAATACATACTGAACTACTTAAAACAAGACATTTTCCAGACTCTTTCTACCCTCTTGCTCTGTGTACTTTTCTTTTAGTCTGTAATAAACTACTTACCACTTTCCACTGTGATCTAGCTAACTGTGACTTATCCTTTAGAATTCGGTATAAATGGAACCACATCATCTCACTGAGAAGGCCTTTCCAATCCTTCTCTATTTTGGCTATTTCTCTGTCTTATATGCTGTCTTGCCTCCCTGTGTGTATCACTATCATAACTTTTAAAGCACTGTATTAAATTTTATCTTACATATGGGTTTTACATCTCAGATTCTGAAGTCCTTGATCTAAAATTCCCTCAGTCATCTTATTCACCTTCCAGAGGTTTCCTTCTGAGAGGTATAAGACTTCCAATAACCTAGAATGTACCTCACTATTTTCTACCCTCACATCCACCCACTTTCCCCCCATATTCAGTTAAAACCACTGCATAAATTTTCCTTCAGATATCAAGCTATTTAATGTGCTTTCATGTCCTTACTCATCCTATAAAACCCATTCCACCTTTATTCTCTTGACCAAAATTTATCCTGTATTGGTCATGTACACCATGGTTTCTCAACCTTGAAATTATTACATTTTAGACCAGCTAGTTGTTCACTGTGAGGTCTGCCCCATATGCTTTCCTTTCTTTGCACTGCTCATCTGCAGTACCCCTGCCCAACTGTGGCAAAGAGAAATGCCTCCAAACATTGCAAAATATCACCAGTGGGGCAAAGTGACTCTTGATTCAGACTGTAATCTAGACCATAATATGTTAGAACTTTGAGTTTGTCTACCTGCTCACAGTGATTCATGGATTTAGTCTGGTACAAGGAAGACTATCTTTTATAGGTAATGTTATTACTGGTAAAAATATATATGAATAGAACCTAGGAAGGAAATCCTATTTCCCTTTAGTGTCTTTTTCTCTTATTTAAAAAAGGATTTTCTAGGTTAAAAAATTCAAATCAAGGTTTTTTCTTTTGTTGAAAAATACAGAACGTGAGAACTCAAGAGTATTGTAATATTGTCATTACAAGTAATAGGCAGTGAGCACCAAGGATAGATAATGGAAGATCAACCTAAAATAAAAATTGCTGAAGAGTTAATATTGTAATTTTCAATTAATTTAATGCTATTTTGCATTCATATCAATAGTCTCAATCACATCAAAATTTATTAATTTTTTTCAACTTTAAACCACACTATGAATGATACCTATTTATTTCATGACCTGGCTAGGAGAACAAGGGATAGTCAGTTTTTCAATTTGACCCAATATCAGTGACTTTTATACAATTCAAGAAGCATTAGGGACCCTCTTCCGTGTGCCTAACTCTTTAAGAAAATTTTAGGACTTTGCCCTATGCTCAAGGTGTTTAAATTCTAATGGTTGTTCAATATTAAAAGAAAGACTGGGGAAGGGGGGCGATCCATGCAGTTCTAGAGGCTTCACAGGCTTCACAGGAAAAGTAAGGCAGATAGTTGATTTAGAACAATGAGTAGTAATCTTCAGGTAGATGAGGCTATTGGAATGTAACAGAGGATAACAACAGAATGCAAATAAATGCATGGCTTCTTTACTAAAAGAGAAAAAAAAGAAAGGTCTTGCTATAAGAAATTCAGCAAAATAGAGAATTTAAATTCTGTTACAAGCGTCTTCTTTCTTTGAAGACTGGTTACAAACATTCTGTAAAGGAGAAGGGGTCCATTGACCATGATTTAGGTAACTCTCTTGCAGCACAAATAGCAATATGAGTCATAATATCATTTGAGTAAGCTTATTCTATCAGAATTTTTGAGGCTCTAAACCAGAGCATAACCTTATGTATGATGAAGGTAGGAAAGGAATTAGGGGAAAATATTTCTTCCCTATAGTGAATTGGGTCTGTATCTTAGTATTTCCTTTCAAGCCAATATTTGAGTGAGATTTACATGAAAACTCTCTGTATTATCTTCACAACTTTTCTGTGAATTTAAAACTACCCTACAGTAAGATACATATTTAAAAAGAGGTTTTAAAAAGTCATGAAAAAAAGAATGACCCAACTACGGAGGTCAGCAGAAGGGTATAGTTAGACAGGGCAGGGTGCTGAAACACTGGATGGCAATTGAGTTCCTTGTGTTTTTGCAATTATAGATCCCTATCCTTAGCCCTTCCATGATCCCTTTCTTACCACATGTGCCCTTGCTCTCACTTCCTCCTATTACTAATTAGGCTGTTTTATGTGAATTTCAGCATGCAATATTTCATATTTAATAACCCTGCATCAGAAGAAATGGGAAGTCAGAGAGGCTGGAATTTATTGCCAGGTGCTCTGGACAGCATCTGGGGCATTTATAGAGAACCCACAAAATTCCTCAATACCCTGAGGAATTTAAAACCCACACTTTCAGGAATCCAATAAGTTTCAGCTGAGAATCCTATAAATACCACAGGACTAGGGCTATACCCTGATCAAGCTCATTCACTGGATATTCAGGCGACAGGAAGTTGACATTCAGGGGTACTCATAATTGGCCTTTGCATTTAGCACCTTGTTAACATAAATTGAGGAAGTTCACACCTCTAATCTCTTGTTACTAATGTCAGCCTGCTAGTATCTGAACTCAATAAGGTGGGGTTAGCTTGCTGAAAAAGCTTATTTTGCTCAACAGGAGGAAAAGAATCTAAATGTTCAACTGAAAAGACATGGAATCTGACATGAGATGTATCTTAAGTTTGGGGAGGCAGCCTCCAAAGAGGAAGGTTAAAGTCAGAAAATCACTAAGGTCGTCACTCAGTTTTTATGATTTGTCTTTTTAAAACATGACTTCACATTCTTTCTTCTTGTATTTCATAATAGAGCCAAGCTGACTAATATGGTGCACACACATATATATATACCCAAGCCACCCCTCTTCTCTTTTTTGCTCACAATGTACCCATGACCTCAAGAAGCACTTTTTGTATTGTCGAAAGTCTAAATCCCACCTTAAAACTCCTATTCAAATTCATTTAACATTATCCAAGGGATTTAAACTTATATTTCCTTGTAATCTTCCTTACTCCTTCAAAAATTATTGGTCATTTCCATCTGCATTTATTATTTTCTAAAAAATGACATTCAAGTTGTGTCACTTATTTTTCCTTAGCCAAATGGCATGCTTCTTGCAGACAGCTAGGTCAAATTCCTTTATTCTAGCCATGCTGAAGATAGTGCTGGTATTAGTGATGGCACTCCCAGAGAAGAAAGTCACCTTTTGTAAAGCTTCCTGTTTGGGGCATTAGGATGGCAATTACAAGTGATGTCTGTTTAAGCCAGAAATAAGCCTCTCTAAAAACACCTCTATTTGGGCCTTTATAAAGGCAGTATATGAGCCATCTAAAAAGGGAGGAAAAGAGCTTCAGCATTAAGGCAGAATAGGATTCCCTCCCCCAGACAAGAACTCAATAAAATGAATAAAAAAATAGAGTAGAAAGGAAGAAAATCTTACAAAAAGCAACCAAACATGGAAAAGGAAACCATCTAACACCAGAAATTAGAGGTCATGAAATGAAATAGAAATCTATACAGTAGCTTAAAGTGTCTGTGTATCTCAACACAACTAACTGTTAATCTTAGATGCCTTACTAACAAGCTCACAGATCCTAAGAATGTTCAGTATCACCTCAATGTTTTACATGTAGCAAACTAATTGGGGGCCCATGAATTTTTTCTGTTATTACAGGGGAGATATGAATGTGGTCCCTAGAAAAACTGTGTAAAGAAGGAAAGTCAAGAATCCAGAGCTACTTTGAATTAGGGGAATAATCCAAAGCGCAGTGGCAACTATGCCATGAGAATGCATTTGATTTCTGTCTCTTTAAGAATTGTCCACAGTTTGCTGTGATCCACACAAAGGCTTTAGCATAGTCCATGAAGCAGAAGTAGATGTTTTTTCTGAAATTCCCTTGTTTTCTCCAGGATCCAATGAATGTTGGCAATTTGATCTCTGGTTCTTCTGCCTTTTCTAAACCCAGTTTGTACATCTGGAAGCTCTCGGTTCATGTATTGCTGTCAAGGATTTTGAGCCTAATCTTGCTAGCATGTGAAATGAGCACATTTGTATAGTAGTTTGAATGTTCTTTGGCATTGCCCTTGTTTGGAGTTGGAATGAAAACAACTTTTCCAGTCTGGTGACCACTGTTGAGTCTTCCAAATTTGCTGACATATCGAGTGCAACACTTTAACAGCATCATCTTTTAGGATTTTTAATCCTAAATTTAAAATCCCAGCTCAGCTGGATTTCTGTCACATCCACTAGCTTTGTTCATAGTAATGCTTCCTGAAGCTCGCTTAATTTCACACCCCAGGATATCTGGCTCTAGATTAGTGACCATACTATCATGGTTATCCAGGTCATTAAGAATTTTTTTTTTTTTTTTTTGTAGAATTCAATCCAGTATTCTTGCCAACTCTTCTTAATCTCTTCTGCTTCAGTTAGGTAATTACCATTTTTGTCCTTTATTGTGTCTATCCTTGCATGAACTATTCCCTTGATATCTTCATTTTTCTTGAAGATATTTCTAGTCTTACCCATTCTATTATTTTTCCCTATCTTTGCATTGTTCATTTAAGAGAGTCTTCTTATCCCTTCTTGCTATGCTCTGGAACTCTGCATTCAGTTGGGTATGTCTTTCCCTTTCTCCCTTGCTTTTCACTTCTCTTCTTTCATCAGCTATTTGTAAAGTTTCCCCAGACAGCCACTTTGTCTTCTTGCATTTCTTTTTCTTTGGGATAGTTGTGGTGCAACCTGTATAGTGTTATGAACCTCTGTCCATAGCTCTTCAGGCACTCTCTCTACTAGATCTAATCCCTTGAATCTATTCATCACCTCCACCGTATAATCATAAGAGATTTGATTTAGGTCATACTTGAATTGTCTAATGGTTTTCCCTACTTTCTTCAATTTAAGCTTGCATTTTACAGTAAGAAGCTCCTGGTCTGAGCCACAGTCACCACCAGGTCTTATTTTTTGCTGACTGTATAGAATTTCTCCATCTTAGTTTGCAAAGAAAATAATCAATCTGATTTTGATATTGACCATCTGGTGATGTCCCTGAGTAGAGTCGTCTTGGGTTGTTGGAAAAGGGTGTGTGCTATGACTAACTTACTCTCTTTATAAAACTGTTAACTTTGCCCTGCTTCATTTTGTACTCCAAGGCCAAACTTGCCTGTTACTCTAGGTACCTCTTGACTTTCTGCTACTTTTGCATTCCAGTCTCTTGTGACAAAAGGACTTTTTTTTTTTTTTTTTTTTGGTGTTAGATCTAGAGGGTCTTGTAGATCTTCATAGAACCAGTCAACTTC
This sequence comes from Cervus elaphus, assembly GCF_910594005.1. Lineage (NCBI taxonomy): Eukaryota > Metazoa > Chordata > Mammalia > Artiodactyla > Cervidae > Cervus > Cervus elaphus. The sequence continues at coordinate 39,572,595 of NC_057831.1, forward strand.
AGCTTTTATAGTATCAGTGGTTGGGGCATAGACTTGGATTACTATGATGTTGAATAGTTTACCCTGAAAACAAACTGAAATCATCCTTTCATTTCATCTCAGATTCTTTTGTTGACTATGAGGGCTACTTTATTTCTTCTAATTGATTCTTACCCACAGTGATGGATATAGAAGTCATCTGAATTAAATTTGCCCATTGCCATCCGTTTTAGCTCACTGATTCCTAAGATGTTGAAGTTCAATCTTGCCATCTTCTGCTTGATCATGTCCAATTTACCTTTATTCATGGACCTAACATTTAGGTTTCTATGCAATATTTTACAGCATTGGACTTTACTTTCACCACCAGACTCATCCACACCTGAGCATCATTTCTGCTTTGGCCAAGCCACTTCATTCTTTCTGGAGCTATTAGTAACTGCCCTCTGCTCATCCCTAGAAGCATATTGGACACCGTCTGTCCTGGGAGGCTCATCATCCGGTGTCAGACCACTTGATGGACCGCAGCCTTGTTGTAGCTGAGGAACTTGCATGTCTCAATGAATCTATGAGCCATTCTGTGCAGGACCACCCATGATGGATGGGTCATAGTGAAGAATTCTGACAAAACTGGTCCACTGGAGTGGGAATAAATGAAAGACCACTCCAGTATCCTTGCCTCAAGAACCCCAGGAACAATATGAAAAGGGAAAAAAATATGACATAGATGAATACTCATTTCAAAGTTCAGCCAGGCTATATACACAAGTCAGTTAAGAAACAATCATACAAAAAAAAAAAGAAACAATCATACGTGAAGTATAACAAAAAATGTAGAAGACTACCTAGGTTGTATATTGTTTACTTAATTAGGTTTTCTGGCATTCCTGCCAAATCTGGTTCTCATGAAAGATCATTTATTTCATCATTTGGTGGCACTGGAATCTATTCAGGCAACTGTGTTATGGATTTATATTCCACTAAACTGTCACACTGTTTTAAGAGACCTGATCTTACATGGGGGTCTGTTGAAAATGAAGATTGAGTGTGTCGATATTCTAGATAGAGATACCACTGTACCAAGAATATTATGAATTTTCTTACTATGTTTTCTCTAAAATTAACCCTTGACCTAAGGCATGCAGAGGAACATTATCACCTTAAGTTTATTTAGATCCATGGATTCAATAGGGTGATAGCAACTTATTTCAAAGGTAAAAATATCATCTGCAAAGATAAACTCTATTCCCTTGCCAAACAAAATTCCATTAACTAACTTAAATTGGACTTAATAACAATCACACAAACCAATTAGTTTCAATTTTTAACCCCGTTAGGAGTATTATTCATCATGGTATTGCCAGATAGAGTTGTGCTTCTTCTGACTTTCAACGGATTAAATAAATATAACCTGGGGTGCTAATTATACAATGATGATGCAGACACTTCAAGATGACTTTCCTTAATATAGATAGAATCTTTGGAAAATAGATTTTTTTTTTCATAAAATGTCCTTAGTCCATACTGCATTTTCTCATTTTATAATTTAAAGGGAGTTTGAGTGTCTAACATATAATTGAATCTACAGTGACCTGTGGGCTTTTGTGATAATTATTTCTTTCCATGCAAATCCAGATAACCTTTATTTTTCCATTTTCTGCAAAATCCATGGCTTACCAAGTGCTCTTATCTTGTGTAGTTTTATCCTTCATAGTTCACAAAGGGAAAATTGGTGTCCCCATAACATGTGATCTGATTCCGGATCTCTGTATGTATTAGTGCTTCAGGGCTTGGTGCTAAACTCTTTTAACCTGTCTATAGTATTTCCCAGTGTGATCTTATGTTCACAGTACCATCTGTGCTTATCAATAACTATAGCCAGAACCTCCTTAATATACTCTAAGCTTGTATATCCTACAACTGACTAGCATCTCCGGTCTGATATGGTTAAATGAACCTATCTGCCAACCAACACATAGAGCCAGATAGCCTAAGTGATTAACCCAGATATGAAGGACTCTGGCATCTAAAAAATACTCAATGTATGTGAATCATTATTATTACTGAGGAGTTGTGGAATACAATGCAAACTTTCTGTTCTTCTTCCCTAAGAACCTGGGGAAATTATACAACTAGATATAAAAAAGAAGAGCTCCCTATCACTATCTTTTTATTTTGTAGCATTCTTGAGGTTTCTTTCAAGTGGCTCCCTGCTTTTGCTTTCACATCATTTAGTCTGCAAGCCATTTGCTTGTACAAGACCTGTATTACTATTCTCAGATTTCTTATTCACTCTCTGCTATTACCTGGGATCCAGAGTCAACATTGAAAACCAGTGCATTCCAAAAGATCATTCATGTACATTATGTCTGCGGCTACTTCCATGCTACAATAGCAGAGTTGAGTTGTTGCAAAAGAGATCATGTGACCAAAAAAAATGAATATATTTGCTATTTTATCCTTATTTAAAAAGGTTCCAGAATCATCCCTGCTCTAGAAATTTCTCTAAAACCTGCATCATAGCAATTATTATCATATGCCCAAATAAGTACCAATTTAGTATCAGTGAAACAAGTTACATACAAGAATGATAATTATTTGAATTTTTTTATTTTAAACTTATGTTGGTGCTATAGTTGCATAAAATCTATGCATATGAAGAGTTCATGTATTTTTGCTTACAAATTCAAATATTATATTATAAATAATTTAGGGACATATAAGGAGTCTAGGAGCACTCTCAAATTTGAGAAACTCTTCACTAATTACCTAAAAATTCTGGCTGTCATGATTCTGAGCTGGCACTGGGCTTTGCAAGTCTTCTCGGAGCTTCATATCTACTTTCGCTTTAAAATAGCAGCCTTTCCAGCTATTTGTCATGAAGGGCATGCTTTTATTTTTCCCTAATCCATCACAAACTGAATCTCTTTAGAATAAAGTAATAATTTCAAAAAATGTTCATACACTTGGTTGGGATGATGATGTCAAATTTGCTACAAAAGTTTGTAAATGTGTGCTTTCAATTTCTGTACTCATCAAAGAAATCACTGTACTCATCAGTGAAAACGGTAGTCGGGTGAACATCAGTTAAAAAAACACAGGGGCATTGCACTACAGCAATGTGGGGTATGAAAGTCCTGAAATGAGATGAGAAGGAGGGAGTGTCCCTGAATTTAAGAATCATCTGGACTCCTAGAGTGAATTCAGAAAGGAATAAATTCCTCCCTATTCTTTGGGACAAATACTCAAGACCCTTAAATTTATGTTGCAAAGAATCTAGGTTTGGGGACTAAAAGTAGTGCGTCTTCAGCAAAATATTTTTCAAAGTATACTAGCTTACAACTAGATTCATGTATTCATTCATTAATTTAAATAATAATTTTTGAACAAACAAGATGTTCTAGACACTATTCTAGTTACTGAAGATACAGGCTTCAGCAAGAGAAAAATCTCCACACTCATATAGTTTATATCCTAGTAAAAGAAACTGGAAAATAAACAAGCAAATAAACAAGAAACAATATAGAACACTGATTAGTGTTATGCAGGGAATTAAAATGGGGTGATTCTATAGACATAACAGAGTGAAATTTTTTGTTTGGGTAGCCAAGAAAACACTAAAACATGAATGATAAAGAAGAACCAACCATAATTAAGGAAAAGCACTACAGGATTAAAAAAAAAATAAGGAAGTGGAATGTTCTCAATGTAGCAATAATCTTGAGGGAGTTAGAAGACCAGAAAGAAGGTCTTTGTGGCTAAACTGTTGTATGTATGCAATAAGAAAAGTAGTAAAATAAATTCACAGAGGTAATTGGAGGACAAATAACATAGGGTTCTATATGCAAGTTAAAGGAAATCGGAATTTAATCAAAGATTAATGGAAAGAATCATCATTTTGCCAGCAAAGGTCTATATAGTCAAAGCTATGGTTTTTCCAGTAGTCATGTACAGATATGAGAGTTGGACCATAAAGATGGCTGAGCACTGAAGAATTTATCCTTTCGAACTGTGTTACTGGAGAAGACTCTTGAGAATCCCTTGGACTGCAAGGAGATCAAACCAGTTAATTCTAAAGGAAATCAGTCCTGAATATTCATTGGAAGGACTGATGCTGAAGTTGAAACTCCAATACTTTGGCCACTGATGCAAAGAGCCAACTCATTGAAAAAGACCCTGATGGTGAGAAGGTGATAACAGAGGCTGAGATTGTTAGATAGCATCACTGACTCAATGGCCATGAATTTGAGCAAACTCTGGAGATAGATAGATGGGGAAACAATAGAAATAGTGACAAATTTTATTTTCTTGGGCTCAAAAATCACTGAAGATGGTGACTGCAGACATGAAATTAAGAGATGCTTGCTCCTTGGAAGAAAAGCTTTGACAAACCTAGACATCATATTAAAAAACAGAGATATTACTTTGGTGACAAAGGTCCATCTAGTCAAAGCTATGGTTTTACAAGTAGTCATATATGGATGTGACAGTTGAACCATAAAGAAAGCTGAGTGCTAAAGAATTGATGCTTTTGAACTGTGGTGCTGGAGAAGATGCTTGAGTCCCTTGGATAGCTAAGAGATCAAACCAGTCAATCCTAAAGGAAATCAGTCCTGAATATTCATTGGAAGGACTGATGTTGAAGCTGAAGCTCCAATACTTTGGTTACCTAATCTGAAGAACTAATTCATTGGAAAAGACCCTGATGCTGAGAAAGATAAAAGGCAGGAGGAGAAGGGAATGACAGAGGATGAGATAGTTAGATGGGAATCACAGACTCAATGGACATGAGTTTGAGCAAGCTCTGGGAATTGGTGGTGGACAGGGAAGCCTGGCATGCTGCAGTTCATGGGATTGCAAAGACTTAGCAAATGACATAGCACATGAACAATGGCAACAACAAGGGAAAGACTCTAGAGGGTTTGAATGGTCTGACATGTTTTAATGTCACCATAGTATTTTTATAGAGAAAGAATGACAGTACATACCAAAGAGGCTTTGTATTTGAGTGGTGATGCTGGCAATGGAACAAAATGATGATATTTGAGACATGGTTTAGAGGTAGATCTATATATTGAATTTGCGGCAAAGAAGATGAAAATAGTTGAATAGAATATTTCTAAACCTCTACTGCATGCTAAGTCATTTCAGTTGTGTCTGACTCTTTCTACCCTACAGACTATAGCCTGCTAGGGTCCTCTGTCTATGGAATTATTTGGGCAAGAATACTGGAGTGAATTGACATGCTCTCCTCCAGGGGATCTTCCTAACCCAAGGATCGAACCTGAGTCTCTTATGTCTCTTGCATTGGCAAGCAGGTTCCCAGATGGCTCTGGTGGTAAAGAATCCACCTGCCAATGCAAGAGATATAAGAGACTCGGGTTCAATCCCTGGGTCAGGAAGATCCCCTGGAGGAGGACATGGCAATGCTCTCCACCATTCTTTCCTGAAAAATTCCATAGACAGGGGAGCCAGGCAAATAGGCCACCAAAACAACTAAATTCTCAATAGCTATGTGAAGCAGTAACTCACTAACACTGCCACTTTAGGAAGATAAAAATATTGCCACAACAGAGACAGACTATACCATTTAAAAACACATTGTCCAAAGATATTACTTCTCAAGCACCTTGACATTTGCCACTTGGATCAATCTTTCAAGCTCTTCATTTCTGATTTGTGTCCTTATGGCATGACTGCTGAAAGCTTGTTTATGTCCTTTCATTTCACCGCTATAATAATAAGCTTATTAAAAACTATAGCAGATCCCTCTATTACCCATGTTATATCTCTATGACTTGCCACTAATTTCAACTGTAGCCAAGTGAAGTGAAGTGAAGAGAAGTTGTTCAGTCGTATCTGACTCTTTGCGACCCCTTGGACTGTAGCCCACCAGGCTCTTCGGTCCATGGGATTTTCCAGGCATGAATACTGGAGTGGGTTGCCATTTCCTCCTCCAGGGGATCTTCCCGACCCAGGGATTGAACCTGGGTCTCCCGCATTGTAGGCAGATGCTTTACCGTCCAAGCTACCAGGGACTGTAGCAAGAGCTGACCATTATTTCCTAGGAGCTCAGGCTCATGGGACCCTGATAGCATTTAGCTTCAGCCATAAACTCTTAAATAGTTTTGTTTTCTGTCTTGAAAGTTCTATTTAAGAGGAGTCTGCTCTATCTGCTTAGCTCTCTGAGCCCACAAATACAGTACAGCCTGATTTTATGAAGGGTTACTCTTCGAGGGTAGCACTCAATGTAAAATGGAAACTTTCAACCAATAGAGAAGACTGGTTGAACGCTCTAGTTTTCTGCCCTTTGAGTCACTCAAACTGGGAAGCATTCTGTTTCCTCCCTAGGCAGGCCCAGGCAAGTCAAGCCCTGATGCCTCTGGTGGTAAATGTTATAACATCCTTGCATTGAATTTTATTTCTTCCCTCTCATCTTCATAGTTTCCCTGGTTCCTCCATTTCTTTCCCTGGGTCTATCTACCATATGAGCTACTTGAATGCAAGCCTTACTTGAATCTCTACATTTAAGACAATCCTAAAATAAGACAAATAATTACCTGTGATAAATAGCCTGTAAAATATTTTATCTATATTTTCTCTAATTCTCACCACAATCTAAAAGTTATGTCTTATTTTCTCCATTAATATTAAGAAAGTTAGATTTTGAGCAATTAAGCAAGTTGTCCAAAGACCCATAGTGAGTGGACAATGAGGCCAATATTCTGAATATTAATACATATTTCTGACTGCAATAGAGTATATTTTCACTCTACACTCTCTATTTCATTTAATTTTGGCTTGGTACTTTGGAAAAAGTTTTCCTACTCTGATCTTGCTCTGGGCTTTATCTCTGATGTTCATTCTTGATTTATTCTTTCCTGGGATGTCTCTAACCCCTGATTAGGATGGTTCATATCCCCAGAGAAGCCCCACCACTCCTACACAACATGACTTAGATTCCAGGGCAACCAGTACTCACAGATTTAAAAGATGTTGCCTTTATAGGTGATAGTCTTGAATAAAGATTGATGATGCCTGATTTGTATTTTTGGCTCTGGTGAGCATCAGATTATTTCCTACAAAGATAACAAGCAAGTTCTTTGGCTCTGTTTAGATTTTTTCCTGAATTTCAATTTTTATGAATATTTTAGTTTGTTACACTGCCTTAATAATGTTTCTGTGTTTAATTTTTAGACGCCCTTAGTGAATGGAAAATTATAATAAATTCCCACTTACAGTGTTTTTCCTCTGAATATAATAAGATTAGGCACCGTGGAATTTGAATTCTTTAAGAATTGTCTACTGGTTAACATAAATTATGTACATTTTTCTATCTTTTGAGGCTATGAAATATTTTGTTGATTTCCATGAACTGAATAAGTTTTTCCTGTCAAATTAGTAGCTAAGAACAATTGCAATTTATTGATCTAGAAAAATTATGACCAACCTAGATAGCATATTAAAATGCATAGATATTACTTTGCCAACAAAGGTCTGTCTAGTCAAAGCTATGGCTTTTCCAATAGTCATGTATGGATGTGAGAGTTGGGCTGTAAAAAAGCCGAGCACCGAAGAATTGATGCTTTTGAACTGTGGTGTTGGAGAGGACTCCTGAGAGTCCTTTGGACTGCAAGGAGATCCAACCAGTCCATCCTAAAGGAGATCAGTCCTGGGTGTTCATTGGAAGGACTGATGCTGAAGCTGAAACTCCAATACTTTGGCCACCTGATGCGAAGAACAGACTCATTTGAAAAGACCCTGATGCTGGGAAAGATTAAATGTGGAAGCACAAGGGGATGACAGAAGGTGAGATGGTTGTATGGCATCACTGACTCAATGGACATGAGTTTGAGTAAACTCCAGGGCTTGGTGATGGACAGGGAGGTCTAGCGTGCTGCAGTCCATGGGGTCACAAAGAGTCGGACACGACTGAGCAACTGAACTGAACTAAAGTGAACTCTGTATTAACCACTTTTCGTGCAAGTCAGAGGAACTGTTGACTAACTGAACCAATACCCAATACTTATTCCAAAATTTAATTTCTTACCTCTGCTATAGAGACTGGAAAAATAGCCACATACCTATCCTCCTTTGCAAGATAGTCATGTGACATAGTTCTGACTAATGATACCTATGTTAGATAACTATTGGTGAGGAACTTTTAGAAAGGTTTTACTATTTCTGATGAAAGAGATAGATAAGGATTGAATGACCAACTATCACTTTTTTTTCTTATTTTGAATATGTAGTTGATGCCTAGAGCTGTGGCAACTATCTTGTGCCCATGAAGTAAAGAGAAAAAGGATCACATTATTTTCATCAGCAGAATAGTTAGAAAAGCTTCTTATACATTTAAGACTGTGGGAAGCACTGTAGAGAGCATAAATATATGTTAGCATGACTTCTGCATTAAAAACTCTTATATTTATAGAGAAATAGAAAAGAAAATAGAAAGAAGGGTATGGTCAACATTTTACAATAATAGGTAGCCATGATAGCTTCCAAAGGCAACTGTATGCCCAAAAGAACAGATTCAGAGGTCTTATCAGTGTAAAGCATAGAGAACTGGTATCATGATGGTCTTGTAACAGTATTCACTGGCAGGTAAGCTGATCTAGGGAACCATCTTTCCCATCATTAGCCTCTCCTCCTCAGGAAGAGATCTTTAGACTATATTCCACCACCTAAGAAACAGCCCAGACAGACAGGCTGTGCATTCCAGATCAATATCAGAGACAGTGCCTGAATTTAAGACATGAAAAACATTATTATCCCTTCCAATTGCTAAAAGCTTAGAGAGGAACAATATTTTCATCCAAATTGTCTGGCTTACATTGTACATATTAGAGCCAGACATGGAGTAAACCAGATGCAATTTGAGACTTTTGGAATTTATTTCTCAGCCAAGCAAGGAGCTGAATTAATAGACTTTTACTTTTACTTTTCTGGAAATGAGAAAGCTGAAGATTTTCCAGCATACTCCTACCAGATGGCATGCTCTGTTGCCTACAATTTTCCTCCTGCTATGGATCATCTCCAACTCAGCCTCTTCAAAGGTGAAAAGGAACAATACATATCTACCTATTTGTACAGTAACCAAAACAGTATAGAGAAAGATCAATCTGCCTCCTGCCTGTGGCTCAACTTGACCTAACTGTACGACTCTTTCAGATTTTGGTAAGAAAGGACATGGCTTCCTGAAATTTGAAGGCATATCAACCAATTCTGGGATGACAAATAAGTGAGCTGATGTTTAATGGTTGATCTAAGTATAATAGAAAGTGAAAGTGAAGTCGCTCAGTCTTGTCTGACTCTTTGCGACCTCCTGGACTGCAGCCCACCAGGCCCCTCCGTCCACGGGATTCTCCAAGCAGGAGCACTGGAGTGGGTTGCTATTTCCTTCTCCAGTATAATAGAATGTACTGATATTTATGAGGCCTATGAGTGATAATAGAAAATGAGAATTTAATATGATCAAACAAACTGAGCAAATTCAACATTTTTAAAGCTAGTGTTTAAGTTAAAAGCATAAATTTTCTATCCATATTTTATATGGAATATCTTAGAAATTTTTGCTGTGTCACAAAAAGAGATTAGAGACTAGTCATCTTTAGAGTTATAAATAATAGTATAATCAGAAAAGTTAGTTATTAGAAGTTGTATTTAGGTTAGTCTGAATCAAAATCCCACATTGTACAGTTTAAATGAGTGGTCCAGAGAAGTAAGAAATTTAACAGTAAATTAGAAAAGAGAATGCTTATACTGCGAATTGAACACAAATAGCATAAATTCAATGTTCATAAAATGGTCATTACAAGTAGCATATTCTGATGATAGCTATAAAAATATCAGTAAATTCTATGGGGATAGTTTTCAAACTGGCTGGTAATTTTTCAGGATTGAACAGCTCTGGTAATCCCAGCTTTGACTCACATTTGACATCTACTCGCTGGGAAAGCCAATGACCATTTATTTATCAAAATAAAAACTGACATAGTGAAGTAGAACCAATCCCTTTACAATTTCTACCTGTTCTCACATCAATTTAAACAGCTAGAAACCATCTAAAATGTACTTCACTTTGCCAGGAAGTGTTCACAGACATCAGCCATCAAGGAGAAGGCACTGGATGCCATAATCCTTCAAACTTATTAATTAGAATTTGGTTCAGCATTTATGTCATGTCCAAATACATCAACTCTTTGAGTTCCATTATGCCTCTCTCCATTTCAGGCCTGTTGTGTAACTTTCTCAATTTTCAAAGTCCATGAAGAGCCTTTCTTGTTGGTCCTTGGGCTGTCTTCCTGCCCCTGGCTATGATAGAGCAGGAAGAGTGTGTTCAGATTCCTCTACAGACTTAGTGAAGGACATATCCTTAAAAGTGAGGTAGGTGGGAGGGGGGATCAGGATGGGGAATACATGTAAATCCATTGCTGATTCATGTCAATGTATGGCAAAAACCTCTACAATACTGTAAAGTAATTAGCCTCCAACTAATAAAAATAAATGAAAAAAAATAGTATCCTCCCCCATTAATACATAAGATTGGAGGCAATGATTCCATAAAAAACTATCCAGAAATAAATCAGATAGGGAGTTGTAGTCTAGGAAGTCACAAAAAGAAACCCCAAATCCACATTTATTCACCTCATAGCAAAATTATATCTCAAACCCATGTGTTCTTACCATTGTGCTTTGGCTACTTGAATCCCTGCATATTTCTTATATTCTCCAAACATTGAGTATTTTCAACTAAGAATTATATTGTTTGGGCTCATTATCCTCATATAAGTATCTTTATCTCTCCCACTCCCTCTCTCTTTTAACCTTTCATATAAACTCAAAAACTCATTTCTGGTTCTGGTTTGGTATGTTAGGAATATCACATTTATCAGGTGAGTGGTCTGTTTGGTCTCTCATTGTTATGTAAATATTGCCTTGAATGTAGTTTTTCATATTTTCTCCTGTCTTTTCAAACTGCCTTATCACATCTGCCAGTTGTTTGGGGAATTCATTCTTGAACCATGTCCTATTATCAATATTGAATTGTACACATTAAACCTTTTTTGGGAAAGTGATTCAAAGCTTACTTTTTTATTAGAGTCATGATTCACTTCCAATAATTTCTCAATATGGACATTAAAGTTAATTTCTATATATTTTGTGCTGCATGAGTAGTTATAATTTGTAGCAATATTTATGGGGCAGAAGGAAGTGTTAGGTGTTAAATTGCATAGGAAATTGAAACAAAATGATTTATAGCTTGAGGGTAATGCATTGGTGTCATCAACCATAACTCTCTCACTTATAAATAAAAAGTCAAAGTCATTCCATCCTATGCTAGTTCTTAAACCATTTCACTTTTTGATATCTTTAAATAAATTACACAAATGCCAAGTGTAGAAATTTTTAAAATGTTCTTTTCTTTTCAGCCACAAAACTTTTTCTTACTCATTTACTGAAGACAAAAGATAGCATTGTACTCTTCAGTCAAAGTTGAGGCATCCAGCCACTCCCTTTTCCCAAAACTCAGCTCCTACTCCCACATTCCCACATTCAGTGTATCTTGTATCCATGTCAGTGTTCTTCATGTGACTCTTCATTGACTGCTTACTTCTCTGACCACCAAAGCTGTAAAAAAGATGAGTAAAGCTGCAACAAAAGAAAAAAATTTTAAAAGAAAAATATGAGATATTAGATTTTCAGTAGATACCCTTCTGTTTAAAAAGTATGATAAAGGCCACCTTGTGAAGTTCTCTGAATAATCACTCTCCTCTAGAATTGTGTAATGGTTTTTCCTCCCTTCGGCTTTCTCAATCAACAGACGGAAAATCTCTCACTCTCCTACATGCTTGGCTATTAAACTATCAATACACTGCCAAAAATATCTTGTCAAACAAATAACAAGATATACCACAGAAAGAAAATTCTAGAATGATGAAATAAAACCTAATTGTGCACATAGTTATGATATTAGAATGGTAATATTAAAAGTTTTTTGTTTTGTTTGTTTTTGTTTGTTTTTTCTGTGTGTGTTTGTGAAATACTTCATGCCTATCAAGATAAGTAGTTTACTAGTTATTTAAATATTTTTCCCTGAATCTGAGTCACACTTTACAAAGTTCCAGGAACTTTCATTCATTTCCCTGTATGTAAAATTTGCAAACATATGTCCTGCTGGTCATTAAGATAAGTTGCTTAGATTTGATTTCTTTTAACCTCTGGTTGAGATAGAAGAGGAAGAAGAGGAAGGCATGGGGCAGGGGATGAGGAAGAAGAAGAAAAAGAGAAAGAAGAGGAGGAGAAGGAGGAGTAGGGAATAGAAGAAACTTTGACCTACACACAAAAATGGTTTTATTTTATAGTAATCAGAGATATTCACAGATGTCCAAAGGAAAGTGAAAGTATCATTTAAATACATCTAGTTTATAAAGTACTCCATTTATTTTTTAAATCTCAGTTTAATTTTGGTATAATTAGCATATACATTTTAGGATACCCTGTTTTTATTTTCATTTTCTTTAGATATATACCAGGAAGTGAGATTACTGGATTATATGCTAGTTCTACTTTTAATTTTTTGAGGAACCTCTATAATGTTTTCAATAGTAGCTCTACCAATTTACATTCCCATCAACAACGCACAAGGGTTTCTTTTTTTCACATCCTCAACAACACTTGGTTTTTCGTGTGTTTTTGATGATAGCCACTCTTACAGGTATTAGGTAATATTTCATTGTGATTTTGACTTGTATTTCCTTGATGATCAGTACTTTTGAACACCTTGTCATGAACCTGTTTGCCATTTGCATGTTTTCCTTGAATAAATGTCTATTCATTTCATCTGCTCATTTTTTTAATAGCATTGTTTTGCTTCTTAACTACTGAGTTCTATGAGTCCATTATATATACATACATTTGGGGGCATTGATCCCATATTACATATACAATTTGAAAATATCTTCTTTCATTTCGTAGGTTACATTTTCATTTAGCTGATTGTTCCCTTTGTTCTGTAGAAGCACTTTAACTTGCTGTAGTTCTGCTTTCTAATTTTGGCTTTTGTTGCTTTATTTTGATATCATAACCAAAATTACCAAGACAAATGTTAAAGGGCTTCTTCTCTATGTTTTATTGTAATAATTTTATGGTTTCAAGTCTTATGTTTATACCTATGATCCATTTCAACTAAATCTTTGTGACTTGTATAAGTGGGGATCTATTAGTAATTTCATTCTCCTGCATGTGTGTATGCATTTTTCCTAGCAACATTTTTAAAGAAACTATTCTTTCCTTATTGAGTATTCTTGGCTTCCTTGTTAAATATTAATCAACTGCATATGTGAAGATTTATTTCTTCATTCTGTTCTGTTGGTATTTATGATTATTTATAGCTTTTTATGCCAATATCATATTGCTTTGATTACTGTAGCATTATAATATAGTTTGAAATCAGCAATCATGATGCTTCTACTTTTGTTCCTCTTTCTCAAGATTGCTTTTGATATTTGGCATCTTTTGTAGTTCCACACAAATTTTAAGATTATTCTATTTCTGTGAAAAGTGCCATTAGAATTTTGATAGAAATTGCATATAATCCATAGATTGGTTTAGGTAGCGTGGACATTATAACAATATTAATTCTTCCAATCCACTAACATGATATATCTGTCCATTTATTCATGGCTCCTTCAATCTCTGGGTTGGGAAGATCCCCTGGAGAAGGGAAAGGCTACCCAGTCCAATATTCTAGCCTGGAGAATTCCATGGACAGTCCATGGGGTTGCAAAGAGTCAGACACAACTCAGCAACTTTCACTTCAATTTTAATAAGTGTTTTATAGTTTTCACATATAGACCTTTGACATCTTTGTTAAAATTTATTCCTATGTATTTTATTCATTTTAATTTAATTATAAATGGGATTGTTTTCTTGATTTCTCTTTCTGTTAATTCACTATTAGTGTATAAAACACAATTGATTTTCATATATTCATTTTACATCTTGCAGTTCTACTGAATTTTTTTCTTATTTAAAATAGTTGTTTGGTGGAGTCTTTAGAGTTTCTATATACCTCATGTCATCTACAAATAGAGATATGTTTTACTTCTTCCTTTCGATCTTGGTTAACTTCTATTTCTTTTTCTTGACTAATAATACGTCTACAACTTCCTGTGCTATGTTGAGTAAAGGCAGTAGGAGTGAGTGTTCTCATCTTGCTCTTTGTCTTAGAGGAAAAATTTTCAGCTTTTCACCATTGAAGACGATGTTAGCTGTGGGCTTGTAATGTGTGTGCACGTGAAGTTGTTTCAGTCATGTCCAACTGTTTCTGACCCTATGAACTGTAGCCCACCAAGCTCTTCGGTCTATGGGATTCTCCAAGTAAGAATACTGGAGAGGGTCGCCATGCCTTCCTGCAGGGGATCTTCCCAGCCAAGGGATCGAACCTGCATCTCCTGTGATTCCTGCATTTCAGGCAGAATCTTTTTTTTTTTTTTTCATTTATTTTTATTAGTTGGAGGCTAATTACTTTACAATATTGTAGTGGGTTTTGTCATACATTGACATGAATCAGCCATGGATTTACATGTATTCCCCATCGCGATCCCCCCTCCCACCTCCCTCTCTACCCGATCCCTCTGGGTCTTCCCAGTGCACAATCTTAACCACTGAGCCACCGGGGAAGGCCAGTGGGCTTGTAATATGTGGCCTTTATTATGCTGCAGCATTCTTCCTCTATACCCAGTTTATTGAGAATATTTATGATACAAAAAGTCAAAGTCAGTCACACAGTTGTGTCCGACTCTTTGTGATCCCATGGAATATATCCTGCCTGGCTCCTCCATCCAAGGAATTCTGCAAGCAAGATTACTGGAACGGGTTGCCATTTCCTTCTCTAGGGGGGTCTTTTCAACCCAGGGATTGAACCCAGGTCTCCTGCACTGAAGGCAGATTCTTTATCAACTGAGCCACCATGATACATGGGTGTTAAATTTTGTCAAATGCTTTTTCTGCGTCTATTGAAATAATCATATGGTTTTTATCCTTTTTGTTCATTAAAGTAGTACATTTCATTGATTAATTTGCAGATATTGAATCACCTTACTTCCTTACCTCCCTGGAATAAATTTCACTGGATCATCATAATGAATGACCCTTGCAGTGTATTTTTGGATTTATTTTACTAATATTTTGTTGAGGGTTTTTCCATCCATGTACATCAGGGATTTTAGCCTGTAATAATCTCTTGTGTGTTCTTGTTTGGTTTTAGTATCAGGATAATTTTGGCCTCATAAAATACTTTTAAAAGGATCCCTTCCTCTTCTATTTTTAGAAGTGTTTCAGGAGGATTGGCATTAATTCTTCTCTAAATATATAGTAGAATTCACCATAAAGCTATATAATTCTCTGTTTTTCTTCACTGGGAGATTTTTGATTACTGATTCAATCTTTCTACTAGTAAATGATCTGATCAGTTTTTCTGTTTCTTTATGATTCAGCCTGGGTGGTTTGCATATTTCTAAGAATTTATCTATTCTTATAGGTCGTCCAATTTGTTGATGTATAATTGTTTCTAGCAGTCTCTTAAGAATTCATATTTGTTTGTTATAAATTGTAATGTCTCTGCTTTCATTTCTGATCTTCTTTGTTTGAATACTCTTTTTTTCGCTTGGTAAGTCTAGCTGAAGTTTGCTCTATTTTGTTTATATTTACAAAATACCAGCTTTTAACTTTATTGATTTTTGTATGGTCTTTTTAGTCCCTATATCAGCTCTGATCTTTGTTATTTCCTTCATTCTACTACTTGGGAACCTAGAGTGGGCCATCAGGACTCTGGGAAGACAGTGCCTGCTGGCCTTGCCAGAGGGTCTTAAGGGAAGATAACCATTAAGCCCTAATAGTGGGATATATTAGAAGCCTAACCCTCAGGCAATAGTTTTTAAAGAATGCAAATAGATCTTCTTCAGGGAAACACTGGAAAGACACAGCAAATCTTCTGATCCCACTAAGGATTATTCCTTTGTTTAGTCTTGTAGGTCTTGTGGAAGCAAGCCCCGTTAATTTTTAGAACTAGGTGGTTTTAAGGCCCACCTATGAGATGGAAGTCTTAAAAAATCAGGGAATTAGATGCTTGGTCTAAACCCTTGGCTCCTCAGACAGAATTTGAGGATTGTGTCCCTTACCTATACCACGTGACTATGCTAGGCTGTGATTTACTGTGAGAATGTTTCTCAACATTTTCTACCCATTTCACTGTAGATATTTTCTAGTTCACATGATGTGTAATTCAGTTTCTGGATTTCTCTTGAAAGAAATTATTCCATGTATAACTGTAGATTCAGTGTGCCTATGATAGGAAGTAAGTGTAGGAGCATCTTACATTGACATCTTTGCTTGACTATTTTGTTTTTTTAATTCAAGATACAGTTCTAGCAAGTGTCTAGCTCCTACTTAACTGATATTAGGTAAACAGCTGAGTATCTTATTGAATCAAATTACTATCTAACTCAACTCTAAAATCTAGTATGTCAAGTGGATTATCTTTTTGTGTTATTTTCAAAATTGTGAGATATTTGTACAAAAACCACCCAAAACACATGTATACCTACACATATAGTACATATGTAAACATAAAGTTTTTAAAAAGTAGGTTAAATTGAGCAGATGAATAACACCATTAAGTTTTTAGAAAAACCTGAATTTCCCCAGTACCATAACCCAGTCACAGAAACCAACATACAAACCTTCAAGTTGTTAACTTTCAAAGAAGCGAACAGGCAGGGACTACTTCATTGAACCCCTTGCTGTGCAACGCGAGGGGCTTCCTAATGAAGACCTGATGCATTTAAAGTCCCGTGAAAAGATGAAGACAGACAGGATGAAGTCACTGAAGAACCAAAGAGATTCATGATGCAGGAAATGGCAAGACGTTTTTTCTGTATTTGAGAAGGCACTGTTAGTGTTTGAGGCATGGTACCTGAACATATGGAGAAAGAAATGGCAACCCACTCCAGTGTTCTTGCCTGGAGAATCCCAGGGACGGGGGAGCCTATGCCGTCTATGGGGTCGCACAGAGTCGGACAATACTGAAGCGACTTAGCAGCAGCAGCAGCAGCACCTGAGTGGTACATGAGGATGGCATCAGCCATTCAGAATGCGGTACAGTTGTACCCTGTTATCCATGATGAGAAAAAAAAAGCTACTACCTAAACATCACTGCATCATTTTTTCAAGAGAATATTTAGAATTGAATCCCACAAGAAACCTGTGCCATCAGAATCAGGCGTGAGTGAAATTGCAGCTTGCCCTCCATCTTCTATTGCTGATAATCTTTCATCTCTACCCTCTTCCACCTCTTCTCCCTCAAGTCAGTAACTTTTCTTGCCTATTCATTAGATGGCAGACCCTGTATGCCAGCTGGTGTACCATACTGTACTTTTTGAGGTACTGTACTATAAGATTTAAAATATTTTCTTGCTTTCTGTATTTGTTTTTTACATACTATTTGTATGAAAAGTATTATAAACTTATTACAGTACAGTACTATATATTTGATTATGTTAACTGGGTACCTCGGCTAACTTTGGACTTAAGAAGAAATTGGACTTAAGGTTGTGCTCTTGAAATGGAATTCATTTGCATGTAGAGGACTTGCTGTATTTCCCCTTCCCTCTCCTACAAGCAGATACTATGCTGAAATTTGTTTTAAAATCTCCTGGATTTCTTATTTTTCTTTGCAATTTTCTCTTTCATATATCCATCATAAGCAGATAGTTTAGTTTTTTTGCAGTTAGAATTTATATAAATAAAATCACATTGTGTATTCTTTTGTGACATGATTGTTTCACTTAGCATGTTACTAAATACATTCATGTAGATGTATGTGTTTGCAGTTCATTAATGTTTACTATCATATAGAATTCCTTATTCAATGTGAATTATTTGACATTTTTACTTTTGGTGACCATTTGGGCAGTTTCAAGTTTGAAAATATTACTAACAATGCTCCTATGATCAGTTTTATAGATGTAGCCTGATGTAAATATGCACACATTTTTTCTCTAAGAGTGGAAATATTGGGTCTTAGAGAATGCCAAAATATATTCAAACTATAAAATATTTCAATTTATAGTTTCAAAATTAGGGTATACTTTCATAAGCACTTGTTACTCTTACTTCCTGAATATATTTTCCCATATTTTTTAGTTTTTGCTAGTCCAATTTTTTTTTTAGCCAGTCATTAGTTTTAATTGCACACACTGATTATTAATGGGGCTGTGTATTCCTTCTGTAATAATCACAATCACTGTCATATCATAGATGTCATCACAGATGACACTGACTATATAAACTTTTATACCTGTGAAGTACTTCTTTAAAATTGTCTGCTCATTTCCTCTTGAATTGTTTGCCTTTGTGCATTTACATAATTGTTCTTTGTATCATGACTATTAATTCTACTCTACAAAATATTTTGCCAGAAAATAGAAAAACTTAATATCTTAATGTCTTTGAAAACTTTATAACAGATTCCTGAGATTTCTCTACATCCTAAAATAGAAAATAGAAAATAGAAAAACTTAATATCTTAATGTCTTTGAAAACTTTATAACAGATTCCTGAGATTTCTCCTCATCCTAAAAGTTGAAGTTCACCTGACACTGTAGCAATCTGGTTTTTTCAGACTGAAATCATTTTTATAATGTTCTTGTAAAAATACGCTTTTTTCAGAATAAATGCTCTTTTACCACCTTTTCTAGAGAGCACATAGCTTGTCCTCATCTGTAGAAAATCAAACAGTCTATCAAGATATACTTTAACTGAAGCAGTCTCCAGACTCTATTCTGAGTCTCATCTAGAGATGAATTACTCCTTATTTTCTTTTCCCCCCATTTTTTGGTTTGTTTGTTCATGGGCAGTAAAGGAAACACTAACATTTTATATCTACCTATTGCAAAAGGGGAGATCCCTTCCAGAGCCTGAGAATTGGCTCTTGTCTAAAACATGGAAATGAATTATCTCAGGAGACACATGTGCTGACAAAGCAAGAGACTATTGGAAAAGGCGCCCTGGCATTGCCCTGCCAAGATGGATTCCAGCATGAAGGATTCTGGGAAGTTGGTAGGACATATTAACTGTCATCTCCTCTCTCCTTTTGACCTTTCCCGAATTATTCTGGTTGGTGGTAAGTTGTTAGTTATGCATTCTTTACCAGGACTTCCTGTTATAAGATAACTCATGCAGGTGGTTATTATCATGCCTGGACAGGGTGGGCAGTTTCAGTCAATGGTTCCTCTAACACTAGATGTGAGACCTGGTGATTTTATTTAGTTTTTCTTTATCTTCAAAAACTGATGTGGCAAAACATATAGTAAAGTACATTTTATAGATGATGAGATTGAAACTTGGAACTAATAGGTAACCTGCCCAAGGAGAAACAGACTATAATTACAGTAAAGGCAAGGCTCATATTCCTTTCGGTCTAATGCCAATACTTTTGTCTTTTTTACTGTTCCCTCCTACTGAGAGGTATCTTACTATGCCTTTCAATCTATTTATGATATTTACACATTGAGAGTCATAGAAACGGCATTGCAATCAGAACGCTTGGTGGAGTCCATTGAATGGTATCTCCACATCTCAACCCAGAGAACTTATGAATGGGACCATATTTGAAAAAAAAAGAGTCTTTGTAGATGTAATTAAATTAAGTACCTTAAGATAAGATTGTCCTGTATTATTCTGGTTGGGCCCTAAATTCAATGACAAATATCCTTAAAGGAGAGAGAAGAAAAGATACAGGAGAGGAGATGGTCTTGTGAAGACATGAGGCAGAGACTGAAGTTACACAGACACCAGAGACAGACTGAAGCGACAACAGCCACCAGAAGCTAGAAGAGGCAAAATAGTGTTCTCCCTTAGAGGTTACAAGTTTCTTTTGACAACTTGATTTCAGACTTCTGCCTTCCAGAACTGTGAGAGAGTAAGTTTTTGTTATTTCAAGTCCCCTCGTTTGCAGTATTTTGTTACAGCAGCCATAGGAAATGAACATACCTGGATTTGCAATCTAGTTTACCAACTTTTTTTGCTATGTAACCTGGAGCACAATACTAAAGCTCTCCAAGTATCAGTTTCCACATATAAAACAAGGATGAAAAGAGAAATCTGGTTGTTTTTATAATTAAATGATTCAATAAATGTAGAGTGCTTAAACATTCCAAGGTGCAAAGTAAGCCCTCAATAAATCTTAACCATTTTTATTATTGATTTATTATCCTGCCAACTAACTCAAACATTTCAAGAACAGGAACTAAAGTATATATATTTATATTCTGTCAGAAGTGCCCAGCATGGTTCTCATTCCAAATATTTACCAACTTGAATTAGGGAACTGCTAGGAACCACCAAGGCTTCCTCGGTGACTCAGTGGTAAAGAATCTGCCTGGGATGCCAGAGAGGCAGGAGACATGGGTTTGATCCCTGATCGAGAAGATCCCCTGGAGGAGGGCATGGCAATCCACTCCAGTATTCTTGCCTAGAGAATCCACAGAGGACCCTGGCAGGAGGTCGCAAAGGGTCGGACATGATTGAAGTGACTTAGCACGCATGCAGGAACCACCAGCCAATCAAACTCTTCCATAGCAAGTCTAAGGATGGAGGTTATTAAGAAAACAACCAGTCATTACTTAAACTTTTAAGGAAACATCTTCCTGATAATTCAATAACGCAGTGCTTAGAAAATATAGGCTATTATATATAAAGGAGACTATAATTTCAACAAATGGAAGATCTTGTATAAAGAAATATGTTTTTGGAAAATAAATGAAAATGAAATATGGTTGGCTCCCTCTGATTGCTTTAATTGTCCCAAGATTATCACTCGTTGACAAATCCAATTCAGTATTTTTCTTCAACATTACTTCTTAACTACTCACAAAATAAATTGTGCATGGCTGTCCCTCTCTCTATGGTGAACTTGAGACAAAGATTTTTTCTCACAAACCAGTCAGAAGCAACCCTGGCCTGGGGGCTGATTATCATACACAAGTTACATCATCTGTTCATCTTGGCTGTCCCTCAGACAGTCTAGATGTTTTGGAGATGTCTCTTTGGCTAGAATTTATTGTTTCACCCACTAAGGTATTTTATTACCAGCAAGTCTGCCACGGTATATATGGACTCCACCCGCCCCCCCAAAAAAGCTTGTATGCAAAGCCTTCTTGGCTGGTAAACAAGAAGCAGGGGAAAGAATTGTATCTGGCAGGATTCTACTGGCCTGGACAAGGAGAAGCTGCCTAACTTAATTAAATAGCTCTCCTTCTGGTAAGTTTAAAAAAAAAAACAAACAGATTATATAAATAACTGTTTCAAAAATACATCCATGCCCTGCTCTTATATTTGGATCACTAGAACATATATAGTGTGAATCAGGAAAGTTAAGGACACTTACCTGATATAAGAGTAAATGAGCATGTCTGGAGACAAAATTTCCGGTGTTCAAAGCTTGACACTATCATTAGTTGTGAGAATATGGGTAAGTCACTTGACTTCTCTGTTATTTTTTCTCTCTGTTTATAAAACGGATTAATAAGAAGACACAAGACACAGGTTTGCATTAAAGATTCAATGAATTATGAAATGCATACTGCATAAATAGGCAGTCAATAAATGTCAGCATTTATTTCATAAATATTAATTCTGAAGGAAAGCTTAGAAGAAGTGAAGTTTAGTCTTACTGACTCTGGAACAAGTGAGGTTGTCCTTTTCAGGAATGACTAACTGTACTTTCAGTGTGATTCACTTTAATATAGGTAGAGCCAGAGCTCATAAATGGTATCTCCAAGAAGGCAAAAAAACAGCATCCCTTTCCTCAACAAAATATGGAATCAGTTGTGATATAAAACTAAGGAGTCCACCTCATGAAAGCAAGGGTGGTAGATGCATTCCAGTCTCCCCATTCCTTAGGTATCATTTTGGAATAACACTCAGAAGAGAAAGACTGAATCTGCAGAGCAGACTCAAAGGACATGATCCTGGTTCATTCTGGCTGTTCTAACAAAAGTGAAAGAAAGTGAATTTATCTCAGTCATGTCTGAATCTTTGCGACCCAATGGACAAATAGCCTACCAGGCCTACTCTGTTCTTGAAATTCTCCAGGCAAGAATGGTGGAGTGGATTGCCATTGCCTTCTCCAGGGAATGAATATTTTTCTTCAATGTTTCTTCCTTCTCCTTTCTTCCTGACCCAGAGATCTGCAGGCAGATCCATTACCAACAGAGCCACAAGGGAAGCTCTAACAAAAATATCATCAACTGATTGCTTAGACAACAAACTTCTATTTCTCACAGTATTGGAGGCTAATTCTAAGATCAAATTGCTGGCAGATTCAGTGTCTGTTGAGGACCTTCTTCCTGGTGCATAAATTACCATCTTCTTGCTGTGTTCTCACATGGTGAAAGGGGCAAGAGGGTTCTCTGGAGTTTCTTCATACAGGCATTAATCCTTCTCATGAGGATTCCACCCTTCTGAACCAGTTATCCTCCCCAATGTCCTGCCTACAAATACCATCATACTGAGGACTAGGTTTCAAAATATGAATTTTGAGAGAACACAAACATTCCATCAACAGTGAAAGTGAAAGTCACTCAGTTGTGCCCAAGTCTTTGCGACCCCATGGACTGTAACCTGCCAGGCTCCTCTGTCCATGAAATTCTCCAGGCAAGAATACTGGAGTGGGTTGCCATTTCCTTCTCCAGGGGATCTTCCTGATGCAGGGATCGGACCTGGGTCTCCAGCATCGCAGGAATTTAATTAACTTAAAGAACATGGTGAAAAAAGAGCATTATAAGCAAGGAACATCGGAAAAAGGCTTCCAGGAGTCAGACTGGGATGGTCATACAGGACCATTCACTGTGACTTTCTCACAACAGTTCCAAAAAGTCTCTTCTGTTTTGTAGACATCGAACTAATGACTGAGGATGGAGAGGGAATTTTTGTAATTAAAAAATTATTAAAATAAATGGCTTATCTAACTAATGGGTTAAAAGATATTGAGTGAGTGAGTGAAGTGAGTGAAAGTCACTCAGTCATGTCTGACTCTTTGGGACCTCACAGTCGGTCCATGGAATTCTCCAAACAAGAATACTGGAATGGATTGCCATTCCCTTCTAAAGGGGACTTTCCAGACCCAGGGATCAAACCCAGGTCTCCTGCATTGCAGGCAGATTCTTTACTGTCTGAGCTACTGGGGAAGTCCCCAAAAGATATTTGAAATACACTAAATCATGAACTTCTGTCTGTAAGTCTTTGACCACTGATGGAAAGCAGAGACTCTAGAGTCAGACTTGTGGGTGTGGATTCTGGCTTTGCTCATTATGAACTGTGTGACCTACATCAAACTATACAGTGAACTTACTTAAACTCTCTGGACCTCTGTTTTCACGTATATAAAATTCAGGTAATAACATCCACCTTAAAAGATGATGAGAAGTTTAAATAAGTAAATAGACACATTACTTATGAGAGTGCCTGGTCCCTAGTAAGTGCTCAAAGTTTATTCATAGTAACATTATTATTCTTAAAATTGTCTTTTTTTTCTTTTAGCTATACAGTGAATTTCACATAGATATTCAAAAAATGTTTGATGAAGATATGAACCAAAGACTTCACAAAATACTCAAGCATTATATTTCAAGGGCTTATTTTTGTGTAAATATAATGGAAGAAATACATAGCTAGGCAAATCTTTACAAATGTACACAACCAGTGACTCAAATTTCATTTAGGTAGAAGGGGAAATTGCTAAATAAAAATTAAAACAAAACTCTGCAAGGAATCATTTAAAACTTAAGAATTGATTTAATAAAAAAAAAACATATTGAGAAGCATTTAACAGAGTTTATAGTCAGAGTATTAAAAAAATGGTGCAGTCATGGTAGCCATCTCAGTTTCAGGAAGGGCTATCTTTTTATGGAAGCCTGGATTTCATTTCGAGAAACAATTCCAATGCAACCATCATTTTTAGACTGTAAAAGTGACATATAAGTGTAAGGCAGAGGGAGGAAAACACGGACTGCATGCCAACCTTGTACTGGGAACTACATTAAGCCCTTTAGATATTCAATCTTATTTAATCCTCACCACCACCCTATGAGGCAGGTGTAATTACCCTTTTATCTCTTTTCTTCCTATTTTTTTTTCTTTACAGATGAGGAAATAGACGCTCAAATGATTATGTAAATTTTCAAGATGAGACAACTAGTTAGTCAAGGAGCTGGAAATGGCACTCACATTTATTTAACTACAAATATCTCGCTGTTAGCAATATTGAAAGGAAGATATGAGGAGAGATAGAAAGGGAAGAATTTTACTGCAACACAAAATGAATTTTCTGCTTCAGTAAAATTGTGCTTACACATGCAATGATATCTTACTAAATGTGGAATTGTCATATTTAGGAGAATAAAGGAATATATATGAGAATTCATGGGCATCTGTATGTACTCTATTATGATTTTTAATGTTTCTCTATAAGAAATTTCATCAGCTGGAATTTAAAATATGAAGGCAGTTTAGAATTCCTATAAAGATTAAGGCACAATAATTTGAATTCCTCTCATTACTATGTCCTCCTTTGGACCTATCCTACTATTACTTAAAATGAATTCAGCATCTAGACTGCTACCTGGCAAAACATAGAGCTCGTGGTTCTCTGAAGTTTGCAAAGCAGGTGAGCTCATGTTGCCAAAAATGCTTTTAAAAGAAAGAGTAAAAATAAAATGTGGCTGAATAGATTACATCAAATACATAATTTCTAGATGCAGTTATGTAAGTTGTATAAATATTTTAATAGTGTGCCCTCATATTATAAGGAGTGTGGAAGGAAAGTAGACACATTCTGCAGGGCAAACTTAGCCTCACATACAGCTCCCTAATCTCAACTCAAATGAGCCATGTATCAAGTTCTCATTGACCAGATTTTAAACCTTCATCTTACTCCTTTTATAAGCATTTGCTTTCTGATAAAAGCTATGCTGTTGTTAAGTCACTAAGTTGTGTCCGACTATTTGCAACCCCATTGGTTGTAGAATGCCAGGCCTCCCTGTCCCTCACCATCTTCCAGAGTTCACCCAAGTTCATGCCCGTTGAATTGGAGATGCTAGTTTCAAACTAGTTTCCTTTCAGAAAACTTGGTAGAAAAATTGTATGAAGAGACTCCGAGGTGACCATGGTGATCCCCACCTTCTAATTGTCATACTCCTGCATAATCCCCTTCCTTTGAGTAGACACATGGCCTATAATGTGTTTTTAACCAACAGACTCTGGCAACAGTGAGGAGATGTATGTGATTATGTGTAGGTGATTACATCCTGTAAGTTATAAACCCATCCTTCTGATACTCTCTCTTTTAATAGCTTTAAGGAGTAAGTCACCGTTTGGGGAAGTCTCACAAGGCTAGAAACTGATGGAGGCTTCTGGCCCTCAGTCCAACAACCTGCCAGAAACTGAATATTGCCAACAACCATGTGAACTTGAGGAAGCAAATCATGCCCCAGTCAAGCTCAGATGGCACTGCAGTCCTAGCTACCACAGTCCAGTTTGTGAGAACCTGAAACACAAGACCCTTCTAAGGCAAGCTAGGATTCCTAACCCACAGAAACTGCAAGATGATAAATATATGTTGTTTGAAACCACTAAGATTTCAGTACTATAGTTATGCAACAATAAACACCAAACAGAAAATGCATATGTATATGCTTCTATTTAAGATTTTTGCTCAACAGCTACTTATTAAGTATCTACTGCATGCCAAGATTCAACTTAGGGTAAGCATATGGGTACTGGTCTCCAGGATGTTTATTCTTTTGAAAGTGACCAGATGCGTAAGGAGCAACATACAATATATATGTCACAAGATTATAATGGGAAGCAAATGAGGCAATGTGTATGAAAACACGTATCTATTATATGTGAGGCCCTTAAGTATCCCTGACATATAATAGATATTAATGTATTTTTTTAAGATTTTTTTTATGTAAATCAATTTTGTTACAATATTGCTTCTGTTTTATCTTTTGGCTTTTTGGTCAGGAGGCATGAGGGATCTTAGCTCCCTGATGAGGGGCTGAATCTGCAGCCCCTGCATTGGAAGGTGAAGTGTTAACCACTAGACCTCCAGGGAAGCCCCACTATTAATGTACTTAAAGAACAATCTGGGGGCTTAACGTTAAATACTGTGGCTGCAATGTCTCTAGGCAAAGAGCTCAGAGGGGAGACTATCAACATTTTGTCAGATGTAAAAGGTCTGAGTGGATTTTTCCCGGGGAAAAAAATAATAGCTGTGTGATATTAGATGCATCTGGTAAATCTAGAATTATAGAGGTTTTACATTTTAATAATCACCCCAAGTGGCTCAGTGGTGAAGAATCTGCTTGCTCATGCAGGAGACACGGGTTCAATGGGTTGGGAAGATCCCCTGGAAGAGGAAATGGCAACACCACCCACCGCCCCAGTGTTCTTGCCTGGAAAATTCCATGGACAGAGGAGGCAAATGAGCCACAGTTTATAGAGTTGCAAAGAGTTGAACATGACTGAGCACACACAGGTATTCACAAGGAAGAGATTAAGTAACAATAATTGTAGAAATACAGATTTTATATGATGAAGGAGAAAAGCTAAGTAATTGTTTTTTCAGTTGCCCAAAGGACTAGATTTTAAGCCAAAAGTAACTCTACTAATTAAGACAAACCTTGTACTCGAGTTATTGCAATTGAAAGTTATTTATTGTCTTCAAAAATTTGCCAGAAAAAGCATTTAACCATGCTAGAAAATATTTAGTTAAGAACAATGTCATCTGACCTAAAACAATGGACTTATGAATTATGTTTGAAATTTCAGTTCTGACATTCATTAGTAGCTGTTACCAGATACATTTGTGCTTAGGAAATCTATTGCCAATTCATTAGTTATTGTTAGCTATTCCCAGTTGTGCTTGGGAGATCTATTCCTAATACATAGTTATTACTGGTTGTGCCTAATTATGCTCGGGAAGTATATTGCCAATTTATTGGTTATCATGAATTATGTTTTAAATTTCAGCTGTATCATTCTACTGTAGCTGCTACCAGATACAATTATTTTTGGGAAATCTGTTGCCAAGTAAATCTTAAGTCATAGTACTACATTTTAATGACTTTCACTTTGCTTATCGGGAATAGTCAATTTAGCCAGTTAACAAATGCTTATAAGTAACAAAATATTATATAAAATAGAGCATGATTTATAGCCATGAATTTGCTATTTAAAGCAGCCATGCAAATTATCATAAAGACATAAGCTTCAATGAAATTATACCTGTCCAAGAGAAATCAGGAAGGATTAAAACATAATATTCAAAAGTTAAAACAAACAAAAATCTTATTACTAGAATAATCATGTAATTTATCATGCAAACTGGGATATTAATGGAGATGAACAAGTCAGCATCCAGATAAAATCCTGAATGAATTAATAGAAATCATTACAGTCTCAAGCCTTCTTCGATGTAGTTAACTTTCTTACTGTTCAGGGTTAATGATTATTGTTATTAATTCCATTGTTAGCCTGAAATTTTTTGTTTATATTAAGTTGCCTCATAGACATACCAGTGGTTGTTTTGAAGGGCAGTGAGTAACTTTCATAATGGCTCAGTCATTAAAGAATCAGCCTACAATGCAGGAGATATAAGAGACGCAGGTTCGATCCTGGATGGGGAAGATACCCTGGAGGAGGAAATGCAATCTACTCCAGGATTCTTGCCTGGAAAGTCCAATGGACAGAGGAGCCTGGTGGGCTACAATCCAAAGAATTGGATTTGACAGAGCATGAGTACAAGACAACAGACAAGGCTTGGAAATGTAAGGGTTAGAGTTTTTTTAGATTATTAATATTAATGATAATAACACTACGTATTTCAGAGATTCACAGGGAATTAGTTTTAAAGACTACTCCCCATGAATTTATTACATATGATAATAGCCCTATGATCTAAATGATTATTCATTCATTCAGTGAATACACATTGAGTATCTTCTGTGTGACAGGCCCTGTTGTAGTTGGCTGGGCATACATTGAATAATGATAGATGAGGCACCTACACTCTGAAGTTGATATTCTAATGAAAAATTAGAAAACTATTTCACTAGAGCAAAGCTAGACAATTAACATCAATTTTGAAACACCCACCCAAGACTTATTATTGCCCTATGCTTTCCAACTGAGCTAAACAACAGTTCATTTTGCCAGTTAGTATTGTCACTTTAGAGATGAACCAATTCTCAAATTCATAATGAAGTAGAGCTGTGACTTGAGTCAGTAACACAATGAAGAAATGAGAATGTGTTAAATTGAGACCAAGCTGAAAGGTGTTTTAGATATTGTGACAGCTGATTACCAAAATCTATATTTTTATTTTTGTCCACAGACACAGAGAAACTATGAATCCAGTCTCTATTTCAATTAGATTTGATCAAGTGAAATGATACTGAAACAGATGAAAGTAGTAGTGATGGATGGTACTTTCAGAGCTGGGCCATAAAAATGCCCATTGTGGGGAACCTTTGCTGTTGCTGCTAAGTCACTTCAGTCATGTCCGACTCTGTGCGACCCCATAGACAGTAGCCCACTAGGCTCCTCTGTCCCTGGGATTCTCCAGGCAAGAAGACTGGAGTGGGTTGCCATTTCCTTCTCCAATGCATGAAAGTGAAAAGAGAAAGTGAAGTCGCTCAGTCATGGCCAACTTTTCGAGAGCCCATGCACCGTAGCCTACCAGACTCCTCCGTCCATGGGATTCTCCAGGCAAGAGTACTGGAGTGGGTTGCCCTTGCCTTCTCTGGAACTTCTGCAGTTCCTTTCTATTTTGGGTAGATCTGGAATAATATCCATCAGGCTGGGTCACTTTGGAAGGGACATCACACCTCCTTGTTCCCTTGTCCTGTACTGTCATGAGACTGAGAAACACATTTCTATTTTGTTATATTTTGTAGTCTCTTTGATATAGCAATTCACCTACCTTAGGTAAAACAGAAATCTTGTGCAAATGCCCTGCAATGTTATAGCCATTTCTTTCTACTCTGCCTACCTATTAATCATAGCATGTTTTTCTTCTGAATCTCAATACAGCCAAAATCCTTCAAAATCCAGTGCAACAGGCAGCCAAGGCCAATTGAATAGAATCAAGATACAAAGTGAACCTGGTGGTCATTATTTTAACTCCCACTAATTTATATGTGATGGACTGGAATCCTGGAGAGGTTATGAAATTTGAACAACATCATCTGGGTCATTGTGTTAAACATGGCTACCAGGGGCATTTGTCTACCACAGCAGGCTAAAAATAACATATCAGGGATAAATGACATTTATTATCTAAATTTTTTGAACTAACATTTAATTGTTTTTTCTTTTCTTTAGCTTTTCAAAACATTAATTAATTTATTTATTTTAATTGGGGGCTAATAACTTTACAATATTGCAGTGGTTATGGTAATACACTGACATGAATCACATGGGTGTACATGTGTCACCCGTGCTAAACCACCCTCCCAACTCTCTCCCCATTCCATCCCTCAGGGTTGTCCCAGTGCACCAGCTTTGAGTGCCCTGTTTCATGCATCAAACTCGGCCTGGATCTATTTCACATATAGTAATGTATATGTTTCAATGCTATTCTCTCAAATTACCCCTCCCTTGCCTTCTCCCACAGAGTCCAAAAACCTGTTCTTTATATCTGTGTCTCTTTTGCTGTCTGGCATATAGGGTCATCATTACCCTCTTTCTAAATTCCATATATATGAATTAATATACTGTATTAGTGTCTTTCTTTCTGACTTATTTCACTCTGTATAATAGGCTCCCATTTCATCCACCTCATTAGAACTGATTCAAATAAGTTCTTTTTAATCAGTTCAGTTCAGTCACTCAGTCCTGTCTGACTCTTTGCAACCCCATGGACTGCAGCACTCCAGGCCTCCCTGTCCATCACCAACACCCAGAGTTTACTCAAACTTATGTCCACTGAGACAGTGATGCCATCCTCGGTCATCCCCTTCTCCTCCTGCCTTCAATCTTTCCCAGCATCAAGGTCTTTACAAATGAGTCAGTTCTTCGCATCAGGTGGCCAAAGTATTGGAGTTTCAGCTTCAACATCAGTCCTTCCAATGAACACCCAGGACTGATTTCATTTAGGATGGACTGGTTGGATCTCCTCACAGTCCAAGGGATTCTCAAGAGTCTCCTCCAACACCACAGTTCAAAAGCATCAATTCTTTGAAGCTCAGCTTTCTTTATAGTCCAACTCTCACATCCATACATGACTACTAGAAAAACCATAGCTTTGACTAGACGGACCTTTGTTGGCAAAGTAATGTCTCTGCTTTTGAATATGCTATCTAGGTTGATCATAACTTTTCCTTCAAGGAGTAAGCATCTTTTAATTTCATGGCTGTAGTCACCATCTGCAGAGATTTTGGAGCCCACAAAAATAAAGTCTGTCACTGTTTCCCCTGTTTCCCCATCTATTTGCCATGAATGATGGGACCAGATGCCATGATCTTTCTCAAGATTGCTTTGGCTATTTGAGATTTTTTGTATTTCCACACAAATTGTAAAATTATTTGTTCTAGTTCTGTGAAAATACCATTGGTAACTTGATAAGGATTGCATTGAATCTATAGATTACTTTGCATCAAATACTCATTTTCACTAAATTGATTCTTCTGATCCATGAACATGGTATAATTCCCGATCTATTTGTTTCATCTTTGATTTCTTTCATCAGTGTTTTATAGTTTTCTATTTATAGTTCTTTTGTTTCTTTAGGTAGATTTATTCCTAAGTATTTTATTCTTTTCGTTGCAATGGTGAATGGAATTGTTTCCTTAATTTCTCTTTCTGTTTTCTCATTGTTAGTGTATAGGAATGCAAGGGATTTCTGTGTACTAATCTTATATCCTGCAACATTACTATATTCACTGATTAGCTCTAGTAAATTTCTGGTGGTGTCTTTATGGTTTTCTATGTAGAGGATCATGTCATCTTTAAACAGTGAGAGTTTTACTTCTTATTTTCCAATCTGCATTCCTTTTATTTCTTTTTCTGCTCTGATTGTTGTGGCTAAAACTTCCAAAACTATGTTGAATAGTAGTGGTGAGAGTGGGCACCCTTGTCTTGTTCCTGACTTTAAGGGAAATGCTATTAATTTTTCACCATTGAGGATTATGTTTGCTGTGGGTTTATCATATATGGCTTTTATTACGTTGAGGTATGTTCCTTCTATGCCTGCTTTCTGGAGTGTTTTTATCATAAACGGATGTTGAATTTTGTCAAAGGCTTTCTCTGCATCTATTGAGATAACCGCATGGTTTTTATCTTTCAATTTGTTAATGTGGTATATCACATTGATTGATTTGTGAATCTTGAAGAATCCTTGCATCCCTGGGATAAAGTCCACTTGGTCATGTTGTATGACCTTTTTAATAGGTTGTTGGATTCTGTTTACTAGAATTTTGTGAAGGATTTTTGCATCTATATTCATCAGTGATATTGGGCTGTAGTTCTCTTTTTTGTGGCATCTTTGTTTGGTTTTGGTATTAGGGTGATGGTGGCCTCATAGAATGAATTTGGCAGTTTACCTTCCTCTGCAATTTTCTGGAAAAGTTTGAGTAGGATAGGTGTTAGCTTTTCTCTAAATTTTTAGTAAAATTGACCTGTGAAGCCATCTGGTCCTGGGCTTTTGTTTGTTGGAAGATCTTTGATTACAGTTTCAATTTCCATGCTTGTGATGGGTCTGTTAAGATTTTCTATTTTTTCCTGGTTCAGTTTTGGAAGGTTATGCTTTTCTAAGAATTTGTTCATTTCTTCCAGGCTGTCCATTTTATTGTCCTATAGTTGCTGATACTATGATCCTTTGTATTTCACTTTCATCAAGAGGCTTTTTAGTTCTTCTTCACTTTCAGCCATAAGGGTGGTATCATCTGCATATCTGAGGCTATTGATATTTCTCCCAGCAATCTTGATCCTTTGTATTTCTGTGTTGTCTGCTGTGATTTCTCCATTTTCATTTCTAATTTTGTTGATTTGATTTTTCTCCCATTTTTCTTGATGAGTCTGGCTAATGGCTTGTCTGTTTTATTTATCTTCTCAAAGAACTAGTTTTTAGCTTTGTTGATTTTTGCTATAGTCTCCCTTGTTTCTTTTTCACTTATTTCTGCCCTAATTTTTTTGATTTCTTTCCTTCTACTAACCCTGGGGCTCTTCATTTCTTCTTTTTCTAGTTGCTTTAGGAGTAAAGCGAGGTTATTTATTTGATTTTTCTCTTGTTTCTTGAGGTAAGCTTGCATTGCTATGAACCTTCCCCTTAGCAACAGTTAGAACTGAACATGGAACAACAAACTGGTTCCAAATAGGGAAAGGAGTACTTCAAGGCTGTATATTGTCACCCTGCTTATTTAACTTATATGCAGAGTACATCATGAGAAAGGCTGGGCTGGAGGAAGCACAAGCTGGAATCAAGATTGCCGGGAGAAATATCAATAACCTCAGATATGCAGATGATACCACCCTTATGGCAGAAAGTGAAGAAGAACTAAAAAGCCTCTTGATGAAAGTGAAAGAGGAGAGTGAAAAAGTTGGCTTAAAGCTCAACATACAGAAAACTAAGATCATGACATCTAGTCCCATCACTTCATGGGAAATAGATGGGGAAACAGTGGACACAGTGTCAGACTTTATTTTTTTGGGCTCCAAAATCACTGCAGATGGTGATTGCAGCCATGAAATTAAAAGACACTTACTCCTTGGAAGAAAAGTTATGACCAACCTAGATAGCATATTAAAAAACAGAGACTTTACTTTGCCAACAAAGGTCCGTCTAGTCAAGGCTATGCTTTTTCCAGTAGTCATGTATGGATGTGAGAGTTGCACTATAAAGAAAGCTGAGCGCTGAAGAATTGATGCTTTTGAAGTGTGGTGTTTGAGAAGACTCTTCGGAGTCCCTTGGACTGCAAGGAGATCTAACCAGTCCATCCTAAAGGAGATCAGTCCTGGGTGTTCATTGGAAGGACTGATGTTGAAGCTGAAACTCCAATACTTTGGCCACCTGATGCGAAGAGCTGACTCATTTGAAAAGACCCTGATGCTGGGAAAGATTGAGGGCAGTAACAGAAGGGGACTATAGAGGATAAGACGGTTAGATGGCATCACCGTCTCGATGGACTTGGGTTTAGGTGGACTCCAGCAATTGGTGATGGACAGGGAGGCCTGGCGTGCTGTGGTTCATGGGGTCATAAAGAGTCGGACACAACTGAGCGACTGAACTGAACTGAACTGAACTTGCCCTTAGAACTGCTTTTACTGAATCCCATAGGTTTTGGGTTCTTGTGTTTTCATATTCATTTGTTACTATGCATATTTTGATGTCTTTTTTGATTTCTTCTGTGATTTGTTGGTTATTCAGAAGTGTGGTGTTTAGCCTCCATATGTTTGTATTTTTAATAGTTTTTATCCTGCAGGTGACATTTAATCTTACCTCATTGTGATCAGAAAAGATGCTTGAAATGACTTCAGCTTTTCTTTTTTTTTTTTTAATTTACCTAGACTAGATTTATGGCCCAGGATGTGGTCTATCCTGGAGAATGTTCCGTGTGTACTTGAGAAAAAGGTGAAATTCATTGCTTTGTGGTGAAATGTCCTACAGATATCAATTAGGTCTAACTGGTCCATTGTATCATTTAAAGTTTGTGTTTCCTTGCTAATTTTCTGTTTGGTTGATCTCTCCATAGATGTGAGTGGAGTATTAAAGTCTCACACTATTATTGTGTTACTGTTAATTTCCCCTTTCACACTTGTTAGCATTTGCCTTGCATAATGCGGTGCTCCTATGTTAGGTGCATATATATTTATAATTGTTATATCTTCTTTTTGGATTGATCCTTTGATCATTATGTAGTGTCCTTCTTTGTCTCTATTTATGGTCTTTATTTCAAAAACTATATGTATATGTATATGATATGTATATTGCTATTCTTGCTTTCTTTTGGTTTCCATTTGCATGAAATATCTTTTTCCAGCGTTTCATTTTCAGTCTGTATGTTTGAGGTGGGTCTCTTGTAGACAGCATATATAGGGGTTTGTTTTTGTATCCATTCAACTAGTCTTTGTCTTTTAGTTGGGGCATTCAATCCATTTACATTTAAGGTAATTATTGATAAGTAAGATCCCATTGCCATTTACTTTCTTGTTTCTCTTTCGAGTTTATAAATGTTTTCTGTGTTTCCTGTCTAGAGATCCTTTCGCATTTGTGAAAGAGCTGGTTTGGAGGTGCTGAATTCTGTCAGCTTTTGCTTGTCTGTAAAGCTTTTGATTTCTCCTTCATATTTGAATGAGATCCTTGTTGGGTATAGTAATCTGGGTTGTAGGTTTTTCTCTTTCATCACTTTAAGTATGTCCTGCATTTCCCTTCTGACCTGAAGAGTTTCTATTGAAAGATCAGCGGTTATCCTTATGGGAATCCCCTTCTGTGTTATTTGTTGCTTTTTCCTGCTTCTTTTAATATTTACTGTTTGTATTTGATCTTCATTAATCTTACTAATATGTGTCTTGGGGTGTTTTGCCTTGGGTTTATCCTGTTTGGGACTCTCTGGGTTTCTTGGACTTGGGTGGCCTTTTCCTCCCCCATTTTAGGGAAGTTTTCAACTATTATCTCCTCAAGTATTTTCTCATGCCCTTTCTTTCTGTCTTCTTCTTCTGGGACTCCTATGATTCAAATGTTGGGGCATTTAATATTGTCCCAGATGTCTTTGAGGTTGCCCTCATTTCTTTTAATTCTTTTTTTCTTTTTTCCTCTCTGCTTCATTTATTTCTACCACTCTATCTTCTACTTCACTTATCCCATTTTCTGCCTCAGTTATACTACTGTTGGTTCCCTCCAGAGTGTTTTTGATCTCAGTTATTGCATTATTCATTATTGATTGACTCTTTTTATTTCTTCTAGGTCCTTGTTAAACATTTCTTGCATCTTCTCAATCCTTGTTTCTAGTCTATTTATCTGTAACTCCATTTTTTTCTAGATTTTGGATCATCTTTACTATCACTATTCTGAATTCTTTTTCAGGTAGACTCCCTATACCCTCCTCTTTTGTTTGGTTTGGTGGGTATTTATCATGTTCCTTTATCTGCTGAATATTTCTCTGTCTTTTCATTTTGTTTAGACTGCTGTGTTTGGGACAGCCTTTCTGTAGGCTGGAAGTTTGTGGTTCCTCTTTATTGTGGAGGTTGCTCCCTGTGGGTGGGGTCGGACTAGTGTCTTGTCAAGGTTTCCTGGTTAGGGAATCTTGCTTCTGTGTTCTGGTGGGTGGAGCTAGATCTCTTCTCTCTGGAGTGCAATGAAGTGTCCAGTAGTGAATTTTGGGTTGTCTATGGGTTTGGCAAATGAGCTCTTGTCAGCTAACGTTCCCTGGAATCAGGAGTTTTCTGGTGTTCTCAAGTTTTGGATTTAAGCTTCCTGCCTCTGGCTTTCAGTCTTATTCTTACAGTATCCTCAAGACTTCTCCATATATACAGCAAAAATGATGAAACTTAAAGGTTAATGGTGAAAAGATTCTACACAGTGATGGACACCCAGAGAAGTTCACAGAGTTAGATGAAGAACAGAAGAGGGAGGAGGGAGAGAGAGGGGAAGTCAAAAGACCAGGAGGAGAAGAGGGGGAGTCAAAAAAAGAGAGATCAATCTAGCCAGTAATCAGTTCCCTAAGTATTCTTCACAGCCTAGAACACCTAGAGAGATTCACAGAGTTAAGTAGAGAAGAGAAGGAGGAGGGAGGAGATAGAGGTGATGGGGGAGAAAAGGGAGAGTCAAAAGGGGAGAGAGAAATCAAGCCAATAATCACACCTCTAAGTGAAAATAAAGATTAGATTCTTAAAGGTACAAAATTGATAACAAATACCAAAAAGCAAAGATTAAAAATCTAGAGTAGAGGTTACACTCTCAAAAATACAATATTAAAAACACAAAACAAAATTAATCACAAAAATTATAAAATATATATATATTATATATGAAATGTGCTTTAAAACTAGGGTCTTTTTATTTGCAAGGTAACCGTAGGTTATAAAAATGAAAATTAAAGGACTAATAAAGAACTTAAAAATAAAAAAATAAAAGAATTTAGAAATGATAATCATAAAACTTCATCTAGGAATTTCTCTGGAGCTGTTGTGGGCAGTGTGGGTTCAGTTCAGTTTCAGATAGTTCCTTGTTCCAGCTTGTACTTCTCAAGGTGTATAGGCCCCTTCCAATGCTTGTCAATGTTAACTACAGGGTTTTAATCTTTTGCACCTGTCACTTTCAGAGTGGTTCCCTCTTCTTTGTTTATTTTGGCTTCCTCTGTTTGCAAGTCTCTTCAGTGTCTATGTTCCACCCTGACATGGGGGTGAAGGTGATGACTTATTTAGGCTCACTTGTTTACTTGTGCTGTGGGGAGGGAGGAACACCATAAACAAATATCACTGGTGTGTGTGGGGAGTGATCTTACTGTATGGACCACACTGGGTTTGCCCCAGCTCACAGCTACATGTGCTTTCCCAATCTACACTGCTCAGGCTCCAGGTTGCTCTGCAGGGTTACTGTCCAAAGCTGGCCCTAAATTTCGTGCACTTCCCATGTCTAAGCTGCTTAGATTCAGGTTCTCAGGTACTCCACAAGGGCACAGATTTGGCTGGGCATACGTTGTGTGCCCTTCCCAGGTCCGAGCAGCTTAGGTGCCCAGATGCTTGGTGAGTGCACCGTCTCAGGTGTGCCATGTGCCTCCTCTGGGGAGCTGATCTCAGGGTGAAATCCTCTGGGCAGATGTCAACTGTTCAGGATCCCAGGAAGTCTTGGATAGCAACTGGGAGCCTACTCACAGTTTGGTGGAGGATGCCGGTCTCTAGGGCCTAGATTGCCCCTTGCCTCCGGCTCTGACTGTTTCACTCCTGCCTAGGAGGAGTGGCTAGCTCTCCTTTGGTGTTCCCTCAATCCTTTGTTCTGTGAGTGGGCCAGGCTCTGTGGTAGGTTAGAGCCTTTCATGGGAAAGTTCTCTCTCTCTATTTTTTTTTTTTTTTTCTGTCTATCCCACAGTTTGGGTTGCCATCTCACAATAGCTCCCTCAGATTGTCCTCAGGGCAGTCTGGCCTTGTCCTTACCCTAAGCATCCAACTGTCACCTTCTTGTTCAGCCCCTGCTCACTGGTGGTGGACAAAAGCATCTGGGCTACTTCTCTGCTTGGAGTTGTGGTTAGACGTGTATTCTCTGTTTGTTTGTTTCTCCCAGTTATGTTGACCTCTGAGATTCCAAAATTCCCCACAGACATGCCAGTGAGGGGGTTTCTTGCTGTTTGGAAACTTCTCCCTCATGACTGCTTCCCCAGAGTGTGTCTCCAACCCCAACACTTTTGTCTCTCTTTTTGCCTTTTATATTTTGTCCTACCTCCTTTTGAAGAGAATGGGCTGCCTTTCTGGGTGCCTGGTGTCCTCCACCAGCGTTCAGAAGTTGTTTTGTGGAAGTTGCTCAGCACTCACATGACCTTTTAATGAATTTGTCTGGGAGAAAGTGGTCTCACCGTCCTATTCCTCCACCATTTTGGGACAGCCCTCCGGAATAACATTTAATTTAAAAAATGTTGGAATATTATCCAACCAGTATTCTGCCATCTTATTAAAACCTTTTTTTTTTTTTTGAATCAAGGGTAAGAAGTAAGTCATATTTTACTAAAATTAAGGTACTGTTTCAATAGAACTGAAAAGTATTCAAAACAGCTTGAAATAAGAGAAGAGTGATAAAGTATGTTTTGTTATATGAAGTTTTTTATAAAATTATTTACAGTGATAGAATTTTCAGTTCAATTCAGTTCAGTTACTCAGTTTGCGACCACATGAATCGCAGCACGCCAGGCTTCCCTGTCCATCACCAACTCCCGGAGTGTACTCAAACTCATGCCCATCGAGTCGGTGATGCCATCCAGCCATCTCATCCTCTGCCGTCCCCTTCTCCCCCTGCCCCCAATCCCTCCCAGCATCAGGGTCTTTTCCAATGAGACAACTCTTCACATGAGGTGGCCAAAGTATTGGAGTTTCAGCTTCAGCATCAGTTCTTCCAATGAACACCTAGGACTTATCTCTTTCAGGATGGACTGGTTGGATCTCCTTGCAGTCCGAGGGACTCTCAAGAGTCTTCTCAAACACCACACTTCAAAAGCATCAATTTTTTTGGCGCTCAACTTTCTTCACAGCCCAACTCTCACATCCATACATGACCAGTGGAAAAACCATAGCCTTGACCGGATAGACCTTTGTTGGGAAAGTAATGTCTCTGCTTTTTAATATGCTATCTAGGTTGGCCATAACTTTCCTTCCAAGGAGTAAGCGTCTTTGAATTTCATGGCTGCGGTCACCATCTGCAGTGATTTTGGAGCCCAAAAACATAAAATCTGACACTGTTTCCTCTGTTTCCCCATCTATTTCCCATGAGGTGATGGGACCAGATGCCATGATCTTAGTTTTCTGTATGTTGAGCTTTAAGCCAACTTTTTCACTCTCCTCTTTCACTTTCATCAAGAGGTTTTTAGTTCCTCTTCACTTTCTGCCATAAGGATGGTGTCATCTGCATATGTGAGGTTATTGATATTTCTCCCGGCAATCTTGATTCCAGCTTGTGATTCTTCCAGCCCAGTGTTTCTCATGATGTACTCTGCATATAAGTTAAATAAGCAGGGTGACTGTATACAGGCTTGATGTGCTCCTTTCCCTATTTGGGACCAGTCTGTTGTTCCATGTCCAGTTCTAACTGTTGCTTCCTGACCTGCATACAGATTTCTCAGGAGGCAGGTAAGGTAGCCTGGTATTCCCTTTTCTTTCAGAATTTTCCAGAGTTTGTTGTGGTCCACATAGTCAAAGGCTTTGACATAGTCAATAAAGCAGAAATAGATATTTTTTTCTGGAACTCTCACTTTTTCAATGATTGAACAGATGTTGGCAATTTTATCTCTGGTTCCTCTGCCTTTTCTAAAACCATCTTGAACGTCTGGAAGTTCCCGGTTCACAT
Source organism: Cervus elaphus (assembly GCF_910594005.1). Taxonomy (NCBI): domain Eukaryota; kingdom Metazoa; phylum Chordata; class Mammalia; order Artiodactyla; family Cervidae; genus Cervus; species Cervus elaphus. The sequence goes on from NC_057831.1 coordinate 39,611,692, forward strand.
ATTGCTGAAGCCTGACTTGGGGAATTTTGAGCATTACTTTACTAGCATGTGAGATGAGTGCAATTGTGCAGTAGTTTGAGCATTCTTTGGGATTGCTTTTATTAGGGATTAGAATGAAAACTGACCATTTCCAGTCCTGTGGCCACTGCTGAGTTTTCCAAATTTGCTGGCATATTGAGTGCAACACTTTCACAGCATCATCTTTCAGGATTTGAAATGGTTCAACTGGAATTCCATCACATCCACTAGCTTTGTTCGTAGTGATACTTTCTAAGGCCCACTTGACTTCACATTCCAGGATGCCTGGCTCTAGGTGAGTGATCACACCATTGTGATTATCTGGGTCGTGAAGATCTTTTTTGTACAGTTCTTCTGTGTATTCTTGCCACCTCTTCTTAATAACTTCTGCTTTTGTTAGGTCCATACCTTTTCTGTCCTTTATTGAGCCCATTTTTGCATGAAAGTTTCCCTTTGTATCTTTAATTTTCTTGAAGACGTCTCTAGTCTTTCCCATTCTTTTGTTTTCCTCTACTTCTTTGCATTGATCCCTGAGGAAGGCTTTCTTATCTCTGCTGGCTATTCTTTGAAACTCTGCATTCAAATGGGAATATCTCTCCTTTTCTCCTTTGCTTTTAGCTTCTCTTCATTTCACAGCTGTTTGTAAGGCCTCCTCAGACAGCCATTTTGCCTTTTTGCATTTCTTTTCCATGGGAGTGGTCTTGATTCCTGTCTCCTGTACAATGTCACGAACCTCCGTCCATAGTTCATCAGGCTCTCTGTCAATCAGAACTAGTCCCTTAAATCTATTTCTCACTTCCACTGTATAGTCATAAGGGATTTGATTTAGGTCATACCTGAATGGTCTAGTGGTTATCCCTACTCTGTTCAGTTTAAGTCTGATTTTGGCAATTTTGACTCATAATCTGAGTCACAGTCAGCTCCCTGTCTTGTTTTTGCTGACTGCATAGAGCTTCTCCAGCTTTGGCTGCAAAGAATATAATCAATCTGATTTTGGTGTTGACCATCTGGTGATGTCCAGAGTCTGTAGAGATGTCTACCATCTGTAGAGTCTTCTCTTCTGTTGTTGGAATAGAGTGTTTGCTATGACCAATGCGTTCTCTTGGCAAAGCTCTAGTAGCCTTTGCCCTGTTTCATTCTGTACTCCAAGGCCAAATTTGCCTGTTACTCCAGGTGTTTCTTGACTACCTACTTTTGCATTCCAGTCCCCTATAATGAAAAGAACATCTTTTTTGGGTGTTAGTTATAAAAGGTCTTGTAGGTCTTCATAGAACCGTTCAACTTCAGCTTCTTCAGCATTACTGGTTGGGGCATAGGCTTGGATTACAGTGATATTGAATGGGTTGCCTTGGAAACGAACAGAGATCATTCTGTCGTTTTTGAGATTGCATCTAAGTACTGCATTTCGAACTCTTTTGTTGACTATGATGGCTACTCCATTTCTTCTAAGGGATTCCTGCCCACAGTAGTAGATATAATGGTCATCTGAGTTAAATTCACCCATTCTAGTCCATTTTAGTTTGCTGATTCCTAGAATGTTGACGTTCACTCTTGCCATCTCCTGTTTCACCACTTCCAATTTGCCTTGATTCATGGACCGAACATTCCAGGTTCCTATGCAATATTGCTCTTTACAGCATCAGACCTTGATTCTATCACCAGTCCCATCCACAACTGGGCATTGTTTTTGCTTTGGCTCCATCCTGTCATTCTTTCTGGAGTTATTTCTCCACTGATCTCCATAGCATATTGGGCACCTACCAACCTGGGGAGTTTCTCTTTCAGTATCCTATCATTTTGCCTTCTCATACTGTTCATGGGGTTCTCAAGGCAAGAATCCTGAAGTGGTTTGCCATTCCCTTCTCCAGGGGACCACATTCTGTCAGACCTCTCCACCATGACCTGACCATCTTGGGTGGCCCCACACGGCATGGCTTAGTTTCATTGAGTTAGACAAGACTGTGGTCCTGTGATTAGATTGGCTAGTTTTCTGTGATTATGGTTTTAGTGTGTTTGCCCTCTGATGCCCTCTCGCAACACCTACCGTCTTACTTGGGTTTCTCTTACCTTCGACGTGGGGTATTTCTTCACGGCTGCTCCAGCAAAGTGCAGCTGCTGCTCCTTACCTTGGACAAGGGGTATCTCCTCACAGCCGCCCCTCCTGACCTTGAACGTGGAGTAGGTCCTCTAACTTTAGTTCCTTATACTATGGAATATAAATAAAATAGTAAATAACAGGCTTAGCATTAACTTGGCATGTAATATGTATTTATTATGTATATAATAACTGGTATAGTTAATAGAATTATTATCATGTTTCCCCCCCCCCAAGGGAATATAGAATAGTGGTTAAGAGAGTAGGCTCTGCTATCATATTACCTGTATTCAAATCTTGACTCTATCACCTGACACTACCACTCTCTGTTATTGACAAACTCTGTGTCATCTGCTAAAATATCAGGAAATTGAAAACAATACCACATGGATGTATTAAGAGATTTAAGCAAAAATGGTAGGTGCTTGTAATAATGTTTGACGTGTAGCCACAACAATTCAGTTTGACTTCCTTGATGGCTCAGTGGGTAAAGAATCCACCTGTGATGCAGGAGACACAGGAGTTTGATCCCTGGGTCAAAAAAAATCCTCTGGAGAAGGAAATGGCAAGTCACTCCAGTGTTCTTGCCTGGGAAATCCCATGGACAGAGGAGGCTGGTGGGCTACAGTCCAGTGTATCATGAAGAGTCAGACAGGATTGAGTGACTAAGCACACACAAACACGCACAATTCAATTTAAAGTTAGCTTTTGTTAATATAAGGAAATGCAAAGGTTTCTTTCTTAAAATTATCTGGAGTAGTGAAAAATCAGCTGTAAATTTTGTCAGATATCTTTCAGCCTGGAAAATAACCAAGAAAATTTTAGTTGCTTTTTATTTTTTATTAAAATATTGGTGACTTACATATTATATTAGTTTCAGGTGTACAACACAGTGGTTCAATACTTCTATAAATTACACATCATATACATTTATTACAGTTTCATTAACTGTATTCCCTGTGCTGTACATCTCTGTACCTATTTAGAAACTAGTGAGAGGTGCTTGTGAGAGACCAAGAGAGACTGGAATAGAGGATATGTAGGTTTTGGATGATAACCTGTATCAAGAGCCCAGTGCAAGCTGAGGGACATGTTGGGTTTTGACAGGTCAGCCAGAACATCAGGCACTTTTCATTCTTCTGTCTCTCTGCTGGCACTAGGGGTGTGTAAATTTGTGCATGTGCCTTTAAGCATAGAGTCTCAGTTCCCTACAGCCTTCTGGTTCTCCAGGTTGTGAACTACACTGGTTTCTAAAATTCACTGAGGGATGAGGTTTGTTTTCCAGGCACTGTTACCCAGGGCTGGGGTATCCAATGTGGGCCTCAAAGCCCTCACTCCTCTGGGAGGACCCCCTGGGTTTTGATATCCTCTTCTAGTTTGGGGTCACCCACCAAGTAATGTGTTACAATACTACATATGTATCTGTTGACCCCAGTAACCATCCAGAACCCACATATCCTCTAGTCCAGTCTCTCTTGGTCTCTTACTAACACCGTTCATTGACGATCTACTCAGATTTTTTCTCACTTTAGATGACTTTCTCTGTTTTCCTGTATACAAAACATGGCTGTCTTGTACTATTTCAGTCCAAGAGTTAAACCAGATTAAGTTTAATGCCTTAGGCTAAATCCCAACCTCTCAAGAATAAAAATGGATTAGTTAACCTTGGGCAGAGGTGATGCACTCTCTATTCCCACCGAAGATAAGATCAAATCATACAAACATGGGTATCAAACTCTACACTTTAAGTTGGGGAGAGGGTAGCAGGGGCAGTTCTAGGATAAATGATATCACATGTGGCTGGAAGTCACCCTGTAAATATTTATACAATATTATTATATATATATTTTTTTAAAGACAAATGAAAATCAGAGATTTTTAATAACTTGCTCAAAATCATGCATTAATTGAAAAACTGGAATCCAAATACTGCCTTTTTTACTGTGACATGCATTTTTTTTCCTCTGTGATTGTCTGCAATTAAGTAAACATTATGGTCTCTGGTCTCCTTTCTGTATTAATCTCTGAGGTATCTTTAAACTTTTGGGTTTATTCTGGCAGATGCCTAATTCTGGTATCTATTAAGGTATAAACTCTGCAAAGTCTATATTTCCATTTTCCTATTCCTTTCAAATTTTTCTCTTCTTCCTTTTGCACCAACAGAGCTAAAAGGGACCACTTTGTAGAATATAAGCCTCAAGAAGAAAGTGATTTTGAAAACACTAGGTAGAAAACCTCTTGCAAACATTTGAAGTATATTTTGATCTTATTGTCTCTTGAACAGAATGCATAATATTTGGGCATTTTCTCTCCATTTATAAGGAGATTAGTATAAATTTTTAAAAATGATATCAATACCCAAAGCCTCTCCCTACAATTAAGAACAATTAAAAATAACTTTTTCAAGTAGAAAATAATATCTACATGAAGATTTAAAGTACTCACTAATGAGCTTGCATAAAAATTCTACCCTCCTAGCGTTAGTTTTGAGCTAGTATTTTCAACTGCACTACTTTAGGATGATTACAATATTACAGTTTTTGTGAAGGAATGGATGACCTCAGATAACATCATTGAGGTCAGTTCAAAAGCTATGATTAAAATGAGAAATTGAAATTCAAATTTATCTTACTTTTCTTATGTCTTTTTATTAGCTGACTGTGTGCAGTTGGAAAGGAAGATATTAATCAAAAAAAAAATTATCAAGACAGAAAAAAACTTTATCATTTTTCAAAGTTGTAGAGGAGAAGAAAAAAAGTTAAATGTTGGCAACCCGGCAGTTTGGAAAGTTGGCTAAGGCTTTGAAATTTGAATGTGAGCTGTAGGAGAGCACTCAAGAAAAAGGGAAATAAGCAGTTTTCATTGTATTTAATTTGGCCTCGTAAATGTAACATGATGGAACTTGTAACCTAGAAATATTTTCTTAGGTACATTCACTAGGGAAGGTAAGCATAATTACAGCTGTTCAGACTTCGAGCAAACTAAATTGGTGTTATGGACAATTAATCTTTTGAAACATTAAGATAGCTCTGTAATTTCTCACTTTTGTAAAAAGAAAGAGGAAGGCAACATAAATCAAACCTTAGTCACTAGGCCAGAAGTTTACTTAATTGATAATGTAAGACAAAATGTCACTAAATTTTTATTACATTGGAGCAACTCATAATTCACAAGTCTGTGTAGTCCTGAGTATGCATAATTATGTCCTAATTCTTACCTACCTAAGAGATTTGTAAATTGGGAATTTGATATTTTCCTCTGGCTCTTTTTATTGTAAGTTGGGTTGATATAACAACAAGCAAATGTTGGGATTTCTAGGAATTAAGTGATATCCTAGCATACTCTCTACAGATGCATGTGTAATGTGCTGTGCTGCTTTGTAATACCCTGGGAACAAAGCAGTTGATGAAAGAAGGAAAGAAAGAGAGAAGAGGAAGGAAAGGAAGAAAGAAAGAAGGAAGGAAGATAAGAGGTAGGGAGGGAGGAAGAAAAGAAAGAAGGAAAAAAGAAAATAATCATGATTTTAGTGGAGTTGATAAATTGGAAATAAGGAGGGTAGCTACCTTGGAGTTTGAAAAATTGATATGCATTTTTAAAAAGTCTTTATTGTGGTATAATAAGAAATACATTTAATCCTGGCACAAAGATCCTCAAGCTTTTGGGATTACCTTAGTGACAGGAGTGTCTTTTGCCATACATTAGGAGCCCTTTTTGAATTTATGCTAAAGAGGAGACCTAGGGTGAGGCTCCTAGATAACCTCTGCATGGGGCTGGTTTCCAGAAAGACCAAGTTATTAGAGAGCTGGAAATTTAAATCCTACCCATTAACCACTGAGAAGGGGGAGAGGGAGTAGCTACAGATTAAACTCTATAAAAACTCTAGATGAGCTTTCAGATTTGTGAGCCAGAATGTATCCATGTGCCAGAGAAACAGACAGGACTCTGTGGGGCTCCTGAGCATGGAAGCATTTCTGCCCTGGTCTTTTGTAAGAAACAGACTCCAGGCTCCATGACCTTCCCTGAGTTCCAAATGTCAGATTTGAACAGTTACTAATCTGGGAAGGGAAGAGAGACAAAGACAATGGAGGGGCAGTCAAGAAACAATGGTGCAGCTTTGGGGGTAGAGACCTAGTTCCACATCAAGGGATACATATAACAATGTCTTTAAGCTCTAATATATCATCATTCTTCTTAAAAAGCAGAGACATTACTTTGCCAACAAAGGTGTGTAGAGTTAAAGCTATGGTTTTTCCAGTAGTCGTGTATGGATGTGAGAGTTGGACCATTAAGAAGGCTTACTCGTTAGTCGTCAGTCGTGTCCAACTTTGCAATCCCATGGACTATAGTCCATCAGGTTCCTATGTCCATGGAATTCTCCAAGCAAGAATATTGGAGTGTGTTGCCATCCCCTTCTCCAGGGGAACTTCCCAACCCAGGGATTGAACCTAGGTCTTCTGCACTGCAGGCAGATCTTTTACCATCTAAGTCATGAGGGAAGTTACCAAAGAAGGCTGAGCCCCAAAGAATTGACTCTTTTGAACTGTGGTGTTGATGAAGACTCTTGAGAATCCCTTGGACAGCAAGGACATCAAACCAGTCAATCCTAAAGGAAATCAACCCTGAATATTCATTGAAAGGACTGATGCTGAAGCTGAAGCTCCAATACTTTGGCCATATAATGTGAAGAACTGACTCATTGGGAAAGACCCTGATTCTGGGAAAGACTGAAGTCAGAAAGAAAAGGTGGGGCGACAGAGGACAAGATGATTGGATGGTATCACTGACTCAATGAACCTGTTTGAACCAGGAGATGGTGAAGGACAGGGAAACTGGCATTCTGCAGTCCGTGCGGTCACAAAGAGTGGGACACAACCAAGCGACTGAACAACAATTCATACCAGGTAAAGCTCACTGGAGGCTACATTAATGGAACAAGAGAAGCTCATCAAGAAGATTGTTGTTGTCAGGTCCAACTCTTTGTGATCCCCCATGGACTGGAAAATCTCATGGACAGAGGAACCTGATGGGCTACAGTCCATGGGATTGCAAGAGTTGGACTCAACTTTAGCAACTAAACCACCACCCCCATGGACTGCAGCTTGAAAGAATTCCTTGTCCTTTATTTCCCGAAGTTTGCTCAGCAACCCCACCCTTGAACCTTTGTTATGATACCCCTTATTAAATCCTCCCAAGTTAGGACATACAGTTTTTCAGGGCAGGAACTCACTGTGTATGTACCTCTTTACCTGGCAAAACAACAAAGCTATTCTTTCCCTGGGTACTCAGTTGCTAAGTCATGTCTGACTCTTTGCAATCCCATGAACTGTAGCCCACTAGGCTCCTCTGACCATGGGATTTCCCAGGCAAGAACAGTATTGGGGTTGCCATTTCCTCCTCCAGGGGCTCTTTCTGACCCAGGGATTAAACGTGTGTCTCCTGCATTGCAGGTGGATTCTTTACCGTAGGAGCCACCTGGAAGCCCATTCTTTTCTGCTTCACCCAAAATTCAGAGATTCGCTTTGGCAGTTGGGCACAGGGGTCAAGATTTTGGCATCACCAGGAAGGTGGTACACCTTAAATTCACAGGGACAGAAGATCCTGTGTTTAGGACTTTTCTGGACCTTGATCTATGTATCTCTTTATCTGGCTGTTTGTTTGTATCCTTTAAGGCTCTTTATAATGAACCAGTAATCTAGTAAGTCAACTAACTTCTGGACTTCTATGTGCTGCTTTAGGAAATTAATGGAAACCAAGGAGGAGGTCATGAGAACCTCCAATTTATAGCCAGTGAGTCAGAAGTATAGGTAACTAGCTGAAATTGCAATTGGCATTTGAATCAGAGGCCATCTTGTGGGACTGAGACGACTGAGCCCTTAAACTGTGGGGTCTGGCATTGTTTCCGGGGAGACAGTATCATAATTGGGCTAAACTTGTGGACCTGTGTGATAGCTCAGTTCATAAAGAATCTGCCTGCAATGCAGGAGACCCTGGTTCAATTCCTGGGTCAAGAAGATCCCCTGAGGATGGGATAGGCTAGCCACTCCAGTATTTGAGGGCTTCCCTTGTGGCTTAACTGGTAAAGAATCCACCTGCAATGCAGGAGACCTGGGCTTGACACCTGGGTTGGGAAGATCCCCTGGAGAAGGGAAAGCCTATCCACTCCAGTATTCTGGCCTGGAGAATTCCATGGACTGTATAGTCCATGGGGTTGCAAAGAGTTGGACACAACTGAGTGACTTTCACTTACACTTGTGGAATACTAAATCAGTGGCTGTTTGGAATGGGAGAATTGTTCAGTGATGTGAAAAAATACATGTTGGACTTACCATTAAAGGAATAAATTATATGTTACCTTGAGTGATATCCAGTTGGTTCGGATGTAGAGATTATAATGAAAGTCTTGATATAGAGCTGTACTAAAAAAATTATCAAAGTAAGGTAGGATAGTGACCTATACTATTTCTGACACTTTTATTGAAAGTCAGAGCTGCCTATTAGTGAGTTTCTTCTAAAGGTCAGAAATACACAGAATGGTATATGCAGCTCTCAATTATGTGCCCACACTTAGCAGAGAGAAGCTAATTACCTTGACCATATGCTTCCTCCTTTTTTCACTGGGAGTCTCTCATGTTTTGCCTTTGCCCTCTTCTTGTACACATTTTCTTTTAATTGCCACCTTACTATCAAATGAAAGGAAAATATTGCTGTAGGGTTGGGTGGAAATTATAGGGTTTTCAACATTCCCCAGATGGGCTGGCTCCCTGACTTAGGGGCCTTGCTTTCCAGAATCTAAGTTTGAAGATTGTGGCCCAGTTCTTAACTCAGAGATCTATGAACAACAGCACAGCATGTGGCTTGGAAAATAGGACTTTACACAAAAGCACTGGAGTAAGAGAAGGACCTCTGGCTTCCTATTAATAGTTCTTCAGCTATGTGGTCATGGCATGTAAACTCACTCAGCTTCAACTCTAAAATAAGTTCTGTGGATTAGTTAACCTCTTCTGTCTGCTTTAGTTGTAACTTATTTCTTTCATCTACAGTGTAGATGATGTTCTAATTCTTTTTTGAGACTTCTTCACCCCGTCCCCACCCACTCCCATAAATGTATTAGGAGGAATCTTCCACTGAAATGTACATTACTATCATTCATGTTCACCTTTGGATCTTCCCCCAGATCACAGACCTGATTCCTATAGACAAGACTCTGCCTTATTCATCTTTAGAACATCAATTCTTTGCATAGTGTCCAGCTCATGGCACTCAGTAATCACTGAGTGATTCAAGTAATTTTTTTTTAAAGAAGTGACTTAATGACATCATTCATTCAAACAACAGTTTCAAACAACAGTGAACCTAACGTATTTGCCTGACCTCCTGAGTCTAGTACTGATATTGGGAAGATCTAGAAAGGAAAAAAAGTATATTTTTCACATTGCACATGTAATGGTATGAACACTAATAACTAAGATGATTGAATGCCAAGTGTAAACCCATAAGTGAAATTATCTTACTGAATAGGTACAACAAACCTCTGAGATAGGTATACTTAATAACATCACTTTAATGACAAGAAAATTAAAACTAAGAGTTATGTAATTTGCTTAAACTTTCACAGCTAGTGAGCAGGGAAGCCTGAATTATGCTTAATCTGACACCAGAACCATTGTTTAACCACTCTGGAATTCTGCCTCCAGGCCCCAAGCTTTATAGGCAACTAGTCGGTGAGTTAGGGTTCCAATTCTAAACCTCCATTTCCAGCATGTTCTGTCAGTCTTCATGAAAGCAGGATCTGCTTATAATAGCTAACCATAATTGGAATTATCTGCTTATAGGCTTTTGAAAGTGGGCAAAACTTAATTCATTAAAAGTTGCCTTTGTAAAATGTGAGTTAATGAACTTTGGATACACCAAATCCAAGACTTCTCTGAGTCAGTTCCAGTCACTAATAACAGCAGAGCATCACTAGTTACAAAAGAGTATGCAGAAATAGGTGGCTGATGTAATCATGATATTTCCATTTTATTGGAAAAAGATACAATCAGGAAATAAGATATGGTGAAATATTTCCAGATGAATGTGTAGGCAAGTCTAAAGAGTGCCTGAGATGAGCTAATTGTTTATCCTTTCCCTTTGTGTGACTATCACCATGAATTTCTTTTCTTATGTCTTACACAGTGGATGCCTTGGGTAATGTCATGACATGAGTTTTGCAAATTTTTTTGCCTGTTTATGTAGTGAGTGATCTCCCCACCCTCATTGCTGGACACATTCTGTTTTGCTTCATCACTTTCCATGAAGATGGTTCCATCACCTAAAGGCAGGGATGTATATCCTTTTATGGTGGCCTTGGCTTCTTAACAACCATTTTGCGCTGGGCTTGAACACAGGGGACCTCAAGCCTTGCTGTGAATGTAACTTTTCGGCTGTGTAATGCTTATGGTGTTAGAAATGATAACATTCACCAAAGATATTTTCATTAAGTGTCTTTTGTTCAACCACTGATAGGAAAATAGTGCGAGAAGTGAAAAATAAAACAAAACTCCTTTCCATTTAGGCTTATTAAATATTCAAGTGATTCCTCAAATATACTCAACCTTGCTGTGGCTTCATTAAAGCACAGCTCCATTGCATTTTACGATGAAACACTGGTACAATATGCTTCCTGCAGTGGCTACCCACAAGCAAATAGATTGCTGCATTCCTCACCAGCCAAAACTCAGAAGTAGCCCAAAGTCAAAAGTATTATAGTAATCAAGGCTGCAGGTTAGCGGCATGGATAATGATGGTAAAATCCACATCAGTGAAAAAAGAGGCCACAACTTCCTCATCAAGGGCAGATGGAAAGAACAAACAGCTATTTCTAGTCAAAGCTTAGTGCCCCTTATTCAGAAGTCACTTCTGAAAACCTGAGTTAGAAAGCCTACATGTCCATCAAGAATCCATGTTCAATAGAGACAGTGTTTGAAATTATTAAAAATTATTATTTTTAAGAATATGTAAAAAAAAAAAAAGACAAAAAACCCTATGTCTACCCAAAATCACTGCAGATGGTGACTGCGCCATGAAATTAAAAGACTCTTACTCCTTGGAAGAAAAGTTATGACCAACCTAGACAGCATATTAAAAAGCAGAGACATTACTTTCCCAACAAAGGTCCATCTAGTCAAGGCTATGGTTTTTCTAGTAGTCATGTATGGATGTGAGAGTTGGACTATAAAGAAAGCTGAATGCCAAAGAATTGATGGTTTTGAACTGTGGTGGTGGAGACGACTCTTGAGAGTCCCTTGGACTGACAGGAGATCCAACCAGTCCATCCTAAAGGAGATCAGTCCTGGGTGTTCCTTGGTGGACTGATGTTGAAGCTGAAACTCCAATACTTTGGCCACCTGATGCAAAGAACTAACTCGTTGGAAAAGACCCTGATTCTGGGAAAGATTGAAGGCAGGAGGAGAAGAGGATGACAGAGGATGAGATGGTTGGATGGCATCACCGACTCAATGGACATGGGTTTGACTAAGCTCCAGGGGTTGGTGATGGACAGGGAGGCCTGGCGTGCTGCAGTCCACGGGGTCGCAAAGAGTCAGACACAACTGAGTGACTGAACTCAATTGAACTGATGTCTACCATGAAATGATATATGAAAAGCAAATACTATACAGGAATCAGGGTATATAAGATCTATAACTGCAATCCCTATAAGTACTGTCTAATGTCCTGAGAACAGAGACGAGAATAATAAAGAAAAACTGGAGCTAACAGTAAAACCTAAGACAATGAGCTCCATTGTTTCAGTAATTCCTATGTGCTAGGCATTTCCTGAAGCTTTTCATTTATATTATCTTATATAATTCCAAAACAATTCAGATATATAGATATTTGAACTATTTTATAGATAAGAAAACAAAGCCAATACTAAAAAGTGAGTGATTTACCCAAAGTCAGTGACTACATGAGAATATAAAACTCCAGGTACTTTGCACTATGCTATATTCCTTTCTCATAAATGATCTTTGGCTGAGAGACAAAATTACACACATTTTAATCTCCTCTATTGTTCTAATTTCATTATATTGACTTTAATTTTTTAAATCTGCTTTGAACTATAAGAAAACAGCATATTCATTTCTAGATGCAAGATTTCAGCCTTAGTTTGCAGGGCCTTTTTTTTTTTTTTGAACTGAACTATACATTCTGAGTCATAATAACTTTAGTTGAGATTGTCTCTCTGTCTGTCTAGAACATCACCTGAACCCAAGCCCATGATCAACAATTAGCCCAGAATATTCAGAAAAAAAGGTGTACTATAATTTTTGAGATGGGATTTTGAATCTATGCCAGGACATGATACTTTTTTCCACAAAGTCTTTTATAAAAACTAATGAACCCCTAGAGGGTTCAGGAGTCAACATAATTGTGTGGGCAGGATTTATTTGTACAGTGAATCCAATAAAACAGTTCTAAAAGGTTATTAGTAATAAAGTCACTCAAAATAAACTTAGCTCCTGCATTAACACACAACTTTTCTAGAAGGAACTACCCTTAGTTTTAGATTATAGTCAGTCTTTATTCATTCATATATCCCAGAAATATTTGTTGTGAGATTGTTTATTTCTGCATATTCTTCCAGATCATAGAAAAGGAAGGCTCCAGGGATTGTCATCAATAAATTGTTGAAATCTGAGAGGAAACAGAAATAAATAGGTGATTACAATTACAGATATGTGATTGTCAAAAAATCTGTTGGCAAAATTAAAATGTTAGGTCTATAACTTTATGAAAGACAGTCTTGGGCCTTCCAGACTACTACCTGACAGATAGTTACAACTGTTTTGTTTCTCTTTAATGTCATTTGATCATCAGTCATGCTACCCTTGAAAATTCAGTAAATTAGTGTTAGTACCGAGTCTGCAAGGAAACAGATCAATACACTCAGCCTGGTACTCTCAGTGCGTTTAATATATGTGAGGGGTTTTTCTTTTTGCAAAATGCCAGTAATTACTTTCGCAGTATTATCAGTCATTTCACTACTTCCTTTATGCAGAATAATTCTAAATAAACTAATGACTAAGCAGAGAAAAATAGTCAGAAGTACAAAAGATCTAAAATAACTAAGAATTTTAGAGAGCTGGAATTCAAAGAAAACATAAGGATTATTTTGTCTAACACATTTATTTATTTGGTTTAAGCATTCCCTCTCAACATCAAAGAAAGGAAAGAAGGCTGTGTGTGTATGTGTGTGCGTGTGTGTGTGTGTGTATGTGTGAATGTAGTCATGGCATGCACTTTGCCAGACATTCTGTGAGTTTAGATGTTGAGGGAAAAGAAGCGGCACTATGGACTTCTGGAGAGAATGCAGATGCATAGATGCAAAGACATCACCTTTATCCCCAAGGAATATAGAGCTGAGTGGAGACATTACAACCAAATAAGTAGTATACCATAAAATAGGATACTGTGATAAGCTAATTAGATTGTTTGATGGCAGTTTGAAAGAGGGGAGAGAAAGTCCATCTGAGGTTATCTGGTAAAACTTTATAAGTTACAGGAAATAAAAATAAAAATCAGCATTTTTAGGGTTTTCTTTGTCCTTGCAAATTATCTTTTTTATTGACAAACATAAAAGCAAATTTGTGTTCTGATACTTATTTCATAGTATTATAAAGACATAAATGTAAAGAAATGATTTGAATAATGTAAACTGTGTATTTTTAAAGTTTCTTTGTGTATTGTCATTTGTTGGAAGCATATTTTCTCATCTTCAACAGTTTTTATTTTTATTCATAATCTTAGTGTGAGATGCAGAATAGAAATGAGTAATAATTGAAAATTCCAGATAGTATAGATAGATGATATAGGTAGGTATCCTGGGGGCTCAGATGGTACAGGCTCTGCCTGCAATGCAGGAGAGGCAGGTTCAATCTCTGGGTCAGGAAGATCTTCTGGAGAAGAAAATGGCTACCCACCCCAGTATTATTGCCTGGGAAATTCCATGGATAGAAGAGTCTGGCAGGCTATAGTCCATGGGGTTGCAAAGAGACAGGCAGAACTGAGCAACTAACACACACACACAAACTGGTGGAGTACAGTTGTATCTAGCATAGACAGAAAGAGATATAGAATAGATACAACAATGGGGAGAGAAGGGGAGAGATAGAGAAGTAGAGATCCCACAAACATCAGTATGTTAAATACGTTCAGGTTATTATTCTCCATGCATTTCATTATATGTGTCAGTTGCTTAATTTGCTTAACTGTTCTATGAAATAAGTACTATTATTGTTACCCTGGACTTATCACTAAAGAAACCAAACAGGTATATTTGGTTTATTTATTTGTGTTTTTTTTTTTTTTTTTGACTGATGAAACAAATAACCACAAACTAAGTAAAATTTATTCTGTCATATTTGTGGAGGTCAGAAGCCTAAAACCAGTATCATTGGGCTGATATAAAAGTATCATCACAGTTGACCTTCCTCCCCGGATTCGAGAGAAGCATTGTTTGTTGACTTTTCCAGCTATGGTGGCTATTCCAGCTTTCTTTGTCTTGTGATTCCCCTCCAATCCCTGCCTCCATTTTCACATCACCTTCTCCTTTGCATGTTTGTCTCTCCTCTCTCTATCTGTATCAAGTTTTCCTCTGTCTCTTTTACATGAAAGGATCTTATGATTACTGCCCAAAGGGAAAATCCAGGATATCCTGTCTTAAGATACTTAATAGCATCTGTAAGATATTTTTTTTCCTTATTGGATAACAACTACAGTTTCCAATAGTTAGGAATTAATATTTTGGGTAACAGCCTACTACAAAAAATTAGATATTTTATTAAAACATCTCACAGCTTGTAATTTGTAGAACCTCTCAGATGCTCAGTGCATAAACTCTGTATATCAATAATTATGTTACTGTCCACCATTCACCACTGACTTCATGTGATCTACTAATTAAAAAAATTTTTTTTACCCATCTTATAGTAATGTGAGGATGGCTTATAAAATAATAATATTCTCATCAAAATAATTCAATGAATTACAGAAGCAAATCTGTCATTGTCACAGCATAGCAATGCCTTTTGTTTTATGCACTTAAAATAGTATTTGGGGATATTTTGTATTGATTTCCACAAGCTCAGTGAAACTACCTCAAAGACTAGATGTTTCCATCAACTCCTTATAGTAGAAGAGTATTACAAAACCTACTGTTGAAGTTATTTAAATTTCTTAGTGACAGTGCTGAAATGAAAATTAGTCAGAATACAAACTTAGTTAATTTTATTCTGTGTAGGCAGTCTGGTATTAATTATAAGGTATGGTATAACTACTACTTTCTAGATGAACTGCATAATCACTTGAATAATAATTTGAATACATTTAAGAGTTAGTTGTGTGCTAAGTTTTTCAAAATGTTAAGGTCCATGAATTTTATGATTATATTTATATACATATATGATTATGTATATATGCACATGATTATATAATATACTTTCATACATTATTATGTATACGTATTATATATGTGTGTGGGCTTCCCAGGCACTAGTGGTTAAGAACCCGCCTGTCAATGCAAAAGAGATAAGAGATGCAGATTTGATCCCTGGGTCAGGAAGAGCCCCTGAAGGAGGGCATGGCAACTCACTCCAGGATTATTTCCTGATGAATCCCCATGGATAGAGGAACCTGGCAAGCTATAGTCCATAGGGTCACACAACTGAAGTGACTTAACATGAATGCATTATATGTGTGTGTGTATCTATATCTATCTATCTATATATTGGTTGTTTCTGTTGTTCAGTCATTCAGTCATATACAAGTCTTTGTGACCCCATGGACTGCAGCACGCCAGCACGCCAGGCCTCCCTGACCCTTACCATCTTCCAGAGTTTGCCCAAGTTCATGTTCATCGTATCAGTGATGCTGTCCAGCCGTCTCATCTTCTGACACCCTCTTCTCCTTCTGCCCTTAATCTTTCCAGCATCAGGGACTTTACCAATAAGTCTTCTGTTCACATCAGATGACCAAAATACTGGAGCTTCAGCTTCAGCATTAGTCCTTCCAGTGAATATTCAGCGTTGATCTCCCTTGAGATTGACTAGTTTGATATCCTTGCCGTCCAAGGGACTTTCAGGAGTCTTCTCCAGCAGCACAGTTCAAAGGCATCAATTTTTTGGTGTACATGACCACTGGGAAGACCATAACCTTGACTATAGGGACACTTGTCAGCAAAGTAATGTCTCTGCTTTTCAACCCACTGTGTTTGTCATCACTTTCGTGTTAAGAAGCAATCATCTTCTGATTTCATGGCTGCAGTCACCATCTGCAGTGATTTCGGAGCCCAAGAAGATGAAATCTCTCACTATTTCCCCTTCTATTTGCCATGCAGTAACATGTGTGTGTGTGTGTGTGTGTGTGTGTGTAGAAAACCCGCAAGTGTTTTCTATCAAAACGATAAAGGCATAATAGTCTTTTTGTTGAGGGGGTCCTCTAGGATGTGAGAACTACTAGCCTAAAGAAGATGGAAATGTTGATGGAACAAGATGCCCAGACCCATCCTCTGTTCTCACCCATTGCTGTTAGCCCAACTCCTACACTGAACACCTGCATAGAAACCCAAAAATGCAGTTTGAGTGCTATTGATTGGGAGAAATAGAACTACAAGTACACACTCTACATAAAGATGAACGTTTCAGTTTCTCTCTCCCCACAGAACATAGAAATGTTAGACCTCTCCTAACATTTCAGGGACCAAGGGCAAAGGACAAATGAAGGGCCACTATTATATGTCTAAATAGATAAAACTGAAACTAACATTCCATTAATAATTCCATTATCTCCTCCAACCTATACACACATACTTTCAAAATGATCTTGAAGGTCAGACTCAAACTGAGAATTCCAAACTTCTAGGTGTTTCAGCCTCTTGTTTCTAACACCCATTATGTCCTACTTCTCTTTCCATTTCCAAGTTTATCCCATGTAACAATATGCTATGTACACAAGCCAGATGAACACACCAAAACTTCATTGACAACTCACAGCAAAAGAGCGTGCCTGGTGACTCAGATAGTAAAGAATTTGCCTGCAATGCAGAACTGGGTTCGATCCCTGAGTTGGGAAGATCCTCTGGAGAAGAGAAATGGTTACCCACTCCAATATTCTTGCCTGGAGAATTGCATGGACAGAGGAGCCTGGTAGGCTACAGACCAAGAGGTCACAAAGAGTCAGATATGACTGAATGACTAGCACTTTCACTTCACTTTTTCATTTTCACTCTTTTAAGCAGGTCTAAGTGGGGAAGGAGGTTCACAGTCTCACATAGGATGTTCTGATGCTCCTTTAGCTGTCTTTGAGGAGTGCTGTTTTGATTCAGCCACGTCACTCAGTTGCTCCTAGTAATTGAAATTGCACTTTTACCAGCCTTTCACAATTGAAATGGAAATTATGGAGACAAAGTAGAGAGAACCTTTGATTCTCAATAGTTGTTGATGTATTTGTACGTATTAATCAGCTCAAGCTGTGGTAAAAACAGAACAAAACAAAAACACAGACTGTGTGTCTTAAACAATATACAATTCTTTTCTCACAGTTTTTTGGAGGCTGGGAGTCTGAGGTCAAACTGCCAACAGGTTGGTTTCTCCTGAGGCTTCTCTACCTTTACTGTGCCCTCCAAGGTATTTTCTTTGGGCACATGTGCTGCTGGTGTCTTTTCCACTTATAAGGACACTAGTCTTATCAAACTAGGGGCCCATCCTTATAATCTCATTTAACATTTATTATCTTTTAAAAGGTCCTATCTCTAAATGCAGTTACACTGTGGGCTTTACTTACATCATTTAATTACTTCTGAGTATGACTACATAAAGATGATATAGTCTTCCTAACTTATAAAAGAGGAATCTGCATTTAACTAGATTGCCCAGGAATATTTATATTTAAGCCTCTAATGAGGGCTTCCCTGGTGGCTCAGCAGTAAAGAATCAGCCTGCTAATGTAGGAGACATGGGTTCCTGAGTAAGGAAGATTCCCCTGGAGAAAGAAATGTCAACCCACTTCAGTATTCTTGCCTGGGAAATCCCATGGACAGAAGAGCCTGGGGGCTACAGTCCATGGGGTTGCAAAAAGTCAGACAAGACTTAGCAACTAAACAACAAAGACCGGGCTTTTCCTTTCTGCTCAGAGTTGCCTGAGTCAAAGAAGAAAGAACACACTGGACTGCAGAATTTATTATTTGCACTACAAATTCCTACCAATGCTTTAAATCACTGGTAGCGGAAGCATCTGCAATGACCTGAACACTCCTGGTATTCCTGAACTCACAATTTCAGTACTTTCTAGACTAGAGAGTATTTTGGTAGAAATGTAAGGTAATATTTAGTTTAAACCACATGAGCCCATGGAGTGACATTTATCATACAAGAGTTGGTCTTGTACTTTGGTTCATTTTTCTTTTCACTAATTCCTGCCACAACATACTCCTTGATGAACATGTGAAGTTTTCCTAGAATGCAGTCAGGGAACAAGAGGTCCCAATAAAGGTGATCACAATAATTAACAGAGGAGGAAAGCCCACAGAACAGAAATTAAGCAAGCAAGAGTATTAGTTTGTTCTTTTTTGGCAGTATTCTGAACTTCTAACCATGATAGTCCATCATTGGTGATCAATAAGAGAAATGAGGCAACCTGTCTCCACTCTTAAAGACCATTCTCTTCTTTGGAAATAAGTCACAGAGCCAAGCACTGGCTGCAGGAGAGGTGCTTACTGTACCCTCTTGTTCACTCAGGGCTCCAGATTCAGTTTCATGGTCACTGTTGGAGTTGCCTCTGGGTCTGGGTTTTGGCGAAGGCTCCCATTTGGATTTACATAGAATATCTTTCTTCCTGGAAGCTGTGTTCCTTTAACTAAACTTCAGTTTTCATTTATGGCCTAGGAAAAAGGAAAGTAAAAATTCCTTTGAGCTATTTTCATATCCTAGAAATATAAAGCATGTCAAATATGCTAAGAAGGTAATGGTCTTTATTTAATAATCTGTAGTTAAAAATTATGAAACTCTAAATAATCACCTAAAATATTGTTTCAAAAATTTAAATATTTTTCTATATATATGACTTCACCTTTAGAGATAGATTAAATAATAAGAATAATACATGTCTGGGGGTGTTTTTTAATGAACATTATTATTATTACTTAGCACCATGACATTAGAAAACTCTTTGCTTCTCTATTGTCTTTAAATTGTTTCTTATTTTTGCTATTTTTATAATGCCTGAGCATCAGAATAATTTTCATAGAAAAGAATACTATATTTGAGTATCCTCTGGCTATTAGGAATAATAGGAAGTTGAATTAATAGTTGGAATTATACAAAATAGATCCAATATCCTTAAAAGTAAGATAAATTATCATAACTTTAAATTTTGTTAAATAGACCTTTATAATTTTATATAGATGGATTGAGTGGCAGAGTATGGAAAATAAAAACATAAATCAGTTCAGTTCAGCTCAGTCACTGAGTCATGTCTGACTCTTTGCGACCCCATGGACTGCAGCACGCGAGGCCTCCCTGTCCATCACCAACCCCTGGAGTTCACCCAAACTCATGTCCACTGAGTTGGTGATACCATCCAACCATCTCATCCTCTGTCGTCCCCTTCTGCTCCTGCCCTCAATCTTTCCCAGCATCAGGGTCTTTTCAAATGAGTCAACTCTTCGCATGAGGTGGCCAAAGTACTGGAGTTTCAGCTTCAGCATCAGTCCTTCCAATGAACACCCAGGACTGATCTCCTTTAGGATGGACTGGTTGGATCTCCTTGCAGACCAAGGGACTGTCAAGAGTCTCTTCCAACACCACAGTTCAAAAGAATCTATCCTTTGGTGCTCACCTTTCTTTATAGTCCAACTTTCACATCCATACATGACTACTAGAAAAACCATAGCTTGACTAGATAGACCTTTGATGGCAAAGTAACGTCTCTGCTTTTTAATATGCTGTCTAGGTTAGTCATAACTTTCCTGTCAAGGAGTAAGCATCTTTTAATTTTGTGGCTGCAATCACCATCTGCAGTGATTTTGAAGCCCAAGAAAATAAAACTCAGCCGCTGTTTCCACTGTCTCCCATCTATTTGCCATAAAGTGATGGGACCAGATGCCATGTTCTTAGTTTTATTAATGTTGAGTTTTAAGCCAACTTTTTCACTCTCCTCTTTCACTTTTCATCAAGAGGTTTTCTTAAGTTCTTTCTCGCTTTCTGCCATAAGGGTAGTATCATCTGCATATCTGAAGTTATTGATATTTCTCCTGGCAATCTTGATTCCAGCTTGCGCTTCATCCAGCCCAGCATTTCTCATGATGTACTCTGCATATAAATAGCATTGTACATAGTGTAGAAATGATATAGTATAATATAGAAATGATAGTGCTAAAATACCAGTCATGAAAACTTTATAGATGGCAGGCATAACATAATTTGCTGGTCATTTCTAGACATTGATTTGTCAGGCCTAATAAGGTAAGAATATTCAGGTAGGATTGAGTAAGTTTATATCAGGCCTTGGGCTTACTCCATACTAAGCCTGGACCAAGGCAGACTGTGTTGGCCAATATTCCTTGCCCTGATATTACATCTCCTCTCCATCCCAAAACTTTGAATTCTGCTTTATCTATGGCTCTCTTTGTATTTGTGACAAAGATAACTAGAGCAGTGACTTATGTAGCTTTATGTTTCTGCCTACAAAGATATGGTGGCAATCGGGGCACTGGATAAATTCATAAAAAATGACTTCTGCTCTTAAAATCTATGTACGTCTATGTACGCAAGTGGTGTGGGAGTGAGAAAACCCTGATGGATGGGCACTGATTACATGGGATTTGGGAGTTGATGTCAAAGACAGTGGTTTGATGTGGGAGGCCAGGAAGGACAACACTGAACATGTGAATTGGAGAGGGCTGCTACCAAATCCTGCCATCTCATGTATGTCCCCCTCTATGCACACATACACACATTGATAAAACATAGCACATAAGCTTCACTGGCAGGTAGACCTGGATTCATGACTTAGACACATCACAAAGTTATTTGTACTCTTACAACCTGTGAAAGGAGGTTACAAGCCCTTATTTCTGAGGATTGTCATGAAGATTAAATTGAGAAATAGGTATGCATAATATTTCCAGTGGAATTTCTGTCACAAAACAAGTGCCCAGTGAATGATATCTACAAGCATAATTTTGACAATTGTAGTTTTGTCTAATTAATTAACTTAAACGGACTCTGACACATCATACCATATATTCCCATGGGATTAGTGAATTTCTCTGAGATTTTGCAGCCAAGATTAGTTTCTGAGCTAAGTTTCTACAGGCACTTAGAAATTGTTTTCCTAGATAGGCAGGAAAGAGGGGAAGAGTTTGCAGTGGGGTGACAGATTATATTTTTCCAAATATGGTCACAATATGGTCTATCCTTCTAAAATGTGACCTGCAAGGCCCTGTTAAGAAGGGATGATTCCAGTCATTCATGAAGTCGAAATTTATTCCTATCTGAGCTCATATGTTCCTCCCTTACTTGAATTCTGGAAGTCAGCATAACATTACCTCCCAATTTTTACTCTGAAATCATTACAATTAAGCTTCTTTGACCTACAGCTGAGTGCTACTAATGCAAAGACCTGCAGAGTGCCTTAGCATTCCACGTTAGAGTTTCCAAATCTAGCAATGAAGAGATAGCTTGTATTTTATACTTCCTGCATAGTTGCAAGAAATTATCTTTCTTCATTATTCATCTGCTCATATATTTTTCAAGCTCTATTATTATGTAGATTTCCCTCCCCCCAGCATTTTCACATACTTAATGTAACCTCAACCCTGATATTCTGGAAAATTTGAAACCAAAAAAATAATATTTTGATTTCTTAAGATACTTTGAAGTGCTTTAAATAAGTAAGTTAGCAGAACCAGGATTCATCATTTTCTCAAGAAGTAATTTTGAAATATGCTTTACAAAAATGTGGTGTAAGCAATGTCAAACCACAATACATGTGTTTCATGAAAATGCTGAAACATCTGGTTTTTGATGAATAATAGTTAAAAATTGACTAAAGTATCATAGTTTCTTCAAAGCACTTAAGATTGTCTTCACGGAAATTTACTCATTTGTTTCTCATGACAGGGCTTTTCTCCTCTTCCTTTTTTACACATGAAGTAATAGTGAAGACCAGAAAGTTCAGTGACTAAAGTATCCAGAAGCCAGACCACAAAGCTGGGTTGGGTGATTGCATGGATTAGAACCTCTATATTTTACACTTACATTCCGCACACAGTACACTGGCCCATGATGATACTGACACATTCATTCAGCAGGTATTTATTGGATACATACCATAGACCAGGCTCTGAGAATCCATTGTAATGTGGCAAATTCTTTGTTTCATCGTGGTCTTTTCAATGTACTGAATAAAGTGGCAGTTATAAGTAAGAATTAAAAATGCAACACTTCCTCAAATACTAAACATAGAATTACCATAAGATCCTGCAATTCCACTTCTGAGTATACACACAAAATTGA
This sequence comes from Cervus elaphus, assembly GCF_910594005.1. Taxonomy (NCBI): domain Eukaryota; kingdom Metazoa; phylum Chordata; class Mammalia; order Artiodactyla; family Cervidae; genus Cervus; species Cervus elaphus. The sequence continues at coordinate 39,634,360 of NC_057831.1, forward strand.
GTTCGAATTCACAGATACCTGAAAACCAACTTTCATAGCAGCCTTACTTACAAGAGCCAAAAGATAGATGCAAACCAAGTGCCCACTGACAGATCAATGGATAAACCAAATATAGAATAGACATACAATGGAATTTTCTTCAGTTCTAAAAAGGAAGGAGATTCTGACAAATGCCATGACATGGAGGAACTTTGAAGACATTATAATAATTGAAATAAACCAACCACAGAAAGACAAATTTTGAATGATTCTACTTATATGGAGTTCCTACAATAATCAAATTCATAGAGACAGAAAGCAGAATGGTAGTTGCCACATCTGGGGGAGAGAAAAAGAGAATTAGCATTTAAACGGTACAGTGTTTCAGTTTAAGAAGACGAAAAACATTGTAGAAGTTGATTGTCAGTTCAGTGCAGTTCAGTTCAATCACTCAGTCTGAATTCTTTGCAACCACATGGACCAACACGCCAGGCTTCCCGTCCTTGACCAACTCCCAAAGTTTACTCAAACACATGTCCATTGAGTCGGTGATGCCATCTAGCCATCTCATCCTCTGTCATCCCCTTCTCCTCCCATCTTCAATTTTTTCCAGCATCAGGGTCTTTTCAAATGAGTCACTTCTTCACATCAGGTAGCCAAAGTATTGGAGTTTCAGCTTCAGTATTAGTCCTTCCAATGAATACTCAGGACTAATTTCCTTTAGGATGGACTGGCTGAATCTTTTTGCAGTCCAAGGGACTCTCAAGAGTCTTCTCCAACACCACAGTTCAAAAGCATCAATGCTTCATCATTTAGCTTTCTTTATAGTCCAACTCTTACATACAGTATTACAGGAAAAACCATAGCTTTGACTATACGGACCTTTGTTGGCAAAGTAATGTCTCTGCTTTTTAATATGTTGTCTAGGTTGGTCATAACTTTTCTTCCAAAGAGCAAACATCTTTTAATTTCATGGCTGCAGTCACCATATGCAGTGATTTTGGAGCCCCCCAAAATAAAGTTTCTCACTGTTTCCCCATCTATTTTCCGTGAAGTGGTGGGACCAGATGTCATGATCTTAGTTTTCTGAATGTTGAACTTTAAGTCAACTTTTTCACTCTCCTTTTTCACTTTCATTAAGAGGATGTTTAGATCTTCTTTGCTTTCTGCCCTAAGTGTGGTGTCATCTGCATATCTGACTATTGATATTTCTCCCAGTAGTCTTGATTCCAGCTTGTGCTTCATCCAGTCCAGCATTTCTCATGATGTACTCTGCATATAAGTTAAATAAGCAGGGTGGCAATATACAGTCTTAAGGTTTTCCTTTCCTGATTTGGAACCACTCTGTTGTTCCATGTCCAGTTCTAACTGTTGCTTCCTAAACTGCATACAGATTTCTCAGGAGGCAGGTAAGGTGGTCTGGTATTCTCATCTCCTTAAGAATTTTTCACAGTTTCGTTGTTATCCACACAGTCAAAGGATTTGGCATCATCAATAAAGCAGAAGTAGATGTTTTTCTGGAACTCTCTTGCTTTTTCATTGATCCAACAGATGTTGGCAATTTGATCTCTGGTTTTTCTGCCTTTTCTAAATCCAGCTTAAACATTTGGAAGTTCATGGTTCATGAAGTGTTGAAGCCTGGCTTGGAGAATTTTGAGCATTACTTTGCTAGCATGTGAGATGAGTGCAATTGTGCAGTAGTTTGATTATTTCTTGGCATTGCCTTTCTTTCAGATTGGAATAACAACTGACCTTTCCCAGTCCTTTGACCTCTGCTGAGTTTTCCAAATATGCTGACATATTGAGTGCAGCATTTTTACAGCATCATCTTTTAGAATTTGAAATAGCTCAACTGGAATTTCATCACCACCACTAGCTTTGTTTGTAGTGATGCTTCCTAAGGCCCACTTGACTTCACATTCCCAGATATCTGGTTCTAGGGTATCTGGGTCATGAAGAATTTTTTCGGATAGTCCTTCTGTGTATTCTTGTCACTTTTTCTTAATATCTTCTGGTTCTGTTAGGTCCATATCATTTCTATCCTTTATTGTGCCCATCTTTGCATAAAATGTTCCCTTGGTATCTCTAATTTTCCTCTAGTCTTTCCCATTCTATTGTTTTCCTCTATTTCTTTGCATTAATCACTGAAGGTTTTCTTATCTCTCCTTGCTATTCTTTGGAACTCTACATTCAAATGGGTATGTCTTTTCTCCTTTGCCTTTCATGTCTCTGCTTTTTACAGCTATTTATAAGGCCTCCTCAGACAACCATTTTGCCTTTTTGCATTTATTTTTTGGGGGGGAGAAGGTCTTGATCACTGCCTCCTCTACAATGTCACGAACTGCCATCCATAGGTTTTCAGGAACTCTGTCTATCAGATCTAATCCCTCAAATTTGTTTGTCACTTCCACTGTAGGATTGTAAGGGATTTGATTTAGGTCATACCTGAATTGTCTAGTAGTTGTCTCTTCTTTCTTCAGTTTAAGTCTGAATTTTTTAATAAGGAGTTCATGATCTGAGCCACAGTCAGCTCCTGGCCTTGTTTTTGTTGACTGTATAGAGCTTCTCCATCTTTGGCTGCAAAGAATATAATCAATTTGATTTCGGTGTTGAACATTTGGTGATGTCCTTGTGTACAGTCTTCTCTTGTGTTGTTAGAAGAGGGTGTTTGCTATGACCAGTTCATTTGGCAAAACTCTATGAGCCTTTGCCCTGCTTCATTCTGTACTTCAAGGCCAAATTTGCCTGTTACTCCAGGTATTTCTTGACTTCCTACTTTTGCATAATGAAAAGGACATCTTTTGGGGGTGTTAGTTCTAGAAGGTCTTGTAGAACTTCGTAGAACCATTCAATTTCAGCTTCAGCATTACTGGTTGTGGCATAGTCTTGGATTACAGTGATATTGAATGGGTTGCCTTGGAAACGAACAGAAATCATTCTGTCATTTTTGAGATTGCACCCAGGTACTGCATTTCAGACTCTTGTTGACTGTGACAGCTACTCCATTTCTTCTAAGGGATTTTTGCCCTCAGTAGTAGATAAAATGGTCATCTGATTTAAATTCACCTATTCCCATCCATTTTAGTTCACTGATTCCTAAAATGGCGATGCTGACTCTTGCCATCTCCTGTTTGACCTCTTCCAATTTGCCTTGATTCATGGACCTAATATTCCAAGTTCCTGTGCAATATTGCTCTTTATAGCATCAGACTTTACTTTCATCACCAGTTCCACCCACAACTGGATATTGTTTTTTCTCTGGCTCTGTCTGTTCATTCTTTCTGGAGTTATTTCTCCACTGATCTCCAGTAGCATATTGGGCACTTACTAACCTGGGGACTTCATCTTTCAGTATCCTATCTTTTTCATAGTGTTTCATACTGTTCATCACAGAACTGTTTGAGAGCCTCCTTCAGAGTTACAGGTCAGCAGTGGATTGCTACAGGGACAGAGGCTCTCGGTGCAGGAGATCTGGGTATGGCATAAGCCCTCTTGGAGGATATTGCCCTTAACCCCACCACAGAGCCACCAGAACTGACATAGGACTGGGGAAACAGGCTCTTGGAGCGCACAAACAAAACCTTGTGCACACCAGGACCCAGGAGAAAGGAGCAGTGAGCCCACAAAAGACTGACCCAGACTTGCCTGTGAGTGTCCAGGAGTCTGTGGCAGAGGTGTGGGTCAGTAGTGGTCTGCTGCAGAGTTGGGGGCACTGAATGCAGCAGTTCATGCATGGGACTTTGTGAAGGAGGTCCCCATTATCTTCATTATCTTCACCATAGTTTGGCCTCAGGTCAAACAACAGGGATTGAACACAGCTCCACCCATCAACAGAAAATTGGATTAAAGATTTACTGAGCATGGCCCCACCCATCAGAACAAGACCCAGTTTCTCCCTCAGTCAGTCTCTCACATCAGGAAGCTTCCATAAGGCTCTTATCTTTCTCCATTAGAGGGCAGACAGAATGAAAGCCACAATCACAGAAAACTAACCAATCTGATTGCATGAACCACAGCCTTGTCTTACTCAATGAAACTATGAGCCATGCCGTGTAGGGCCACCCAAGATGGATGGGTCATGGTGGAGAGTTCTGACAAAATGTGATCCACTGGAGAAGGGAAAGGCAAACCATTTCAGTATTCTTGCCTTGAGAACCCCATGAACAGTGTGAAAAAGAGGCTTATTGTATACCAGTGTAAATGCACTTAATGCCACGGTATTGTACACTTAAAAATGGTCAAAATGGTAAATTTTATGCTATGTATATTTTCCCACAAAAACTATATAATAACAAAGCATACTATGTACTACATTAAACACATTATTGTTGTTGTTGGTTTTATTCAGTAAGTCATGGCCAACTCTTTTTGTGACCCCATTGACTGTAGCCCTCCAGGCCCCTCTGTCCATGGGATTTCCCAGGTAAGAATACTGGAATGGGTTGCCATTTCCTTCTCCAAGGGATCTTCCCAAATCACGGATCAAAACTACATCTCCTGCATTGCATGAGATTCTTTACCACTAAGCCACCAGGAAAGCCCCAATCATATTCTACACATTGTTATCTCACTTAGTCTCCATAACAACCTTAAAAGGGATACATCACTATTGTCCCCACGTTACACACATGCAACCTAAACCTCAGAAAGATTGAAGATGCTGTAGAACATCCCTTGGCTAAATAGCAACATGGCTAGGATGTGAACATAGTTCTCTTTAACTTCAAAGCCTGGCATGGAGTTAATCACCATACTATTATATATTGATACCATGTTGAAGCTACCATGCCATTGATTTCTGACTTCCAACATTTTGACTGAGAGGCTAACTGAGAAGTATGTGGCTGTTTGTATGTTGTTGTGCTCCTTTAAAAGGCATGCCCTTTTTTCTTGTTTATCTTTTGTTTTTGATTTCCAGCAAGTTTACCATGATGTAACTAGGTATAATTTATCTCTGTATTTATGGTTTGTCAAACTTTGTGAATCAGTGGCCTTTGTAAGTTTCGCAAAATTCTTTGCCATCTTTTTTCTTTCCAAAAATTGGCTTCTGCCATAGTCCATTATTCTCTCAATACTTATCAATTATATTAACGTTAGATATTCTTCACAATGACCCAGAAATATTCTCTACGATATTTGCCTTCCATCCTTCACTATATCTGGGCTTTTAGTTGCAACGGTAGTTGGTTATTTTAGATTTTGATGTTTTGTTTTGTCTTTTACTATCTTGTCCGTTAATCTTTTAATCTTTCCTTCACCTGAGGAAAATCTATTCAAATGAGATTTTATTTTCTTTTACATATTCAGAGTTTGATTGTGCTTATTTTTTTATAGATTCTAGATTTCTGATTAAACTCTTTAGTTTTTCTTCTATTATCATAAATAGTTATTTTTAACTCTAGGGCTGATATCTGCAGTAAAGCTTCCCTTTCCTTTTATTCTCTTGTTTTTCAAGATTGTTTTAATGTGGTAATGATGTCTTTTACACAGTTATCTAGAACTTTGAAACTTAAGTTCATGTTAATTTTCTAAATAAGTCTAAAAGAAAGTTTTATACTTTCAGATAAACAAATAAACTTTTATAGAGCCCTCCAAGTAATATACAAAGCAATAACTTTAAAAATTTTCATGCCAGACAGTATCTATATTCCAAATACTCTCAAGTGGAAAATAATTTGCATATTTTATTTAGAGAAAGACAGATGTTAAAGTTTAGGTTTCCAAGGATTATTCACTAATGCCCACTTAGTATGAATACTTTATAAAATCTGTTTATTACATTTGAGGACTATATATATTTTTAATGAAATAAAGTCTTGGATACCAATTTCTTTTGTTTATTGATAGTGCATATCCCTCTAGCAATCAGAAAAGAATCATAAAAGTATTTAAATGTACTTATGATAAACCAAGCGTTGTTTTTCCTTCTAGTTGACAATCAAGAAGAAAATATTTTCTTGGACTCTGACAGAAAACTTCAAATATATATATATACACAAACAGGGCCATGATGCATATCTTCCTGTTGCTTAAAATGTTAGTTTGAACATGTGTCAGATGTGGAAAACCAACTTAGAGGAAAATTTTTCATTGACTGGGATATTGTTATGAAAAGTCACAATTATGTGGATGCTTATAGACAATGTATTTGAAAATAAACATTCAATTGTTATCATAGGCCTTTCTATGCAATTTCTTTTTTTAACCATATGCAAGCATCATTTTGCCAATTTTTACTAAAGGATTAATACTAATGTGCTTAATTTAGCTGAAAAGTTTGAACTTAATACTCTTTAGTACTGTATATTGCACTGGGTATTGTATTAGGAAAACAGCATAACTTACTGCTCGATGAGTCATGTAGATTGATCAAGAGAGGTGAAAGTAAGCTTGTGGTTGGGAACCAACCAATTTTATCGTGATGAAATGGAGCTTTCTTGGAGTTGACAATTGGTGGTGTCAAAATCATAAAAGAAAAACATAATATATCCATTTTACCTTAGCTTATAAAATGTGTATGTCATTATTGGAAATGCATTTTGTTTTTTATACCTGAGTTGTGAAGTAGATAGGACAAATCTGGAGACAAAGAGAAAAGAACTAGTCTGAGATCTTAAATGTTAAATATAAAATTTAGAACAGCGGATTTGTAATTTGAAACAAGCCTTCTATTTGTTTTCCAAGAAGTTTGCAATTTGTATTTGTGAAGCACCTACTAGAGGCAAAACAATGAATTTGGTGGTTGAGAAACAGCCTAGAGAGTCCGAAATTCCAGAAGTTTCCCAAAAATTTACATATAGGTAGATAGATGATAGAAGATAGAGATATATATGGCTTTCTATCTATCCATCTATCATTAAAATTTGATAAGATTTTTCATAGGAAGTTTACAATATTGTACAGAATGCTAACTGGAAAGCCACAAAACTTAACCCAGTGCTTTTCCTAGGATTAGAAGAAAAGAGAGAATGACATCTCAGATGGAAAGTATAGCACACTCAAAAGAAGAGAAAAGAGAGACTGTGGCCTGCCTATGCACCGGGAGTAGAGAAAAATTGACATGACCAGATTATGTGTGTTTTAATAAGAAGTATTTGAGAGGAGGTCAGTATGGCTAAAAATCATGAAAATCCCTTCCATTTCCACATCTACCCAAAGGACATTATAGTGGTTATGCTGATACACTGATCAGATATTCTGTCTTCAGTAGTAAAACCCAGATTTACCCAGCTGCTCAAGCATCACTGACTTACAGCTCTTAGCTGACTTTCTGGGGGAATAGCCTCCATACCCGTAGCCTAACCTCTAGGGAATTATTGTCAGTATGGGAGAATATAGTCCAGGTCCTCTTGCCTCTATTTGAGGTCACTACAAAAGGCCATTTCAGCTACAAAATTCCCTCTAGAATTGGCTGAGGATGTCGCTGTGACTGTTTACAATTTACCGTATTCTCCTGCTCAGTCTTGCTTCCCCATTTCCATAGAGGTGCTGATCCCTAGCACTCTCCAACAAACTCCCAAAGAACAAATCTATCTCAGTTTATTTTCCTAGGCTCCTAACTGCATTTCCCACGGTTGTCTGATGTCTATAGAAAAAATAAATGTGAAAAAACATTTCCCCTATATGAAATACTTCATTCACGCTAACTATAAAATCAAATATTATGTAAAACAGCTATCAGTTTTGAAGAACTATAGAGGCAATAATGACTGGGATATCAAAGAACAACTATAGAGTATTAAGTCCAAACTTTTAAGCTAAATTAAGCACATTAGTATCAGTCCTTTAATAAAAATTGGCAAAATGATGCTTGCATATGGTTAAAAAAAGAAATTGCATAGAAAGGCCTATGATAAAATAATAAGCTCTGACCTAAGCCCCATCACCTTCACAGCCCCTAGACACCTACGTAAACATTCCACTTCTTCAGTTAAGTTCAGTTGCTCAGTCGTGTCCGACTCTTTGTGACCCCACGGACTACAGCATGACAGGCCTCCCTGTCCATCATCAAATCCTGGGGTTTACTCAAATTCATGTCCGTTGAGTTGGTAATGCCATCCAGCCATCTCATTCTCTGTCATTCCCTTTTCCTCCTGCCTTCAATCTTTCCCAGCATCAGGATCTTTTCTAGTGAGTCAGTTCTTCCCCTCAGGTAACCAAAGTATTGGAACTTCAGATTCAGCATCAGTCCTTCCAATGAATATTCAGGACTAATTTCCTTTAGGATGGACTGGTTGGATCTCCTTGCAGTCCAAGGGACTCTCAAGGGTCTTCTCCAACACCATAGTTCAAAAGCATCAATTCTTCAGCACTCAGCTTTCTTTAGAGTCCAACTCTCACATCTATACATGACTACTGGAAAAACCATAGCCTTGACTAGATGGACCTTGTTGGCAAAGTAATGTCTCTGCTTTTTAATATGCTGTCTAGGTTGGTCATAACTTTCCTTCCAAGGAGCAAGCATCTTTTAATTTCATGGCTGCAGTCACTATCTGCAGTGATTTTGGAGCCCAAAAAAATAAAGTCTCTCACTGCTTCCATTGTTTCCCCATCTATTTGCCATGAAGTGATGGGACCAGATGCCATGATCTTAGTTTTCTGAATGTTGGGTTTTAAGCCAACTTTTTCACTCTCCTTTTTCACTTTCATCAAGAGGCTCTTTAGTCCTTCTTCGCTTTCTGCCTTAAGGTGGTGTCATCTGCATATCTGAGGTTATTGATATTTCTCCTGGCAATCTTGATTCTGGCGTGCTGTAGTTCATGAGATTGCAAAAAGTCAGAAATGACTTAGCAACCGAACAATAATAGTTTTCCTGAAGATTTATTCCTAGTGCTAAATTATTTCTTTACTCTACCTTTTGTTGATTATTAATTTAATATGTTATCTCAACTTTCAGTTACAAAAATTGCAGATTTCACTCACACAATCTTCCATCTACCTTTCCATTCCAAAAATTGGATTGTTTAAAATTAAAATTTTATTTCTTTAGTGAAATTTTTACCTTTAAATTACATCCAATGTTTGTAGTTCTGTGTAATATCTCTTGACTTGATATGATGTTACACAAGGATAACAGCATACTTCTCTTCTCTCATCCTCTTTCTTCTTTCTATGTTTATCTACATTTTAGTGGTAGCTTTATGTCTTAATTAACAAGGTCCAAAAATACTCAGCAGGTTTCCCTGGTCGTTCAGTCAGTAAAGAACCCACTTGCAATGCAGGAGATGCTAGTTTCATCCCTGGTTTTGGTAGTCTCCCTGGAGAAGGGCATGGTGACCCACTCCAGTATTTTGCCTGGGAAATCCCATGGATTGAGGAGCTTGGCAGGTTATAGTCCATAGGGTTGCAAAGAGTAGGGCACACTTGAAGTGACTGAGCACACATGCACAAAAATACTCAGTAACCAAAATTCAACTCTGTATACCATGAAAATCAACAAAGTCTACATTTTTGTAACTTGTTCAACAGTGTGCACTACATAGCAAAGGATAGTATCTCAGTGAACATTTGCTTTGCTACAGTCTCTATCTAATAACCTTAATGCCATTATGAAAAATATATCCCAGGTGTCAGGTCAAATAGCTTTTTCTTATCCTTCACTGACTGCTCAAAATAGTGCCCGTTTTGGTTTGCATATTATTTTGAAGGTACATGTCTCTACTTCCTTTCACAAAATTTTCCTTTCCTCTCTTGGCCTCTAACTCCAACATGCATATGCCCCATAACCACTACATTGGATCCAAAATTAAGTGAACTTTCCTTTCCAGTTACTTCTCTTGTGTTTCCCTATTCTGTGGTTTCTCCACCATGGCACTAGTCACGCTTTGGACTGTGTAGCTTGCTGTGGGGGCTGACTTGTGCATTGCAGGAGGCTTAGCAGCATCCTTGACCTCTACTCACTAGTTGCTAGGGCGTCCTCCCTTCTCCAGCTGTGACAACTAAAATGTCTGCAGACATTGCCAAGCATCATCTGGGCTTTAAGTTCATCTCCAGTTGAAAACAACTGATCACGACTAATTAGGTATATAACGTAATCAATTTACCATATACATACTTTCAAAACTGACAATCAAAAATGCTTCCCACTAGTGTCTCTTGCTCCTTGCCTAGGCCTTTGGGCTGGTTCACAGAAAATGCGATAAAAGCTGTTTGCTTCTACAGGTCTTGTGGGGGTGTATTTCTCTTCGGGGAAGATTGATGGACAGGCTGACATAATTACCAACACTAGCATGGCGATGATTATGTTTTGTCAACTGAGAAAACTAAGTTGATAAGGCTAAATATAATTTTAGAGACTTGCTTCCTCACAAAAAGTCTTGACATTGATGTGATTTTTAGGTGTAGGTACATGATTTCATCTTTTTGAACGTCTCCTTGTAAATAATAATCCTGATTACAGCCATCAATTAAGAATCAACAAGAAGAAAGGTGTTAAATGCAGAACCAAAGCAGAACACAATTTAAAAAAAAAAAAATTCAGCAACCAAAATAACAAATCCAAGATATAATGGTCCTCTCATAGTACAAAAAGTCTCACCTCCCAATCCAACTTCTTCAGGAATTAGAGAAGGAAAATCTGGATTGCATTTTAAAAATAGGAAATCTAACTTAATACCTTTAAATTTAAACCAGTAGACTCAGTGAATACATTTTCCCAACCTTTAATTCTTCAATCAAAAGAAAACAGTATACTGGAAAGCCATAGAAGGCAAGTAACATTTCTTTTAGTCCTGTCTATGTCCAAATACTCAGAGAGAACTTTTAACCTACCTAATCCTTTAATACTTACAGTGTTTATCATCTTCCTTATGCCACTCCCTCAGAGAGGTTAAATTACATATTCAAGGTCTTACATCTAGTAACAAATAGCACTTTGGTTCAAATCTATGTCTTCTGTTATCAGAACCCACTCTGTTATCCTGCGTTCAGAGAGGATGATCACTTTCCTTGGAGACAGATGATCTGTTATACTACACAGCACCTCTGATGTGGAAGAAATAAGCTTTTTCTCTTTGCTTATCTGCTTATCTATTGAGAAGTATACTTTATGCCCTTCTGCTGAGAGGAATGAGAAAAAAATTTCCAACTCTAATAAACTGCTGTGTGTCTGTGTGCTCAGTCCTGTCTGACCCTTTGCAACTCCGTGGGCTGTAGTCCACTGGGCTCCTCTGTCCACAGAATTCTCCAGGCAAGAATACTGGAGTAGGTTGCCATTTCCACCTCCAAGGGACCTTCCCTACCCAGGGATCGAACAAACCCAAGTCTCCTGCGTCTCCTGCCTCTGCAGGTGGATTCTTTACCACTGAGCCAACTGGGAAGCTATATGATTATTGAGCTTTAGTTGGTCTACTTAAGAAACTTAGGACAAATTGAATAATAACATCCCACTACTGTGCATGAAGTGTGCAAAAATACTCATGAGCTTATAAAGAATGAGAATCTATACTTTGAATTCTGAAGAATTAATATGGAATTAATTAATTAATTAATTCTTGCCAGACTCCTAGATGGCAGACTTTATGCTAGGGGTTTAGGGTACAAAGTTATAGAAGCCTGGGATCTGTGTTAGTTTCCTAGAGCTGCTGTAACAAAGAACCCAAAATGAGGTGACGTATAACAACAGAATTTTCTGTCACATTTTACAGGCCAGGAGTCAATAATTGAGGTGTCAGCAGACCACACTCAGTTGGAAGGCTATAGGAAAGCATGCTTCCTTGTCTCTTCCAGCTCTGATGGCTCCAGACATTCGTTGGCTTCTGGTTGCATGTTGTTCATCTCTGCCTCCATCTTCACGTGACCATCTCTGTCTGTGTCTTCTCCTTGTCTCTCTGTATAAGGACTTGTATCATTGAATTTAGGGTACACCCAGATAATCCAGGATGCTTTAATTTGAGATCCTTAACTTAATTATACCTGCAAAAATCCTTTTTCCAAATCAGGCCAAACTCATGGGATCTTGGGCTCAGAGTGCAAACATAATTGGGGACACCGTTTAACTCCCTACAGTCTCTTACCTGAAGGAAACCAAATAAGTGGAAAAATAATATAGATGTGACAAAAGTCTATTTGGGGATAATGAGGACACGAAGAAATGAAACACAAACCATCTAGAGGGATTCAAGAAAAGCTTCACAAAGAAGGGATTCTAAGCTTGATCTTGAAACACAAGAAGAATAAAAATATTTTGGATTTCTTAAGCAGAAGTAATAAAACTGTATTCCATCAACTGCAGATGTATTTTGTTTGGCCCACATAATATTTACCTACACAATGTTGAGATTAATTGAATAAGTTGCTAACATTGAAATCCTGGGACATGTCACACAATAATCTGGACATCTTGCTTCTTTGGAAAAATTGTAGTATCTGGCAATTTTGACCTATGATAGTGCATGACAAATATCATCTGGAGCTGAGTGGAAATACTACTTTGGATGGAATCTGTAGGTTTCAGTTTTAAAATGTGCCTACAACTGCCTCTCATTTACATTATAATCAGGTCAAATGTCAAGTTGTTATTGTACTTGTGCTATTTTCTTGTATGATAGAGTCAAAGAGAAAGACAAATTTAATTTATCTGTGTGTCTATTAAAAGTGGGAAAGTAAATGACAGAGAGGACATTGTGATTCAAAAAAAAAAAAAAAGAAAAATCATACTTATATATTTACAAAAAGAAGATTTTTTTTTTCCTTTAAAATGAAAAATGCATCTGGGTGAGAATAGCAATTTTTATCATCATTGTTCACTTTATTTATTTATATTCCCTGTGCATTTTGCTTCTGTGGGCATTTGAGCTTTCAACCTTTACCTTTCATATCTTAGATCTGGGAGAATGTGTTGATAAGTAGAGAGGTTTCTAGGATACAGAATGTGAACTACTGTAATCCTCACTGCTTTCATTGTTAAATACAGAACTCATAATTGAGAAGAAACTGGAACCAAAACATGCTCTGGGCATTGGCTCTTCATGTTCTCTCAAAAGCCTGACCAATTACCAAAAAGAAACTCTGTCTTCTTGTGATCTTTTCTGCATATTTGCCTCTTTTATTTGTTGTAAGGACATGTATCACTGGATTTAGGCCACACCCAGATCACTCTGCCTGTAGTCCAAAACTCCAAAATATTCCTGCACAGTGGGATAGCTGATGGCATCACATAATCACACATCGATCTAGGCCACACCTCCTTGGAGGCTGTGAATATTTGGAGGTGTTCTGCATGCATGCTTTCAGGTAAGAAATGTCCAACTACATGTGACAAATAGCTTATTTTGCAATTTTCTATTAGTAGAAATTGGTATTCCACAGTAAGACCTCCAGTTAAAATTTGACATTATAGCAATAAATAGTAGAATTTTTAAATAGGGACATAGATATTTTTTAACTGCACAGGATAGAGGTTTACCAATTTACAAAGTCCAAAATCATGTCTGGTGACTCATAGTACAAAGTGACTCATACAGTCACCTCGAAAGGATGACTAACACTGAAAGGATATCTGGTAATCCAGTATAAAAGAGCTGTTCTGAAACAGAAAGACAGAACTCTTTCCCTGACTATTAGCAAAGACAATAAGGATTCCCAAACAAAATTTAACTCTTGAGGTTCAAGGCTACAATCTCAATAATTAAAGCAAATTCTGAGTTCTGGATAGATGGATGGATTTTCCATGGATGGGTAATCCATGAATAGCAGCATGGAGTTTGGATTTTTCCAAATACCCACAAAAAACAAAAGAAATAACTTCATAGTTAAATGTTGTATATATACAACATTTATGTAACAAAGTGAAAACATATCCCTCATAGGACTCAAAATATAAGAACTTGGGGGGAAAAAAAATACCAAGAGTTACAAAACTCATGTTATCACTGAAAATCATGGCAGGATATTAGAGAACAATAACTGGATCTAGGAGGATTTTTTTTTTTTTTCATTCAAAGAATGCGTGAGTGCAGAAGGTCTCTGACAGGGATTTTATTGGCTTAAGAACCCCATTCCTTGTAAACTCTAGAAATTGACTAGTTAGGGTACTATTGTAGGTCAGAGTCTCAGTTGAGGAATACTGCTATAAGTGGAAGCAAAATTTGGCAGGATAGGATAAAGCAGCATGAAAAAAAAAAAAAAGAGGAATAGGCATGAGCCAGATAGAGGTGTAAGAGAACAGAGCCATGGAAAATCAGAAATTAAGGTACCATATTTTTGATTACCTTCCAGAAACAACAGAAAAGAAAAAAATCTAGCTAAACCACATTTCCTCAAAGTTTAGGAAAAGATAAATTCACAAAAAGATGAACAACAGAAATTTATCAATTCAGATTTTATACAAGGTTGTAACAAGATTTAAAAAGAATAAGGAACAAAATAATATATCTATATATAAAGGAAAACCAGATAAACAAAAAACAGACCAAAGCTATAACTTATAAGAATCCAAAAGCTGTGACATTAAAAATGATACATGATGTGAAACAACATAAATCATATTTAAAAAAAAACTCAGAAATAAATTAAAAGTTGTCAAAAAAGAATTAGGACTGAAATAAAAAAGTATTTAAGAAATGAACACAAAACTAGAAGGAAGTTAAGAGCTAATAAACAGAATAAATCATGCCTCCTCAAGAGAAATAAAGGTTTAAAAGGAAGAAAGTTGCATTTAATATTTTAAAGTGAAGAAAGCAACTAAAAAGATTCAGAAAAAGCAGATATTATAAACAAGCAAAGGCTATATAGCTTGCAAACAAAGGAGGCTCCAAAGAATAAAAAGAAAAAGAGAAGAAATGTTGTAAGTTAAAATTCAAGAAAACTTTTCTAAAGTTAAAAAAAGAAAGCTACATATAGAAAGCATATTCTATGCATCAACTCAGAAAAATTAATACTGATATATATCCTAGTAAAATTTCTGGATTTAAAGAAAAATAATCCTCTGGACAAGACAATAATAGCGCATGATACATAAGTGAAAGAAAATTAGATCATCATCGATTTCTTGACAACAACACTTACAGCAAAAGAAAATAGTATAAAATATTTAAGATATTTAATAAAAGGAAACATAAACCAAAGAGTTTATATTTAGCAAAACTGAATAAAGAGCATAAGTAAACTGTGATTAGCATTTACGAATTCAGAGAAAGCCTGAAGCCTTCCTAAAGAATCACCTAGACACTGAACTTCAAGCACTCATAATGAAGAGAGAGATAGCTACATCACAACCAATGGTAGTAATTAAATATATAAGATTTTTATAGAATTCAGAATAAATGAGAATTACAAGGAAAACAGTAGACTGAAATGACTATGTAATCTGATAATGTGAATCTAGATATATTATTAAAAGTAGGATTGGGGGTAGCATATGCAAAAATACTTAACAGCGTTCAGGAATCAAATTTTTTTTTTTGTATACTCTGTACCCTTCAGACTCAGGGTACTCAATGTGGAAGGACAAAAAACAAGATACAATTCATTAAAAATTAAGTAAAACATTGTGTTCCTCAACTGGAATTAGAAATATCAGTGTGAACTCAGAGTTTATATATATTTATCTATTAACAATGAATAATCCAGTAGCAATGAACACCTCTGCACCCAGATTATAGTCTTGAGATAATTTTTCTTATTAAAATAATTTGATGATTCTTGGGAAACTCTGGCTTAATCCAAGTCTTAAGGAAGAAATACACAATGATGTTGTAACATCTTCGCACACCAGATGGTGAAGAAGGTATCAAAGACCATAGAGTTCAAGGGTTATATCAATAGATTCAAAGGCAGGCTTGAAGAGGGCACCGTTGGCTACGGATGAGAAAAATTGAGTGTCAATAAGATTATTAACTGCAATGGACTGAACTACATCAAATATATTTAAATCCATGAATCCCTAATGATTTTTAAACCAGTTAGTCATTTTTCTGAAAATGACAGGGAACCAATTATCTCACAAATTGAATAAATAATAAGAACAAATTGACCATTTACCTTTCCTTCCCCATATGAACGGCAACACTGAGTGAAAAAAATAACAAAACAGTGAATAAAGAAAATAACTCATAAAAAATCATGGCTGTTAAAATGAAAATTGTTTTGGGATTAGAATACCAGCACTTTATAATCCCTAATAGATTGAAGAATCTAGGTATTGAATATCACTGATGGCTAACAAGACAAAACAGGAAAACCAAGGCATTATGATGAAAGAACAGAGGCATTTATAATTTGACCAGAGGAATAGAACTTGACTCTCATGAAGTCTCTAAATCCAGCAGCCAATATGGAGTAAATACAGAGATAGAGGAAAATGTTGAACCACATCATGAATGTATAATTAACAAAATTCAAACTGTGAGAAACTCTATAGGCAAAATGTCCTGGGTATCTGTGGGATAAACTATAAGAAGAAAATGAGATAGAGAAGGGAATAATAGCTTTAAAGAGAAAAGATATTATCAAATTAATATATATATATATATATATATATATATATATATATACATGTGCTGGTTGCGTTCTGCCTGAGGTGAAAGAATAGTCTGGAATATCTTGAAGTCACATGACACCCATACTGTTACTAACTATGGTTTGACTTCTTTCCAAGAAATTCAATAGACACTGTACCATTCTTGAATTAGAAGGTAAATTATTTATTATAGAATTATTTATGAAACATAGTAATGAGAATTTTTAGGAAAAAGAAGACCACATGTTGATTTTAACTTCCTTTGGTCTTCTTTCCCATCCCAGTACTTGCAAATACTCTATTTTCTTTGACTAGAATAACATATGATAGCTTGTTACCCTTCAGAGGTGTGCCTTACACATATATTCCTGAGATATAATGGGCTGACCACCCCTTTACACTTAAATATTACTAGCTGAAAAAAAAAAATTTGTATTCCTCAGAAAAATAAATTCCTGTGTTGTTTACTCTAGACCATGCTATACACAGTTGCTCATATGAGAAGTGGTTGAAAATCAGAGCCTATAAATTCAATACGTAGTAATCTGCGGGAATTTCATTTGAAATTAGGACTTCCCTGATGGTCTGTGGTAAGCAATCTGGCTGCCGATGCAGGAGACTTGGGTTTGATCTCTGGGTCAGGAAGATCCCCTGGAGAAGGAAATGGCAACCCACTCCAGTATTCTTGCCTAGAGACTCCTATGGACAGCAGAACCTGGTGGGCCATAGTCCATGGGGTCGCAAAGAGTCGGACATAACTTAGCAACTGAACAACAACATTTGAAACCACCACGTATTTTCTTTACCCATGGCATCTGAACATCTGTGAGATATCTCACAAAGGCTTCTCATGACACCTTATTTTAGCACCTCTGGAAAATGTGTTTCTTTGATGTTCTCCCTACCCCATATACACAGACTCTCAGAAGGCAGATTTTTTATATGCTGTGTGACTTACATTTAAAATCATTACATCAATATTCTTCAACTCTGTGATTGTTTAGCCATCTTTTTTCCTATATGGTAACATATGAGCAAAGAACTTTGTATTAGTTGTGTAGATTTACTTGTTTGTATGTTTAATGCTTTGTCTCCCTACACATTAGACATTATGGTTTGTGATGACATTAACAATATATGTGAAGTGAAGTCGCTCAGTCGTGTCTGACTCTTCTTCACGACCCCATGGACTGTAGCCTACCAGGCTCCTCCATCCAAGGGATTTTCCAGGCAAGAGTACTGGAGTGGACTGCCATTTCTTTCTCCAGGAGATCTTCCCAACCCAGGGACTGAACCCAGGTCTCCCACATTGTAGGCAGACACTTTACCATCTGAGCCACCAGGGAACTTTTCTAATCATCAAACCCAGTGCTTAGCATTATACCCAAGATATAGAAGTTACTTGATATGTATTCAATAAATGCTCAAGAGATAAAACAAATGTAATCTATCCCTTTCTAAATGCACCATGCAAAGTAAATACTTGATTTTAAATCTAATCCAACTAGTACAGTGTATAGACACTGTATGTATTCCCTTGATCTGAATGTTTTATTAATATTAATGTGACCTGTGAATTATATATTTTATTTCTCCGTTCTAAACAATATGTCACAAAGTCAGCTCATGATTAATTTGCATCTAATTGCATTGTATCAGTGAAGATGCTCCAACACTAAGTAAGTCCACTACAGAACACTAAAGACCTAAGCATCCTTTGATAAAATCAACAGCTTTCTTCCTCGGTTTTGTCAAATAATCATATATCTTTTTTCTGTACAGTAATATACACACTTATTCCTGTTTTCAAGGATAGTTTGATAAAAGTTTGTTGAATTCTAAGCTGAAGACAGGATGAGACTAAGACTAAAAAAGTAGAAATGAAAGAGAAAGAGAGAAGCATTGACTAAATATTTCATTATTATTATCAAAATAATTTATACTCTTATTTTTAAAAAATGTGTTTTGACTTCCTGTGTCTGACTCTTTGTGACCCCATAGACTGTAGCCTGCCGGGCTCCTCTGTCCTTGGGATTCTCCAGGCAAGAATACTGGAGTGGGTTGCCAGTCCCGTCTCCAGAGCATCTTCCTAACCTAGGGATCGAACCTGGGTCTCCAGCATTACAGGCAGATTATTTACCACCTGAGCCACTAGGGAGGTGGGGGTTTTTACTACAGGTATTTTGATTACCTGTGATCATCTGTTATTTATGAGTCTTCATAAACCATTCAGTTAGCATTTATTTTTCCCTAAGAGTTTGTAAAAATCATCAATTGTCTCCTTCGTTAATAGTTTGTGAGACATATCTTTTTTTTTTCTATTTGAGTCAATATCTGCATAAAACCAGCTTTAACAATTTTGTAAAATAATTCTTTATGGGTTGCAATACCCTTTATAATAAAACGATGAGTCTCTTTTTCTGTCTTGCATATAGGGTTATCGTTACCATCTTTCTAAATTCCATATATATGAGTTAGTATACTATTGGTCTTTATCTTTCTGGCTTACTTCACTCTGTATAATGGGCTCCAGTTTTATTCATCTCATTAGAACTGATTCAAATGTATCCTTTTTAATGGCTGAGTAATATTCCATTGTGTATACATACCAGAGCTTTCTTACTCATTCGTCTCTGATGGGCATCTAGGTTCCTTCCATGTCCTGGCAATTGTAAACAGTGCTGCGATGAACATGGGGGTGCATGTGTCTCTTTCAGATCTGGTTTCCCCAATGTATGGCAAAAACCACTACAATATTGTAAAGTAATTAACCTCCAACTAATAAAAATAAATGGAAAAACAATGATGAATCTAGTTTTCAATATATATTTATTAGATGCAGATTTTGTCAAAATATTAGAAAATTAGTCATCATCTAATATCACATTTAATAGCTGCATTTATTCATTCAAAATATTCTTGAAAGTCTATCTATTGCAGGTTTTGATAATGACTATAATTTCATTTTTACCCTTAATTCATTTTACATGCCTCAAACCTTAATTAAAAAAAAAAATTGTGATCAAAATAGTCAATCTGTGGAAGGTTGATAAGTGAAACAGAGAGTTCCAAAGATGAAAATGTTGATGTTGTCTCTTGAATACTTATGCAAAAGGAACTTACAAACATCAGAAATTTTTTCATCAATTCTGATAGCTTAGACTTCAAACCTGTACTTCACCAACTGTCACTTACTAGATATGTAAATTTTGGTACATTTCTTAAAGCCTTGCTGGTTCTTCACCCTCGTTTGTATTAATGAGATAATAATAACTTACATAGTACATTTTTGGAAGATTAAAGGAAGGTGGCAGATTTAAAGCACCTTTTACAGAACTTAACATACAAAAGTAGCTCAGTCAATGTTATTTTCTCTTCTAATGTCTTTCATAATGAACAGTTAAGGCTGCCACTGCACATAGTTTTATGTTTGAAAAATGCATCTGCTAATTGTAAATAAGCCAGAATATAAAATCATAACTTATATTCTTCTGTGTGCATATCTATAATCCTCCTTAAATAATTTTGGATCTCCCAGGCTAATTCAATCCAGATTTGACAGAGGCTAAGAAAAATTAGATTAGGTGGAGACTTATAAATTTCCTAACAGTAAGGGGGCTGTTTTGAGAGAAAGATTTCTTTCAGCCAAAAAACCAGTTCTGTAAGAACAATAGGATGTATGATAAGACTTGGCCCCAAAGACACCAAGCTTCATTAATTCAGTCTCTTGACCAAAAACTTATTAAAATATGTTTTACTTCTTTTCCACAAAACTCAGAACAGTCTGCAACCTCAGGAAATGAAAAAGAGACCAAGGTTCAAATGAGAAAAATATAACAAATTATGGGAAGTAAGAAACCTGAGCTAATTGTGATTTATCTATATTTTATAATAGAGGTTTACATTATTGAGATTTTTCTGATTATCAGGACTTCATGGATAGAGCTGAAAGAAACACTGTCATTAAAAATACAACATATGGTGGACATATTAAAAATTAGGAAAAATAAAGCTTTGCCATTCCTTAAAAAAATATGTGTCATCAACTTTGGTTTTATTTTACAATCCTGGATCATAGAATGAGAAAAAAGATTTATTGAAAGAAACTATACTTAATTTTACTTTATTTGGAAATGATTTTTCCATTTTTTAGGGGGAAAGTCAAGGTAAATGTCACATTATTACAAAATTAAAAGTGCTTTGAGAATTTTCTAAGATACTTCTATAATTCTATACAATCATACTCTGGAGAATACTTAACAAATGATTCTCAGGTGACAATTTAGCCTGACTATGATCAGAATAAGCAAGCTTGATATTCAGCTATATGACCTCTTAGGGTATGACCTAAAGGCTTAAAGTTGTTATTTGCAAAAAGGTGAGAGCAACTGTTATTGTGAAGATTAAACATGATAAAGAATGAAATATACTGAGCACATGCCTACCTAGTACATTCCAAGTGCATGTTTTGCCAATAATAATTATATTTTAGATAGATTATTATGCAATAAATATTATACAATATAAGCAACATATAATATTAAATTTATTTTTATTGTTAATGGTATTTAGAGCCAGATTGCCTACTTCTAAACCATCCTGACTCTGAAACTTAATAGCTGCAGAATCTTAAACAAGTGACAATCATTTTGTCTCAATTTTTTCACCTGTAAAATGGTAATAGTAATAATACCTTCCTCTTAGAGTTGTAAGGGTTAAATGTTAGGATATGACCACTGTTTACATGTAAAGGCTTAGCACTTAGCATTCATCTCAGACATCAGAAGCAAGACAACCACAAACATTTGCAGAATTCACATGCAATTGTGTTTTAAAAGCATAGGGGCCAGAGGAGTGGAGAAATATTTCTCTAGGGCCTAAACAGGGCCCATTTAGGGCTCAGGTTCTCATGAGAGCAAATGTTTAGGTTTTGGGATTGTGCTGTGATAGTGCTGAACATTGGACCCAGAGTCAGAATCATCCTTGATGACTTTAATAAACTTACTTACTTATGTTTTTCTACTTGTGATCTGTGTGTGTGTGTGTGTGATTCAGTTATGTCTGACTCTTTGCGGCCCTATGGACTGCAGCCCTCCAGGCTCCTGTGTCCATGGGCTTTTCCAGGCAAGAATACTGGAGTGGGTTGACCTTTCCTTCTCCAGGGGATCTTCTCAGTCCAAGGATTGAACTCGGGTTTCCTGCATTGCGGGCAGATTCTTTACCATCTGAGCCACCAGGGAAACATGGGGACCTCTAAAGAAAGGGATTCTGTGAAAAAAAACTCTTGCCCAAATCTAATGGTGATAGTGAAAGGGAGTTACCCTGAGTATTCTGAAGTCTTCATCCGTGGCCTAAAAACCTAACCCCAAACAAAACATGGGATGGAGAAGGTAGAGACTAAGCGCTTTACCATTTTTAATCAAGCAAAGTACTTGATTAAAGTACTGTCACAGTACTTGGTACAAGATCTCACTTAATGCAAATATTTTAACAAATGAAAGAATCATTAACTGAATGGGTAGGTGAATGTCTTTATGGAAAGCTCCTACCTTCTATAGAAATGTATGAAAAGATAAGACTGAGTGAGCATTCTTATGGGACTTTAGAACTTTATTATAGTCTTCCTTACCTCTTCCTTATTTACCTCTCTAATTGTTATAATCAACTTTATTGATGTTCAAGAGTAAGAATTTTACATATGGTAATGTAAGTTTCCATGTTACTCTTTCCACACAACTCACCCTCTCCTCCCCTCTCCCCATGTCTGTAAGTTTATTCTCTATGTCTGTTTCTCCACTGTTGCCCTATAAATAAATTCTTCAGTACCATTTTTCTAGATTCCGTATATATGTGTTAGAATACAATATTTATCTTTCTCTTTCTGACTTACCTCACTCTGTATAATACGTTCTAGGTTCATCCACCTCATTAGAACTGACTCAAATGTATTTCTTTTTATGACTGAGTAATATTTCATTGTGTATGTGTACCACAACTTCTTTATCCATTCATTTGTTGATGGACAGCTAGGTTGCTTCCATGTTCTAGCTATTGTAAATAGTGCTGCAATGACCAATGGGATGCATCTCAAACAGGGGCTCTGTGTCAACCTAGAGGGGTGGGATGGGCAGGGAGATGGGAGGGAGCTTCAAAAGGGAGGGAATATATGTACACCTATGGCTGATTCATGTTGAGGTTTGACAGAAAACAACAAAATTCTGTAAAGCAATTAAACTTCAATAAAAAATAAATAAATTTTTAAAAAAGAGTTAAGGATTCGTTTTTCCTACCTTCTCTCGTTATGGGCTTCCCTGGTGGCTCAGAGAGTAAAAATCCCGCCTGCAATGCAGGAGATCCCTGGATTGGGAAGATCCCCTGGAGAAGGGAATGGTTACTCACTCCAGTATTCTTCTCTGGGAAATTCCATGGACAGAGGAACCTGGCAGACTACAGTCCATGGGGTCGCAAAGAGTCTGACACAAATGATCGACTAGTATTTTTCACTTTCTTTCACTTTCCATGAACATTAAATATACACCTTGCTCTAAGAAAATCTGTGAATTAAATTACAGAAAATTTTTTTGCTTTTCCCCTGTTTTCTCAGGAAACATAAACAAAATTACTAGATGGCTTGCCATTTTAATCTCTTTTAAAATGAAGTCTGGGACATACTATACTTCAGAATATTTTTTTCTGAAATAACAGTGACTTTATATGTATATATATGTGAAACACGTGTAATCGCCTATGATAAAGATGCATCAGTGATGATATCATGAAAAACTTTTATAAACATGTTTGTGTATTGCTTATATAAACGACAGAGCTTCCCCCAAGAAAATTAAGTGAAAACAGACTTTTTTTTTCTGCTTTTTAGAATAGTTTTCCTCTTATAAAATATTCAAAGAGAGTAGCTGTCAAAGGTCTTTTTGCAAGTTCACCTAATGTATTGTTTCCACATGTGTTAAAATTACAGTTCACTGCTGACTTGGAGACAAGAGGGTATCCAGTTGCCAAAGCTTTCATTGAAAGGCAGTTTTATTTAACTGTGGAGATATTTGGGGTGAACATTCATATTCACAGAATTCTAAAAGGTTACTACATTTAAACTGTAGTTTAAATTTAGAGAATCTTTCCACTAATAAAACCTACATGTTTCATGTATGTGCCTTTGATGGCATTTTAGAGCATATTCCTCATCTTCATTTTGTAGTAAAATTTATAGACTTCTACATCTTTTATTGTAGTCACAAGCAAAAAACCAAGACAATATGCTATGTAAACATCCATTAATCCTACTCCATGAAAACAGTTTACTTTTTAACTCATCACCCCTGATATTTTTAACCTGATAATCCAAAGATAATGACAGATTTAAATTTGAAAATATAATCCAAACATATACACACTTGTGAACATGGTACTTGCCATTGTAAAGGGGGGAAAAAATGGTAGTTTGTAATTACCACAGCCAAAAGCTGTTGGGTGTATTCTCAGGTTCTCTTTCTCTCAGTATCTCTTTTTTAACTCAACAAGTAATTGAGATCTAAATATGTGCTGGGTGCTATTTTAAGCTTTAGATGGCAGAGTCAGAAGAGCACAAAAGACAAACAGAGCCCCTGATATGAGAACACTTGTATTTAAAAGGAATAACAAGTGAATCAGTAGGCAGAATAAATTTAAAGAATGATAATAGATGTTGGGGAAGAAAATAAAAGAGTGTAGAGGGGGAGAAATTTACTTTGGAAGATCCAAGTATGACAAGTGAGACAGGCAGGGAGGGCCTCTCTATGAAATGCCAATGAAAGGGATGTGCTACTTCCTGTCCAAAGCTGCTCAAGGTCTTGTCTGTTGAATTTTTCATCTCTCTAACCTGTATCTTTGAGTCCTCCTCCATGTGGAATATCTAGTACTTTTGCTGCTAAGCCTCCTTTATCAGTCCTCCTGGGAACATCAGCGCTTCTACTGAGATTAATTCCTTCACCATTTCTAGTGGTTTCTGTGGGATTCCAAGTCATAGTCCAGCCTCTGGCCCTGAGGTGGTGCATGTTCCCATCCTGATCAATCACATTGCACAATTTTCTGTGCTGTGTGCTGAGTCGTTTCAGCCATGTCCGACTCTTTGTGACCCCATAGGCTGTAGCCCACTAGGCTCCTCTGTCCATGGAATTCTTCAGGCAAGAATACTGGAGTGGGTTGCCATTTCCTTCTCCAGGTATCTTGCTGCACAATTTTCTAATCACAACTAATGGCCCAAAAGTGGACAGGTGAGCCCAGTGTGGTCAAAGATTGTATGTGCCAATCCTGAGGGAGAATTTCCCTGAATTTCATGGAAGTAAAAGAATACCATTTAGATCCCAAGACTCCTTGAGTCAGCCCCACACCTGGATATCACAGTTTAAGTCAGTATTTATTTTTAAATTTTAAGTTATTTGATATGGGTGTATGTCACAAGCAGAAGAACCCTGAATTTATATGCCCATGCTAACGACTCTTTCTTTGCATTATGCAATTATGCTCAAGGCTTTCCTGTTAAACACAACATGAGCTACCTTTTTCAATATCACGTGTCATTCAGGCACTCTTACTCTTTCTGATTCTCTCCTTATTTAGTTCTGTCTTATTCTTAACTCCTTAATAAAATTATATACTCTTCATGTCTATTACAGCCTTACTTCTCATTAACTAGCCATATTTCAGCCTTCCCTCTGTTTCTACCACAGAAATATGAACTTATTTTTTAACAATATCAGTATAAATGACCTTGTTGCAAAATCCAGTTGACTCTGCTCACACATTGCTCTAATTGACCTAAAACATAGAACTTTTTTGCCATTGCTTTGCCAGACTATCACTCTGACTTGGTTTTCCAACTACCTCTCAGATGACTCTCTCTTTGTCGATAATTATCCACCTTTAGTATCTAGTGTTTCACTTAGATGTTGCTGCTCCCTATCTGTGCACTTTTTGCTTTTCATATATATATATATATAAATCTTTTTTAATTTTAATATTAACATTAATTTATTTTGTTGTGCCAGGTCTTAGCTGCAGATGTTCAATCTTCATTGTGGCATGTGGCACCTTTTTTGTTTTCAGTTGTGGCGTATGGAATCTTTAGTTGGGGCTTGCAGGCTCTTTAGCTAGGGCATGTGGGATCTAGTTCCCTGACCAAAGATGGAAACTGGGGCCCCTGCAATGGAGGCGTGAAGTATTAGCTACTGGACCACCAGGGAAGTCCCCCTATCCATGCACTCTTTGGTTCTCTTCCCTTGATGTCCTTTCTCTCTAGACTCTACCAGGCTTTCCCATGGCTTCAATTGGCACATACACCAAGTAATTCCCACATCAATATTTCCAGTCTGAACTTGGCCTCAAAGATCTCGACACACATGAGAAGTAGTCTTTTAGACACTGTTCAAGTAACCCTCAAGTTCAATATTTGCCAAACTTAGCTTATCATATTCTTCATGAAGTTTCCTCTATCCCATGTTCCCTATCTCAGTAAAGAGAGCCCCTGTGTTACAAACCAGATACTGGCATCGATGAGGTGATTAAACTTGGAGAACTGTTCTGAGAATCAAATAACATGTAAAAATTACCTAACACAGCAGCTGGCCCAAAATGCTCAACAAAAGAGCCAACATATAAAATGAGTTCTAAAGGAATGAAAAGAATCATATCCATTTTAATACATGGTGATATACATAACACATACATAACTTGTAAACCAGGTCGATGAGCCCAAGACCATACTAACTCATTTATTTAGTCTCCCATTTAAAAAAAAAAAAAAAATATCTATTTCCTCAACATAAAATACTTCCTACTTCTTAACAGGCTGCAGGAGTGCCTGAAATTCTCTACTCTCCTTCAAGTAGTATGTCAAGCATTACCTTCTCCTGGAAGCCCAGTGCATTGATTACTCCCTCCCGAGGGCTTCCCTGGCTTCCCATGTGTTCCTCTGTAAGAACGTTTATCACCTTGTATTGTTATTATTTGTTTATGAGCCTGTCTCCACTGTAGACTTTGAACTTCTTGAGTTTGAGAGCTCTGTCTTAACCACCACTACATCTCAAAGTTTGATTTTATGTGAACTCTCTATGAAACACACACATTTTAAATGGACTATAAAATCCTCTCTTTCCTAATTGCAAACTTGTGAGCTGTGAGGCAGTCCCAGAAAACCAAAGTGACTACAGCACTCAACAACTTGTCTTCATTGTATTTCACAGCTGTGTAGTAAGGCAACATTTCTTTTTCAGCTTACCCTTCCCATTAAAAATAAATACAAGTAACTGTGGTGCATTCTATAATTGGGGTCTTCATACTGAATAGCTGCTAACTTGTACTGGGAATTTGCTGCACCATCAACTTAGATGGAGAAAGTTTGTTGTGAAGGATATATGCTTATCTCATCTGTCTTTGATTTATTCTGTAGCTTGACTCCCAAGTGGACGCTTCTGATTTGAGTTCATTTCATGGCTAATGCTGTAAGATGCTGATTGCTTGAATTAAAGTCTCTTTGTTCCTCAAACCATTCACAGGCAATCACTTGCAAAAACAAAACAAAACAAAACAATGTCAGCTTTCCAAGATTTAATCACTCTGTGCAGTGTTCCTAGGTAGGCTAAATAAGAAATAAGTAAGTGGCAATAGGAAGTGAGCTTCCTAAGCTCACTCAGGAAGTGAGTGGCAACCCCAGTGATCTTCCATAAAGTGTTTTTTCTAGGTTTTGGCTCAGATATTTGAAACTTTTTAATAAAATTATCACAGTATTAAATTCAAGGGATGCATTCTACCTTATATCTCAATGACAACCAATGTTTCCATGAAAATATATGTATTACTTTCCCATAGCTTCCTTAAAAACATATTGTAAACTTAGTGTGTTAAAAACAAGAATTCATTATTTTATAATTCTGAATGTTAGAAGTCAAACAACGGGTCTCACTGGGCTGATATCAAGGTGTCAGAAGGGCTGAACTCCTTACCAGAGACTCTACAGAGAGAAGACATTTTTTTTTTTTTTTTCTTTTCCAGCCTTTAGAGGTTGTCCACTTTCCTTGGCTCATGGCCCATTCTTTCATCTTCAGAGCAAATAGTATCAGGCTATTTCTCACATCTCCATCTTTCTGGTTCTGTATTGTGCCTCTGTCTTATAAGGACTCTTGTGATTACTTTGGGTCACCTAGTTAATCCAAGATGATCTATATCAACATTAACTGATTAGCAAACTTAATTCCTCTCCAACAGTGTTCCCCTTGGCTTTTTAACCTCATAGGTTCTAGGGATTAGGACCTGGACATCTTTTTTTTTTGGGGGGGGGTGGATGGGGGAAGTAATATTCTGCTTACCACAATATGTAAGAAACACTCAACTTTGGTTGAAAGTTGCCAGGTAAAATACAGTTGTACCAAAATTACATTTCAGATAAATAATTTTTTAGATTAAGTTTGTCCTATGCATTATTGTTGTTTTTAGTGACTAAGTCCTGTCTGGCTCTTTTGTGATGCCATGGACTGTAGCCTGCCAGGCTCCTCTGTCCATGGGATTTTCCAGGCAAGGATATTGTAGTGGGTTGCCATTTCATTATCTAGGGGATCTTCCCAACCCAGGGATCGAACCCAAGTCTCTTGAACTGGCAGGCAGATTCTTTACCACTGTACCACCAGGAAAGCCCCTCATGCATTATTAGTATATATTAGTTATTATATGGGACATACATATACTTTAAAAAATCACTAGTTACATGAAATTCAAATTTTGCTGGATGTCTTGTATTTCTGTTTGTTAAATGTGGCAACCCTACCACGAATAGCAGGTATTGCTGTTTTCTGATCCAGACACAAAAGCCTCATAAGACCTAAGCCTGTTACTTCTCTAACTTTGATACTTGTTACAGTGTTGTATTTAAAAGTGAAATTTGTGATTCTAAATTTATATGTATTATTAATTGAAATGTAAAACATATTTTGATAGGATAATATATGTCACTTAAAGTATGATTTTATTAATTCTCTAATTTGACAGAGAAAATGGATATGATGATGTTATCAGAAAGCAGGGTACAAAATTATATACAAATTATAACCACATAAAATTGTGTAGGCCTGTAAAGGTACTGGAAGCAAATATTCCAAAATGTCTAGAGAGGTTTCTCTCTCTTGGTAGGAATAGGAAGTGGGTTAAGTTTTCTTAGTACTTTTTTCCTTTCTTAATTTCTTTCATATACTTCTTTTATTGTATAGATATAGTGTTTTATTGTATAGATATAAAATGTGTGATATGAGCAAATAATGGTAAAGTTTATCCTTTTTCTGAGAGAAATATTATTTTGATGATGGAGGTACTTAAGCTATGTTGGAACAAAATAGGGATAATTAACATATATGAAATTTATTTGCCATTTATGAATAGAAAATATTTCACTTTGCGTAGCATGATCATTTTACAGACTTTTACACTCCATTTTAAAATGTTCTTTAAATTACATTTATTTAAATAAAATTATTGGTTTAATAACACTTGAGAAAACACATCTCACTGGGGGTATTTAAATCTGTGATACAATCATGCAGATAACAGCATCAGGAATCAGTGTCACCCAACTTCAATGCCTTTGCTAATTAGCAACATTTGTGAGAACCTGGTCATTTCCAGCAACTTGCTCCTTTGATTAATGTCTTGAAAGTAAAGCCAGCTGTTAATTATGTTAACAACCAATTCCTTGGGAATCATCATAATCCATTTTAATAGACTGACAATTATTATTAATCAAACCCAGAGACCAGAGGAAGTGTTACAAATTTGAGACTTCAGCTTTACTGATCATCCGAGGATAAGATATGTATGAAAGCAAAGAATGACAAAAGCATTACCCTAGTTTTTTTTTGTTGTTGTTAAGAAAGTAGCTTTTTTTTTTTTTAATTATGTGTGTAGTCTTTTGATTGTACTATTCAGCTAAGCTTCTTCCTGTAATGCAAAACAGCCTGCTAGAAAATGGAAGAGCAGTTCAGAATTAGCTGTTTGGCATATTGCAGGGAAGAAAAATGATGTTAGAATTCAGCAAGAAGCATAAAAGCAAACAGAACCTGACATTGTGGGCATAAATTCAACAGAAAGGTCATTGAAAGAAGAAAGGAGCTAGAAAAAAGGACCAAAAAGAACTGTGTGTTTTTCTTCTTGCCCTTACCCTCTCTCATTTGCTACTTCTAGTTATTTGTTATTTTAAGTGGGACAAATGACATTTGAACCATTGATATCATAGATAATGTCATATCATGAATTCTTAGTCCTGATGACTTTAAGGATGATAAATACTTAGTACATTTCACGAAAAAGAATGTTAATACATTCTGTTTCCTGCTGACACTTAAGAGATCTATATCAATAGCATTCATTCATTGTTTATCCAGTTATCTATCATCTACTTTATGAAAGGCTCTGTTGTAAGTGCTGCAGCTATGCAGATGGACAAGAACGATAAGGCCTTGTTCTCAAAGAGCGTGCCATGTTGAAAAGGGTGTAGCAAACACATGGTAAGTAAATAAATATGTCATTCAAGTAACTTTAGCAATAAGAATTGTAGAGAACATTTTAAAGGGCAATGTTATAAAGACTCAAGAGGAGACAGGAAGAAAATCTTCATTTAGATGAGATAAACAAGGGAAGATTCTCTGAGAATATGACATTTGCACATAAACCTGGATGACTGGAAGGAATCATCTAGGCGAAGATCTGGGGGCATGACATTCTGGGCAGAAGATTTGAGCCCAAAATCTCTAACGTGGAAAAGGGCTTGAGACCAATAGAGACCTGTGGGCTTGGAGCACATTGAACACGGAAGTGGAAATACATGAAATTAGAATGGTAGGCAGCAAAGCCCAGATCTCAGAGTGTCTCCATGGCCATAGACAGGGAAGACTGTACTGGAAAGCCATTGACTGAGTGTTCAGCAGATTAGTAATATGATGTGAAATTAGCACATTCTTAAAAGCAAAGATTTTCTAGTGGATAATGGCAGAGAGAATGGATGGTATAAACAAAGGAGTTGATTCTCAAATCAAATCATGTGTTTTCCTCATCTTTTTTGACAAAACACATTTAACATTCAATGAAAACAACAACAAAAAAAAGGAGTTTGACTTTGAATTGACAAGCATTAATTTATCTAGCATTCTTTGCTCTCTGATTCTTTCAGAATTTGTCAATTACAAACAGCCTGTCATATATCATAATAATCATCTATCCTATTCAGCTTGTCTCTGAAGCAAAAAGGAAGTCTGCTGGTTGTATAGACAGCATGTTAGGAAGTGGGCAAAGGCCAGGCACCTCCAGACGCTGAGTAGGATCTGTACCCACTACAGGCTGCTTTTCCATCTACCACTGCCTCCTTGATATATTTGGTCTCAACATTACTCTCTGTCTTTGCATCACTTGCTTACCATTCAAAGGCCTTTGATAAACATCTGACTGTCTTTTAGAAAGAGCCCTGTGGGAAAGTTTAGGGAATATTACCAGGGGTTAAAGAAAATGATTAATTCCCAAGAACTTTTTTATCGTGCTACGAAGAGATTGACATCAGAAATCATACAAGACTTGTTCTAGATACTTGAACTAATTTCATGCAGGAAAATAGCTAGAATCCAGACACTGAATCTTTTATATCATGCATTTTCCACTATACCACAGGATCTATCTTGCTTCTTTTTTTTTTAGAAATCCAGGTTTATTCACCTATTAGTGCATCTTTTAGATACATTGTCCTCCCCTGTTAATGTGAAAAATAAGTCAAATGGCCACCTTAGCCTATGTCTATCAATCAAATTTTAAAATAGGCAAAAATTTCCTTTTGTAGTTTTCAAGATCTCAGGAAAATATCTTATGCAAGGTCCTCTCTGGCCCTTGCTCGTGGGCTAAGTTCTTCAGTTGTGTCCAATTCTGTGTGACCCTATGGACTGCAGCCCACCAGGTTTCTCTGTCCATGGGATTCTCCAGGCAAGAATACTCCAGGAGAATAGGTTGCCATATCCTCCTCTGGGGGATCTTCCTGACCCAGGGATTGAATCCATGTCTCTTAAGTCTACCTGCATTAGCAAGCAGGTTCTTTACCGCTAGTGCCACCTGGGAAGCCCCTCTCACACACACATGCCTACAAATATATATGCTGCATATTATACATAAGTTAAAAATTTTAAGCCTTTTATTGGCTTTGTCATAGGTTGTTATCATACAGGAAAATGGAAAAGAGTTTCAGAGAAATTCTGAAAAAAGGAAAGATGATGACATCAATCAAGAAATGGAGGAATGGTATGCTTGATATATAGTTGTTCTTCCCTAGGTAGAGCAAAGTTAGAATTTGATTGATATTTGAATAATACATGAGTTTGGGGTTGGGCTCTTCTTTGATACTGTGGGTAATGACTGTGGAATAGATGATGGCTAGACTAACTTCTTGTAGAAGAAAGCATAATGACTAGGATACAGGAGTTTAGACTGCTAATTCCAGCCAAGTTCTAAAAGGTTCTGTGAGCTAGAGGAAAATATTGGATCACTCTGAGTCCTCAAGTATTCCTCTGTAAAATGGAGTGTTTGTAGGAAAAGTTGTCTAAAATTCCTCTGTATTCTGTATTTCCTTGATGTTGCACAAGTAAAAAGAGTTCCAATCATGCCAATAAGTAGCTTTGGGATTTTTGTGCGTATATTCTTCCCTCTGTGAGTTCCAGCCTTTTTATCTAATACATAAAAGACTAGAACTTGCAATTTCCCTTAGAGATTAAAAATTCAATATAATGACTATAAGGAAGATAGGCTTTCTGCATTATGTTGTTTTTCTGATGGTAAGATAGCTTTGTCTTGGGTCTGTCTTCCCAGATCTCTTCCCCATTAGACATATGTTTATAGGGTGAGCATTATACATTGCTTTATGAGAAAATAACCAAAGACAGGATAATATACAGAGAGTATTAAAGAGATATATGCTTTTTTAAGTTTGAAAAAGACCCAAAATATATTGAACCTCTAATTTTCACATGATGTTTTAACCAATTGATGATTCCTGAATATAGTGCTTGAGTAAGTCTTAATGTATTTCTGATCCTATAACATTATCTAAGGAAAGAAAGGTATATGGATGTTCTCTACTTATAATAATAATACATGCTTTCATTACAGATTTTGCAACTACAGAAAAATATAAAATATAACTCACCTCTTATTCTATCACCTATAGATAGTCTGTATATTGGAATGCTTCTATATTTTTATAATTATGTATAATTTGGGTTATAATATAAATACTTGTTATCATGTTTGGTTTAAAAAAAATTGTTTTCAGTGTATCAAAATGACTTTTTTTTAGCGATCTTTCTTGGCATAAAATATAATTTATATATAATTTTTTCTATTTTACATTCTATGATTCTAAATTATTCAATTTTCTATTTTTCCATATTTCTGATATGTATATTATTTTATAGTTTGACATTGTCATATTGTATTGTATTCAGTTCATGCATCAAACCTTACTGAGTGCTTTCTAGGTGCTTTGCAAAGTGTTAGTTTCTGGAAGACCCAATGATCAATAATATATTGTCCCTGTCTTCAAAGAATTTGCATCTTAGCTAGGGAGAAAGTCATTCAAAGAAGATAAAAGATAAATGAATAATAAAGACCTATCTAGGAGAACAGAAAACAGTCAGTACTTAAACCTACCTAGTCAAGTTAGAAGAGAAAAAAAAAAAAAAAAAACAAAGAAGCAAATTTAGAACTACATATGAAATAAGAGGAGCTTCCCTGGTAGCTCAGATGGTAAAGAATCTTCCTGCAATGCAGGAGAATCGGGTTCAATCCCTGGGTTGGGAAGATCCTCCAACTTTATCACACCAGATATGTGGGGGAAAAAAAAGCATATATATGTAAATAGATAATGAAAAAACCCACAAGATTAGGAAAATGTCTAGAATTTCCCAGATAAGCTCAAGCAAGTATTTAGAGCCAGAGCTTTGTAATGAGTGGATAAAATAAGCTAGGACCAACCAAAAAGTCATATGGGAATGGATTTTGAAAAAAAAAAAAAGATAATCCTAATGACAAAGATAACATTTATTATATATTAGCTCTAGGCTAAGGATTGTGCTAACTACCAAATACACTGAGATCCCTATTCTTACTAGATTCATCTTAGAGAAGAGAAAACAGTGACGGAATAAGTGACTCAATTTCAGACAGGTGATAGTGAAGCTGCAGAATAAACTCAGCAGTACTTGGCTTCACAACAGCGTTCTCACCAACTTCTTACCCAGAACTCCATAACTTCTTTGCAGGCCACAGCATGTCACTTTGAATGCATCAAAGAATTGTGAGAATGGAAGTGTAAAACCCATGCTTTACAAAGATCTATCTATTGAGAAGAAAATATTTTGTTTCTTCCTTCGGCAATCTCCCTCGCCTCCTATTTTATGGCATCCTTGAATTACAATCAGGAGAACTCCTTTGATTTACATTTAGCTGATTTTTTTTTTTTCCCAGCACGTCTAGAGAAAGATCCCTCCAATTGTTTAAAGCTTTATTTTTGACCACAGGCCAAGAAAAATGCTTTTCTCAACAAATTCCCTCATTTATCATGTTTTGTCCTGGATCTTCAAACAGATGCCATTATTTCTCCTGTGATATTAACTTATTTATAGTAATGATAATATTTATGTAGTGGCATCACCCATGAACACCATAGAATGGATGCATAATATTGATAGAGTGCTAAATCTCATAATCTCAGTACCAGTCCTTCCCTGATATGTGGTCTTGACTAGTAAATAAAGGAGCCACTGGAAAGTCTACTAGCATTTAAGTGGCATGGCCTCAGTGATAGATTTGCAGGGAAAGGGGGCTCTGTGTGTGTGTTTTGAAATCTTTGACTAATAATCTATTTATGGAGCAGGATATGTAAGTACAGCTTTGTAAAGCTACTTAAAGTTACCCTCAGATCAGAGTCTTTTTACTCTTTTTCTAACTGCTTTATACAACTGGGTTTTTTCGAAAGCACTGGACATATCTGTTTCTCTATTTTGGCTCTATAACTTACTGCAGATATAGAGATGTGAGTAACTTGGAAAACGCCTAAGCGAGTGCAATGGGAGTGATTAAAAGTCTGGAAAGTAGTTCATAAAGGAAAACCAGGGAAGTCAAAGACAACTGAAGAGGAAAGGATGCTTAATAAATCTTCATGTTCTGAAAGATATGGTGTACAGATGGAAACAGTGAATATATTTCCTTTTTTCTTATTGACGAGGGAAAAATAGTTATGCTTAAGCTGAAGTATGAAGAAATGTTACCAGAAAAAATATATATTTATATACATCATGTATATCTATATATAATGTGTATTTTGTAAATATAAAATATATAAGAAAAGATATAGAATCATCTCTCTAAAATATTTTTAAACATGATAATTTATTAAATTTAATTAATACAACACAACAAATGAGTCAAGAGCACAAGACTATGGAGATAGACAAGACATTCAGCAGCTTATGGCAAGAAAAAAGGGACAATATTGAATTATTATTCCCTGGTCGAGTTCTAAAATAGAGATAAGTAGAAGGAGGGATGACAGCACTGATATATATTCAATATATAATTAGAAACTGGAGGTTAGAATCAGGAACTAGAGATAAATACGTAGGAATTATTAAGCTATTGGTGACATTTAGCGGAAATGTAAACATATGAAATTTCCAGAGATATTGAAGGAATACTGAATTTTTTTTGAGTTTTTGTTTTAAGTTAATATATGATCAGACCTTAGATTTCTGTTCTGTGTTTTTTTCTCAGCAAACTTATATATACAACTGTTGTAGATATTTATTTTCTTTTTAAAATGTGTTTTTTAAATATTTGTGCAGGAATAAGTATTATCGGATAAGGAAAAAAGCATCCTGTTGGTAATCTTAAGTAGGATTTGTACACACATATACCAAAATGCCAAATAGCATACACTGAGATCCTTCTATAATTCAACCTGTGTAACAGATAAAATGGTGATAAAAAATTAAAGGTTCAATATCTTCTAAGCCAAGATCTGATAACCTACCTGGGAGAGGAAAAAAAAATTAAAAGTGCATAATGGTGAAAAATAGTTTTAACACATGCATCAGAATTCACGTAGTAGGAATGGTCTTCTTAATTTATATGGTTTTAAAAAATGGGACATCTTCTTTCCAAATACAAGGGAAAGACTTGGTAACTATTATTTGAGAGCTTCTACAAGAGAACTTGAGTTTTGCCTTTGCTTCTGAGAGGAAAGGCAGGGTCTCGGGGTTGACTGAAAATGGAGGTCCAAGAAAACGATGGAAAAACAGAAATCTTAATTGCCTAATAAGATCTATCTGCTGTCTATTATCTCAACACAGAGAAAGACCTAGAAATGGGATGGTCTCTGTTACTATATGAAGGCTTAAGCCAAATTAAAATTGTTTCTATTGGTACACACCTCCTTTATCTTTCAACTTGACAAAATTAGTATATTCAGTGTGACTTCCAAGTACTGGTAGTACAGACAGGTATGATGTTTACTTTTATGTGTCAATTTGAACCAAAGGATGCTTGAAAATGAAAGTGAAATTTGCTCAGTCATTTGTAACTCTTTGCAACCTCATGGACCATACAATCCATGGAATTCTCCAGGCCAGAAGACTGGAATAAGTGGCCTTTCCCTTCTCCGGGGGATCTTCCCAACCCAAGAATCAGACCCAGGTCTCCCACATTGCAGGCAGATTCTTTACTAGTTGGGCCACCAGGGAAGGCCAAGAATACTGGAGTGGGTAGCCTATCCCGTCTCTAGTGGATCTTCCCGACCCAGGAATGAAACTGGGGTCTTCTGTATTGCAGGCAGAGTCTTTACCAACTGAGCTACCAGAGAAGCCCCCAAAATATTAAGCTTTCAGTGGTGAAAGTGTCAGTCACTCAGTTATGTCTGACTCTTTGTGACCTGATGGACTGTTGCACATTAGAGTCTCTGTCCTTGGAATTTTGGGGGCAAGAATACTGGACTGGATTGCTATTTCCTTCTGAAAGGGATCTTCCTGACCCAGGGATCGAACCCAGGTATCCCACATTGCAGGTAGTTTCTTTGCCATCTGAGTCACCAGGAAAGGATGCTTAGATAGCCAGTAAAACATTATTTCTGGATGTGTCTGTGAGGGTATTTCTGGAAGAGATTAGCATTTAAATTTATAGTATACTGAGTAGAGAAGTCACACCCTCTTCAGTGTCAGAGGGCATCATCCAATCCATTGAGGGCCCAAATATAGCAAAAACATCTGAGGAAGGGCAAATTTTTGTTCAGTTTCCTTGAGCACATCATTTATTTTCTTTGCTCTCAGACATCAGAGCTCCTGGTTCCCAAGACTTTGTCCTCTGTGACTTACAACCTTGACTTCTCTTGTTCTCAGGTCTTTGGACTTGAATTGATTATGCCACAGACTTTCTTATTTCTCCAACTTGCCATAACCACCTGAGCTAATCCTGATAATAAATTCCTTCTTTTTTTTTTTTTTTTTAATTCCTTCTTATATCTATCTATAGGGAATGCCTGATGGCTCAGCAGTAAAGAATCCACCTGCCAATGCAGGAGAACTGAGTTCGATCCCTGTGGCAGGA
Organism: Cervus elaphus; assembly: GCF_910594005.1. Taxonomy (NCBI): domain Eukaryota; kingdom Metazoa; phylum Chordata; class Mammalia; order Artiodactyla; family Cervidae; genus Cervus; species Cervus elaphus. The sequence goes on from NC_057831.1 coordinate 39,671,462, forward strand.
AGATCCCATGGCGAAGGAAATGGCTACCCACTCCAGTATTTTTGCTTGGAAAATTCCATGGACAGAGGAGCCTGGCAGGCTACAGTCCATGGGGTCTCAAGAGTCAATCATGACTTAGCAACTAAACCACCACCACCCATCTATCTATATTTGATTAGTTCTATTTCTCTGGAAAATCCTGACAAATATGCCACTGTAAAAGTTTTGGAAACATTTGACATTTTCATCACAGCTAACAAAAGTGGGCCAGAGAGTGCATCTGCATCTAAATAGGTTTACTGAGACATCTAAATAGATTTCAGTAGGATCCAGTGTCTAATAAGACTCATGTGTAATCTATAGAGTAAAATTCAAAATGACTCACTGTAGCAACAAACCATTATCACCTCAATATCAGTGGCAAAAGTCAATCAGAAAATGCTACACTGTGATGACATAAATGTTGGAAGTATTTGACAAGGATTTTAAAGCAATATGTAGACTTAATGTTTGTGTCACCCCCAAATTCGTATGTAGATCCTCAAACCCTAGTGTGATAATATTTGGAGATGGGGCATTTGGGATCTAAATGGATTTAGATGAGATCATGAGGCCAGGGCCCTGGTCTGATGGGATTAATGCCTTGTAAATTGAGGCACTAGAGAATTGCTCTTTCTCTCCCTGCCATATGAGGACACAGCAAGAAGACAAACATCTACAAGCCCAGAAGAGATTTCTCACGTGAACCTGGTCATATTGACAGCCAGTTTTTGACTTCCAGCCTCCAAAACTGAAAAAAGTAAATTTCTCTTTTTAAGGTTACTGTTTGGGGGTTTCCCGGTGGCTCAGTGGTAAAGAATCCACCTGCCAATGCAGAAGACTCTGGAGATGCAGGTTTGATCTCTGGGTTGGGAAGATCCCCTCGAGGAGGAAATGGCCACCCACCCCAATATTCTTGCCTGGGAAATCCTGTGGACAGAGGAGCCTGGTGGGCTACAGTCCATAGGGTTGCAAAGAGTCAGGCTTGACTGAGCACACATGCAGGAGTTACTGTTTGTGATATTTTGTGATTTAAGTACAAGTCAACCAAGACAAATAGCTATCATCAAAATCCAGCAGGCATTTATAAATCCTTTTGAAAAATTTTTAAAAATTAGAAATGCTAAGTAAAGAAACAAAAGATATGGTGTAGAGCCAAATGGAATTTTTGAACCAAAGACATAGTTACACAACCACCAAGATAAAGCATCATCAGGAGGTTCAATTATGGAATGAAGATGACAGAAGAAAATATTAGTAAACTGAAAGAATTATCCAGTTGAATCATCCAATCTGAAAAACAGAGAGAGAGTAGATAGAAAAAAAAACAGAACAAAACCCTAGAGACCACAGAGATCTTGGGAACAATAGCAAATCTAACATTCATATGATCAGAGTTCCAGAAAAAAGAAAAGTAAGCCTGAAAATAAATTGTGTGATATTGGCATAAAGATAGATATATAGATTCATAGAAAAATATAATTTCCTTAAATAGAGCACATATGCAAAATCAGTTGATTTTGGTCAAAAGTACAGAGTAATTTAATGACAAGAAAATGTTTCTAATAAGTAGTGCTGGAACTAGAGATCCACATTGAAAAGTCATAACAATCTTACCCTTTATACATACTATATACAAAAATTACTTTGAAGTGGAACATGGACGTAAACAAAATTTAAATGAAAGTTCTGAAAGAAAACATCTAAAAAAATCTTTGTGACCATGCTGTAACTTTATTTTTTAAATGTAGAGACCCAAAAAATATGTATATAAAGCAAAAGTGGATAAATTATACTTAATCAATATTTTAAAAATTCTCTATTTGAAAAACAATGTAAAGAAAATGAGCAGACAAACCAATAAGCCTCATAGTGAGAGACAATATTTAGAAAATTTAATTCTAACAGGAGACATTATCCATTTGGGATAAACAATTCATAAGAAAACAATCCAGTTTTCAAATCAGCAAAAATTTGAACAATACTTCAGCAAAGAGGATACACAAAGTGGCTAAGGAACGCATGAAAAAGCACTCAATAATATTAGCTACTGGAGAAATGAAAATTAAAATCACAGGAGATATCAGTATACTCACTAGAATGGTTACAACTGAAATGACTGACAATAGCAGGTTTTAATAAAGATGTGGAGTAACTGGAATTATTACACATTGCAAGGGTAGCAAAATGTGAAAAACATTTTAAAATACCTAAGAACTACTTTAAGTGATTTTTGTAATCTAAAAAAGCAAAAAAAAAACAAACAGTTTCTGAATGACAGAAATTCTACTCCTAGATATCTAACAATAGAAATTAAAACATAGCCGTGGAAATATTTGTAAAGCAATGTTCAAAGAAGCTTTATATGTAACAACTCCAAACTGGAGACAACTGAATTGTCTATCAATAGGTGAATAAACTGTGCTATCCAATCAAATTACTATTTAAGGAAAAAGGAGAATAACATGTATGAATTTCTAAAACCTTATGATGGATGAATGCTAAAATATGTTAAAAAGTACATTCTGTATTGTTTTATACGTATGAAATTCTAGAACAGTCAAAACTAATCTAAGTAGCAGAAAGCATATTTGTGTTGGCTTCACCTGGAATGAGATGGTGGAGAGTGATATAAAGGAAGAAAATTTGGGGGGAGGGGTAGTAGAGTGCTGTATATCTTGACTATGGAGAAAGTGAAAGTGTTAGTCCCTCAGTTGTGCCTGACTTTGTGTGGCTCCATGGGCTGTCAGGTTCCTCTGTCCTTGGGATTCTCCAGGCAAGAAAGCTGGAGTGGATGGCAATTCCTTTCTCCAGGGGATCTTCTTGACCCAGGGATCAAACTCATGTCTCTGCATTGCAGGCAGATTCTTTACCATCTGAGCCACCAGGGAAGCCCCACTTGACTATGTGGTGGACGTCATACCTATACATTTTGCAAAATTTCACAATATACACTTGAATGAATGTATTTATTTATTGAACATAAATTGTACCTCAATAAATTACATGTATATGTTTATACACATATACATATACAACTTAACATTAATGTGTGTATATACAAGTATGCATAATTCTTTTTTTTTCCATAGGAAAAAAAAGAGTGAAAACTGTATCAGTGTGCCCCAAAGAACATTGTTAATAGGAACACAATTCTTCTAGCATGTCTAGTACTCTACTGCATTATTCAAATAAGAAAACATGTCCACAGAATGAGATACTTTGAAAATCTTAAGAATAGTACATTACATTATCATCAGTTATGCATTCAGTAACCTTCATAATTTTCTGTCTTAAAAACAACTATTAAATGCAGTGAAGAATATATTGTTTAGAGACACTTATTGTAGCAATTGATGGTGTGAATATTAGTTTTCTAACGTAAACAATTTTTCTCCTGATGTGACAATTTTGTAAAGCTGGATTATTATTTTAAGATGCCCTTAAAATTCAAATATATTTTTATGTGTTATAGACACATATGGAAATAATATATTCATTTTCTTCTGCAGCCAGAAAGATGGTTATCAAAGTTAATTTCCTTTGTGAGAAAATTCAGAATGATCTCCTATATTAACTTTCACAAAGTTGCTGTTTCATTATTAACATGGTTGTGATATTATTTAACAGGCACATTTTTACATCTTAATTGGCTATTAAGTATAGGAAAAAAGGAACTGCAAATTTGATGTAAATGATATTTGATAAGTGTGTCCTTTAGTGACAATTAATTATTTCAGTTCTTGATAACATTCCCAGGTCTCCAGAGGGAGATGCGGAAAAGTCAATTTCCTTTTTTTTTTTAACATCTGTGTTTCAGTTAACGCTCTTTTCTAAGTGAAATTCTGTGCTTATTTCATAATCCTTAAAGTTTTCAATTTTTAAAAAAAGTAACTCATTTCAAAGAAAATTTGATATCTTCAGATCATTGAATTTCTTTGTTTCCTTCAGTATAAAGGTAGTAAACACCCTGAGATGAATAAAGAACAAACCCAAAATATATAGACAAAATTAGGCCTCATTTTTAGCTTGTAGCTAGCAATGGTGCATACTCCTCAACTCACATTTTTTACTTCAAATAGATTTATTAACAAAATTTGAAGGGCTTAATAATTTTCAAAGAAAAATATTGCCTCTGGGAGTCAAGGGCCTTTTGTGTTGAGAGCCAAACCTGTCTTCTGTGTTCCAGATACCTCTCAACTTTCTGGTGGGAATTCTGCAACATGCCGTTCTTATTAAGGTTAAGAATTATTGGATCAAATGTGTATGTAAACCCTAATTTAAAAAAAAATAATTAACAATACATACTTGAAAAACATTTCTTTTATTGCCCCAGTACCATTTGTTCCTCATTTGAAGAGTTTTAAATTTCATGGAGCCCTGCTATGGAATACTTTCTATGCTGGCTGGCAATCATGGTCTCATGCCCATTGAGTCTATGCAGTATTCTGTGTTTAGCACATACAAATCAGGATTCCTTGTTTTTCCTTTCACCCACTGACTCAGGAAATACCATAAGAAAGGTTTTAAAAAAAAAATGAAGTAATTTCACCCTTCTCCAACCCACATTTTCTCCTCTCCTAACCCTAGCGCCATCACAAATATCACAAATCTGAGTGTATGTTGAATATCTTGGCTCTTTTCTAATTAAAGGTGGCTGTCCAATTCCCCAGGCAGTGCAAAACCCCTTCAGGTCCTAAAAAGAAATGACTTCCAAATTGAAAAGCTAGTAAATAAGTCAGTTTGAGACCCAAAAGCAATTATCATTATAGGGAAGTACCTTTTTAAAAGTCTATCTTGAGTTGGCTAGTTTTGGTCTTCCAGTAACTGGAAAGAAGACAGACAGCAATTTTTTTTTCAAACATTCGTACAAAGACAATTTATCCACATAGTCATGACATTTTAGGTAAACGTATTTATTGTGCTGGAGATGGCTAAACAGCAGTGATATTTGTCACTTGCCAAAAATCTGGGGAGAATGACATGACTTTATTTTAAACTGCATTTATATAATTCTAGTTATACCTACATTACCAGGAATTTTAACTGGTTATATAATACAATTCAATTCAGGATCCAAGTCTTGATTTGATGCAAAGCACTGGGCTTAACTTCAGAAGAGAGATGATTATCAAGGTGGTTCAGACTTTTGGACTCTGTGGGAGAAGGCAAGGGTGGGATGTGCTGAAAACAAAAGGAATTTAAAATTTGCAAGAGAAGGAGACAAAATCCAAAGGCACAGGAGAAAGTTTGTAAACAAAGAACAAAGGGCTATGGAGATACAAGGAAAGAGAAATTGCGGCATCTGGACTTGAGAACAAGGTGAGGTAATGAGGAACAATTTCATGGAGAAAGTGACATCTGAGATGGTTTTCTCGAGACAACTTTATTTCCACATGCAAAGTTGGGACAAAAGGACATTCTAGAAAATGGAAACAAAATGGTTAAAAGCCCAGAGATGAGAAAGTATGGGATATGATATAAAAGCATAAACCATACGGTTTCAATAGAGGAGAGAAAATGAGTAAGGTAAAAATAGGCAATGTGTCTTCACTACAAACTGTGACAAATATGTGAAATTTCCCATTTTAAAGACATGAGCAACCAATAAATTATTTTTAGCAGGGAGTAATACGATAAGAGCTATTTGGGGAGAAATAAATATATCTACATGGAGAATAGTAGATTGGAGCTGGAGAGACCAAACGTAAGTAAAGCTGTGAATCACTAGAGATGGCTGAAGCAAGAGAATTAGAGGAAATGATGGCTAGGTTAACTCTGATGCACTTGGAATGAAGAAAAGGGAGTCAATGTTAAAAGCATAAAATAAATGCTTTAAAATGATGGAAGAAAGAGACAGGGAGGGAGTCATTATGACTCAAATTTTAAGACCTAAAAATTTGGCAGGACGCTTGGATAGAAGCAAACATAGGGGAAATTCAGTTGGGGATATATTTTGAAATGAAGTGGCAATGAAGATAAATGAACAAGAAAACCTCTCACTCCCACAGCATCAGTCATCAGTGCTCTAAAGACAAAAACATCAAAATTACATTCCTTCATTCAAAAGATACCTTTTCTAAGAGAGAAAGTAATAAAAAATTTTGTATGCATTTTGATGCATACTTAACACAATAATAGCTAATATTTACTTAGGATTTTTTCTATTCCAGGTACCATTCTGAATTACTGAGTAACTAATCTTCACAATTATATTGTCTCCATTTGAGAGACAGAAGACTAAGATGTAGTGGGCTTGGGAACTTTACCCAAGGATGAGAAAACTCCAGGAGATTGTGAAGGACAGAGAAACCTGGTGTGCTAAAGTCCAGGAGTTCATAAAGAGTCAGACAGGACTTAGCAACAACAACACATCTACTATAATGCAAGCTTGACTGAAATCAGCATCTATTTGTTTCTAAAAGAGATGTTTTTCATCTGCATTATACTATTGGAACCCAAAGGATAACTGAGGGTAAGATGATAACAAGCCCATATCTTAGCTGCCTATGCAGCTGAATCTTGAAGGATCAAAGGAGGCATTTGTATTTAAGATAGATGGGGACAAAGTGCCAGGGGTAGAAGGTCTGTCTAGGAAGTGACAATAGCCTGTGCAAAGGTCTGAAGGTGAGAACTTAGGCAAGTTTAGGGGACTGCGATCCTCACAAAGCTTATTATACAGAAGCGTCCCTGAGAAGGTGTGTATCGTTATGCCATTCTGTCATTATTCTTTGAAAAATATGTTAGAGCATTATTAAATTAGATACCAATTAAGCAGAGGCCTCAGTTAGTCAGATTGTGTCTCATAAAATATTATTTCTTAATAAGAAAATAAAAATGGCAAGCATTCAACCTTCTTTCAGGCAGGAGTCTCCTGGGGTAAGGCACAACTGAGCCCTCATCTAAGTTTGACAGGAGCATCACTGAGGTCTAGTGACAAAGGAGAAAAGAAATGCCATTACTTTGATTTACTGTTTTTAAAGAAGATCTGTGAAAAAAGCTATTTGAACTGAGATATGGAGACCATGGTCTCTTCCTTTATCAGGCTGTTTTGGGGTGCAGATGGTAACGGTAGATTTATGGTCTGTGATCATTTCTCATTATGAGAGGCCATAGGAGATGCTCATTAAAAATACTGACTCTGGAGTGTGGATCTGGGTGTAGATCCTGGTTTTGACTTTTCTGAACTACGTGACCTTTGGCAAGAGTGATTGTTATCTCTTGCTGTGTAACAAAATATTGCAAATCAGCAGCTTAAAACAATAAACATTGATCCACACTACTTATGAAGGTCAGGAATCCAGAAAGGCTTAGCTAATTGGCTTTGATCGAGGTTCTTTCATAAGACCAGGATCACATGAAGAAGTAGGAAAGTCCAAGCTCTCTGTTGATGGGAGATTTCACAGGATGGGTCACTTTATATCACGGCTTACAGGCACAGTGACTGGTTGTCCCTGGAGTGAATTTTCAGAAAGACAGAGACAGAGGGAAAACTCAAGATAGAAATAACAATTTTATTATTTAGTCTTGAGAGAGACATTCTTTCACATCTGCTATAAATTGTTTGGGCTTTCCTGGTAGGTCAGCTGGTAAAGAATCCGCCTGCAAGGCCGGAGACCCCAATTTGATTCCTAGATCAGGAAGTTCCTCTGGAGAAGGGATAGGCTACCCACTCCAGTATTCTTGGGCTCCAAAATCACTGCAGATGGTGACTGCAGCCATAAAATTAAAAGACATTTGCTCTTTGGAAGAAAAGCTGTGACAAACCTAGACAGCATATTAAAAAACAGAGACATCACTTTGCCAGAAAACATTCGTCTAGTCAAAGTTATGGTTTTTCCAGTAGTCATGTGATGTGAGAGTTGAACCACAAAGAAGGCTGAGCCCTGAAGAATTGATGTTTTTCAACTGTGGTGTCGGAGAAGACTCTTGAGAGTCCCTTGGACTGCAAGGAAATCAAACCAGTCAATTCTAGAGGAAATCAACCCTGAATATCCATTGGAAGAACTGATGCTGAAGCTGAAACTCCAATACTTTGGCTACCTGATGTGAAGAGCCAACTCATTAGAAAAGACCCTGATACTGGAAACATTGAAGGCAGGAGTAGAAGGGGACAACAGAGGATGAGATGGTTGGATGGCATCACTGACTCGATGGACATGAGTTTGAGCATGCTCTGGGAGGTGGTGGAGGACAGGGAAGGCTGGCATTCTGCAGTTCATGGGGTTGCAAAGAGTCAGACATGGCTGAGCAACTGAACAACAACAACAACACACTGCTCATTAGAAATGAATCACTAAGTCCAGCTCAAACTCAAGGGGAGAAAAATTAAGCTTTACCTTTTGAGAGGAGAATAGCAAAGAATCACTAGACACACCTTTAAACCACCACAGAAACTTACCTATCTTCTTTGTTTGTGTTTTCCTGTCTGTAAATCAGAGACACAATAGTACTAGAGTACAGAGTTGATATTAATACTTGGAGTTTTCCAGAGAAATTGAACCAATAGAACATGCAGAGAGAGAGAGGGGGATTTATTATAAGGAATTGGCTCACACAATTATGGATGCCCCAGAGTCCCCAGTTTTGCAGATCAGCAAGCTGGAAACCCAGGAAAGACAATACCTAGTTCCAGACCAAGTCTGAAGGCTTGAGAACCATGAGAGCTGACGGTGTAAGTCCCAGTTTGAAAGTTGGTAGGCTGAAGATCCAGGAAGAACCAGTGCTTCAGTCTGAGTCCAGAGGTTGGAAAAGACTCACACCCTTCTTACATGTAATTTTTGCTGTATTCACATCTTCAACTAATTGAATGAGACCCACCCACATTAGAGAGGGCAACCTGATGTACTCACTCCACCAATCCAAAAGTTAATTTCATCCAGAAACACGCTAACATCCAGAAAAATGTTTGGTTGAAAGTCTGAGCATCTTAGGAATTCCCAGGTGGCACTAGTGGTAAAGAACCCTCCTTCCAATGCAAGAGGCATAAGAGATGCTTGTTCCTTCTCTGGGTCCAGAAGATCCCATGGAGGAGGAAATGACAACCCACTCCAGTGTTCTTGCCTGGAGAATCCCATAGACAGAGTTGCCTGGCAGACTCCTGGTGGACAAAAGTTCATAGGGTCACAGAGAGTCTGACACAACTGAAGCAACTTAGCGCACGTGTACTGAGCATCTCAAGGCCCAATCAGGTAAATTTAGTTGTTGTATAATGAGCCGTTGTTATTCTTATTTTCAGATGATACTAGTTTCAAGAAAAAGTGAAATGACTTGTTGGTTAGCAATGATATATAAAGTACTAAATCTTCATTTTCTATCAACCTTCCTTTTTCTATGACTTGAGGAGCAGTCAAAAAACTACAATCCCCTTGCCCTGTGAGCAAAATAGCTTTTGCATTCATTAATGGTGATATAATGTGTTGACTATATTTTTGCTTTTCTGCATTAATCATCACCTTCTCTAGGTGACTTCCTGATAAAATGGAAAGAGATTCATTAAAATGGCCACTAAATAAGCCTGACATCCCTGGAAGGAAAGGTCAGATTCTCCATGGTGCATGTCAGCTTCATTGGGTTGTTTTCTCATTTATAAAAACAATGAGAATTTCAGAGAGGGAAAGCAGATATGATATAGCAATACAAAGAAAGAAGGAGCTGGGCAAAGTAAGCCTTCAACTTGTTTCCCCAAAATTAACTCTCTATCAGAGTGTGGAGAAATAATAAAGTGCCATAAACAGAAGGAACATGTAAAGCTCAGCTCATGTGTTCTAACCACTGCTCAGAGATCTTCCTCTCAAGGCTTGCGTGGGGCCAATTAACTGAACATGAAAAATCTATCCCAGCAGCTTCCCACTGCACAGATGTTTCCGAATGCCTTGGTTCTGTCTCTGAAGAGAATATAATCAAGGGAATGTTCCTTCAAATACATAAAATCTCTTTAGATCCCACAGTGCAGGTCCCTCTTGCTTTTGGCAAGCAGTAAGATGTTTCGACTTTCAAGATAGAATTGCCTCTTCAGGGTCGCCAGGTTCTTGCAGTAAAACAAAGACAGGCTTCCCGTGGAGAGTTTTCAATAAAGTCTTGCTGAACACGAGGAAAATGCTTCAACGTATTAGCCTCCATTGTCTTCTCTGGCTTTTTATTGACAGAAAAGGACAATAAAAATAGAGTAAAAAAGGAAATGGATCTTAGAGCAGAAAATGAATAAAGTTATTTTCCAGGTGTTAAGAACAATGTCATAAAACTCTTAAAAAATTTTTTTTAATGTACCAGGTCATTTGAATAAAGCAAGGCCACATGGGAAACAGAGAGCTAAAATGAGCGCAATTGGTGCATAGTATGTGTTCAGTAAAATGTCTGATGAATGAATCTCTTGGTCAGTGAAAGATGAAGCGATGTGAAGTTACATAAATCAAACTGTTCTTGAATCGCCGTCTCTTCTGAGATTCTCACTCTGCTCCTGCAGAGATCTTTGAAAAACTGTTGGCCTAAATTGTAGCAGCTTTGGGAAGTCACGATGTTTAGATGGGGAAACACAAGAGCTATAATAGGATACTCTACTTTGATGGGTTATATGAGTCATGTGGAGGGCTTATTAAAACACAGGTTGCTGAACCCCATCGCTAAAGTTTCTAAATAATTAGATCTCACTTGCGGCCCCCAAATTTACATCTCTAAGTGCCCAGGTGATCAAGTGGTGCTGATGCTACTTATCCAAGGACCACACTTTTAGAACCACTGTTGTAACAGAAGAAATAATGGTCTGAAATTCAGAAACGTGTTTTGTTGTTTTGTTTTTGGTTTCTTTTATACCAAGATGTATTACTTTGGATACTCCAGACATTGAAAATTATTTGAACATAATAAACTATGTAAATCTACCAAATATGTATGCATAATCTTTTACAGTGAATAGTTTTCATGTATTAATAAATTAATTCTCAAAATAGCTCAATAAGATAGAACGATCAGTAACTATTGTAATACTTTGAATAGATGATAAAAAATGACTCAGAAGACATAAGAGAAAATATCTCGAAAACAGTGTTCACATCACTTTTATATTAGTATCCCTAAAAATTACAAATGTGAATAAAGCATAAGGCATGTTAAAGAAAGGTTTGATTAGTTAATTGGGTTTGCACATAAACTTGTACATGTTTGAACCAGAGATCAGATAGAGTCATATGATTCCAAATTTTCTAATTTGGAATTTCTAATTTTCTATAATACTGTCATAGCAGAATATCTCTTCCCTCATTTCCTTTCCATTTGCATGAAGAGGAATTGATTAGCAGCCACAGAAAAAGCTACTTCCCAAATGGCACTAGTGGTAAAAAAAACCTGCCTGCCAATGCAGGAGATGTAAGAGACACTGGTTGGATCCCTGGGTCGGGAAGATTCCCCTCAAGGAGTTTATGGCAACCTACTCCAGTATTCTTGCCTGAAGAATCCCAGGGACAGAGGAGCCTGGAGGACTACAACCCATAGCGTCATGAAGAGTTGGATATAACTGAAGCAACTTAGCACGCATGCATAGAGAAAGCCACAGAATATAAGAGACTTAAAGGTAGAGACAATGGCATCTTCATCTCCTTTTGCATAGAAAGATGTCTGGCACATAATAGGCACACCACCCATGACTTGGGAATTGAATTATGTCTGTATCTTCTCTGCGAGATACAAAATCATGATGGTATGTATCTGCTATCCCAGAATTGCTGGCAGGCCTTGAGTTGGGAAATAAGGTTCAGGGAAACCACAAGCTGTGGAGGAGAGCCACTTGGGGTTTGGGCCATATGGCTCTGGTTCTCCTTGTGGGAGGGAAGCAGTCTCTTTTATACCAAAAAGCTTAGGAGGGGTGCCTGCCAATTCTGCTAACTGGCAGCTCCAGACTGCAACCCTTGAGCTTGTTCTGCTAAGCTTTCAAGTCCCCAAATGTGTTCAAATCAAGGAAATGCTGCTGAATTGAAATGGATTTCCCCATCCCTGAGAGGGAACAAGGCAAGCCTTAATTTTGACTTCTAAGCAGAGTCCCAGAGGGAGTATGTCTAATTAGACCAAAGATCAAACTCCTTCATGCCCTGCCAGAGAGGCCCACTGAGTTTCTGTGGGCGGTGGCCATAGATTCTGTTTTCTGCTCAAAGTAGCCTGACTTTCCAGAGGGAATAAAATGTGTGTTATCTTATCCAAATAATTTATAGTGTTGGAATATGTTTCCTAGATCAGTAATGGACAAAACTTTGTGTTTCTGAGATTTTCACAGAAGGAAACAGCTCTCATAAATGTCCCTTTCATTATATCTATACATTTCATTTGCTTATTTGAGTAATTATATGCTAGATAAAATGCTAGGCCTTCATTACAAATTGTGAGCAACTTTAAAATAAATTCCATAAAACCCAAGCCATTTGTCTTTGTTTACAATATTAGCTGTAATATTAATACAAGCAACAGTCACCACATAACAACTGAAAGCTTGCTGAAAGCATTTTCAAATTAAGAATTAAATTATGCTTTTCTTAAAGAACTCATACCTTAAATAAACATACAATTATTTTTACTAAAAATGAAACATAATAATATAAATATTTTCCTCTTGAAGATCTCAGTGATAAAGCAGAGTATTTATAAATCAAATAAACATATTCAAACACTATTTGTACTATTAAACCCCACACAGTGGAGTTGGCTGGATATCTTTATGTCCCAAACAACTTAAAAAAAAAAAAAAAACCCAGTTGCTTCAAGAGAAGGGCCTAAAAGCCTGGGGTTTAGAAAGACAAGCCTCCAGGGGCCAGATGTCTTGAGCCAAGGGTGGAATAAACAAGAGTGAGTACAAGAAGTGAAGGTTAAAGGTGATCTGTAAGGGGCAGCCATAACTGATACAACATAAAAAAAGAGAAAAACAAAAAGTAAGAAATAAAAAAATTTTTAAAGATTGCCAGAGGAGCATCATCAGAAATAAACCAGATGAGAGAAAGGTTGTAAGTTTGGAAAAGGGATGGGATTGGTATCAAGACATTCAAGTGGGATCTACTGGATGGAGTGACAAATTGTAACTGCTCTTTCCTTTTTTTATGGTCTTAACTCTTCTGCTATAAAAAGACAACTGTAGACTGTGTTGTTTCCTGACATCTACATACATAGCTTCCAGCAAATTCTTGTCAGAGGAGACTGATTAATGTAACAAATATTTATTAAGCATTAATATATACCAGAAACTGCACTCCATGCTATTTATACATTGTGTTCACACTGATGAAACTCACAACCCAGTAGGGGAGACAAGCACTTAACACTTGAATCCAAGTAAATGTTTTCTGAATTATTAATTGAATGCCTGCATGTACGTGTGTGTGTCTGTGTGTGCAATCAAAGAAACCACTAATGGGAATAATTTCAAAGAAACATCCTGAAATAATTAATATTACATTAAATATTCAGCAAAAAGGTCAACCACCAACATACTTCTAAATTGATCCAGCATCACAGATAAGTGTCTAAGAATGACTAAGGCTTTGGAGTCAGGGAGTTTGTGTTTCTGTCTTATTACTGTTCCTGGTTGAATTATCTGAACTACTTGAAGTCTCAGTTTTGTCCCATCTCATGGATTTGTAAAACTTAGATTAAATGGATGGCACCTTGAAAATGTCTATCAAATGCTCACTGTTTGTATAATAGGAAAGTATCATTGTCACCGGAGGAGATAACCGAACACCTTGTTCATCCTCTGAATGGTGGGAATGGAAGGATCTCATCGACCGCTTCCACAGTGGGCAGTAGGGGGCAGTGTTCAGAGGAGGGACCTTATTTCTTCTCCATACTCTGTACACTTATTTCCCAAAGTCCTCTCCTGTGGGACTTCTTTGCCAAGAGTGGAGCATCTTCACTAGTCTACGCCTCCAACACACACGCACACGCACACACACACACACACACACACACAATTCTGCAAGAATGGTTGTTTTTTAAGTTTCTACACATCACCACTACAATCTTACCTCTGCAATATCATTGTTGCCTATGAAACTGTGATTTTCTATTTAAGTCCTTCAGGATTGGAGGAACAGTATCTTATTAACAGCAACTCATAGATCTGAAATTCCATCTCAAGAGAAGAACCAAAATCTCCTTAGTGTGTTGGAATATGGGAATAATCTCTTCTGTTGGAGTGAGGATGGCATTCCCTTCAGCAGCCTCACTGAGGTTCAATGAATATCGTGGAAAGGCCTACCAGCCTTCCTCAACCAATAAATGCGTTTCTCTGAGCACACTGTCCTCTTTAGAAAAATCAAGTGAACAATACCTGTCTTGCAGGGTTCTTGTAAGTGTTCACAAAATGAGGAGCCAAGGGGGTTCCAGGATCACAAGAGTTGGACATAGCTTAGCATCTCAACCACCACCACTACCACAAAATTAGACAGAGGCAGTGGGCTCAGCGCAGAAAGCAATGGCACCCCACTCCAGTACTCTCGCCTGGAGAATCCCATGGAAGGAGGAGCCTGATAGGCTGCAGTCCATGGGGTCGCTGAGAGTCGGACATGACTAAGCAACTTCACTTTCACTTTTCACTTTCCTGCATTGGAGAAGGAAATGGAAACCCACTCCAGTGTTCTTGCCTGGAGAATCCCAGGGACAGCGGAGCCTGGTGGGCTGCCCTCTATGGGGTCGCACAGAGTCGGACACGACTGAAACGACTTAGCAGTGGCAGCAACAGCAGCAGCTGTGGGCTGAGAGCCTGTATGGAATAGGCGCCCAATGTGTTGATGCTGGAGGGCCCTTTTCAGTCTAGCTCCACACTAAAAGTCAGTTTATCTCTTGCTTATTCCTCTCACACACCATATGCTGTAGTTACACTTTCCAGGATGAGTTTTATGTATCTTCATTTTGCTTAAGGATATTTCTCAACTTTCCACTGTTTTTTAACCTGGTGGGCTCCTATTCATCCTTCATGGACCCCAACAAATATTACTACTCCCCCTTGGCTCTTTTTAGGCATTACCCACCAAATCACAGTGGATTTAATCCTGACCTATGTTTCTCGGGTTTATATAACATTTTCTTTATTCCTCTATTACAAAGCAAATCACAATTTTGGACAAAAAGAGATGGATTCACAGATGACAGAAAAGTAGGTGGAAATACAAACAGACAGACAGACAGATAGGTATCCTGAGTCACCAAGAGGTCTCTAAGATCAAGAACAATTTCATATTCCTTATACATCTTTTTACAAAATTATTAGACTTTGTTTTTTAGAGCAGTTTTATATTTACAGCACAACTGAATGGGAAGCACAGAGTTGACACATACCCTGCCTCCTCCTCCACCTCTCCTGCATCATCCCCCATTAGTGTGGTGTGAAAGTGAAAGTGTGTGATAAAAATATTAGTCACTCAGTCGTGTCCACTCTTTGCAATCCCACTGACTGTAGCCTATCAGGCTCCTCTGTCCTTGGAATTCTCCAGGCAAGAATACTGGAGTGGGTAGCCATTTCCTCCTCCAGGGGATCTTCTCAAACCAGGGATTGAACCCAGGTTTCCCACACTGCAGGCAGATTCTTCACCTTCTGAGCCACCAGGGAAGTCCCATTAGTGTGACACATTAGCTATAGCTAATGAACCCACTTTGACATGTAATTATCAGCCGAAGTCCATAATTTATGCTTTATGCCATACATTTTCTGTGTTTTGATGAATACATAATTCCATATTGCCACTATTACACTATTATATAGAATAGTTTCATTGTCTAAAATTCCCCTCTTCTCTACCCATGCATCCTTCCTCCCTTGCTCTTGAAACTCGGGCACAAGCACTTGGGTTGTTTCCATGCCTTGGCTATTATAAATAGTGTGGCTGTGAATATTGGGGTCCATATATCTTTTTGAATTAGAGATTTCATATTTTTCCAGTATATCCCCAGGAGTAAGATTCTTGGACCATATGGTAGCTCATTTTTTAGTTTTTCAAGAAATCTCTATATTGTTTTCCGTAGTGACTGCACCAATTTACACTCCTAGCAACAGTGTAAGAGGGTTCCCTTTTCTCTACACCCTTTCCAGCAGGTATTATTTACAGATTTTTGATGATAGCCATTCTGAGAAGTGTGAGGTGATACCTCATTTTGTTTGGGTTTGAATTTCTCTAAGAATTAGTGATATTCAACATCATTTCCTGTGCCTGTTAGCCATCTGTATGTCTTTGGAGAAATGTCTTTTTAGGTCTTCTGCCCATTTTTTGACTGATGTGTTTGGTGTTTTGATATTTAGTTGTATGACCTTTTTGTACTTCTTGAATATTAACCCTTTTTTGTTCACATCATTTTCAGATTTTTTTCACATTCTATAGGCTGGTTGTCTTTTAATCTTGCTGATAGTTTCCTTTGCTGTTTGCAAAAATTTTTAAGTTTGATCAGGTCTCATTTGTTTATTTTTGCTTTTATTTATTTTGCCTTAGGAGACTGATCTAAGAAAATATTGCTGTGATTTATGTTAGAGAATGTTTTGCCTACGTTCTCTATTAGGAGTTTTATGGTGATGTTTATTATATTTAAGCCTTTAAACCATTTTGAGCTTATTTTTGTATATGGTGTGAGGGAGTATTATAACTTCAGTGATTTTTATATCTAGGTGCCTGGTCTTTTACTCATTTTTAACTGGGGTGTTTGGTTTTTATCTTGTTGAGTGTTAAAGAGTTCTTGGTATATCTCAAATAAAGTCCCTTATCAGATATGTATTTTGCAAAAATTTTCTACTACCTTGTGACTTGTCTTTCATTCTCTTAGCAATGTCCTTTGCTGAACAGAAATTTCTAGTTTTAATAAAGTCAAATGTAATATTCTTTTTCTTTAATGGATCAGGCTTTTGGTGTTGTATCTAATAAAATTAATCACCAAAACCAAGGTTATCGAGATTTTCTGCTGTATCATCTCCTAGAAGTTTTACAGTTTTGCACTTAACATTTAGATCTATAATCAATTTGAATTAATTTTTGTGAAAGTTGTAAGGTCTGTGTATAGATTATCTTTTGCATGTGGATATCCAGTTGTTTTAATACTATCTCTTCTCTATTAGATTGCCTTTACGTCATTGTTCAAGATCAGTTGACTATGTTTGTGTGAGTCTATTTCTGGACTTTATTCTGTTTCATCAATCTCTGTTTCATTTCTTCTTTCATCAATACCACACTGTCTTGATTAATGCAGCTTTATAGTAAATCTTGAAGTGGGTAGCCTCCGTCCTCTGACTTTGTTTTTCTCTTTTAATATTTTATTGCCAGTTCTGGGCATTTTGTCTTTCCATATAAACTATAGAGTTAGTTTGCTAATATCTACAAAATAACTTGCATGGTTACAGATTGAGATTACATTGACTCTGTAATCTATAACATATAATCAAGCTTATCGTTTTACTAATTGGGTCCAACACAGTACTTGGAACATTTTAGAGGCTTCCTTAATTTTTATCAATGCAAATTAAAGGTGGATAATTTTCTGCATTTCAGAACCATAAGACAGTAGACTTTCAGTGGTAGCTCTTGCAGTATAATCACTCCCTCTTCCTTATATGGTGAAAATATAAGAAAAGGGAAGAAGTGACCAGGAGGATGAATTATGTGATATACTCCACAAGGACAAGAAATACTCTCTCTCTGCTTTGCTGATGGTCATACCCCAAACACCTGGAACGTTTCCTGCTGTATCATAGGAACAGAAATAGATAATTTTGAATGTTGAATGAATATGTTTTTTGGCCAGAGATCAACATGCTGAAGCAATTTCAGTTCTCCAATACACCATGGTTTCTCTGTAGCTAAGTCCTTACCTAAGCTATTTCTTCTGCCCAGAATTCTCTCCTTATTCTCCCCACTTTCCACCTGCCTAATTCTAGTTCATCTTTAAATACCTCCTTACATATTACTTCTTTTTTGTCTATATCTCCCATGTGCTTTGTTTCTTATTTCTCTTTCAAGGATCAGAACACTTTGTCACACATTAGATACTCAACACATAATTCCTGTTTAAAATATTTCATCCTATTCAAGGACCTGCTCCATATCACAAAATAATATTTGTAAATAATTCGTGAATGAGCTCTTCCCACACAGAGGCCAAATCTACACTCTAGTTTAGAGTCTCTAATATTTATCTGGATGTAGCATTGAACTCAAGAGAGTATTTGCATTTTCATCTCCTTGATCTATGGTGTAAACAAAATGAATACTCCAGATTCAAGTTCTCTCTTACTGGAAAAATTGCCTCTGATACAGGGAGGCAACTTGCATCTCATCACCTTAAAGGCAGCTGTTACGCATTTCCTGAGTGTTCCAGTTGCAGCTTCTGGTCTTCTGCTGAAAGATTCACTCCATTATTTATGACTCAAACTATCAAATGTCAATGGGAAGATTCCCTGGAAAGGTGTGTTGCTGTGGTTACCAAGAGTTTCTCTCATCCCAGGAAGAGTCTGCTTTCTGGGGTTCAGAACAGGCTTTAAAATCAGCAGGAACCACACATGCTGAAGTAGAGATGTGTGAAGGGCACAAAGAACTTGCTATTATTTTCAAAGCATCCTGGGAAATGCCAGGAAAGATTCTGGGGTTTTTCTTTCAAAATGATATCTTGGGGACAGTTTGAGGCAAAGCCACAAAAATGAAAAGATTTGATTCTCCTGCCATAGATAGAACAGTAACTTTTTATTCCACTGCTATCTTCCCCCACCTCAAAAAATGCATTTTTTATGAGAAAGTCAAATTGGCCTTGTCTTGCAGGCAAACACTCCTCACAGAACAAATGAGCCTTTTTTTGTTAAATTACAGAAACACTGAAAGATTTATGATTCTGCTGGACAAAATCCTTTTGTTTTAAATAGTTGCCATTTTTCCATGAAGAAATCAGACACCTTGTTGGTGTTTTCTTATAGTAAACATAAGGTCACTGAAAGGAAACAGGCTAGATGAAAGATCACCACAGTATTAAATTACTTCCATCTGCAAACACTGTAAATCCCGTAGACATAAAAAGAGAAGTTATGGTTAGAGCTCTGAAGTGTCATGTTTTGGACTTGAAAAAAGTCCTTCTGCTGAGGACTTTATTCTATTGCCAAGATTAAGAAACATGAAGTCGTGACGCAGTAACTGGACCATGTCAAAAGCATTCTGCAATAGAAATCTCATTCACTAGCTGTTTTTCTCAGTCTTTTTCCACCATTCACTTCTTGTTGTATCTGACTCCCAAGTTTATATTGGAAAAAATTGCTATGAATTAGAGTCAATATCCCATAGTATTAGTTCTCAAAAGATTTTAAAGAGTTTATTCAAAGTACACAATTATTATCTTCAGTTTTTCTTTTTTTAATGATGTTAAATCATTTATGCTTAGGATGGAATTCAAAAGGGTAACTTTTAGAAGCAAGGTCATTTACATTTGTCATCAATTAACATTTCTCACAGTTGTAATTTTACTAAATTGCGTGGTAGTCTTTGAATAGGTCTTAGATTTTTTCATCCAAGGTTATTAGTAGTACTATCAGAGATAGGGGTGTGTTGTGTTCTATTGACTGCTAAGCATCTGAACTTCATTTCTAGTTCTGAGACATGTATTATTGAATAAATCCAGCCACCAGAGGCTCAATATTTGCTTCTCAATCACCGACTCAAAGGACATGGGTTTGGGTGGACTCCGGGAGTTGGTGATGGACAGGGAGGCCTGCTGTGCTGCAGTTCATGGGGTCGCAAAGACTCAGACACGACTGAGCAACTGAACTGAACTGAACTGAATCTCCTAGAAGACAGGGCATGGGCATGGGATACCCACATCCAAGTTCTGAATCTAGAACAAGTGATGCAAATACCTACCAGTGCCCAGTGGTAGTAAAGATTGTGGTGAGAGAAGCTCTGCATGGTGAGTAGTGGAAGCTCAAGTGGCACCCAAGAAAGCTACCCCTATTAACATGGCCTTTACTGCTAAAAATCTACCAGTTAATAGGCTAATGTCTTCAGATAAAGCCTTGAAAGACTGCCTCAATTTCTAGATCTGTAGAATAGGGATGATAATAGTCATTATCTTATAACACTTCTTCAAGGATTGAATGAAGGCATGCTGGGAGAACAGTATCTGGCACATAGGAAGATATTCACTGACATTAGCTATAGAAGTCATTATTACCTTCCTGTGGATGTGTGCATGAACTGGACCACATTCCTCAGCCTTTTTGTTTATTTCCAATATCTTTCTTCTTAAATTAGCTGCAATAGTTTTATTTTGAATACAACCAAGAATTCTGACTGAAGTCCATCTCTAAGCTGATTTGTGTTTTCAACAACAAAACACCCTCACATTAGACCCTCATTTTAAGTTCAGAACTGGGATATTTGTGAGAAAACTGTCTTGATGGCACTCTATTTGTAGAATGCTGTCACAAAAAAATTCACTATTTAGCTTTGACAATAACCACTCTGGTAATACCACGATACTAATTTTTTCATATGATATAATTAAAAGGTGATTCAGTCTCTTGAAGTAACTTCAAGAAATTTGGAAGTTCTTATATTAAAACTGAATGATTTTTGGAATTCTGCTGAAAACAGAGAGGTTGATTGTCCATTGGAATGTCCTGTGTTTACTCAAATATGCCTTAAGAAAGAAGGAATTGCTTGCTTTCCTTACATATATACACACACACATATATGTATATATATGTATATATGTGTGTGTGTGTATATTCTCTTTATACATTTTTATAATCTCTTTCCATACACACACACACACACACACACACACACATATATATGTAATCTCTTTTCAGAGAATCTGAAAGAAAAGAGAGAGATGAAAGATGAAACTGTACTGACATATATGCATATGTGCATGCTCAGTCACTTAAGTCGTGTCTGACTCTCTGAGACACCATGGACCATAGCCAACCAGGTTCCTCTGTCCTTGGGACTGTCCAGGCAAGAATACTGGAGTGGGTTGCCATGCCTGACTTTGGTATTGAACCCATGTCTCCTGTGTTGGCAGTTGATTCTTTACCACTGAGACACCAGGGAAACACATGTAATACTTAGGGATATATATATATATATATATACATCTCCAGTATCTTTCTTCTTAAATTAACCAGTATAGTTTTCTTTTAAATATAACCAAGAACTTCAACTGAAGTCCATCTCTAAGTTGATTTGTGTTTTCAACAACAAAACACAAACCTACATATATATATATATAGGCTCCTCCTGGAAGAGGAAGTGGCAACCCACTCCAGTATTCTTGTCTGGAAAATCCCATGGACAGAGGGGCCTGGCAGGCTACAGTCCCTGGGGTTGCAAAAGAATCAGACATGACTTAGACACTAAACAACAACAAAAAGGAAAATATGGATCTTCCGGTCCTAAAATCATAGGGCAAAGGTGGAAGCCCTGTTTGGCTTTTGTCCACACAGCCTGAAGACGTTATGGAGAGAGGGTTGGGGGAAAAATACCAGTGCAAACCATATCATGACTATCAAGAAGCTGGCTCTCTGTTTAAGAATTCCAGAAAGTTGTCTGGGAAATGGTAATACTAGAAGCTTCCTTTGATTCTCTCTTTGATAAGATCTCTTCTCAGAGGGTCTGAAGGAAAAGAGGGAGATAAAAGATGATACTGACAAAAGTTCTAGCTGCTTCAAAGAAAATCCATGTGGTTTGCATGCCTTATATAGCTCTTCCTAAAAAGGAAGACAGCTGTTTGCTGTAGGAAGGCCCAGACTGCTGTGGCCAGTAGCGTCAAGCCACTAATTACAGTTTCAGAAGCATCAGAGAGGCACACTCTCTAAAATCTTTCTCATATCCTTCAATATCCTTAATTTCTCCTAAGTATGGGCTGCTTCTCATGACCTGAGATTAACCTAGAAGAATCAGGTATTTTCCAACCTTGCTATGGAATCATTATTGTCATTTTTACTGATGGAGAGTCAAATGTAGGTCTCTTGGTGAACACTTGTTGAGTTCTCATCCTGCCTAGAGTACTCAGCAGATGTTGCACAGATGGTGATAACTAGTTAACTGAAAAAGAAAAAAAAAAGTTTCCCCATCAACAATGGCACTGTGGCACTGCAGAGGTGTGGAGAGGCTGAAAAGCACCAGAAAGGACTCAGGCCACCTTGCCTCCTACTCTGGCTCAGGTATCAATTGCTTGTGTGGCTTTAAATGGGAACATGCACCTCTGTTGTCATCATCAGTGTCCTTACATAAAACATGAGAGACTTAAGTAACATCATTTCCAAGGTGATCTCCAGATCTGAATTATATAACTTTTAATTTCAGAGAGAACTTTTTCCTTATTAAAATAAGAAGAGCAACAAAAATTCACAAGACTCACTTAGACTACATGTTTCAGAAAATAGAAAACTTCCACTCATACTTGCAATTATTCACTTCATAACATGGATACATGTGTTGACCTATCTTATGACAAATGTTTTATATAAAAAGATGTTGGCAAAATGTCTGTTAATAATATCTAGTTATTAGAGAGATATTGAATCTTCCATAAACATCATACAGTATAATCATAACAAAACAATGACCATAATCAATAGATAAGTCCTTGAATGCATATGTGCTCAGTCATGTCCAACTCTTTGTGACCCCATGAACTGTAACCTGCCAGGCTCCTCTGTCCATGGGACTGTCCAGGCAAGAATATTGAGTGGGTTGTTATGCCCTCCTCCAGGGGATCTTCCCAACCCAGGGATTGAAACTATGTCTCCTGCAGCTTCTGCATTGGCAGGTGGATTCTTTACCACTGGTACCACTTGGGAAGCCCTAGATAGTACTTAACACAACATGTATCATGTACAAAGCACTGGTATAAATGCTTTAGATATATTCACTTATTCAATGTTCAAACAATCCAGGCTATTAGAATTATAATTCTTATTTTAGAAATTAGAACCTGAGGCAAGGTTACACAACTAAAATGTGAAGGAGTTTTGAACCACCACAGCCTGGCTCCAAATTCTGTGCTCTTAAGACCTGTACTATAACCTTTTAAAACTGAAGGTATATTTGAAGAGCAGGTTACTCCAACAACTTATTTTGTAAGACTGTGACAAAAACCTCAAATTAAATCAGCTCACATTTTAACTTTATGATTTATTACCTCTGCAACTTAGAAAAACTATCTAATCCTTCTAATTCAATTTCTTCATCTGTAAAATGGGCATAGTATTATACAGCATCATCAAGTGGGTTTGACGATATTAAACATGTAAAATTCTTCATCTCACTTAACAAATTAGTAAACATGTTTATTTAGCAAATGCTTATGGAACACTGTGTGCCAAGCACTGACACAAACAACATACTTGGCACAGACACAATTCACACCATTATGGAACCGACATTTTTGAAGGAGGGTAGAGATTTTTAAAAGCATACAACCAATAATAAGATAATTGCAGGTTGTGACCAGTGAGTAAGTACTTTATCTATCTATTGTTGTTTAATACACAGGGATTCTGTAAGTCAGGAACTCTAAAAAGGCATAGTGGAAATGGTTGTTTGCTCCATGGGGTGACTTGAATGCCTGAGAGATAGAAGAGCTAAGGCTGAAGAATATGCTTTCAAGACAACTTCTTTACCTACATACCTCCTCTCAGGACTGAGATGGCGAAGGCTCAGACAGGCTCAGCTAGGATGTGAACATGTGGCATTTCCAACATGCTTAAGATTTAAGCAGAGAATTAAGATAAGATAGTATGATATTGAGTGACTGGGGAATTAACTTGTAAAGTGTTCAAGAACAGCCTGTCTGAGGAATTAATTAAATTAAGAGCTGAAGATGGATAAAGATCCAACCAAATGCAGATGAGGGAGGAGAATTCCAGTCGGAGCATGTGTGAAGTCCTGAGGAGAGAACAGGAAGCACAATAGGATATAGAATAAGGTAGGGCCATCAATGTGGACAAGGATCAAGTGAAGCATGGCTTTCTAAGCCAAGTTAAAGAGTTGGGATCTTATTATTGACCAATGAGAAGCCATTAGAAAGTTTTGAGTAGGAAAGTGATAGAATACTAAAATAAAATAAATAAAGTAGAAAGAAATGAAGAAACAATAAAAGGAATAACAATAGAACCCCATTTCAATGTTTCTCTGACTAGATTCACTATAATCCACCACGAGTATCTTCACACTGGCTCCTAATTACCGAATTTCTTTGTCTCCTATTTTGATCGTCTATGAAATAGAACATTTAATTTTTTTCCTCTCTCAATATGTGTAAATTACATTAATAAAATTAGTCTTCTAAACTGAAGACAGGAAATTTGGGGGCTGCTGAAACTCATAAAATATTGATTTCACTCCAAATCTAAACAAAATTTCATGAATGTATTATTCATTTGGCTATCTATTTACTCATTCATCTTCCCATTGATCACCAGATGCCAATAAGTGCCAATAACAGAAAAATGATTGTAACACAGTTTCTGTTTTCATGGTATTCCCATGACACAGACTTTTTTTTCAGTAAAAAGTACAATTAGAATACAAAGGAAGAAAAGCAGTACCCGAGATCCCAATGCAGAAAACACTGAAGACTAGCAAGTTATGTGCCCTGCTAAAATACATTTAAATGAATTAAAGTGGAATTTGTGTCAACTATTTATGTCTTGACCTAAGAAGCTCTTGTCACAGAAAACATTGCATTTGGGTGCTTCTATCAAGAGTCACTTAAACTGAAAATGGAAGTCCTCCTTATGTTCCTTCTGTGCAGAATGTTTGTCCATCATCAGCAGCCCTCAGAAGATGGACTCCTTCCACATCAAAGGAATTCCAAAACTCAACACATTCCTTAGCTTCCAAAGTGGAACCAAAACTTAAACAATTGTTCCAAATAACTGGTATACACACACAGACACACACACACAGACACAGACACACACACACACGAGTTTGCAGAGAAATACCTTAGTAATTATTTCTGTCTTTAGTAAATATTTCTTTCAATGTGTTGCTATCTCTTATCTCATTTGAAAATCTCTACAGGCTTTTCTTGATAAATATATTTGTTCAGATGTAAAAAACAATGATTTTAAAGCTAGAATTGATCAAAAGAAATATATCAAACTTGAGATTCTAAATGTTTAGGCGGGTCTCCATAATCTAATACTAGCTTTTCAAATGGAATGAATGATCTCATTATCATATCTCCCAAAGTCAGGGTGAGGTCAAAGCTCAAAACCAAGATACTTGGAAGTCAATCATTCATTTTTGAGCTTTCTAAATCAGATATTTAAATATTTGAAACTATATTATATCAAAAATATAGCAGCAGAATTTATGCCAGTACCCATTCCTCTATAACTAACCTTTTCAGAACCCACACAGATACCCAAGCTCACATTAAACACTGCTATGAACAGTCATAACAATCATGTTATCCCACTTCCTCTCTCTATTGCTATATTACCTAATGTAATAGATAATATAGACAGTCAAATACCTGGATCCTAATCTTGCCACACACTTGCCATGTGACCTTGGACAGAACTTGTGTGTCTCAGTGTTAGAATGGGAATATAATATCTACTTTATAAAATTATTAGGGGGATTAATTTTGTTAATGCAACACATGTAAAGTATTTATGAATACCTCAAATGTTAATTATTTTTCATCAATACAATATTCTTAAGAACTCGTTTTTTTCTTTTGTTTTGTTTGAACTGTTTATTTCCTTTCCTAGTGTCCCTGTCTACTTTTTATTTCTAAAGCTAAAACTGGAACTTCTCAGCCTCAGGAACATAAGTTTATCTCACCCCATTGTTAAAGGACACTGATAGGTTCACATATATGTTCAAGTATTTTCTGCAAGTGAGAAGAACTGAGGAATAAAATGAGTGGGGAGGCACTCGAACATTAGGTGTTCAGAGTATCTAGAAGACTAGGAACTCTGTAATATTCACCAATGGTCCATTGTCGTAGAGGTATTATGACCAGATATTATAAAGATTTTTAGTCCATCCACAGATTCATCAATCTAACATTAAGGCCACAGAAGTGGAAGAGTGAAAAACATAAAAATAATTATCTTGACTCTAACAGATTTTTAGGTCATCACATGTAGGTGAAGGAAAGGAAAGAGAATGATAAACCAACTACTCAAAATTTATGTCATTAGTTACCCTCTCCTTAGGAAATCCTGGAAGAATGAGAACCAAGAAAAAATAGGCTTGTGGAGATAGGAATAGGGCAAGGAAAACTAAAATATCAGATGAATAAAAAGATTTCATAGACTAATTTTTGGATTAAGTAATAGCAGAAGGACTCTAGACATAGAGGTAGGTAGGTTGTGATCGGAGCAAATCAGGTCTCAAAAATACTAGTGGTGCCCCGATTAGAAAGGTCAGTTTTACAAAAAGCAGGTTTTCTTTGCTAGATCATTATGGTGAAGCCTGACTTAGAACACAGAACCAGAGCCTTTTATTCTGGTGATTGTTACTCCAACTTTGTTCAGGATTCCAGAGAAGTTCATCCTCTCCTGTTTTCAAATTAGATTTCAGCTTCACTCTTACACAGCCTGTGAACTATAAGACAGTGTCATGCAGTGTCTTCCACAGTGATGCTAAGCAAGATATAAACAAGTTAGCTGAGAAGGCAATATTTTTCTGGGGCTAGGACATAATTAGTCACTAATCACAGATTGATACATGTGACACAGATTTAGAGAACAATTCTCCACCAAAGCTTGAACTGGTAAAAACAGATGCAATGACTGGGGCTGCAATTCCACTTATTTGGATGTTCTGAAGTTAGATCCCCAGTAATGAAACTACTCTGTTATCACAATTTACATGCTTAAATTTGTGATCACCAGTGTATCATCAACCAAAACATTCTACTTCAGCTTCTGTGTCTTCTCAGTCTTCTAAATGAAGAACGGGCCAAGAAGTGGATCACTAGAGTTTGTATTTATTTGATTTATCTATGCATATCTAAGTACCCAACTCAAGGAGAGCAGAGGAAAGGTACCCAATGCAGTTTTGTTGAATGAGCGAATTAATGAGTATACAAATTGTTGAGATGAAAAAATGATTCAGTGACAAGGTGAATGAAAAAAATGATAGGTTTGTCAAAGATTTTTTTGATGAAATAATGAATGAGTCAATTAGTGAATCATGCGTTAATCCCATAACCACTGTTCCTGATAGCAATTATACTATGGAGAATAAACTCTATGTTTTGTAAAGTCATTGAGTACAATCAGCTGACTACTTTTGTTAAGCATGTGTTGGGTTCTGCATATTTTTCTGTCTCATTGAAGAAAGCTCTGTGTAGCTGTAAGCCTTAAATTGATCCTTGAAGAAGGCCATCCAAAAATAGACCAGCATGAGAAGTCCAGCATGCTGTTTCTCTCACTTCCCCAGGCTACTCCCCTATGAAAAATATTTTGATTTAGTTGGTTCATTTCATGTGATGGCAGTATGAATGATCACTTTATTGCGGACATCAGCAAAAGGATAGGAATTTACCATTAAAACAGAGTGAAACTGAAACTATTTTAGCCTCCCTCTGCTTTTGTTGAAGATAAATGATTATGATGTCAGTGCAATTTGAAAGAATATTAAATCAGAGGCTTAAAATACCTAGCAGTTTCAACTCCCTCATATCACAAGGCCTGGATTTTCACAAACTCTAAAAATTAAAATGACTGTCTCATTCTCAAAATCCAAGTGATTTTTCTGTAACTAGTTTCAGAACCCACTGAGTGAAAAAATTCCTCTTCATTTATGATGGTTTTACACTTATAATTGATTACATACATAATTTGGTTTTCTTCCAGATGCTTTCCAAACATAACTCAGATACATAGAAACTACCAAACCTAAAGACTCACCAAAGAAGGGAACAAATACACAAGTATATGACTTCTGCCTTCATGTGGTTTTTAAAGTTTTTCCAATATACTCTTATAGGATCCTACAGTTTTTTTTTTTTTTTTTTTTTTTTTTTGAGTCTCTGAGAAAAGTGTTCATGGTAATAGAAACTGGAGAAAAGAAGAATTAAGTCCACATTCCTTAGAAGAGGACAGAAGAGCTGAAATTGGTTGCATGCCTATTTGTGCCATTTACCTATTATACTAAGTACCTGTAATAGGCTGAATGATGCTGCTGCTGCTAAGTCACTTCAGTCATGTCCAACTCTGTGTGACCCCATAGATGGCAGCCCACCAGGCTCTGCTGTCCCTGGGATTCTCCAGGCAAGAACACTGGAGTGGGTTGCCGTTTCCTTCTCCAATGCATGAAAGTGAAAAGTGAAAGTGAAGGTGCTCAGTCATGTGCGACTCCCAGCGACCCTATAACTGCAGCCTACCAGGCTCCTCCGTCCATTGGAATTCTCCAGGCAAGGATACTGAAGTGGGTTGCCATGCCCTCCTCCAGGGGATCTTCCCAACACACTCCTGCCTGTAGTGCAGGAGACTCTGGTTTGATTCCTGGGTTGGGAAGATCCCCTGGAGAAAGGATAGGCTACCCACTCCAGTATTCTTGGGCTTCCCTGGTGGGCTCAGATGGTAAAGAACCTGCCTGCTATGCTGAAGACCTGGGTTTGATCCCTGGGTTGGGAAGATCCCCTGGAGGAGGGCATGGCAACCCACTCCAGTATTTTTGCCTGGAGAATCCCCATGGACAGAGGTGCCTGGCAGGCTACATGGGGTCACAAAGAGTCAGATGTGACTAAGCACAGCGCAGCACACTGTGGCTTACTCTGAAATCTTGCTCTAATTTATAAATATCTGTCTTCATCATACTACAAATTTTAGGATTATTTGCTTTGCAAGAAGAGGCAGGGAAGAAAGTGGAAGTCAGGACAAACCTCACTGTGTGAATTGAGGTCAAGAATCAGTTTTCCAGCAGCATCAGAGTCTGGAGGAATGAGGCATTTATTTTTTCCGTTACAATTTCAGCAGGATGTTCCTCCAACATCCAGCCCCTCCTGCAAAAGAAAAAAAAAAAAAAACTGTCTTTGAAGGATGTTCCTAGGAATGATTGAAATGGATCCCTGCTCCCTGAGCTACCAGGGAGCTGCTCGTAATATTTCTAAAAGCAGTTTGGCTTTCTTCCAGAAGAGATGCTATCTGATTTACTGCAGTGCCTACTGTGATGCCTGCACGCTCGACTTCCCACCTGAGCAGTAGGAAACATCTGCAGGAGAGTCCCTCCCTTGGCAGTTCATTTCAGTGAGAGAGGAGGCCAGCCCAACAACTGTCTTTCTTATCTGTTACTGATGTGCACAAGAGTGCATGTTTCTTGGTTGTTGTTATCAAAGAGGCTTTCAAGCTTGTAAGTAGTTCCTGTTCTACTCCGTGTTGAGATTCTTCTGCAACTCATTTGGGATCCCCAAAAAATGAAATAATTCCCTTCATGATGCTCAACTAAAGAATGTTAAAGCAGATATACATTTTTTAGTCTAATCTTCCTAATATATTTCTACTGTCTTCATTATTAAAACAAAGTCATAGGGAACAAGACTAAAACACATGGATGTGAAACATTCAGCCACTATCACACTGGTGATGAGATTTAGGTCTTGGCAGAAGTGAGAAGTGCAAAGATGCTATGTGCAACAATAACCCTGTTTCCTTTGTATTTTTTTTCTATCAGATTTCCTACTTCTCTCCCTGCCATCAAATGTTTTCATTCAGAGTGAATAAAGCAGTCTTTATAAATTTTTGTTAACTAATACCTCACCTGTCTGATTAGTTCCAAACTCAGTTTATGAGGAATATGGAGGGGGAAAATGGATAAAATGAAATTCTGCAATAACTATCTTTAGCCTATTACTCTTTTTCCATTTGTGAAATTCTAGTTTGCTACTGAACAGAAAAGTAAAATGGAAAATCTATAAAGCATTTTAGGGAAAGCTGGAGGAAGACTTTATACAAATAATGTGAATTTGCGGAGAAAAACCTGGCAAGAAATATATAGAGGACAGATAGTAAAACTTTAAAAAAAAAAAAGCCATTGAGAAAGTACCAGAAAATAACATTAATTGTTTTAATTCCTAATATTAAAACATGCAGAGAAAAAACATAATTAGTTATCCATAACACCCCCTATCAACCTACTCCTTCCCAGGTAATACAGATCTGTTTCTTAAGACTTTTACCATTTAAAACTTCTCTCCTATTAGCTTCTAGCTTTTTGTGTGTGTGATTGATTGGCTATATGTCCAGAGATGCATGTAGGAAATGTATATTCCAGGTAATTAACAAGTATAAAACCATCAAACTATCCTATATTGTGTAATAGTATACATTATATCAAAGTTTTTTCATAACTTTATTTAAATAGTAAAATTTATTTTGGGATGATTCAGCTCTAATTTCCTTTACTGAAAACTAATAACTGATAAAATGACTGAGGAATAGAGGGTTTTTGTTTGTTTGTTTTTTAAATTGGAGCCTAATTACTTTACAATATTCTGGTGGTTTTTCCCATACATTCACATGAATCAGCCATGGGTGTACATGTGTTCCCCATCCTGACCCTCCCTCTCACCTCCCTCCCCATCCCATCTCTGAGGGTCATCCCAGTGCACCAGCCCTGAGCACCCTGCATCACATAACAAACCTGGACTGGTGATCTGTTTCACGTATGATAATATACATGTTTCAAGGCTATTCTCTCAAATCATGCCACCCTCGCCTTCTCCCACAGAGTCCAACAGACTGTTCTTTACATCTGTGCCTCCTCTGCTGTCTCACATATAGGGTCATCATTACCATTTTTCTAAATTCGATATGTATGTGTTAATATACTGTATTGGTATTTTTCTTTCTGACTTACTTGGCTCTGTATAATAGGTTCCAGTTTCATCCACCTCATTAGAACTGATTCAAATGCATTCTTTTTAATAGCTGAGTGATATTCCATTGTGTATATATATCACAGCTTTCTTATCCATTCGTCTGCCAATGGACATCTAGGTTGCTTCCATGTCCTGGCTATCGTAAACAGTGTTGTGATTAATATTAGGGTACACGTGTCTCTTTCAATTCTGGTTTCCTCGGTGTGTATGCCCAGCAGTGGGATTGCTGGGTCGAATGGCAGTTCTATTTCCAGCTTTTTAAGGAGTTGTCACACTGTTCTCCATAGTGGCTCTACTAGTTTTCATTCATTGTAGACTTCTTGATAGCAGCCATTCTGATGGGCATGAGATGGTACCTCAATGTGCTTTTGATTTGCATTTCTCTGATAATGAGTGATGCTGAGCATCTTTTCATGTGTTTGTTAGCCATTTGTATGTCTTCTTTGGAGAAATGTCTGTTTAGTTCTTTGGCCCATTTTTTGACTGGGTCATTTATTTTTCTGGAATTGAACTGCAGGAGTTGCTTGTATATTTTTGAGATTAATTCTTTGTCAGTTTCTTCATTTGCTATTATTTTCTCCCATTCTGAAGGCTGTCTTTTCACCTTGCTTATAGTTTCCTTCATTGTGCAAAAGCTTTTAAGTTTAATTAGGTCCCATTTGTTTATTTTTCTTTTATTTTCTTTACTCTGGGAGGTGGGTCATAGAGGATCCTGCTATGATTTATGTCAGAGTGTTTTGCCTCTGTTTTCCTCTAGGAGTTTTATGGTTTCTGGTCTTACATTTAGATTTTCAATCCATTTTGAGTTTATTTTTGTGTGTGGTGTTAGAAAGTGTTCTAGTTTCATTCTTTTACAAGTGGCTGACCAGCTTTCCCAGCACAACTTGTTAAGGAGATTGTCTTTTCTCCATTGTATATTCTTGCCTCCTTTGTCAAAGATAAAGTGTCTGTAGGTATGCAGATTTATCTCTGGGCTATTTTGTTCCATTGATCTATATTTCTGTCTTTGTGCCAGTACTATACTGTCTTGATGACTGTAGCTTGGTAGTATAGTCTGAGGTCAGGCAGGTTGATTCCTCCAGTTCGTCTTTGTCAAGATTGCTTTGGCTATTCGAGGTTCTTTGTAATCCCATACAAATTGTGAAATTATTTGTTCTAATTCTCTGAAAAATACTGTTGGTAGTTTGATAGGGATTACATTGAATCTATAGATTACTTTGGGTAGTATACTCATTTCCACTATATTGATTCTTCCAATCCATGAACATGGTATATTTCCCCATTTATTTGTTTCATCTTTGATTTCTTTCATCAGTGTCTTATAGTTTTCTATATACAGTTCTTTTGCTTCTTTAGGTAGATTTATTCCTAGTATTTTATTCTTTTCATTCCAATGGTGAATGGAATTGTTTCTTTAATTTCTCTTTCTGTTTTCTCATTGTTAGTGTATAGGAATGCAAGGGATTTTTATGTGTTGATTTTATATCCTGCAACTTTACTGTATTCATTGATTAGCTCTAGTAATTTTCTGGTAGTGTCTTTATGGTTTTCTATGTTGAGGATCATGTCATCTGCAAACAGTGAGAGTTTTACTTCTTTTCCAATCTGGATTCCTTTTACTTATTTATTTATTTATTTTTTCTGCTCTGATTTTTTCTGCTGTGGCCAAAACTTCCAAAACTATGTTGAATAGTAGTGAGAGTGGGCACCCTTACCTTGTTCCTGACTTTAGGGAAAATGCTTTCAATTTTTCACCATTGAGGATAATGTTTGCTGTGGGTTTATCATATATGGCTTTTATTATGTTGAGGTACTCTCCTTCTATGTCTGTTTTCTGGAGGGTTTTTTTTTTTTTTATCATAAATGAATGTTGAATTTTGTCAAAGGCTTTCTCTGCATCTATTGAGATAATCATATGGTTTTTATTTTTTAATTTGCTAATGGGATGTATCACATTTATTGATTTCTGAATATTGAAGAATCCTTGCATCCTTGGGATAAAGCCCACTTGGTCATGATGTATGATCTTTTTAATATGTTGTTGGATTCTGTTTGCTAAAATTTTCTTAAGGATTTTTGCATCTATGTTCATCAGTGATATTGGCCTGTAGTCTTCTCTTTTTTTGTGGCATCTTTGTTTGGTTTTGGTATTAGGGTGATGGTGGCCTCATAGAATGAGTTTGGAAGTTTACCTTCCTCTGCAATTTTCTGGAAAACTTTGAGTAGGGTAGGTGTTGGTTCTTCTCTAAATTTTTGGTAGAATTCAGCTGTGAAGCCATCTGGTCCTGGGTTTTTGTTTGTTGGAAGATTTCTGATTATGGTTTTGATTTTTGTGCTTGTGATGGGTCTCTTAAGATTTTTTTTTTTTTATTTCTTCCTGGTTCAGTTTTGGAAAGTTATCCTTTTCTAAGAATTTTTCCATTTCTTCAAAGTTGTCCATTTTATTGGCATATAGTTGCTGATAGTAGTTTCTTATGAGCCTTTGTATTTCTGTGTTTTCTGTTGTGATTTCTCCAATTTCATTTCTAATTTTGTTGATTTGATTCTTCTCCCTTTGTTTCTTGATGAGTCTGGCTAAGGATTTGTCTATTTTACTTATTTTCTTGAAAAATCAGCTTTTAGCTTTGTTGATTTTTGCTATGGTCTCTTTTGTTTATTTTGCATTGATTTCTGTCCTAATTTTTGTGATTTCTTTCCTTCTACTAACCCTGGGGTTCTTCATTTCTTCCTTTTCTAGATGCTTTAGGTGTAGAGTTAGGTTATTTATTTGGGTTCTCTCCTGTTTCTTGAGGTAGGCTTGTATTGCTATGAACCTTCCTCTTAGCACTGCTTTTATTGAATCCCATAGGTTTGGGGTTGTTGTGTTTTCATTTTCATTCATTTCTATGCATATTTTGACTTCTTTTTTATTTCTTCTGTGATTTGTCGGTTATTCAGAAGTATGTGGTTTATCCTCCATGTGTTTGTATTTTTCATAGCATTTTTCCTGTAGTTGACATCTAATCTTATTGCATTGTGATCAGAAAAGATGTTTGAGATAATTTCAATTTTTTTTAATTTACCAAGGCTAGATTTACGGCCCAGGATGTGATCTATCCTGGAAAGGGCTCCATGTGCACTTGAGAAAAAGGTGAAATTCATTGTCTTAGGGTGAAATGTCCTATAGATATCAATTAGGTCTAATTGGTCCACTGTATGATTTAAAAGCTGTGTTTCCTTGCTAATTTTCTGTTCAGTTGATCTATCCATAGGTGTGAGTGGGGTATTAATGTCTCCCACTATTATTGTGTTACTGTTAATTTCCCCTTTCATTTTTGTTAGCATTTGCCTTACATATTGCAGTGCTCCTATGTTGGGTGCATGTATATTTATAACTGCTATATCTTCTTCTTGGATTGATCCTTTGATCATTGTGTAGTGTCCTTCTTTGTCTCTTTTCATGGCCTTTATTTCAAAGTCTATTTTATCTGATATGAGTATTGCTACTCCTGCTTTCTTTCGTCTCCATTTGTGTGAAATATCTTTTTCCAGCCCTTCACTTTCAGTCTGCATGTGTCTCTAGGTTTGAGGTGGATCTTTTGTAGACAGCATATATAGGGGTCTCGTTTTTTTATCCATTCAGCCAGTCTTTGTCTTTTGGTCAGGGCATTCAACCCATTTATATTTAGGGGAATTATTGATAAGTGTGATCCTGTTGCCATTTACTTTGTTGTTTTGGGTTTGAGTTTATAATTTTTTTCTGTGTTTCCTGTCTAGAGAAGATCCTTTAGCATTTGTTGGAGAGCCGGTTTGGTGGTACTGTATTCTTTGAGCTTTTGTTGTCTGCAAAGGTTTTAATTTCTCCTTCATATTTGAATGAGATCCTTGCTGGGTACAGTAATCTGGGTTGTAGGTTTTTCTCTTTCATCACTTTAAGTATGTCCAGCCATTCCCTTCTGGCTTGAAGAGTTTGTATTGAAAGGTCAGATGTTATCCTTATGGGGATCCCCTTGTGGGTTAATTGTTGTTGTTTTTTTTTTTTTCCCCCTTGCTTGTTTTAATATTTGTTCTTTGTGTATGATCTTTGTTAATTTGATTAATACGTGTCTTGGGTGTTTTGTCTTGGGTTTATCTTGTTTGGGACTCTCTGTGCTTCTTGGACTTTGGTGGCATTTACTTCCCCATTTTAGGGAAGTTTTCAACTATTATCTCCTCAAGTATTTATTCATGGCCTTTCTTCTTGTCTTCTTTTTCTGGGACTCCTATGATTCGAATGTTGGGGCATTTGACATTGTCCCAGAGGTCTCTGAGATTGTCCTCATTTCTTTTAATTCTTTTTTCTTTTTTCCTCTCTGCTTCATTTATTTCCACCATTTTATCTTCCACCTCATGTATCCTATCTTCTGCCTCAGTTATTCACTGTTGGTTCCCTCCAGAGTGCTTTTGATCTCAGCTATTGCATTATTCATTATTGATTGGCTCTTTTTTATTTCTTCTAGGTCCTTGTTAAACTTTTCTTACATCTTCTCAATCCTTGTCTCCAGACTATTTATCTGTAACTCCATTTTGTTTTCAAAATTTTGGATCATTTTTATTATCATTATTCTGAATTATTTTTCAGGTAGACTCCCTATCTCCTCTTTTATTTGGTTTGGTGGCATTTATCATGTTCCTTTACCTGCTGAATATTTCTCTGCCTTTTCATCTTGTTTAGGTTTCTGTGTTTGGGGTTACCTTTCTGTAGGCTGGAAGTTTGTGGTTCCTCTTTATTGTGTAGGTTCCTCTCTGTGGTTGGGGTTGGAAGAGTTGCTTGTCAAGGTTTCCTGGTTAGGGTAGCTTGTGTTGATGTTCTGGTGGGTGGAGCTGGATTTCTTCTCTCTAGAGTACAATGCAGTGTCCAGTAGTGAGTTTTGAGATGTCAGTGGGTTTGGTGTGACTTTTGGCCGCCTGTATTTTTGTGCTCAGGGTTATGTTCCTGCGTTGTGTCATGTAGTGAGTTTTGAGATGTCAGTGGGTTTGGTGTGACTTTTGGCCGCCTGTATTTTTGTGCTCAGGGTTATGTTCCTGCCTTGTTGGAGAATTAGCTTGGTATGGCTTGCTCTGAAACTTGTTGGCTCTTGGGTGAAGCTTTGTTTCAGTGTAGATATGGAGGCTTTGGGATGAGCTTTTGTTTGTTAATGGTCCCTGGAGTCAGGAGATTTATGGTGATCTCAAGTTTTGAATTTAGGCCTCCTGCCTCTGGCTTTCAGTCTTATTCTTATAGTAGCCTCAAGACGTCTCCATCCATACAGCACTGATGACAAAACATCTAGGTTAATGGTGAAAAGATTCTCCACAGTAAGGGGCACCCAGAGAAGTTGGCAGAGTTATATGAAGAAGAGAAGAGGGAGGAGGGAGATAGAGGTGACCAGGAGGAGAAGAGGGGGAATCAAAATGGGAGAGAGCATTCTAGCCAGTAATCAATTGCCTATTTGCTCTCCACAGTCTGGAACACTCAGAGAGGTTCAAGGAGTTCCATAGAGAAAAGAAAAGGGAGGAAGGAGATAGAGGTGACCAGGAGGAGAGGATGGAGAGTCAAAAGGAGAGAGACCAATCTAGCCTGTGATCAGTTCCCTAAGTTTTCTCCACAGCCTGGAACACCCAAAGAGATTCACAGAGTTAAGTAGAGAAAGAGCAGTCAAGCCAGCAATCACACTCCTAAGTAAAAATGGGTACTAAAGATTGGATTCTTAAAGGTACGAGATTGATAACAAATACCAAAAAGCAAATATTAAAAATCTACCATAGAGGTTAGACTCTCAAAAATACAATATTAAAAAAACAAAACAAAACACAAAAGTTATATTTAAAAAATATGAAGTTTGCTTTAAAAATAGGGTCTTTTTTTTTCAGGGTAATAGGTTTTAAAAATGAAAATTAAAGGATTAATAAAGAACTTAAAAATAAAAAATTAAAAATAAATCAAAACATGATAATAGTAAAATATATCTAAGAATTTCTCTGGAGCTGTTGAGGGCAGTGTGGGGTCAGTTCAGTTTCAGATAGGTCCTTGTTCCACCTTATACTTCTTCTCAAGGTATATAGGTCCCTTCCAATGTAGCCAGTGCTAATTACAGGGTTTTAATCTGTTGCACCTGTCACTTCGAGAGCCAGTCCCTCTTCTTTATTTTGGCTTCCCCTGTTTGCAAGTCTCTTCAGTATCTAACTTCTGCCCTGACACATGGGGGCGAAGGTGGTCACTTATTTAGGCTCACTTGTTCAATTGTGCTGCAAGGAGGTAGGAACACTGCAAGCAAACATCACTGGTGTGTGTGGGGAGTGCTCGCGGTGTCTGGGTCATACTGGGTTTGCCCCTGCTCACGGCGTGTGTGCTTTCCCAGACTACACTGCTTAAGCTCCAGGTTGCTCTGCCAGGGAACTGTCTATCGTGGGCCCTGAGTTTCGTGTACTTCCCAGATCTACGCCACTCAGGTTCAGGTTCTCGGGTACTCCACAAAGGCACAGACTCAGTTGGGCCTGCATTTTGTGCCCTTCCCAGGCCCAAGCAGCTCAGGCAACCAGGTGCTTGACGAGGGCACACTCCCTAGGTGTGGTGCGTCTTATCACCTCCCCTGTTCCAGCTGCTTGGTTTCCTGGGTGCGCAGTGGTGTCTCAGGTGTGCCGTGTGTCTCTTCCGGGGAGCTGATCTCTGGCTGCAACCCTCCTGATGGATGTCAACCTTCCAAGATCCCAGGAAGACTTGGTTAGCAAATGAGAGCCTGTTTGCAATTTGGTAGGGGATGCCGTCTCTGGGGTCGAGTTTGGCCTTTTCCTCCTGGCTCTGGCTGGCATCTGCCTGCCTCCCTTCCTCCCACAGAGGATGGGCTGGTCTGCAGTTGGCTACATTCCTTTGGTATTCGCTCAGTCCCTTTTTTGTGAGCAGGCATGGCAGTGCCTTAGGTTAGAACTTTACACGGCAAAGTTCTCTCTCTCCTCTTTTTTTTTTTTCCCCTCTCTGGCTATCCCAAGATTAAGGTTGCTATCTCACGTTAGCTCCCTCAGATTGCCCTCAGGGAATTCAGGCCTTGTCCTTACCCTAAGGAACACAGCCCGCGCCTCCCTGTTCAGCCCCCGCTTGCTGGTGGCTGACGCAAGTGTCTGGGCTACTTCTCCATTGGGAGTTGTAGTTAGACCCATAATCTGTGGGTTTTATTTATTTATTTATTTCCTCCCAGTTATGTTGCCCTCTGAGATTCCAAAACTCCCCACAGACCTGCTTGTGAGAGGGTCTCCTGGTGTTTGGAAACTTCTCTTGTAAGACTCCCTTCCCAGGATGGGTCTCCATCCCTAACTCTTGTCTCTCTTTTTATCTTTTATATTTTGTCCTGCCTCCTTTTGAAGACAATGGGCTGCCTTTCTGGGTGCCTGGTGTCCTCCGCCAGCGTACAGAAGTTGTTTTGTGGTATTTGCTCAGCATTCAATTGATCTTTCGATGAATTTGTTGGGGGAGAAAGTGGTCTCCCCACCCTATTCCTCTGACATCTTAGGACCGCCCCCAGGAATAGAGGTTTTATCTTATCTTAAAATAATTGATTACCTTGTGCTTATGTCAGGGGAATTCACCTTTATTTTACAAAAGAGAAAGAGAAATCATGCTTATTTTATCTTACTGTGTCTCACATCCTAGGTTTGCTCTATTTATCAGTGGTATTTCTTTATTATCAGAAAGTCCTTCTTCTGAGACCAGGGAACTGAAGCTCAGCTCTGTGAAGTAATTCCACTCATTTATATAAAGATTCAGTTAGTGCTTACAATGAAAATTTGCTGAAAATGATTCAGGGAACTCAAACTGGGGCTCTGTTATAACCTAGAGAGATGGGAAGGAGATTCAAGAGGGAGGAGACATTCATGTTGATGTATGACAGAAATCAAACCAACACTGTAAAGCAATCATCAGTTGAAAAGAAACAAATACTTTAAAAAGCAGATAAAAGCAGCAAAGAAAAAAAAATTCAGTTAGTACTTACTGAGTGTCTTCTTATGTGCTAGGTCTGTTGTTGGTGTTTGAAACTCAGTGATTCCAAAGATAGAGAGGTAAACAGAGGGCTAATCACTGCATTCACTCAAGAAATAATTAATTCTTGTGCTCAGTCATGTCTGACATTTTGCGACCCCATGGACTGTAGCCCAACAGGCTTCTCTGTCCATGGAATTTTCTAGGCAACAATACTGGAGTGGGTTGCCATTTCCTTTTCCAGGGGATCTTCCCGACCCAGGGATTAAACCCGTGTCTCTTATGTTTCCTGGATTGGCAGGCAGATTCTTTACCACTGTACCACCTGGAAAATCCAATTAATTCTTAGAGGTATATTTATTAACATTGAACTAGAGGAAACATCGCAGAAAAAAATAAAGGACCTGCCTTTATAGAGTGTGAAGTTGAGCAAGAAATACTGCAGCACGATGTAAGAAGTGCCATTCCAGAGGTGAGCACAGTTCATGTCAATAACACATGTACAAAAGCAGAGATGAAGGTAGGTAGAGAAGTGACATCTTGAAGGATGAATAAATGTGTTGGAGGTGATCAACAGTTTGGAACAGGTTTCTTTTTCAGTTCAGTTCAGTCTCTCAGTTGTGTCCAACTCTCTGCGACCCCAAGGACTGCAGCACGCCAGGCCTCCATGTCCATCGCCAGCTCCTAGAGTTTACTCAACCTCATGTCCATTGAGTCGGTGATACCATCCAACAATCACATCCTCTGTCGTCCCCTTCTCCTGCCC
Organism: Cervus elaphus; assembly: GCF_910594005.1. Lineage (NCBI taxonomy): Eukaryota > Metazoa > Chordata > Mammalia > Artiodactyla > Cervidae > Cervus > Cervus elaphus. The sequence goes on from NC_057831.1 coordinate 39,711,067, forward strand.
TCAATCTTTCCCAGCATCAGGGTCTTTTAAAGTGAGTCAGTTCTTCACATCTGTTCAGTTCAGTTCAGTCACTCAGTCGTGTCTGACATTTCGCAACTCTATGAACTGCAGCACGCCAGGCCTCCCTGTCCATCACCAGCTCCTGGAGTCGACCCAAACCCACGTCCATCGAGTCGATGATGCCATCCAGCCATCTCATCCTCCGTTGTCCCATCTTCCTCCTGCCCTCAATCTTTCCCAGATCAGGGTCTTTCCAAAGAGTCAGCTCTTCGCATCAGGTGGCCAAAGTAATGGAGTTTCAGCTTCTACATCAGTCGTTCCAATAAACGCCAGGACTGATCTCCTTTAGGATGGACTGTTTGGATCTTCTTGCAGTCCAAGGGACTCTCAAGAGTCTTCTCCAACACCACACTTCAAAAGCATCAATTCTCCAGTGTTCAGCTTTCTTTATGGTCCAATTCTCACAACCATACATGACCACTGGAAAAACCATAGCCTTGACTAGATGGACCTTTGTTGGCAAAGTAATGTCTCTACTTTTTAATATGCTCTCTAGGTTGGTCATAACTTTCTTTCCAAGGAGCAAGTGTCTTTTAATTTCATGGCTGCAATCACCATCTGCAGTGATTTTGGAGCCCAGAAAAATAAAGTCAGCCACTGTTTGCAGTTTCCCCATCTATCTGCCATGAAGTGATAGGATCAGATGCCATGATCTTAGTTTTCCAAATGTTGAATTTAAGCCAACTTTTTCACTCTCCTCTTTCACTTTCATCAAGAGACTCTTTAGTTCTTCTTCACTTTCTGCCAAAAGGGTGGTATTATCTGCATATCTGAGGTTATTGATATTTCTCCCAGTAATCTTGATTCCAGCTTATGCTTCCTTCAGCCCAGCATTTCTCATGATGTACTCTGCATATAAGTTAAATAAGCAGTGTGATAATATACAGGCTTGATGTGCTCCTTTCCCTATTTGGGACCAGTCTGTTGTTCCATGTCCAGTTCTAACTGTTGCTTCCTGACCTGCATACAGATTTCTCAGGAGGCAGATAAGGTGGTCTGGTATTCCCATCTCTTTAAGAATTTTCCAGAATTTGTTGTGGTCCACATAGTCAAAGGCTTTGACATAGTCAATAAAGCAGAAATACATGTTTTTTCTGGAACTCTCTCACTTTTTCCATGATTGAACAGATGTTGGCAATTTGATCTCTGGTTCCTCTGCCTTTTCTAAATCCAGCTTGAACATCTGGAAGTTCATGGCTCACGTACTGTTGAAGCCTAGCTTGGAGAATTTTGAGCATTACTTTGCTAGCATGTGAGGTGAGTGCAACTCTTTGGTAGTTTGAGCATTTCTTGGCATTGCCTCTCTTTGGGATTGGAATGAAAAGTGACCTTTTCCAGTTCTGTGGCCACTACTGAGTTTTCCAAATTTGCTGGCATATTTAGTACAGCACTTTCACCACAACATCTTTTAGGATTTGAAATAGCTCAACTAGAATTCCATCACCTCCATTTGCTTTTTTCATAATAGTATTTCCTAAGGCCCACTTGACTTCACATTCTAGGATGTCTGGCTCTAGGTGGTGATCACACCATTCTGATTATCTGGGTTGTGAAGATCTTTTTTGTATAGTTCTTCTGTGTATTCTTGCCACCTCTTCTTAATATCTTCTGCTTTTGTTAGGTAGGTCCATACCATTTCTGTCCTTTATTGTGCCCATCTTTGTGTGAAATGTCCCCTTGGTATCTCTAATATTCTTGAAGAAATCTCTAGTCTTTCCCATTCTATTGTTATCCTCTGTTTCTTTGCATTGATCCCTGAGGAAGGCTTTCTTATCTCTCCTTGGTATTCTTTGGAACTCTGCATCCAAATGGGTATGTCTTTCCTTTTCTCCTCTGCCGTTCACTTCTCTGCTTTTCATAGGTATATGTAAGGCCTCCTCAGACAACAATTTTGCCTTTTTGCATTTCTTTTCCTTTGCGATGGTCTTGATCCCTGCATCCTGTACAATGTCATGAACCTCCATCCATAGGTCTTCAGGCACTCTTATCAAATCTAATCCCTTGAATATATTTTTCATTTCCACTGTGTAATTGTAAGGGATTTGATTTAGGTCTACCTGAATGGTCTAGCGGTTTTCCCTACTTTCTTCAATTTAAGCCTGAATTTGGCAATAAGGATTTCATGGTCTGTGCCACAGTCAGCTCTGGTCTTGTTTTTGCTGACTCTATAGAACTTCTCCATCTTTGGCTGCAAAGAATATAATCAATATGATTTTGGTATTGAATATCTCGTGATGTCCATGTGTAGAGTCTTCTCTTGTGTTGTTGGAAGAGGGTGTTTGCTATGACCAGTGCGTTCTCTTGGCAAAACTCTATTAGCCTTTGCCCTGCTTCATTCTGTACTCCAAGGCCAAATTTGCCTGTTACTCCAGGTATTTCTTGACTTCCTACTTTTACATTCTAGTTCCCTATAATGAAAAGGACATCTCTTTTGGGTGTTAATTCTAGAAGGTCTTGTAGGTCTTCATAGAACTGTTCAACTTCAGCTGCTTCAGCATTACTGATTGGAGCATAGACTTGGATTCCTGTGATAGTGAGTGGTGATATGAATGGAAATCATTTTAGAAATTTTGGTTGACTCTAGTCCTTTGAACACACGCAGGACGCTATTTCCCTTTTCTGTTGACCTCAAGTCCTGTGAAATGTGAGTGGGAGAGATGTTTCCAGCCAAAAGCTTTGAGAACCAGCATTATGGTGAATATAAGGAGCACTGGGACCAGGGCTTCCCATGGGAATTCAGGGCTTCTTAACTGCTGTTTATAAGAATAATAGTTTTCTGAGATATTAGTATTAATTAGTATTTTGGACAAAGGGGTTCTTAGATCAAATGAATACTAAAACCATTGATTTAAAGTATACTTTTACCATTGTATTTCCTGATACTGTCAATATGCAAACAAGTCTTATGAAGTCACAATAAGAAGATCAAATATATAGCACACTATTTTACCTAGGTCACTAAATCCAAAAGATACTTTCAAGTCCTTACAGTATTTGACTATCGAGGAATAACTGACACTGTTCCCCTTCTTTCCTAAGATACCTGAATCCTTTCATTCATCCAAGTGCATATTAATTATTTCACTACCAGTGTACAGGTCACATGGCATGGGCTGGGCCCTGTGCTTCTTACTGAAGGTAAAGCAGAAGCACACATAAGTGTCCTCCATTCTTTCATGGAGCATTTGCCCACTGGTGAAGATAGACTTCACACCAATGAAAGGAAGCTTAATTAAGTTCAAATTAAAAATCTTGATGGGAGAATTTTATAACCAAGGAGACCAGTCTGTTTACCCAGAAGGATAATGAGATGGCATTACTGAAGAGCAGGTTGTATATGGGAAATAAGACTCACATTAGCACCCATAGTGACTAGTCCTTAATAGTCCATATAATTTTGGAATGATGGAAATAATTATACAACACATTTCACCTTCAACACTGTCTCATAGATTTTCCACAATTTGAGAAGAAATGCCCTGATTCACAATTTTTGAACTGCTCCCTTTAAAAAGCAACACCTTAGTTGAGGGAATTTAAAACTTGAATGTTAATAATGAATCACCCAAGAATCTTAATAAACTACAGCAGATCTAGGGTGGGATTTAAGGTTTTTCAATTCTAATGCCTCCTAAGTAAGTCTGATACTGGTGACCTCTGGAACACACTTGAATAGAGCAATGTCCTAAGCACTGACTTCAAACCTGGATGTACAGAGCAGAATGAACTCAGAATATTTCCTTTTCAATCTGCTGCTGCTGCTAAGTCGTTTCAGTTGTGCCCAACCCTGTGCGACCCCATAAATGGTAGCCCACCAGAATCCCCTGTCCCTGGGATTCTCCAGGCAAGAACACTGGAGTGGGTTGCCATTGCCTTCTCCACCTTTTCAGTCAATGGTTCTTATAATTGAGTCAATCAGTGGTTCTTATAATTGAGTAAAAATAATCTGGAATGATTTTTAAAAGTATACTGTCTAAATATTATATGACATCACTTATGAAAGTGAAGTGAAAGTGAAAGTCACTCAGTCATGTCCAACTTTTGTGACCCCCTGGACTATACCCATGGAATTCTTCAGATCAGAATACTGGAGTGGGTAGCCATTACCATCTCCAGGGGATCTTCCCAGCCCAGGGATTGAACCCAGGTCTTTAACATTGTAGGCATATTCTTTACCAGCTGAGTTACCAGGGAAGCCCTGATAACTTTTACATGGAACCTAAAAAAGTGGGTTACAAATGAACTTATCTACAAAACAGAAATAGAGTTACAGACAAGGAAATTAAATTATGGCTACTGGAAGGTAAGGGGGGAAGAGATAAACTGGAAGATTGGACTGATACATACAATTGGGAAGATTGGACTGACACATACAGGTGTCATATACTGAATGAAACAAATCACACAGAGAAATATCATAAGATATTTTATGTGGAATCTAAAATGAAATGATGCAAATGAACTTATTTATAAAACAGAAACAGACTCACTGACAGAAAAGGAACTTATGGTTACCAGGGGAGAAGGGTTGAGGGAAGGGATAGTTAGGGAGTTTGGAACTGACATGTATACACTGCTATATTTAAAACAGGTGGCTGATAAAGACCTACTCTACAGGTCCTTGTTGGTTATCCCTACTATGTAGGGAACCCTGCTCAAAGTTATGTGGCAGCCTGGATGGAATGAGAGCTTGGGGGAGAATGGATGCATGTGTATGCATGGCTGAGTCACCTTGCTGTCCACCTGAAACTATCACAATGTTGTTAAATGACTATAATATAAAATAAAAAGTTATTTTTTTTAAAAAAAGTTAACTAATAAGGACCTACTGTGTAGCGCAGGGAACTCTACTCAGTACCCTGTAATGGCCTATATGGGAAAAGAATCTTAAAAAAGAGTGGATATATGTATATGTATGACTGATTCACTTTGCTGTACTCCTACCACTAACGTGGCATTGTAAATCAACAATGAAAGTGAAGGTGTTAGTCTCTCAGTCATGTCCAACTCTTTGGACCCCATGGACTACAGCCCAACAGGATCCTCTGTCCATGGGATTCTCCAGGCAAGAATACGGAAGTGGGTTGCCATTCCCTTCTCCAGTGCATCTTCCTGACCCAGGGATCAATCTAAGCCACCAGGTTATATTTGTTGTACACCTGAAACTAACATGACATTGCAAATCAACTATATTCCAATAAAAAATACACTGTCTAGATCCCGTCACTAGATACTTAGAATCAATTGATCTGGAATAGGGTACCAGCATTGAAAGTCGGAAACAGCTACCCTGTAAGCTAATGAAGACCCATGGCTGAGATTCAGAGTTTTATACAAAGGTACACCTCTGAATTTGTCAAATTTAAATCCAGGCATTTTGCCCTCTCCCCTCACTCCTCCAGTCTCTGACGGGCCCCTACTTACTTTGCTGATTAGTCCAGCTCCAGCACAGATGGTGCGGGTGGGTATGCTGATGACTTCCTTCACCATCAGGCTGCTCACTGCCCGAGGGTGCAGCAAATAAATGGTCTGTGCAGGTGTAATAGGGAAGGGAGGCTTGTCTTCTCTCATGATACAGTCTATCAAAATCAAAATCCCCTTGGCTGACTTGCCAAGAAGTATACTTTGTCATGATACTATGAAAGAGAACAAATGACACCTATGTCTATTTACTTTTCTCTCTTCTTTTTCACTTAAAAAAAACTTCCAGATGTTCAGAAGCTTGACATTTAGTATCCCATGTTTGACCTTTCAGTCTTCAGCCATCTGCCACAAAGGGTGTTTAGCAAGCTAATGTGAAAAGGCATTTAATAATAGATTACCTCAGTTGTGGCACATTTTGATGGTGCTAATCAAGGTAAAAATTCCAACACTAATATAAATATTTAAGCAAGTATTCTCATGTATCTCCCCCAAATTTTCTGATAGCATCTTCCTCTTGCTACCATGTGAAGATGTGATTACATCTCAACATAACCTGTTAGGTCTTTATCAAATTATGTCCTTTTCACTGGTACCAGAGATTGTCTACTTCTTATTTAGAAGTGTAACTGCACTTGCACTGTAAAGAGGTAAGAAATTCCCAGAAAATACATTATCTGTAAGATTAATAACAAAATATAGGAATATTGAATATTACTGTATTAATATTGAAGTATGCTCAGTCAACTCAGCCATGTCCAACACTTTGCAGCCCTTTGGACTGTAGCCAACCAGGTTCCTCTATCCATGAAATTTTCCAGGCAAGAACACTGGAGAAGGTTTCCATTTCCTCCCCCAGGGGATCTTCCTGACTCAGGAATAGAACCTGTGTCTCCTGCATTGGCAGGCAGATTCTTTACCACTAGCACCACCTGAGAAGCCCGACATTCAAGCTTCAGTCAGCTCAATAAATCAATAGGAAAATAATGCAAACAAGTTCACATTTTAGGGGAAAAAATATCCATAAGGATAAGAAGAGCATTGTGTATTCCTATGATAATTGCAGTTGAGTCCATCTGCTCACAATATCCATGTACTAGTAATTAAGTCTCATTGATAATTCATTGCTAATATTGTCTCACAACCCCTTTTTGCTATCTTTTGATCAAAGCTTCCTTTTTGTAGACTGGGGAGTTTTATATTTATACTCCCTATTCACTTTTTATCCCCCTACACACCCCGATTTTTCATTCTGAGCAGAGATCTCACTAGGTGCATTGTTTGCTCTTTGGTCAGTACATAGATCTCCTTCACTTTCACTTGGATGCTTCTATAATGCTCACCTCCCATAGTCAACTTGAGGACAAGTACAATTCTAAACCAAGTTTCTGAATATACCAGAAATTTAACTAGTGTGAGCATTGGAGGAGGTAGGTATGTACTAATGAGTCCCTGACCCACTGGGTGAGAGACTAGTTCATGCGAGTAACGTCTGACAGCCCTTCTCCTATTCAAAAAGTAGTTTCCTGGTGGTTGAGTCGGAGCGATGGTAACATTTCCAGGTTGGCCCACGAACAGGGTCTCTCACTTCAGGGTTCACCACTGAGATATGAAAATCTTTTTCTCAATTCTCAAGTCTTGTTTGATTTCAGAATTAGAACCCAAGCTGAAGACTGGGAGTTCCTACCCATCCTCTGTCCAGGCTCGAGTTAGTGGGAATTCATTCTAGAAGCCAAGAGACTGTTAATTAATATTCTCAGTTTGCAGTTCAACTGCTATTTTGAGCATTTTTAGTGGGACTTAATGTGTAATTAACTGGTAAATTAGGAGTTGAATGAAGGATTGTTGGGAACATTTTTATTAATGGTTATCAACCTAGGACATGTCGCTAATCATTGATCTGATAACATCCATAAAGTCTGGAAAAGAATAAGAAACTGTTCCATAGATTTTCAAAATAATTAATTGCCTCTCCATACAAAGTCTCAAGGAATTTTTCTTCTGAAAGGACATTTCTCCACCACGTAAAGTCTCCCTGAACTGATCCATCCTCTTGACAATGGTTCCTTTTCCTTTAAATTTCTCTGTAGTATCCTTTGTCCTGTTGCATTTGCTTAGTGTATTAGCATAGGTTTATATATACAGCTTGATTTAGAATAAGGATTTGAATTCTATTGTATATGTGTAACTTTGGACAAGTTTTTTGTTAAATTATTCTTCTGTGAAATGGAAATAAGAGTATACTTTAACTCATAATGTCATAATTGTAGAGGTATAGATATATCTCTTTGTATATAGTGAGTACTAATAACCATCAGCTATGATCATTAACATCATTATTATTATACTATCATGTTATCTGTGGCATAGTCATTATTTATCTGAAAGTTTTAATGGGCGAGAATTGCTTTGAAACACATAAATAAAGATATGGCAGAAACAAACACAATATTATAAAGTAATTATCCTCCAATTAAAAATAAATAAATTTTAAAAAAAGATTAAACAACTACATTTCTTTATATGGAGGAAGATTTTTCTGATATGCAGGAAGATAGTACATGTACTAAGTTTTTAAACTACTTTTCTCAAAAATGAAAATATTCAACAGATATAGATTGATCAAAGAGTGCACACATACCTTCAAGTATAACTAGGACAATGTTATCATACTTATCTCTGCAGGCCAAAATTATTTGATTTTCTTGTTCTTTATTTCAGGATTCTCCAACTTTTTTCAACTAACCAAGTTACTTTTGGAATCAGATACTTATAATGTATGCTATTTAAGAAAGAAGCAGCCTGGTTATTAGACACATTCATTGAATAAAATTTTGATCCCAATTTTATAGTGTCAATATGAGAATCACAACACCTCTACCAGGAAGCATGATAACTTTTTTGAAATGTCAATCTCTAAAAGGAAACTTCGCAAAGTAATGGCCCTCTTTTATACCTGTTCTTCTTTCCCCTGAACAGGTAAGGAACTTCTAACCTGCTGACAATTGCCTGATTCTCTTCAGAGGTATTCTGAGTTTACCAGCTGTCACTAATCAATGATTATCCATTGTAAGAGTCCCCAAAATGGGAATTCATAATATAAAACTCTGTCTGAGCCAGTTTCTCCTCAAGTCATAAAATCTGAGTCCCCTTCAATGTTCTTCCGGACACTTTCAGAACATTTTATGGGGATAGTCATTTTTCTCTAGAGTCCTCATGATTACTGAGTGATTTACCCCTTTCTTTCTCTTCTATTCCAGTTCTCTTCAAGAGAGGATAAATTGTCATGGACAACAAGATAGCTCACAACTAGGGTACCACTGCCCCTAGTAAATCTGCCAACACCCAACGTCAAAAGATTTGTGCTTACGTGATCGTGACACTGTTGTTACCACCTCCTTTCACTGGCACTGCTTGTGGTGTGTTACACGCCCAAAGCACAGCTGAGACAGCTGAGCAACATCCTCTTTTAAACCACTAAAAGCAGACTGGCTCAGAGGCCAATCTAACTGCTGGTTATTCTGCCGTTCTAAGAGCTCTTGTCTAATTCTTACTCACAATTTTTTAGAGCTTGAATACTTCTTTCCTTTTCCTTACTTAAGGATAATTTATTCCCTCTTCTAAATAGTTTCCTAACAGCCACCTTTGCCACCACCAATCCTAGCCAACAGGCATATCAGATATTTCGAATTATCAGGGAACATCTAACAAATATCCATTTCAGATGTTGCTAAAATTAAGCCATGGTCACGTAAACTAGAAGTATCCAAGAGCCCAGTTATCAGTACAATCTTAAACTGCATCAGTATAATTGCAGTTCTAAAATGCACAGACATGGATGGTGTAGTTATTTATTCATTCTGGTGTGGTGTACCAGAAAGAACAGTGAAGCGAAAATCAAGAGATGGATTAGAGCCTATTGGTCTCTGAATTACCTTTATAAGCTTGGGCAAGTCTCAAAACTTCTAGCTCATTTTAAAAATTAGGGGATTGAACTCAAAATCTCTAAGGTTTCTTCCAAGGTTCCTTTAAGGTCTGAATGAAAACACTTTTTAAAGACCCAATTTGGGGGGAGCAGCTGTGAAAAGGTACTACACAACAGAATTCAGGTTCTGTTATTTAATACTATAGAATCAATTTGCATGATCTATGTTAATATAACTAAAAAGAGGAAGCTCACCAGCCAGATGTTACATGACACTCTCAGATTGTTATTTCAAAGTTTGTAGGTGGAAAGAGGCTTTAACCTTGTTTTCTAGTTATTTTTCTATCTGTACAAAAGAAATGGATCTTCAAAAGAATACCAATGTCTGAGAACTGTCACAATGAAGTTTAGGAAGGATTGTAAGCAAAACAGTTTAAGAATACAATATAGTAATAGAAAGCCAAATTCAGAGAACAAAGATATTTATAAATTTAGTAAGAAACCTCAGCCACTTTTATTCAATGAATAGAAATATTTTTTGAGGGGGAGGGGTGGAAACACTGAGATTCACATTACACGGATAGAGAAAGAAAAAGAATATATGAGATTTTTTTTCAGTCCACGTTACTAAGGTAAATGCAGACATCATTATAAAGTGGCAGTGCTGATAATGAGACTTATGTAGGCTATGTGCATTTTTTTCCCTGCCATATACTAAAGAATTTGAAAGTAGAACTACAACTGCAATTCAAATTGAAGAATGAGAAATTTTCTTACCTGGAAAGAAGATTAATCCCTCTTTAATTGACTCTTTGATCAGGATAAAGATTTCTAAGAAGAAAATGTAATATGTTTCTCATAAGAAATTAAAGATGACAAATGAGGGGTCATTAGCATTATGGGGATTCCAGGAAGGCATGTGTTTCAAGATGAAGTAACCGTTATTGAATTAGATAATTTAAGAAGTAAACTTATTAGGTATATTTGAATTTATTGACAAAGTACTTCTTAAACTTCCTAGTAACAAAATCCCAGTAAGAACATTGTTACAATAGCAAATTAGAACAAGCTCTTCTTGTCTTTATTAGGCACTTGACAAAAACACAGGGTAGCCTATAAAACTCCATAAAAGCAGGGAGAATGTTGTTTATATTTTCCATAAAGGTCTCAGCTCACTATGAATGCTAAGTGGATGCTAAATCTGAGTCATGAAAATGCCTCTCTAATGAGTACTAAAGAATTCCCAGAGTAAGATCATGCCTTTGTAACCAGTATCAAACACCAACCTTTACTGATTTTGTATCATAGCAGTTCTCAGAAGCTTTCTGCCCATGATCCTTATCATGCACAGTAAATGTTGATTAAATTAATTTTAGAGTTTTGTTGAAATGAGTCCCCCCACCTTCCAAAAAAAAAAAAAAACCAAAAACCAGAGGTCTTAGTAGACCCCAGTGATTAGAAAATGTGTCTAAGTCTAATTAGTTTCCCTCTTTTCTGAAAAATTATATCATACTTTTTCTTCTCTCTTCCAGCAACTTTTGACCCAGTTCTCACTTTCTGCTGATGACCTATTTCACTTAGAAAATATAAATAGTCTCATATTTCATCTACCCACATCAGGATTATTATATCAATTCAACATATTCTGTTATCTCTCCGAATACATTTGATAAACTTTCCCTTAAAAAGACATTGCTCCAGCCATTCTTCCCTCAGTTCTATGACCAATTTTTTGTTTCTCGCATCACTCCTATCAGCATATTAACATGTTGTTACTCACTAACCTTAAAAAACAAAACAGAAGTCTTTCTGCTTCTCTGAATCCTACTTTTCTAGCCACAGTCCCTCTTTCTTTTTCCTATTGCAGCAAAACTCCTTGGAGGAATTGCCTATGTTTGCATCTCTAATTTCTGTTCTCCATTTTCTTTTGAAACCAGTCCAAATAGGTTTTTGCCTCTATCATTCCACAGAAGCTACTTTGTCAAGGTCATCATGACTTTCATATTGTTAAGTCCAATGATCAATTCAGCCCTCATCTAACTTGACCTGTCAGCATCATTTGAGAGTTACCTCCTCTTTCATTTTTTATTCAATTTCTTCCTTTGTCCTCACTCTCCTCACATCACTTCTATCTGACTGGCTTTTCTCTCCCTGAATCTCCTTTTCTGGTTTGTTCTCTTCTCTCTAATCACTTAAAGTGGGAGTATCCCAGAGCAAAATTATTTGGCTTCTCTTATGTATCTATAGTCCTAGTAGGTGGTTTCATGCAGTCACTGATGATTACTACAAGTCTATCTTTGTCATGGTATTCTAACCTAATTCCATATATATACAAATTATATATAATATATAAAGATTGGTGCAAAAGTACATGTGATTTTGGACCGTAATTTTAAATCATAACTAGGCTCAAACACATCTTTATTAATCTAAATAGGAACCATTACAATCCACACATTTTTGCAAACAAGAAATAGGTTTGTTTATTCCTGTAGTGTAAAATCCATGCTTTGGGATTCAACAAGCTCTTGGAAAGGATTTTCTGCCTCCTGCTGTTTGTGGAGGCATTTTTCCTGCAAAAAGTTGTCAAGATGCTTGTAGCCCAATTTGTTCAACTTTGAAAGCTTTGGTTGTGTGATGTGAGGTCAGACATTATCCTAGAGAAGAACTGGGCCCTTTCTGTTGACCAATGCTGGCTTCAGGCATTACAGTTTTCAGCGCATCTCATTGATTTGCTAAGCGTACATCTCAGAGTAATGGTTTTGCTGGGCTTCAGAAAGTTGTAGTGGATCAGATGGTCAGCAGACCACTGAAGAGTGACCATGACCTTTCTGTGGTGCAAGGTTGGCTTTCAGAAGTGCTGTTGAGCTTCTTCTCAGTCCAACCATTGAGCTGGTCATCACTAGCTGTCATATAAAATCCACTTTTCATCACTTGTCACAGTCCTATCAAGAAATGGTTCATTGTTGTTCATAGAATAAGAGAAGACGACACCTCAAAATGAGATTTTTTTTTATTTTTGATCAGCTCATGAGGCAGTCACTTATTGAGCTTTTTCACCTTTCTAATTTGCTTCAAATGCAGAATGTTGTTGAATGGTCAGCATTGAGGTCTTTGGCAACTTCTTGTGTAGTTGTAAGAGGAACAGCTTCAATGATGGCTTTCAATTAGTTATTGTCACCTTCTGATGGCCAGCCACTACAATTCTCATCTTTAAGGCTCTCATTTCCTTTGGAAAACTTTCTGAACCACTACTGCACTGTACATTGTTTGTTAGCAGTTCTTGGGCCAAATGCATTGTCATGTTCTGAGCTGTGTTCCCTGCTTTACAACCCATTCTGAACTCGAATAAGAAAATTGTCCAAATTTGCCTTTTGTCTAAAATCATTTCCCTAGTCTAAAATAAGTATAAAATAAACAGCACTTCCCTGGTGGCTCAGAGGGTAAAGAATCTGCCTGTGATTCAGGAGACAAGGGTTTGATCCTTGGGTTGGGAAGATCCCCTGGAGAAAGAAATGGACATTTCTTTCAGTATTCTTGTATTCCAGATATTTCCAGTATTCTTGCCTTGAGAATTCCATGGAAAGAGGAGACTGGTGGGCTACACGAAGAGTTGGACACAAATGAGCAACTAATACTTTCAATTTTCAATAAGTCATTAGCAAAAAATAAATAAATAAAGCAAGAGATGCAGATTAAACTGATGCATAACATAATCACATTTAAGAATGTATTCCAATATCAAATGGCAAATTTCAACATTCCAAAACTGCAATTATCTTTGCACCAAACTATTCCTATTTCTACACAGATGTCTAAGATTAACATTCCCCAAATTTTATTTTCTACCACTCCTGCTAACTGCCAAATTTTTCTTTTTTAGACAAAAATTTTGGACTCTTTCTCTATGCCTTTATTTCTGTTATACCCCACAGTTAATCACTTAACAGTTTGTGTCGTCCCTACTTTAAAAACATAATCAAATCTGACTATTTCTTACTACATTCATATTTAACTCCCTGGTCCAAGTTGCTTACCTTTATATTAGGATTATTACAACACCTTTCTAATTCATCTACTCACTTCTATTTTTATCTAGCACAATCCATTTTTAATATGATAAAAATAATATTTCTCTTAAAATTCAAGTCAGTTTGTGATTCCATTCAGAAACCTGCAATAAATACTGATCTGGCTATCTCTAACTGCATAACATTTACATTAAAATATCATGGTTTTAAGCAATATTTTCTAAATTGCCTCTCATGGATCTGTGTGTTGACTAGTCTCTGAGTGGCCACCTTTGCAGAGAGTGCTGAATTCTAACAGACAGTGACCGAGACTGGAGTCACCTGGAGGCCTGACTGGGCTGGATATTCCAGAGAGCTCTTCCACAGGGTTGCCAGGAGACTCTGATGATTGACTCGGAGCTCAGCTAGCTGTCCCTCAGGTTGCTTACCCATGGTTTCTCCATATATATCAGGCTTCTTAGAATGCCTGGGAACCCACAATGCCCAGGTTCCAAGAA